>NC_086323.1:44322047-44927047 GCF_036172605.1 Pelobates fuscus
TACTATATTGTTGTTGTGTCTGAGCATATAACAGAGCTTCACAGCAGTAATACTCCCAGCAATGTATCTTTAAACTACAATAAATGTGTTTAGAAGTCTGTCTGTGTAAATAAGATACATTGCTCTTGTTCATTTACATTTCATTTGCAAACATTTTTATTATTAAGTCACCTAAACTTTCTCAGTGCCGCAGTTTGACTACTCAGGAGTCAGTGTAATCCTGGCATCAGAGTCCTGCAGTGGTTATAATGGTTGAATTGTACAGCACTGCGGAATTTGTCGACACTTTATACATAATAATAATAATTGTTCTTTTATTTTATTTTTATTTTTTTGTATTATAATTGGGACTTTATTATATTTTGGGGAGGAAATCCAGGATAATTTGGCAAAAATATCCTGGATGAGAGCATCATATACTTCATCTACCTATGTTTTGTAATTTGTTTTTAATCCTCTGTTTGGTTACTATACCGCTACGATTTTTTAGCTGTTGAATGGGTAAACTTGAAGGAAGGGTGTGTATCCTTCTTTGTCATATCTGTATTAATGTTACATTAACCTTTTCCATTCCACTTAACCATGTTGCTATTTATTTCCCAGCATTGTTGTAGTCGAACAAGCTTCGTGTCATGTTTTTTGTAAAACTATTCTGTCATCTTGTCTCTCAGATAATTAATTACTCATGTGACCCATTGCACAAGGAAAATTATAATTAATAATGTTAAATATAATTGTTCCTACTAGGAAAAAATACATGAGCCATTGGAATCCACTCAGGCGAGTTTTAACTGTGTTAAATCACATTTTTCCCTTAGAATCTGGAATAACATCATCATCTTTAACAATGCAATGTTTTGTGGACCCAGGACATACTTGAAAATGAGAGAAATCTCAATGTATCCTTCCTGGTAAAATATTTTATAAATAAATAAATAATTATCAAATGGAGTTATGATCTCAGGTGCCTCAGAATACGCAGAGTAATTAGAGGCAGAATCAGACTCAGAATCTTCAGTGTCTGAAGACGAAGATGAGTCATTAGAGGAGATGTTAAAAGAGTCAGGTTTACTCCTCTGTGTGACCTTCTGAGTTTGTTAATCAGAAGGTCTCTACAGTGTTCAATTCTTTGTGAGGCTGCATTATGTCATGGTGTTGGTCATTCCCCATTTTATGATGTTTAGAATATTATGGGGAATCTGAAGGACCATCAAAACACTGTTTTCATTTCTGGGTGGCCTTCCTAGACCTTCCTGAAACCCTGAGCCAACTGACGTTCAGACTCCACCACTAACCAAAATTGGTCTGAGGGAGCATTAGTAACATGAGACAGTTTACTTGTTTTATTAGAATGGCTTCTAGTCTTAGCCACTGATTATGCAATCGATTCCTATATAATGGTCATTGCAGTAAAAATAGCAGTGCAAACAAAGTATCCTCAGTGAGTATCCTCAGTAGATGCGCAAGGGATTGGTGACTGAGGAGTTATTTTGTGCTTAAAACATCTAATAATAACCGGTTTCAGTAATAAAATCATTTAAAACTAAAAAATAAACTAAATAATAATTAATACAGAGTTGGCCATGTACGTGGGAAGATGAGAGAAAGGGATCAAGGAAGGAAGTGGGGCTGGAAGGCATGCCGGTGTCAGTATCTGCCTCATTAGGCTCTTCACTTGATGCACTTTGGATGCCTGCTGCCGTCTCCATTCAGACACAATAATCCTGCCCATGCAAAACTGGGGTCTACTCTCTAAACAGCTTGCGGTGAGTGTATGCATTCCAATGAGATTGTGTGTGTCAGTAAACGTGTGTGTAATGAGCTTGTGTCAGTATCAGTACATTTGTCTGTAAGTCAGTGTGAGCTTGTCTATAGTGAACTTGTCTGTAGGTTAGTGTGAGCTTGTCTATATTCATCATCTTGTCTGTTGGTCAGTGTGAGTTTGTCAGTGTGCACTTTGTTGTGTGTCAGTGTGAGTTTGTCAGTGTGAGCTTGGGTGTGTGTCAGTGTGAGCTTAGGTGTGTGTCTGTGTAAGCTTGCCTATAGTGTAAGCTTGTCTGCAGGTCAGTGAGAGCTTGTCAGTTTGAGCTTGTCTATATTAAACTTGTCTGTAGGTCAGTGTGAGCTTATCAGTGTGAGCTTGTCTATGGTTTGATTGTGGGTGTGTCAGTATGAGCTTTTCTTTAGTGAGCTTGAGTGTGTGTCAGTGAGCTTGTGTGTGTGTGTGAGAGAGAGAGAGAGCTTGTGAGTATGACCTTGCTTGTTTATGTGTGTTTGTGTCAGTGAGATTGCAGTGCCCCTGCTCCCCCTCCAGCTAATGATGTCTGTAATTAGAGAGAAAGTGTGTGTATTTGACTGTCTGCCCGTAACCGTGTGTGTATGACTATCTGCCTGTAACTGTGTGTGTGTGACTATGTGTCTGGGAGTGTGTGCATGTGGCTGTATTTGACAGTATATGTGTATTACTGTGTGCATCTGATTGTGAGACTGTGTACATGTGACACTGCAAACATACACATTTGCACACATGGGCCTACATGCTTTTGTTATTTTTTAATCTGAATTAAATAACCATCAAAAATATCACAAACAGTCAAAACCACGAGTAGCTCAATGTGAGCAAAATCCTTGGATTATTATGTTTATTATTATTATTTCCATATTATGATTTATGTATGTGTTCATATCTCTTATAAGAGGTTAGTAGTAGTTTACCCTATGGTTTGCTAGTAAAACTGATTTACCATGTCGCAAAATAATGTATGTCTAAAAAGTGTGTCACCAACATGGAAAGTTTGGAAAGCACTGCAATAAAATATAAACAAGAGAGTTAAAGCGACGTTGCATACATTTCTGTGAGAGGCACTGCTGAGGGGAAAATGGATGATAATTTAGCTGAGAACCAGCGAACCATGAAATCTCACGATAATAGTGGTCAGCAGGAAACGGGCAAAGTGAAGGAGAAACCTAGGATGCACCGCAAATTACGTGAAAAAAATGCTGCAATACAAAGAGAATAGGGGCATGGAAAGACAAATAAAAGACATAGCTGAAAGCTAAGTGTAAGGCATAACTATGCTCCTGAGAGCCGCACAAGAAACTTAGTTTAATACTAAATGGAGCCAGGGCCTGTGCAAGAATATTTTGAACCATAATCAAGAACAGTTACGCATGATGCGTTCCACCAGCAAAAGACCGTGGAAATTGAACAAGGGACATATAAAAGAAGCCACAAGGACTCAGCAATACCATATGCACCAACTGAAGAAGCCACACTTTAGCGAAACGCATCTTGGTGATTTTTGGACTTTTATTTATGCAAATTTTTTATTGCTTTATTTATACCAATACATTTGTTCACCTTTTCCATATTTCCTGTTATCTATTGTTTTTTGGGAGGCTATTGGATCACCCTTATACCATCTCAAGTGGGGCTTAGATATCCCAAAAAGGAGATTCACACCAGAGCCAGATTCTGTGTATGGCTCTGTTCTTGTGAGTGTGCTTTACTGAGATTCTACAATATGTATGCTGTTATAAGCATAATCTGCACTATTGTATACCACTCTTTTCCTGTTTCAGCATTGTTGGCTGTATTGAGAAGAGAGGGAATTACTAGCTCCACCCTATGTTTTTTTGTGTTATATATGTTTTAAGGTGTAGGTGAAGGGGATACCTCACAGTGGTGTGGAGCTAACCACTAAAGAATACTATTTGTTTGTGTTATAACAAACATAACCAACAATAAACCAGCCAAGCTGCAGACAGTGCCCATATGCCCCCTAGGCAATTACCCTGGGATAGAGAGGCACGGCTTCCACCCTAAAGTGGCCCGCCCATGTCCCCAGAGAGTCCGATGTACTCCCCCCCAGATAGAAACTCTGCATCTGTGGTCCTGCACTGATGGCATGATAGGATGGCCCATGGACCAGGCTTGGTATGCTGGGGGTGAAGAAACCTGTTCCTCTGCAGAGAGGGTGAGTAGTGGACATGCAGTGGTGGATGAAGTACAACCGACTGCTGCCTGCTGCTGCATCGCACCATCCTAAAAAACACGTGGAGGATGCAAACTTTTGGCGCTGTTCTGGAGCATGACTCCAGGGTCCCACAATTGGGACGCCAGGAGTAAAGGTAATCCCTCTTTCAAAGAGCTTCACCCAGAATCGGTCACAGAAGATATCAAACACCTTGAGTAGTGGTTCCACAGTTGTGGACAGCAGTGGTAAGGGTCCATTGGGGAAGGCCCCATTTTAACCACTAGGCAACTGCAAGCTTCCAGTGGAGACAGGGATATCCCCCACTGGTCCAAAGGTGGGTGAACAGGGCTCAGCATAGGCTCCAAATCGAACAGGCTCCAAATTAAGGCCAAGGATCGTCTGCCTCCCCATCCTCGGGTGCAGCTGCAGGCCACAGGTAGGTCTGTCATGGGCTGTAGTCACCTGCTACAGACTAAAAAGTACCACAAGTGTGGCTGAGTGTTCCTCAGGGCTCTGGACACAATTGTAGCCAACATTAGAACGTAAAAGATCAATTTTGGGCTCATAAAAGGGGATTTCCCTGAGGAGCTCCAGCACCATGTGACTGTCCTGGTCGGCTGTCAGGCCCCGCCCCCTGATTCGCCCCCTGATTTGGTACTATTATTTAAAGGTGATTGGGATACCAGTAATCGGTAGATGTGTTCACGAGTGATTGTAACATCAATGATTATGTAGAGGTTTTCACTAATGATTGAAATATCAGTGATTCGGTAAAGGCGTTCACCATTGATTATAATATCAAAGATTGAGTAGAGGTGTTCACTAGTGATTGGGATTCCAATTATTTGATAATAGTGCTCACAGGTGATTGGGATACTAGTGATTGTGTAATTGTGTGGGCAGTGATATTATTTCCAGTGATTTGGATAACAGTGACTGGTTAGTGATATTTCACCACTGATTGAGGACTCAGTGCTTGGGTAAAGGTGCTCACGGGTAATTAGGAAGTCAGCCTATTTACACATTAATACATGATGTTTTTTTCTATATGTTTTGTTTTCCTTTAAATATATTATTTTTAAACTCCTTTTCATTGTTGTAGAATAGATCATTGATTATTTTTTTTGCATTACAGTTGGATTGCTTTGTCAATAGTACTACTTGATTTACTAGATTTGCTAGACTTAAAAAAGAACTGTCACTTCTATTGTAATAGCACATGATAAATGCTTTTCTGTTTAGTTTTCTTTCTTTAATTTTTTTTTTTTTAACAGACTAACTTTGGTCTTGAGCAATTGTCACATAATGTGTGTTTGGATGCTTCTTAACCCCTTAAGGACACATGACATGTGTGACATGTCATGATTCCCTTTTATTCCAGAAGTTTGGTCCTTAAGGGGTTAAAGGGTTGGTCTATACACCAAAACCTACTTTTTATTTTTATTTTTTTGTTGCTGCAAAGTGCATGGTGCTAACAACTCATGTCTGGGGGTCTTGTACAGCTTTCCTATGCACTTCCTGTAAAGAGTCATCTAATGTTTGCACTTCCTTTATTGCAAATTCTGTTTAATTTTGAATTTCTAACCTCCTGCTTTGTTAATAGCTTGCTAGACAATTTGGAAGCCTCCTGTATGTAATTAAAGTTCAATTTACAGAGCAGGAGATAAAAACGTTTAAAGTAAGTTACATCTCATTCTGTTTTCATGTAACCTGTGTCAGTCACAACCAGGGTAGGTGTGGCTAGGGTTGCATGGACAGAAACAAAAGTGATTTAACTCCTTTATGGGAGAGAATTGAGCCGTGAGATGTCAGAGGCAAAATCTATACATCAAAACTGCTTCATTAAGCTAAAGTTGTTTTGGTGGCTATAGTGTCCCTTTAAATGTGAATTTGAAACTGCATTGTCCCAGGACAGAAATTTTAATTCGCTTGAAACTATAACTATAATCAGTGACTAGAAAATGCATAGATGAGACAAAATATCTATCTATGAATATTTTAGTTTAGCAATGTTAGTGTTTGTATCTAAAATGGATGTAAAAGACACTGTAATCAGAATTATCGATCTTCAATTAACTGCTTAGGCACACAGTCCACCTCATCTCATTGAAGTGCAGTCACCCTGCCCCCTTAACCCTGCAATGAAAAACATTGCAGTTTTAGAGAAACTGCAATGTTTATACTGCACAGTTAAGTCTGCCTCTAGTGGCTGTCTGCTAGACAGCCACTAGAGTCGTTTCCTACTACACAGTTGTTCTTCATGAAAAGATGCTGGACATCCGCACACTTTGGATGAGGTCATCCAGTTTCTTTTAAATCCCCTTAGGTATGTATTGATTCAATCCTTTCCTATGAGGAAGGCTTAATGTGTGCGCTTACCTTGGATGTGCTTTAAGGACCCCTCAGTGGAGCTCGGTCCTAGAATAAAGTTAGTGTAAAACGTTTTATTCAGCTAGAGGAGAACTGTCACAGAGTCCAAGATGAACTGGGACTTAGAACAGAGAGGTCAGTGTGGGTGGTACCTGACCCACCCCGGGCTTGAACCCTATATATAACCCTAAATAATGCAAAATGTGAAAAGGAAGGAATCCCAAAACCAGATAACACCTAACCCGCGTTGGGTTGATTTGTTCACTCACCTTTTGAGCACTTCAGCACTATGCATCACTTTAAGTTTTTGTTTTATACTTTAGTCTTGGTAGGGCTTTGAGGAGAGGACGACTGGTTAGCTTAGCATAGAACACCCATGAAAGTATTCCTTAGGAGCTGTAGCCTTTCAGGTTCAGGAGGTAGACAGTTAGTAGTACCGCTTTACCACTATAGTGCAGAACACCCACAAAGGTGTTTCCTAGGAGTTGGAGTCTACTGATCCTGTAGCCAGATAGACACTAGTTGTGCTCATATCGTAGTAGCACTGAACACCCAGCAAGGTGTACTTAGGAGCTGCTCTGTCCATACTCAGAGGTGGATTAGGCAGGAATCTCTATTTACAGTGGTAGTGACTACCTAGTATTCCTTATTTTGGGATTCCTTTCTATTTTACCTTCTGGTTTATCCTAATCCTAACCCATCTGTCCTCTACCCCCACTTTGTTCAGTCTTCCTCTCAGTGGCTGTTATCCAACGTTCTGCTTAGCGAATAATCCCCCTGTGGTTTTGTTTTCATGTTTAGTCAGTAGCATTATTTGGAGGCTTTGACTTATCAGTACATAGGACATGCACTGTCCTGGTTTTACCCAGGGGTAACTGACCAACATACTTAGAGGTTATTGCTCACTATTCCCCAGTTGGGTATATTGGTTCAGCTGTATCCTTTTGTCTTTGCCATAACGTTTATTCCTTTTTTTGATACTTTTTTCTTAGATAGCCCACTGGAGGCAATGTGTATGCATGCCCTACCAAGTCATTGTAGATACTTTAGTTAGCTTTTCATTATTTTTATTCCAATATACTCTACCAGTTTGGAATCCCTTACTTTCCCTGGTTTTGGGATTCCTTCCTTTTCACATATTGCAAATGTATTGTTTAACCTTTTAACAGCAAGGGAGATGAGTTGTGGGGGTGGTGGGAAGGGAGGGCAGAGGAATACAGCTTTATAGTCAGGACGGTGCAAGATTTTTGGCTCCACAGGTGAGGATTTATTTTGTCGATAACTGTCAGGGGCTGTCCTGGGGTTATGGGGGAGATAGGGGGTGTGATTGGGAAATAGGGCTGTGATGGGGAGTTATAGGGGGTTTAGACACTGTTATGGGGGAGATAGGGGTCATGGGGGAGATAGGGGCTGTGATGGTGGAGGTAGGGGTTGACATAAAGGGAATTGGGGCTACAATGGTGGAGGTAAGGGTTGGGATGAAGGGGATTGGGGCTAAAATTGTGAGGTATGGGCTGAGATGGGGCGATTGGGGCTAAAATGGTGGAGGTAGGGGCTAAGATGGGGGTGATTGGAGTTGTAATGGGGTAAAAAATAACAAAGTGTATTCCCCCCTCCCTGAGGCTTACCTTTGTCTAGGGAGTGGGGAATACTGTTCCCTGGTGGTCCAATGGGAGACTTCATATTTTGTCTGCACCCCCATTAGGGGGTCACCAGGGAAAGCATCAAAATGTTGCCATAGTAACGTAAGGCAATAATTTGATAGTAGAAGGGAGAACTCCCACCTGCTTATAATCCTAATACTGCGGTGTTCCTTTAATGCCTCTTTGAACTTTAAGAACAGTGAAAGGTGAAACACTGTCAAAGAGACGTGTGCATTTTTGATTGTGTACAAATAAGTTGAATCTAAGAGCTTGGAAATAATATAAATAGCTATTACTGCGATAAAAGAAAAATAAATCAAACTCCCACAAAATGATTTAGGAAAATATTTGCAACAGCTGTTTTTTTTAAGTGTTGCAAATCAAATATTAATGACCTTAATCCAGTGCATAGTTTTTTTTATTCCTGAATCACTATATGTTTAATTTGAAATATAGAATATAGTCGCTAATTTAAATATAAGAAATATAAATAGTAAACAAAAATGACTGGTAATTTCATACAGGGCTTATTAGATTTTAATGTTTTCCTTTTCAAAAAAATAACATTAAAATAAATAAATAAATGCATATATTTGACACAGGGACATACAAATAAAAAGCAATACGTGGGTTTCGATTTCAAGAAATTAGAAATTTGGTTTCCATGGGGCTGCCTGTGATTGATAGGAATTATGTCCTTTAAAAAATTTGAAGGACTGTAAGTTAGTCTTCTTTGATTTAAAATGTTCTACACATACAGCTAATTATGTTAATTTATTATCCAATTTATTACATGTGGGACGTATATTCTCAGAGAATTCTGCTTTATCACCAAAAGCACACACACTGGGTCCCTCACTAGATGATTTAACAGGCTGTGCTGAAAATTAGGACAGGTGCTGGGGTGATATATTTTTTTGTACTGCAGAAAGGATTGAAGTGAAACCACAATGGATTCCAGTTTAAATTGAAACCCTAAGCAGCACAAATAAATCAGGTACATTGTAAACATTTTCTTAAACAACATAAACTAGACGCAGGGAAGGGCGACCTTCGGCACTGCAGATGTTATGGACTTCATCTCTCCTGATACTTTGCCAGCATTATGGCTTTAAGAGCATTATGGGAGATAGAGTCCACAACATCTGGAGTGCCAAAGATAGCCTACTGGACATGTAAAGTTACCAAAAAGGCCAGCAAGCAACAGGGGATAGATACAAAACTCAAAATATTTTTCAGTCCATGTAAAGCCTAGTGATAAAGCTTCTTCAAAACTCTCTCAATTCTGTCATTCTAAGGCAAGAGTAGGCAAATGCCTGCACTCCAGATGTGGACTACATGTCCCCTGATGCTTTGCCAGCGTCTTGACTGTAAGAGCAGTAAGGGTGATGTAGTCTCGACATATGCAATTCGGTTCAGTCCTAATGGAAATTCGGATGAATTTCGGATATTCGGACATTCAAATGCTTCCAAATGGCCGAAGTGCTGAATTGCTGAATTTCCGAATTTCGGGAGTGCCGAACCAAAGTGCCAAATTCCGGAAGTGCCAAAGTGCCGAAGTCCCGAATTTTAGAATGCCGAACCAAAACAAATATTTTGCCCATGCACATCCCTAATGTAGTCTATAACATCTGGACCATAACAACTCTTTAAGAATATTGAGATTTTATTTCAACTTGGTTTATGTTCCATAACTTGGGAAACAGGAAGTGGTACAGAATTTCCATGGCAACTGAGATGTTGATATGTCATTGCTTTCCCAGCAACACCTATTTGCAGCCAACCTGAAACTCCAGGCAAATTTTCATATTAACAAGTTAATATATTCAGGTAGCATAATTTAAAGATCACATTATTTGTTCTTTAAAATGTGATTTGGTTATTTTTTTTAAATGTATAGTTTATTGAAACATAGTAAGTTTTTTTTATTATATCAATTAATTTTCTTAGATTTGTGGTGCAGAAAACTTAATTTTTTGTCGGACTGAGCAGCCATGTTTAGTCAGAGTCAACTGTTATATGACCAACTGCTTCTCAGCCTGGCTTGGCTGCTGCTACAGGTTGACAAACAGCACAGAGAGCAATCGCAGAAGGCTAGTCAGTCAAATAAAAAAGTGAAATTTTCTCAAAAAAAATCAATATGCAAAATTTAATTTTTTTTATTATTTTCAGGGTTATTTACTAAACTGAGAATTCAAAGTGATTTGCAATATAAGGCCAGATTAGACAAAGTGAAGATATAGCTGACTCTGCTGGGGATTTCTGATGCAGTGAGAATTAATGTCAATTAATCTGTGTATGGAATTAATAAAAAAACAACTTTGGTTCGTTAGCGTAAAACAATATGGAGGCACATACTAAACCTTGCTGTTGGTGAGTGTAAATCTCACCAGTGCCTTGCATGTTAATTAATGGTCATAGGAAAAAAATATATATAATTTTGTTCCTATTCATAAAGAGCAGGGAATAATTCCTAATCTTTATTAACAGTTTGTTTATGTAGACATATAGAAAATAAACCCAACGCTGTTAATCTTTCTGCCGCCAGAGGGTCTTTAGCGCGTAATTTAGTTTCATAATTACCCTTTAGAAAAAGAAGGCTTATTCATTTAAGAACCTTTTCAATTGTGTTTCTTTTCCACCCGAGTTATTACTCTTCCAAATATGTGCAAACATTTTTAATTTACCATGTAATTAAACTGATGTCATGTATTTAAATTCATACAGTTTGCTCTTTAAACTGATTTATATTGGATCAGTAGCCACATTTTATCAGTAAATGTAACGCATGCGTATATAAGTGTTTTCCTTGTTGAGTAAAACGAAAAATACATAAAAAAATATATATATATAAAAACAAGATCCAAATTCTATTAAGGCTAGCGCTAGTCTGTGTCAATGAATCTAGCACCCTGAATTAAATCTGCAAGCCATTTCTGTGAAGTCAGCAATTTTTTTATTTAAATATTTTTTTTATTATTCTGTGCAGCACCACTACTAAATGCTTGGCATTTAGGTTTGTGAAAAATGACCCATGGCAATTCTTCCTGATTGAGATGTATTTCCATGTGGAGCACATTTTGCGTGCAGTGCCTGCATCTTTCGAGGGAGAAATTCATAGATGTTGCTGGTGGATACTGTGTCAGCAATTCTGAAGTTTGAGCACAATGCTCATACCTTTGCTTCGAGTTATTACTGAGAAGCTTGCCCTCATGGCCTTAACATGATTTTCTTCATGCTGAAAAGCTGTCCATGCACTGTCCTGCAAATTGCACCATTTCTTGTCATTATGGATGGGAAGAAAAAGGGCCAGTTTAATCATGCTGAGTTTGAAGCTCTGGCAGGGTTGTCAAGCGTATATCAATGGATGAGAAGATACAACAGTGGGAAGGTACTCTGGACTATTGAAGGACCTACACCTCAAAACCAGGAAGAAAGTGAAACACAATGTCAAACAAAGTCATGGGACTGATAGTGGTTTGTTTGACATTGTAAGCAGGATGGATGACAAATAATTTGAAGAGCTTGATGGTAAACATGGCCTTTTTTTCTGCCCTTGGCACTTTGGTTATATCATGAAAGTCGGTGGCCAGCATGGACTTTTATAAGGCAGTAGAGACCAACTATGTGCTAAGTCCAAGATAAACTTCTTCAAGTGATCATCGAATTATTTAGGATATTATGGATTAAGAAGTCAGTAAGGATTAAGAAAACACCAAGCACCATTTTGATCATGCTTTGGCATCATTTTGAAGACTTTCTAACTGTCCAGCAATCAAGAAAAGCCATTAGTTTACAGCCATGTGGTATGGAAGATGTTTTAGTTTCAGTGGATAATGATATATCCTGATTCCTGTAGGATTGGTGGACATTAACCTATTTCAAGGTCTAACAATGCATACACAAACAACTACAAACATTAACATTTACATACACACAACTGCATGCATATATATATATATATATATTTGTGGTCGGTTAATATCGTATAGTGAAATACCTTGTGATTGGAATTAAGTCGGTGTGGTGTGCCGGAACCGACGTAGAGGGTAGGCCTGAAAAAGAGGGCCCCCCCGAATGAATTGTATAAGAGGGAGAGGTGGGTGGGGTGAACAGCGTGCGTACGGCAGGTAGGAAGGGGGGGGGAGTAGCGTTTATATGGAACGCTAACTCCTCCCACAAATACAGGCCTTACGGCCTTAAACTTGTGGTCGGTTAATATCGTATAGTGAAATACCTTGTGATTGGAATTAAGTCGGTGTGGTGTGCCGGAACCGACGTAGAGGGTAGGCCTGAAAAAGAGGGCAAAAGGAAATGCCAGAAAAACACACTTATAGCACTATATAAAATCCGTTGTCTTTCTACTCATGCATTGGGAATGTTCCTGTATATTATAGCCGATTCCTAGTGCCTCTAATTGTTTGTTCCGGCGTACTGCTACTGGATGTCGTGCTTATTGAATGGATGTGAAAAATAGGAGCCAGTGGTCCTACTTACTCTAATGACAGGAATGTGAATGTAGAATCGTATTTAGAAGTAGTTAGGGAATGATTAGTAGGTCAGGTGTCTTGATTGTCTGGTTCGAGTTTGAGGTGACGCGGTGTAGTGTTTGTGCCTTCTTACATTCCCTTGGGGAGACATGACTTACCTGTCTGATTAGTTGTGATCGTGGAGTTGTAGGGTTCCCGAACCCTTGTATGGTTTCAGGCACATAGATTTAAGAACTGGTTGTGTGGCGCGAATGCTGTTTTTAGGGAGTCTGATACTGCCCGGTATTCCCATCTGTGTATGAACGTTACTGTGGAGCGATAAACCAATTATCTTTTGATATCTTGTGTAAAAACGGGGTATGGTTTGAAAGGCTTGTCATAAACGTGTATGTTAGTTTGGAATAGTGCGATCGTGTGCGTATGAAGGTTTGAATAAAAGGTGGCCAAAAATGTAGAAAAGACTACAGGGTGATCAGTATGTCTGTGGAAGTCATGCTCCACTGATTTTTGGAAGAATGTCACGATTCTGTTATATGTATCTTAGAGCAAACGAATAATGTTCTAGATGATAACTTGTGTCGAGCCCCAACAGCCGAGTGACCGGAAGGGGATGCGAAAATGCGGATTATGCTTGAGAGATGTGAGTTGGGTGAGGTACGAGACTGAGCGACTCTTGGATAGTCGGTCCTAAGACACGAAAATGCTGCAATCCCTCGTTCGACGTTGCCTATGTAGGACATCCTGAAAAAGAACATGACAACAACAATGAACTCAAATAACAACAATACGGTTAAGTAAAATAGAACTGGCTGGCTAACTAGTGCCGAAGCGAAAAGCTCACTACCCCGTGACAAGTGAGGCCCTGCTAGTAGCCAAGCGGCTGGTGAGAGGCTCTACCTATGTTTTGGGCGTGGGGCTCGAGCCACTAGCGTGGTGGCGGGGTGGTGGCCTCTCGGTGACAGTAAAGATCCAAAAACGTGTGGCCGTGTCAGGTGAGGCCCTAACTATAAACCCGATAGGTGGGTGAATGCGAGGCACTAACTATGATTTGGGCCGAGGGGCGAAAATCTCCGTGTTGAGATTGGGGAGTTGGCCTCGCGGGACCAGCTACGTTGTACAGCTAAGGCCAGCTCCTAACCCTAGATAGCCAGTTCTCTGACCCTAGACGGGGGCTTGATAAGGGGGTAACGTAACGTGTTTGGTAACCCAAGTTGTGGATAATGATAGGTACCCGGAGATTCCCAGACAGAGACAGAGGAAATGAAGGGGGAGGAAGGAGGAAAAAAGAAGAGGAAAGGAACTGAAGTCGAGGGAAGGAAAATAACGTGCCGTACAGCGAAGTACTATAGAGATATAGCCGATAGAACAGTATCGATAGACCCTGAGGGTGCTGAAGATTCTCGTGATGAAACTAAATAAACCTGACAGGAGATGAAAGAAGGTGTTGTGCAGCTGACAGAGAGAGGAGGGTGAAATTAGCAAGGTAGTGAGTAACAAAACGAATGTTACGGGTAGCGAGTACGAATGAAGAGTTGTCGAGTGGAGCCGTGGCCTGATGAGGCAAGGCAGGAATCAAGCCCCCGTACCCCAAAACCCAATCGTGTAACAACGTGGCCTAGTAGAGGCAGTTGTTTGGAAACAAAACGAAGGTAAACCTGATGGAAACAGGTGACAATCGATTGACTAACGGCCAATTGCGTAACAATTGTAGGAAATGTAAACGAAAACACATTTATACCTGTTAGAAACAGGCGACAATAGCGAACCAGTAATTGTCTACTGATAGCAGATGACAACAATAGTAATTGTGAAACTAATGTAACAATTGATTGTCACCTTCAATTACACGTATGAAAAACATTACCTGAAAGTCTTGCCTGTACAGTATAACTTACAGAGCAGTCCCCCAACGAGGGTATTACATGAATTACTACCCTAGCCAAAGCTGGGAGTACTAGGACAGGCAGTCCAATAACAGTGAAAGAATGGTTATCCACATGGTGAAGCGGCTGAATAATATGTAACCTTAGTTATAACATTAATATTTGCGAGCTTACGTAATCGTAATTGAGGCAGGCAATTGTACAGTCAGCTGATCAGTCTGAGTCAACTGTGATTTAAACACCAACGGAATTACCTACAACGTAAGACCACAATAAATAGAAAACATTTGAAGACCTGTTTAAAGCATGTTATTAATGTATCACACCGGTGTTTGGATGCAGCCAAAACAGTGAGACTGATGGTTTACAGAAAATTGCAGAATTGCTAAGGAAAACGCTGAAATTCCAAATATACTGACCGAATAAAGGTTGCAATGTAATAGGTGCAAATGTGAGAAGAAAACTATGGAAGTGGTACCTGCAACAAACATAGTTTCGCATAAATATACAGACACAATTGACAATAAATACCAAAACAAATAGTCTGCTGAAATGTAACCTGATTGTCGGTTTCATACGAACCGTGTTGTCTGTGAGTGTCAAGCGTTCATGAGTCAGACCGTTAGTGAGCTTGATCGCATAAAATATAGGTAGATACCCCACCGTGTAACAACGTGGCCTTGTCGAGGCAGTTGTTTGAAATGTGGACGAAACTTAATTGTACCTGAAAGAAATAGGCGACAATAGCGAACTAGTGATTGTCTAATGATGACACCTGAAAACAAGCCAGTAACTGATTGGCGATAGAATGCTGTCATGAACCTGAATCAAGGTGTAGTTAAAAAAAAGGAAGGACACCCTACAATCCAGGCCTCTAAACGGAAACAAATTATGCCGAACATGTAAAAAGTAACACCGTTGGTCATACGAGTAGAAAATAGTAGGGAATATTTATTGAGCATTCCGTGATATTACATATAGAATAATAACCAAGGGTCCTGTGCATACAAAAGAGACTAAGGACATTAACTAAAATTCCCCTATAAGGTGACAACCCTAAAATAGTAGTATAGATGGAGGGAAAATGGTGAAGGAATGGAGGGTGTTACAGGAGTTTAGGATGTTGGTTGCGAGATAGTGCGTTGATTATAACATGAAACAAGTAGTCGAGTGACGCCGTGGCCTGACGCGGCAAGGTGAGTAAACAACATTTGTATGTTAACAACCCCTGTAAGTTAATTATAAATGAATGGAGTAACAACCGAGTGGTAGTAAATGAATGAAAGGAGGGGATTTTAATCCAAGCCCCATATGTTACTGTAAACTGTCCTAATGGTTGACAGAGAGTAATATATTACATACAGCAGTAGTCTTCGTTGTCTAACTTAGACACAAAGTGTAGTAAATGCATGAATTGACTCGATTGACAAACGATATTACCAGACAGTGAAACGTTACACCAGTTAGTGATGGAAAATGGATTAACCCTCAGAATAACTGAACTAAAAATATAACAATTAATCCCTATGAACGCATAATCCAGTGCGGTGTCAGACATTGAGAATTGTCACATGGAAGTGCTAATGTAGATACACCCAAAACAGGACAGGCAAATTCAAAAGGGAATGCTCTCCCACCCACATAGCAATTGCACTATGTCCAAACGTATGCGAAGGAAATAGGCAACAGCCGTCAGCTGGGAAGCATTGATCGCTGTAAAAGAAAGCAATTGCAGGAAACTTGAAAGCAAATCAAATAAAGTTGTATTGAATGAGAAGAAAAAACGTAAAGGTTACATGTATGCAAGGCTGACTCATCAGCTTATGGTACTACTGTAAAATCCAAGAAATGCAGCACATATATGAATTACTGACCAACCAACAGAGCTGTATGTATATATTATATGTATAGCAGGCATTGATTAATTAGTCAAACTGACAATGAAAGATTCCAAATAAACCCCTGGGTAATTTAGCAAGAATATGCCAAAGTGATAATGATTGAGTGAGTGCAGAGCTCACAGATGTCCGCAGTAGCAGAGTTTCAGGCGCTGCACTCTGCCTGTTAGCTCTGCCTGGCACATTCATTGAGCTCATAGAAGGCAACTCCGAATCTCACTCCCTGGTCCTTATTAAGTTTGTAGAACGGCAAATAGCCCGAGCGCGGCTATTTGCCGATTACCTTGGAGGAGGAACGGAAGAACGGAGAGGACGTCGGGACCGCCGGAAGAGCGAGGACCGGAAGAGCGAGGACCGGAAGTTCGGCTGTCACGGGGAGAGGTGAACAGCGTGCGTACGGCAGGTAGGAAGGGGGGGGAGTAGCGTTTATATGGAACGCTAACTCCTCCCACAAATACAGGCCTTACGGCCTTAAACATATATATATATATATATATATATATGTATACACACATATATATATACACACATGCACAGAATATGGATAAATGCATCCAATCTATATGCAGTGCAAAAAATATATTGTTATAAATATATACATTATTGTAAGCAAAGCTCTAAAAATGTGTTAGCTTGGCATGTTTCTCTCTATATTATTATTGCTACTATTATTAAAAAATAATGTATATTGTGTTATTTATACCTATAAGACGTGAGAATTATGTAGACATACAGGATATTTGTTTCTTAATGTATATGATAATAACATTATATAATAATAGCATTAAGTTTTTCAGCAATTTGAGCTACAGTTTGAGGCTAGCTTTTACTTCCATGTGTATTAATGAGTCTTGGGCGTCCATGATCCTGACGCTGGTTTTCCAGTTCGCTGGTTGTCCTTGTTGCACCATTTTAGGAGGTACTAAGTACTGTATACCATGAACACCACACAAGACTTGCTGAACTGGAGATGCCTGACTCAGTCATCTAGACTTCTCTGTTTGGCCTTTCTGTAATTCTCTGTTTTGTTTTTTTCCTTATGACTGTTTTGGCTAAAAATCTACAATTCTCTTTTTAATTGTTCATAACTTAAGTGAATAAAAATCAATCAGGGTTTTTCAGTAAAGTTAGAATTGTCATGATTTCAAAGTGAATTCAAAGTGACTTTTAAATGGTAGGCCAAATTAGCCAAACTGGCCAAAACTCGACTGCATTGGTTAATCGAGAAAGGAAGTGGAGCTTGCCTTAAGTTTCACCCTTTGTCAAGATTGTCAAGTGTAGGAAACATATATAAGAAAATGAGTTCCCTACTATGTCTTATGTTTTAAAGGGAAATAGGTCAGAAGTGAAGAACAGATTCTGAAAGAGGAAGAGAAGATGAAGCAATAGGAGAAAGTTACGTTTGCGGTAACAGAGCCACTTTAATTAGAGATTTTTTTCAGTTCACCTAAATTTAAAATTCTTTTGAATTCACAATAATTTTCACTTCAGTAAATAACCCTGAATATATTTGCAGGCATTTAAACTGCTACGTACAAAATAAAAGTAGCAAACATTGAAATGTATTCACTAACCCACTAAGTGAAGAGAACTGACATGGGAATTGCACATTTTCGGCCCAAATACATGTGCGAAATGAAAACACTACATTATTTTTCAAGCTCTGCTATTTTGGCATAACATTTGCAATTCCCTCATCAAATCTCCTTAATTCTCAGTTTAGTGACAAAACTGAAACAGCTTTCAGAGACCAAAAAACAAGCACGCTATCTAAAATCAATAGACCTAAATCCATCATGGAAACAAAATATACATATGTTACGTGTATTTATTTATGATTAATAATCTTTAAGTGAAAAATTTGACAATTCATCCACATACCTATTATCGTTCGTTTGATACGCAACAGAAACCTGATTCAGCCCTCTGTTTGTTTACTTGAGGCTGAGCAACATACTGTACCACGTAAATATATTTTGTTTGAGACTAAGTCGGTTTCGTAGTCGATAGTTGATTAAATGAGCAGAGGAGCAATCTGTTATCTTGGGAACCTTTTCAGCGATTGAATTGAATTGAAAATGTATGTAATTATGTGAATTTTATTTTGCAGATATTCTTTCTTTTTATTGAGCATTGTTACATGTTAGCACTCCCTTGATTGCACAAGTCATTAAGGTTGGAGAATGGTACGAGCGAGGATTTTTCACAGAAAGAAAACATAATTGGTCAGAGATGTGAGAGCAGCCATAAGACATTTGCGGCAAAACAAACTTGTCATTTATCCTATTTCCTTAGTTAGGCTGTTCTCGAACACGCTGCACTGTTTGTAATTGTTTTAGCCTGGGGGGAATAAGAAGAAATATATACCTGAATTTTATAAGTGATCCACAAGGAGATCCAGATTCACATAAGTTTCTGTATCAATTGCTGTTACTTCTAGCACAACCATGGTGTACCTCCATGTAGAAGAACATTGCATTGTATAATCGTATCAATATAATCCTAACAAGATTGGTGCAGACGTGTGTATACACTATGTATTAGTATGCAGTAACCTGTGTCTATGTACTCAAATAGTAATGTACTCAGACTTTTAAAGAAGTAAACTTTATAGACACAGACTGATGTACTAGGTGGCGGTGAAACTAATGTAGCTGCTAAAAGGTATTAAATTATAAATATAGAGAAATATGTAAAATATGCATAGTGGGGTCTGTGAGACCCCCGTGTGTATACACAGAAACAAAGTGTAGTTTACCCTTTCTGTACTATTGAATGGGAAATTGAAATGAACAAATTGTATATTATAGGCTAACCTACCCCTTCCTCCATAAGGTGGGCTCAGAGACGAGGACGGTGTCATATAAATAAGGAGGTCAGGAAATGCCCAATATGGCATCTATAGATATATGTCTGTTTTAAATCAATCAGGCTGCCGAGACTGTTTTAACATTTACTTCTATTAAAAATCAAAAGTTAAAATAAAAGTTTAATATCCCTTTAAAATTATATTCAACCAAAGTCCTTCTTCCTGAAGACATTCTGTTTTAGTCTTGTGATAGGATTGGAAGAATGTGATATCATTCTACGGTTCTATAAATATAGCACTATACACTAAGGCAATCGCCTTGCATACGAGTATTTAACTATCGTGGTGCACTACCTGTGCTTATAGCTGAAACCGGGCAGAAAAATAATCATGTAGGTTTCATAGCTTGAGGTTCCACAAACGAGGTCTTGAGAGTTTTATTTTTTTATTAATATTAGTCTTTATAAAGGTTTGCAGTACAGACACTGGCTGTGTCTAGATTTAAAACCTCCAGCTACTGAAAATTGTATATGTCATGCCAGGAAATGGGAAACGGAATTCAGTAAAAATGTATACCAGAGGGACTCCATTTCAAGGGTTTTGTGAGGTCAGCCTTCTTGAAAGTAGTATTAAACAGTACTGACAACACCCTCTGGTAATACATCCAACATAATTCTTAATACTACAGCTGTACGTTCGAAGGCAGGGACAGTATGTCCTTGCGGTGGAAAGCATTTGCTGTCCCGAATGGTGTGATTTAAACTATTATGGAAAATCATAAGATCAGCTTTTATTGCGTGTGGCCCTGGAGAAGCCTCTGCTGGAGGGGCCCTGCTCGTAGCATAGGTCAAATCTCTTGACAATGTAATCTTAGAATTCCACTCAAAATGCAAACATTATTGAGCTGATCATCTGGACTGAAGAGGTTGCAATCTTTTTTTTTATACCATATCTATCTCAATTTAGCATACATTGAGAAGGCAGCCTTGTGGTTCATGCATCTATTGAATTGGCTACTAATATTAAATCTGCGTGAAAATATAATTAAAAGGAACATTTTCTGCCACCATGTCTAATGGCAGTGTTGGTTTGTCCAGTCTTGTTAATGCCACCACTGCCAAAATCTTATATAACTTTTATTTTTATTTTCATTTGCCTTTCAAAGAAATGCAAATTACATTTTAGCTTACAAAGCCTTGCTTTCGCTTAACTTCATCTTTTTACTATCATCGAGCTCGGAGCACAGAGAAATGAATGTCTCTGTTAATCTTCATTCTGTCCCTACATGCGACTAAGAGGGTTCTGTGAATGGACACAGTACGCAAGTTTGAATGATAAACTTTATGTATCACAACATTTGGAGTGTGGAGGAGGAAGAGTGGGCTCAGTATAAATCAGTACAGATCATAAATTATTTGTAAGGAGTTATGCAACCTGCATGCGTCTGTACTATAGTTAGTGTAACTGTACTACTAAATTATGTGCATGTACAGACTTTAATTTCACAGTCGGTTTGGTATTTTTAAAATGCCATCAGGATCCTTACCAATACCTAAAAGCAGAATATTTGACTATTTTACTCACTTATTTTTATTGAAGTGACTGCGTATGACAAACGCTCTTTCATGCAGCTCTGAACATTAGTCTGTGCACATAACTGCTGTTTTACTGCATATTCCTTAGGTAACTGCACCCCATGGTTTTTTTTAAGTTGTTTAAAATAAATTTCTATTTAAAACCAAAATTACTTGGTATTGAAGGGATTAGGGAGAGTGTAAATCAACGCCCAAAATGCTTGGAGCCCACCTTTCTTTTTCAGTGAGTGCTTTCTGTTGCACCATAAATATATTCAAGTTTTGTATAAAACAATCTTACTATACATTGGCATCACGAAATGCTGAATAAATTCTGTCCTTACATTACCTCCAATCTACTGTAAAGTAAAACGTAATAGGCGGAATTCACTCGTTATGCTATATTGCAAATAAAATTACAAATTCCATTAGTCTGCATGTCTACTCGTTTCATGCATTACATTTCCTGTTTATGTTTACACACTGGTTTGATGTCTCAGTGTAGTTTTCAGCATCAAATGAAAATAAATCAACTTTTTCCACTTAAAGGGCATTATAGAAATTGAAACAATTTTTAAATATTTTTTTAAAATGTAATTCATTTTTAATTTTTAATAAATTTGATTTCGTGAATTTACCCTTAAAATTGTGTCATTAATTTGGATATACAAGTAAACCAATAGATTATTTAGAGTCTTTATCCACAACAGTCCTATAACTATCTTTCTACAGAATCCATTTTAAATAAAAGCTGTACCAAAATCCTATTCACATGTACTTTGTCCTAATTACAGTATATTAAGGCATATTAAGCAATATGCAATATGTATCACAGTCAAACAAATACATCATTTTTTTAATATCCAAATATTTTAATATCTACTTTAAAATAAATAAATTGTTAAGCTGAGTTATTAAATCTGCAGTAAAGGTTGAATATTTACGATAAAACACTTTAAATGTTTGCTCAATAGAAAATATTGATACAAAAGAGAAACCCTTTCATTTTATGCATCAGTGGACAAATGTTAATCTAATTTACTCGGTATATATGCATGAATGATGCCTCTTGTACCATCTTCGTTTCAGTGGATTTGTTGCATATGTGATAAGGAAACAGAATAGAAGCTTATTTACTTAATGACAAATACTTGTTCCTGCTTATAATAGGGGTCTATGAACATCATACATACAACAAGACATCTGTTCTACCTACCCAATTTACCTTTAAAAAGGGAGCAATTTCTTCTGTATTCACACATCATTAAAAATCCTTCATCGACCAATACTGTTGAGTCTGATGACTAATGCCTGTATAAAGGGCATACCTCTATCATTCTTTATTTGTTGTATATAGTTCCATTTTATCTTACCTTTTCTTTAGTCTTCTCTATTTTACTCGTTTACAGTTCCTTTTTGTCTTATCTTTTCTTCTTCTCTTCTTTACTTGTTGTCTATAGTTCTTAGGCCTACGAGACTACCCCTTGCTATTTTTTCTTCTGCTGTTTGACATTGCACATTGTTTCCTAGTTTGTTGTCTATAACAATTCCAAAATCTTTCTAGGGTGTTGTTATCTCTAATCCATTACCATTTAATGTGTAAATTGTTTGTGCAAAACTTTGCATTTTTCTACATTAAATGTCATCCGCC
Source organism: Pelobates fuscus (assembly GCF_036172605.1). Taxonomy (NCBI): domain Eukaryota; kingdom Metazoa; phylum Chordata; class Amphibia; order Anura; family Pelobatidae; genus Pelobates; species Pelobates fuscus. The sequence continues at coordinate 44,344,343 of NC_086323.1, forward strand.
ATTTGAGTGCCCAGTCACCCAATCTATCCCCCAAGCTATATCCTGCTCACATTGTATTATTTGACAGCGTTTTGAGTCATTTGCAAACACTGAAACATGGCTTTCAATGCCTATTTTAAGATCATTTATAAATATTTTAAATAGAAGTTTTCCCAGAACAGAACCCTGGGGGACAACACTTACCACTTTTGTCCAGCTGGAAATTTGGACAACTCTCTGTACTCTATCTTTAAGCCAATGTTCTAGCCAAAAACAAAATTGTTTATCTAGACTGATTTCTTTGAGTTCAAACACTAACTTATTGTGTGGAACCGTATCAAACTTCTTGGCAAAATCCAAGTAGATCACATCCACTGCAACACCCTGATATATACTTTTACTTATTTCTTTGCATAATATTAAGCTTCTGCAAGCCCTTCCCTTCTTCCCAAAACAAGACTTTCTGTGGCTTTACAATTACAGACTTCCCAATGCAGCTCAATGAAAAGTCCTTGCAAGGACTGGTTGTCTGATTGACAGCCAGGTGGGTGCAACAAGGTTAATTTATAAAAGTGGCAATTTGTATTGAAATCTTCACTTTTTGTAAAATGGAGAAAAAGAGGACACACTATTCACACATAAAGACTTCAACAAGTGCTTTACGGATCTGGAATGTCCCTTCAAGGTCCAAGTCATCAGCATCCCCAAGGCTTAGCACTTCCTCCCTCAACATTTATTTATACAGCAAAGCCTCCAACCTCTTGTTCAATATGTTACTAACCAAAGATACCCAGTGTAATTATCCTATCCTCTACCCCCTCTCCCTTTCCAGATAATATCCCCTCCACTTCTTCCCTTGTTTTTCTTAATCAGCTCTATGTTCTTGAGTGTCATTATAAGTCGTCTGGATTATGAATCTTTTATTAGGTTCACATTGCCTCCACTGGTGCAATCCTCATTCTTTCCCTTCTCTTATATTATTTATCTAGTGATGTTTTGTTGTTGGATGCAAATCTCAAAATAAAGAATTTAAAACATCCATCATCTTGCCTCTTACGGTTCTGTCTAGATAATGAAAACTTTAACTAAGGCCTAGATTTGTTGCATAGGCTTTCCAAATTATTTCATATTTTAAGTAAAAGTTCCATCACTTTCACTCTTCCAGTACTATCCCAGAGATGCACTCAGGGTATGGGTGAGGTCAGGACTAGTGAATGCACACACAAAGAGACATATTGATATATGCACATATTGATAGCAGTCCTCCTTACATTCTGCCCTCTGGAATGCATGCTTTGTTTGCAGTGTTACTAAATCCACAATTGTGCACAACCTTTTCATCTCTCGTTCCTTTGACTTACTAGCCTTAACTGAAACATAGCTCTCTCCCTCTGATGCCGCTACCCCTGCCTATCTATCCTTTGGTGGTCTTCAACAAAGGTGGTGGTGTAGGGTTTCTGCTCTCACCTCACTGCTCCTTCAAACCATTACCCAACCCCTGTCCCTCTCTTTCTCATCATTTGAAATTCATTCAAGTCACATTTTAAACCCCATCTCTACTAACATTGCCGTTATCTATTGTCCCCCTGGGACCTCTCTCCTCTTCCTTGACCACTTTGCTGCTTGGTTTCCCTACTTCCTCTCCTCTAATATTCCATCCCTAATTCTTGGGGACTTCAACATTCCCATTAACCTGCACTTGTCCTCAGTAGCCTCAAAACTACTTTCAATGACCTCCTCCCTTGGGCTATCGCAGTAGGCAAAGTCCCCCACCCATGTAGCTGGCAATACCCTAGATCTTATTTTCTCTCATGAATGTACAATCTCTAATCTCTGCAACACTACATTTCCTTTCTCAGATCACCACCTCTTATCATTTGCTCTCAATATTTCCTTACCCCATCATCTTCCACCCAACCCCCCTCAACTAAGAAGAAATCTGAATTATATTGACCTCCAGCAGCTATCAGCTAATATTGATTCCCAACTTCTATCCATCCCTACTTTCTCCTGTCCCTCACTGGCTATCTCCTCATATAACACTACCCTCACCTCTGCCCTGGACACTGCAGCCCTGCTCCAAACATTCACCTTGAGGAGAACACGCCCCCAATCATGGCTCACTAAATCAACACGCTACCTGCAGAGATGCTCCCGTTCTGCTGAACGCTGCTGGAGGAAGTCACCCACCCAGTCGGACTTCCTCCACTACAAATTCATGTTGCGTTCATACAGCACTGTCCTTGCCCTTGCTAAATAGTCATACTTTTCCTCCCTTATTAGCTCATGCTCCCACAATCCCAGGCATCTTTTTAACACCTTTAACTCCCTTCTTTGCCCTGCTGTTGCCATCCCCCAAACTAACCTTACAGACAATAGCTTTGCATGCTGCTTTACCGACAAGATTGAACAGCTATGGAAAGATTTCTCATCACCTTGTCCCTCTATTTCTTAATTACACCTGGATCATGATTTTTCTACCTTTCAGACTTTCTCCAAGGCTACTGAGCAAGAGGTGGCGGCACTTCTCCTTTCCTCTCGCCCCACCACTTGCCCGCTTGATCCTGTCCCATCTCACCTTGTCAGATCTCTCTCCTCTTGTCTTGTGCCTTCCTTAACACACATCTTCAACTGCTCTTTGTCTTCTGGTGTTGTAAAGAAAAAAGAGGGATGGAACAGCGGTATCCAAACTGATCACAACGGAGAGGGGGAGGCTTCACACCTGAAAGGAAGGGTAACCCTCAAAACCCTTCAAAGGACTGGAAAAAACAGAAAACAACAAGTACAGGGTGCGCCAAGAACAAAGTGAATAAATAAAATAAATAATAGAACAAAATTCCAGGGAAACAGGCAAATTAAAGTCTCTAATTCACAGGTATATTCTTCAGAAATTCTCAAGAATATGTCAAGTACCCTAAGGCTCTGTACTTGGTCCCCTTCTATTTTCTCCTTATACTGCCTCTCTTGGCAAACTTATTACCTCATTTGGATTCCAATACCACCTGTACGCTGATGACACTCAGATATACGTCTGCTCACCGGACCTCTCCCCTGCCGTCGTGCAACGTGTCACTGCTTGTCTTTATTCCATCTCTGACTGGATGTCCTCCCGCTTTTTAAAACTAAATCTCCCTAAAACTGAACTCCTTGTCTTTCCTCCTCCTAATACTGATCCTCCTCCTTCGCTCTCCCTTCAAGTTAGTGGTACCCACATCAGTCTATTCTTGAAATACTTGATTCTGGCCTCACATTTTAGCCTCACATCCAGTCCAAATCCTGTAGATTCCACCTTAAAAACATATCCCGCATCTGCCCCTTATATGCGCAAGATGCTATGAAGAAGCTTATTGTAGCGCTCTCCTAATAGGTCTTCCCTCAAGTCGTAATGCCCCACTACAGTCTGTAATGAATGCTTCAGCTAGACCGATTTTCCTCTCCTGTCGCTCCTCTCACCTCTCACTTCTGAGTCCTTACATTGGCTTCCTGTATCCTATAGAAGTCAATTCAAGGTTCTAAACCACACCTATAAAGCATTGACCAATTCTAGCCCCTCCTATATCTCTTCACTGATCCGCAGGTATGCCCCTTCTCGGTCTCTCCGCTCTGCCCGTGACCTTTTCCTGTCCGCTGCTCGCACCCGTACGGCCAACTCACGCTTGCAGGACTTCTCGCGGGTGGCTCCCTTCCTATGGAATAGCCTGCCTACCACCATCAGACTCTCCCCTAGTCTTCAATCATTTAAAAAGTGCCTCAAAACCCATCTCTTTAGGAAAGATTATGGCCTCCCAGAGTAACCCCTACCAGGCGTACCTGTCCCTTGCTCTCTCCTAAAGGGCAGCAGTCTATTCTCTTCTCCAGCTCTGCTTCACTCCACCTTGTTTGATTGCTACCTCCTGTCCTGTTGTGTTTTACGCCCCACCTCCTATAGACTGTAAGCTCGTTTGAGCAGGGCCCTCTTCAACCTATTGTTCCTGTAAGTTTTGGTAATTGTCTGATTTATTGTTAAATCTCCCTCTTGGATAATATTGTAAAGTGCTACGGAATATGCTGGCGCTATATAAATACCAGTAATTATAATAATAATAATAATAATAAAAATAATAATAAAAATAATAATAAAAATAATACTAGTGATATTTACAATTCAAACAACAGATTGCCTATTAGATACCAATTTCAACTACACTTTAAAAAGCCTGATTTCTTTACTGTTATGGACGGTTAATATTTAAATAACATTATAACAACTGGGGATAATTACGGAATGATGTATGTAAAAACTGCGATATTTAATAATGGTTAGCTATAATAAATGATATATGTAATAAACAAAATGTAACTAATGTTGCATTCATACAAGCAAAATCCAATGTAGCACACAAACATCCATCAATCTAGAACTTAATTTGCTGATATACACAAAAAAAGCTACCATTTCACATTGTAATGACTTAGGAACCAGGATTTCAATGACTGCTGTTGGAGCCATCATATACAAACACAGCATGAAATTTTCTATGTAATCCACTGTGAAAAACACTATGGAGTTATTAGAAAAGTCATAAATATATGGAGAAATGTGGACACAGAAGGGAAAAGATCAAATATATCAACAGAGAGAAAACAATAACAGATATATAGATAGACAAAGAATTAAGCAGAAAGGTGTGGTGGGACTCGGGACAGGAGGGACATTTTGAGTCTGATCATCTGGTATAGATATCTTAAGCATCCTATCAAAGTTAACACTTAGTAGGGGCTCAAAAATGAAACAAATAGGTAGCCATAAGAGATTGAGAGAAATAAATATATACATTTTCCAGAGGTTAGTTATTTTTATTTATTTTTTTAAACACTTTTTTTATTGTGAATGTTAAATACAACACATAAGTCAGGCATAGTTTCAGGACAGATACGTAGCAGAGGTTAGTTTTGTGACCCACTAATCCCACCCCACAGACACTTCTTTGACTTTATGGTTTATATATGGTTTTTCAAATTTTGGTTCATCAGATATAGGGATTACAGAATAAAGAAAAGGAAGTGGCTACATATCAGGAAAGGTATAATCTCTTAGAAATAATAATAAAAATGCATATCTCTTGATTGTACATCATAAAACATAGGTGCAGGTAGTATAAACGTCAAGATATACCAATGTTACATATGGAGTGTAACGGACCGTTTCAGCAGACAAGGGGTTAAAATCCATTTAGGCGATATGCCCCTTTCTGAGAGACAGGCACAGCTACTGCAGAACACCAAACTCCCGAACTGGATACAAAATAGCACTCCAAACTGGAACCTCACGAATAGCTGCTAGCAGACGAACAGGAAAAGCATACATCAGCTTACACTCCTGGCAATCAGTCTCCAACAGCATACAGTGAACAAGAACAAGACAAGGCTCCGTGTTGAGGGTCAAGCAGTGGTCTGAGGTGCTGGCACACCCAGCCTGGTTTTTATTACAGTTGTTGCAAATACAGGACTGCCCACAGGGAGGGATAAAACAACCAATCACATCACAGTTACATCCCACATATTCCCTCCCCTTATCCTGAGAGGAAACTTAATTATACATACAGTTAAACATACTTTCTACCCAACTTTCATAACTCTAAAACCATACATCACATTCACATAAAAAATTACATATTCACAATCAATCCATTCAGGGGAACAACATATTAAAAAATGGCATGAATCAGACCAGGGGTTCAAAAGTTAGTAAAATATCTTTTGGGCCCTGGCTAGCACATGGCTATCTGGCTCAGACCGGTTTTACAGAGCCCTCTTTCCTGGAGACAATGGGGAAAATAATCCAATTATATCCAGGGATAGAGGCAGACTCCATTGAGCACATGGTTGCAAAAAGACATAAAATACAATAAAATACACAAGGTTACATTTACTACATAAAAAAAAGACATGCAACATATCCCCAGATAGCTTAGGTCTGAGCACATATTATTGAATGGCGCTCAGACCACACACATACAGTTCAACTGCCATGGAGCTAAAGTCTTTCCCATAGTCTTTCATTATATGAATGGGTATCACCGCTCACACAGGGCAAGTACCGAATGACCCCACTGTATTTAAAGGGCCAGAATGAGTGACATGCACTTTGTTAGGGCCGAATATGGTTTGTAAAGGGCTCAATCTCCCAGGGCCATAGTCCAAAGGCAGCAGGCGGGCAACCAGGCTTCTCCAATGCAATGTGGCGAGATTGCTCTCGTCACATGGAGTTGAGTACAAAAAGGTAGATTGAGTGCACCATGACTGTGGTGAGCTTCCTGATGTAAAGGAACAAAGAAAATAAGGAAATAAATGAAAATGGATTGTATAATAAGGGAAGAGGCATTACATCTTCGCAGAGTATATTTATCTTTTAATGTTTGTATGTTTTATATTGAAAATAAAAATATTAATAAAAAATATTATAAAAAAATTAATTAAACAAAAATTAAAAAATAATTAAGTAAAGCAACATACAGATAGATAGACTGACAAACAAAGGGACAGATAAAAAAGACAGATTATAGATAAAAAGAAATAAATCGCTAAACTTATGTATTTGTCCATTCATGATTCATCTGAAATCCCAAACTCTGAATCTCCATATAGATGAATTATGAAGCAAACGATACATGCATAATATCTATGTTGTGTATATATGTTGCAATGCATTAGCTGGCCCATTTTCGCTCCATTACATTGAGTCCAAGTAGTTTTTCCAGAAAAAATTGCACGGTTGCATTTGCCTGAATCAAAATGCCACATGGATGAAACCTAAATCACCCGAAACAAAGAAATTCGAATGAGTATATTCAGATGAACCAAATATTTGTGTCATGCACAAGTCTACTGAAATATATAAACATAAAGATAAAAGTAACTGAATATATAATTGGTGAGACAGACAGACAGATAGATAGACAGACAGACAGACAGCTAAGCTAATATAGAATGCCATCTTCACTTAGTATTAGCAGAGCTCCTAATAGTAAATAGGGACCAGATAATGATGATCGTGTTCTCACTGTATACCACTTCTTTAAAGGAAAACAGTATATCTAAAAAAAACTATTTTATATATAAAATTAAGCAAAAAATATGGTTTTATTAAAATTTGCACAAATATTTCCATAATCCTAAAAACGTACCTTTGAATAGCTACAGAACTGGTCATTTCTGCTGGGAAAAAAAAAAGATCCATCCTCTTTTTGCCCATCATTAGTTTCTTACTGATGCTGGTCATTGTCTATTCAAATATTTTTCAGATACAAGCAAATCTCCATTCCAAAGCTTCTCACAGAGATGGGTGCCTTTACTGAGATTTAAGAAATTTGTAAAAAAAAAAAAAAAAAAAAAAAAACATACTGAGTAGTTGGTTTTGGAACCATGTGAGTTGTAGTTTTGCAATATTCATTGTGTTTTCTGTTGTAAACAGTTACTCTGCAGTTATTTGCGATAAACAGCTGTGGATTGCTTTAACGTAACACCACGTCATGTTTCTACTGGATGTCGAATAGTTTGCTTCTTCTATATAGGGCTTGGCAAAGTATCTGCAGAAAATACGGTCTTTTGAACCGAGTGATGCAATTTATTTTCATGTAGAACATTGGGTTTATTAAAAAAAACAACCATCGTTCTCTGGGATATCATAGCCGTGTCATATTTTTGAAACGACCAATCCCAATACCACACGAGATAATCAGATTTAATTCTGGTAAATCCATTCAAATGACTGGAGGTCAAATTGTTCCACTGAGATTTGAATGTATAAGGTTAGAGTTCAGTCTTCCTATTGATTGATTAAATGAGCCTAAGGGAGTGATCCAATAGATATGGGATAAAGCTTTAATTTAGCTTGATCTAATGCAGCTTTTATCTTTGGAAATACAAAAGTCGAGGTACAATGCATCTGTTGTTTTCTTACGATCTAAACCTCTAAACCAGAGCAAAGACTTAAAACACTAAGCTGATAATACATGTATCTGTCTCCCTGTTAGAATATGCTTGATCTGATCCCGATGCAAATTCCAATATAAAAGTAATTGTTGGTGTTTTTTTTGCAAGTGATAATTTTGGGAAATCAATTAAATAAATCCCTTGCTTTTTGTTTCTTTTGAGCCGATGTGAGATTAAGTTACTCTTGTGTTTTTAAATGTTGACCTGTTGAATAATCCATTTATGCTTCAGTTTCAAATCATGGACTGATGGCCAGATATTCTACATTATCCTACCAACACTGTGTTTGACTGTTGATATGATGTTTTTATAGTAGAATTCTGTGTTTGCTTTATGCCAGACACAACAGGACCTGCTTGCCCCAAAAAGTTCCACTTCTGACTCATCTGTCCACAGGGTGTTATTCCAAAAAGGCATGAAGGTCATTAAAGGGACACTATAGTCACCAGAACAACTACAGCTTATTGAATTTGTTCTGGTGAGTAGAATCATTACCTTCAGGCTTTAAACAGGCTTTTTGCTGTAAACACTGTCTTTTCAGAGAAAATGCAGTGTTTACATTACAGCCTAGTGATAACTTCACTGGCCACTCCTTAGATGACTGTTAGAGATACTTACTGGGTCATGGCTGCCTAACATGCTTCCAAAACATTCAGTGTCTCCTCCCTCTGCATGCAGACACTGAACTTTCCTCATAAAAAATCATTGATTCAATTCATGAGGAGATGCTGATTGGCCAGGGCTGTGCTTGAATTGTGCTGGATCTGCCCCTGATCTGCCTCTTTGTCAGTCTCAACCAATCCTAGGTGGAAGCATTGTGATTGGATCAGGCTACCACTTCTGCTGATGTCAGCAGGCAGTGGGTAGGTCTAAAGGAAACAATGACAAAGCATGCAGCTGCAGACTTGAATACAAGTAAGATGTACTATATGTAGGGAGGCATGAGGGGACCACGGGGACTAGATGGTGGTTTTAACCCTATAGTGCACCTTTAATGTGCTTTTTGGAATTGTGAGTTGGGCATTTACCAACAGTACTCATGGATAGCCCAGCACATTGGAAAATATTTGGGGAATACTTCCACAATACACTTATCTCTTATTTAAGAGAAAAGCAGCTTTACCTCTTATTCATTATTTTTTTTTATTTTTTTTTACACACTCTCGTTGACATTTATTAGCTGGCTATGCACTAAAAGAGAAATGCAAGGGAAGTATGGAGAACAGTATGTGCCAAGAAAGACCGGGAATGCTGCCGCTGCCATGTTACTACATCAAAAGGTAAGATTGCAATGTTCACAGAAATCTACTACGGGAAGGAGGGCTGGGGAAATTAGTGATTGTTCAAGAGGTTTAGGAAAATGTTGGGTCTGGGTATAAACATTTTAAAAAGGAGGAGGCATTGAAAATAAGGTGATTACTGAAAACTACTCTGAAAATGTGCATTGCTGTACAAAATAAAAAAAAATGGTAAAAGTAGGAGCTGCAGAGTGAGGTTACGGAGGAGGGATGTAATTAATAGAGATAGAATAAAGGGGGCTGCAGGGGGTAACGTAATCGATGAGTTAAAGGGAGACTGCAATGGTTAAGTATTGACTGATGGGGTAATGGGGTCAGCAGGGATTAGGTATTGAATGGTGGGGTGAAGGTATCTGCGGGAGTTAAGTATTGACTGATGGCATAAAGAGGGGATTCTAGGGATAAGCAATGTGTACACTGTGTGCAGAATTATTAGGCAAATGAGAATTTTGACCACATCATCCTCTTTATGCATGTTGTCTTACTCCAAGCTGTATAGGTTTGAAAGCCTACTACTAATTAAGCATATTAGGTGATGTGCATCTCTGTAATGAGAAGGGGTGTGGTCTAATGACATCAACACCCTATATCAGGTGTGCATAATTATTAGGCAACTTCCTTTCCTTTGGCAAAATGGGTCAAAAGAAAGACTTGACAGGCTCAGAAAAGTCAAAAATAGTGAGATATCTTGCAGAGGGATGCAGCACTCTTAAAATTGCAAAGCTTCTGAAGCGTGATCATCAAACAATCTAGCGTTTCATTCAAAATAGTCAACAGGGTCGCAAGAAGCGTGTGGAGAAACCAAGGCGCAAAATAACTGCCCATAAACTGAGAAAAGTCAAGCGTGCAGCTGCCAAGATGCCACTTGCCACCAGTTTGGCCATATTTCAGAGCTGCAACATCACTAGAGTGCCCGAAAGCACAAGGTGTGCAATACTCAGAGACATGGCCAAGGTAAGAAAGGCTGAAAGACGACCACCACTGAACAAGACACACAAGCTGAAACGTCAAGACTGGGCCAAGAAATATCTCAAGACTGATTTTTCTAAGGTTTTATGGACTGATGAAATGAGAGTGAGTCTTGATGGGCCAGATGGATGGATTGGTAAAGGGCAGAGAGCTCCAGTCCGACTCAGACGCCAGCAAGGTGGAGGTGGAGTACTGGTTTGGGCTGGTATCATCAAAGATGAGCTTGTGGGGCCTTTTCGGGTTGAGGATGGAGTCAAGCTCAACTCCCAGTTTCTGGAAGACACCTTCTTCAAGCAGTGGTACAGGAAGAAGTCTGCATCCTTCAAGAAACATGATTTTAATGCAGGACAATGCTCCATCACACGCGTCCAAGTACTCCACAGCGTGGCTGGCAAGAAAGGGTATAAAAGAAGAAAATCTAATGACATGGCCTCCTTGTTCACCTGATCTGAACCCCATTGAGAACCTGTTGTCCATCATCAAATGTGAGATTTACAAGGAGGGAAAACAGTACACCTCTCTGAACAGTGTCTGGGAGGCTGTGGTTGCTGCTGCACGCAATGTTGATGGTGAACAGATCAAAACACTGACAGAATCCATGGATGGCAGGCTTTTGAGTGTCCTTGCAAAGAAAGGTGGCTATATTGGTCACTGATTTGTTTTTGTTATGTTTTTGAATGTCAGAAATGTATATTTGTGAATGTTGAGATGTTTTATTGGTTTCACTGGTAAAAAATAAATAATTGAAATGGGTATATATTTGTTTTTTGTTAAGTTGCCTAATAATTATGCACAGTAATAGTCACCTGCACACACAGATATCCCCCTAAAATAGCTATAACTAAAAACAAACTAAAAACTACTTCCAAAAATATTCAGCTTTGATATTAATGAGTTTTTTGGGTTCATTGAGAACATGGTTGTTGTTCAATAATAAAATTAATCCTCAAAAATACAACTTGCCTAATAATTCTGCACTCCCTGTATAGTTTTGTCTGTGTGTGAGGTTGCCTATGTGTTCTCTGGGATTGTTTCTATTTTAGATTTTCAGCTCATTTGGGCAGGTTTCTCTTGAGCTACTATTCCCGTATGTCAAACGTGTTTTGTCAGAATGTATTGTTTGTCTTGGTTTATCTATTGTACAGCGCTGCAGAATATGTTGATATCATATGAGAAATTGTGAATGTAATTTGTGCATGTGCATATATATGTGTACAACTTTTGTTCATGTGCCTAATTACGCGTGTGTTTGAATATTCCTCTTTGTATGAGTTTGTCAGTTTACAGGTTTCTGCACATGTGTGTCTCTGTATGTTTGTGAATGTCTGCATGTTTGCCTCTGTCTCTGCATGGTTGTGTATGTTTGTATAAATGTATCTCTCCATGTATGTGCCTGCATTTGCATCTGTGTCTCTTTAAAATCGCCTGTTGTTTTACAAATTAATTCCCATTTTAGTAAATAACTCTGCATGTCTAAATAGGTGTTAAGTGAGGGGGCAACAAAAAGGTGGAGTCTTCTGAAGGTAAGATTGGGTGAAGGAGCCAAGGGGTATAAAGTTTGCATTGGGCTCAAGCCCCTAAAATATAAGTCATATTTAAATCCAGATGTGCTGGCAGTAATCTAGCCTAGTTGTATTTGCTCTAATTTAACCCAGTGATCAATTACATTTGGCTAATGGGTTAATTTGATTAAGGAATGCTTTTGGGGAAACGTTTGATCTTTATATAAATACAATGCTGAAACTATTGAGTATTACAAAAATACAAGGAAATCCAGAAAAGGGCAAATTAATGAAAGGATACATATCAGTTATATGATTTCATTTGGATAATCAGAAAATTAGTGTTTTATAGGTTTTTTTTTAAAATAAAACATTGATAACAGAATTTTTTTTTAATTTTTATTTTTTTAATTAATTTTTTTGTATGCTGAAGAGGTTATAGGTTTTTCTAACCTTAACAACTCAAGAAACACTAAAAGAACCTTTTTGAGGTAAATTGTACTTAAGCAACGATGCATTAATTAGCAATTAATTTCAGTAAAAAAACAATAAGTGGGCGTCAAGTAACTAAACGAGGTTTATTCAGAAATCAAAGTTGAAAAGCAATTAGTAAAATTTACAGAATATTCAAATATTTTAGTCTTTATTTGGCAATTCAATTTTCAAGTCACTACAACTTTGTGTTTGGTGAATAAAGACTAAATGATTAGCCTAAAATAGATATACACGGAAAAGCTATACATTACGCCTTCGGTGAAATCACCATAGAGGTTTCCAGGGAAACTGTTGCAATTGGTCTCTCAGTTCTACAGCTCTGGACCTCTCTATGATGTTCAAAGTGCATTTCCCCAACACATATTTTCTTCCGTCCCTTTATTTAAACATAATTAGATAACATTATTAAATCATGTAAGATTTGTAAGACGTGTCTCTTTTCTTGCTTTTCTAAGACATAGCTAAGATTGCAGTGAGAGACAGGTCAATGAATAAGACATAACATGATTTTTTTAAAATGGTGCAATTTCAGTAAAATGTGACGAGGGGCACCTGTTATAACAATGCGTGTCAGATTCGGTTAAACACTAAAGTTGCTTTCCTATGACAACACAAATCATAAAAATAGAAAAATATGGTATACTGCCATATAATATCAATATTAATAATGTTTGTGAAATTATCAATCTGTGATTTTCATTTATTTATTTATTTGTTTTAGAGAAATTGTTTTTTCAAAAGATCTATCAGACATCAACTTACAATGTATAATCCGAAGGAAAGATAGCAAAGCAAGAAATAGAAAATATATTACCTGGACTTAGGGTGACTGTGTTTAAAGTAACGTCACAAGCATCATTATTATTATTATTATTATTATTATTGTATTATTTATATAGCAACAGCAAATTCCATAGCACTGTACAATGTACTACTTACTGTAGTGGTTATGGTAACATAGAATGTGACGGCAGATAAGAACCATTCGGCCCATCTAGTCTGCCCAGTTTTCTAAATACTTTCATTAGTCCCTGGCCTTATCTTATAGTTAGGATAGCCTTATGCCTATCCCACGCATGCTTAAACTCCTTTACTGTGTTAACCTCTACCACTTCAGCTGGAAGGCTATTCCATGCATCCACTACCCTCTCAGTAAAGTAATACTTCCTGATATTATTTTTAAACATTTGTCCCTCTAATTTAAGACTATGTCCTCTTGTTGTGGTAGTTTTTCTTATTTTAAATATAGTCTCCTCCTTTACTGTGTTGATTCCCTTTATGTATTTAAATGTTTCTATCATATCCCCCCTGTCTCGTCTTTCCTCCATGCTATACATGTTAAGATCCTTTAACCTTTCCTGGTAAGTTTTTTCCTGCAATCCATGAACCAGTTTAGTAGCCCTTCTTTGAACTCTCTCTAAGGTATCAATATCCTTCTGAAGATAGGGTCTCCAGTACTGTGTACAGTACTCCAAGTGAGGTCTCACCAGTGTTCTGTACAATGGCATGAGCACTTCCCTCTTTCTACTGCTAATACCTCTCCCTATACAACCAAGCATTCTGCTAGCATTTCCTGCTGCTCTATTACATTGTCTGCCTACCTTTAAGTCATCAGAAATAATCACCCCTAAATCCCTTTCCTCAGATGTTGAGGTTAGGACTCTATCAAATATTCTGTACTCTGCCCTTGGGTTTTTACGTCCAAGATGCATTATCTTGCACTTATCCACATTAAATGTCAGTTGCCACAACTCTGACCATTTTTCTAGTCTACCTAAATCATTTTCCATTTGGCTTATCCCTCCTGGAACATCAACCCTGTTACATATCTTAGTATCATCCGCAAAAAGACACACCTTACCATCAAGACCTTCTGCAATATCACTAATAAAAATATTAAAGAGAATGGGTCCAAGTACAGATCCCTGAGGTACCCCACTGGTGACAAGCCCAAGCTTCGAATATACTCCATTGACTACAACCCTCTGTTGCCTGTCACTCAGCCACTGCCTTACCCATTCAACAATATTGGAATCCAAACTCAAAGATTGTAGTTTGTTGATAAGCCTTCTATGTGCAACAGTGTCAAAAGTCTTACTGAAATCGAGGTAAGCAATGTCTACTGCACCACCCTGATCTATAATTTTAGTTACCCAATCAAAAAAATCAATAAGATTAGTTTGGCATGATCTCCCTGAAGTAAACCCATGTTGTCTCTGATCTTGAAATCCATGTGTTTTTAGATGTTCAACAATCCTATCCTTTAACATTTTTTCCATCACTTTCCCCACTACTGAAGTTAGGCTTACTGGCCTATAGTTGCCCGACTCCTCCCTATTACCTTTCTTGTGAATGGGCACAACATTCGCTAACTTCCAATCTTCTGGGACTACTCCTGTTATCAATGATTGGTTAAATAAATCTGTTAATGGTTTTGCTAGTACACCACTAAGCTCTTTTAATAGCTTTGGGTGTATTCCATCAGGTCCCATTGACTTATTTGTCTTTACTTTTGACAGTTGAAATAGAACCTCTTCCTCTGTAAACTCACGTGTAATAAATGACTCATTTATCCTTTTTCTTAACTGAGGTCCCTTTCCTTCATTTTCATCTGTAAATACCGAACAAAAATATTCATTGAGGCAGTCAGCTAGACCTTTATCCTCTTCTACATACCTTCCTTCTTTTGTTTTTAATCTAACTAATCCTTGTTTTACTTTTCTTTTCTCATTTATGTATCTAAAAAAGGTTTTGTCCCCCTTTTTTACTGACTGTGCTATTTTCTCTTCTGTGTGTGATTTGGAAGCTCTTATAACTTGCTTAGCCTCTTTCTGCCTAATCTTATAGGTAATTCTATCTTCCTCACTCTGGGTTTTTTTATAATTACTAAATGCTAACTTTTTGTTTTTTACTATTTTGGCTACATCTGTGGAGTACCACAGTGGTTTCTTGAATTTTTTGCTTTTACTGACAAGCCTAATGCAATTTTCTGTTGCCTTCAGTAGTGCAACTTTTAAATAATCCCATTTCTTTTGGACTCCATTTAAATTGCTCCAGTCTGATAATGACTCCTTTACACATATTCTAATTTTGGAAAAGTCTGTTTTTCTAAAGTCTAAAACTTTTGTTTTTGTGTGGTGTGACTCAGTCACTGTTCTTATATTAAACCACACTGACTGATGATCACTGGATCCTAAACTTTCACCTACAGTAATATCTGATACCAAATCTCCATTTGTTAACACTAAATCTAGTATGGCCTCTTTACGAGTTGGCTCCTCAACGACTTGTTTTAGAGACAATCCCAGTAGGGAGTTTAGAATATGTGTGCTCCTGGCACAAGTAGCTACTTTTGTTTTCCAATTTATATCAGGAAGATTAAAGTCACCCATGATGATAACTTCCCCCTTCATTGTCATTTTAGCTATTTCTTCAACTAGTAGATTATCTAACTCTTCAATTTGTCCTGGGGGCCTATAAATCACACCTACACGAGTTACTGTGTGATTACCAAATTCTAACGTAACCCAAACTGACTCTATGTTCGCCTCACTAACCTTTATTAGGCTAGATTTTATGCTATTCTTACATACAGGGCCACCCCTCCCCCTTTCTTGCCTTCCCTGTCTTTTCTATATAAAGAGTACCCTGGTATTGCTATGTCCCAGTCATTTTTCTCATTATACCATGTCTCAGTAACAGCGACTAAATCTACACTATCAGTTGCCATTATTGCCACAAGTTCATGGATCTTATTCCCTAAACTGCGAGCATTTGTAGACATGACTCTAAGCTTATCATTTTTTAACACACTTGCTACAGGCACCTTCTGTCCTTGTTTTGGGGGACAATTGGATTGATGTTTTATCACCCTTTTGCCCCCCCTCCTAGTTTAAATACATCCTAGCAAAACCTCTGAACTGCTCACTGAGAACATTTGTTCCCTTTTGAGAAAGATGCAAACCATCTTTTTTGTACAGTTTATTTCCATTCCAAACAGAGCTACCATGAGCAATAAAGCCAAATCCTTGCTCCCGACACCATTCACCAAGCCACAAGTTAAAGTCCCTAATACGCATCCGCCTGTCATTCTGAGTGTTATGCACAGGCAGAACTTCAGAGAATGACAATGTGGAAGCAACCTGCCGTATATCATTGGCAAAAACACTAAAAACTTCCTTAACCTCTGAAACCTCATTGCAAGCCAAGTCATTTGTCCCTAAATGGACAAGTACATCCAATTCCCCTTCCTGCTTTGCTTGCTTAACAATATTACCGATACGTCTCCTGTCTCTGTGAGCAGTAGCTCCGGGAAGACACCTCACAAGACCACCATTGTCCATCTCGACACCTCTTATGATGGAATCCCCCACCAACAACTGCTTTCTATTAGGCCTCACCAAGCCTCTCTGCACAACACCACTAGCCTCAGTGCCTCTCTGCACAACACCACTAGCCTCAATGCCTCTCTTCACAACACCACTAGCCTCAGTGCCTCTCTTCACAACACCACTAGCCTCAGTGCCTCTCTTCACAACACCACTAGCCTCAGTGCCTCTCTGCACAACACCACTAGCCTCAGTGCCTCTCTGCACAACACCACTAGCCTCAGTGCCTCTCTGCACAACACCACTAGCCTCAGTGCCTCTCTGCACAACACCACTAGCCTCAGTGCCTCTCTGCACAACACCACTAGCCTCAGTGCCTCTCTGCACAACACCACTAGCCTCAGTGCCTCTCTGCACAACACCACTAGCCTCAGTGCCTCTCTGCACAACACCACTAGCCTCAGTGCCTCTCTGCACAACACCACTAGCCTCAGTGCCTCTCTGCACAACACCACTAGCCTCAGTGCCTCTCTGCACAACACCACTAGCCTCAGTGCCTCTCTGCACAACACCACTAGCCTCAGTGCCTCTCTGCACAACACCACTAGCCTCAGTGCCTCTCTGCACAACACCACTAGCCTCAGTGCCTCTCTGCACAACACCACTAGCCTCAGTGCCTCTCTGCACAACACTACTAGCCTCAGTGCCTCTCTGCACAACACCACTAGCCTCAGTGCCTCTCTGCACAACACCACTAGCCTCAGTGCCTCTCTGCACAACACCACTAGCCTCAGTGCCTCTCTGCACAACACCACTAGCCTCAGTGCCTCTCTCCACGACACCACTACACTCTGAAAGTGCAGAAAATGAATTATGTAGAGCAACAGACTGTGCAATATGCCTTTTATCCACAACTCCAAGTCTACCAGATCCTACAGTAATCCATCTGCCATTCCTAGTATGTCTCTGCGGCAGTGGCTTTGCAGCAGTTCCAGCCTGAGTTTGTTTACCAGATAATTTACAAATCTCAGACTTCAAAAATACAATCTCCTGCCGCAAAATAGAGAACTGTCTACAGATTAGACAACAACCAAACCTCCAAAAAGTGGAACGTGAAACAAATGCAAAGCAACTATTACACTGAACTAAGTCTGCCATTCCAATGAGGTGAATAATTTAAATCAAACAAACCTTAACTTTTTATTTATCCTCCTGAATACCTCGGATTACCTCCAGGTTATCTCCAGAATATCTCCAACCACACACACACTTAGAAGCAACACTCTCCAGAATATCTCCAACCACACACACACTTAGAAGCAACACTCTCCAGAATATCTCCAACCACACACACACTTAGAAGCAACACTTAGATGAAGCAACCAAGCTCTATTAGCCAAGCTAATGACAACTACCCTTATATACTCCTAAAATCACCTCCCACTAGGAATGTTTAACACCTGGGTAGGCCTCTGCTTATTAGCAAACAATAGCTAATTTAAATAGCAATCAATAGCAAGTAGCTACCTAATCCAATCAAATGCCTTATAATTACCAACAGGAAATCAAACCTTGTGCAGTCAGTAACCTTTTCCTACAGATGAATCTTACCTGTAACAGTAAAAAAGAACTCTTAGCATAGCTCTTAGACAGTTGAAGCTTCTGTAAAACTCTCCAGAATATCTCCAACCACACACACACTTAGAAGCAACACTTAGATGAAGCAACCAAGCTCTATTAGCCAAGCTAATGACAACTACCCTTATATACTCCTAAAATCACCTCCCACTAGGAATGTTTAACACCTGGGTAGGCCTCTGCTTATTAGCAAACAATAGCTAATTTAAATAGCAATCAATAGCAAGTAGCTACCTAATCCAATCAAATGCCTTATAATTACCAACAGGAAATCAAACCTTGTGCAGTCAGTAACCTTTTCCTACAGATGAATCTTACCTGTAACAGTAAAAAAGAACTCTTAGCAGGGCCGGCCTTAGGGGTGTGCGAGCTGTGCGGCCGCACAGGGCGCCATGGAGCAGGGGGCGCCGTGCGGCCGCACAGCAGATTTAAAAAAAAAAAAAAAAAAATTTTTTTTTTTTTTTAAATTTGCAGCGGGGGCGGAGCTTACCGTGCGGCGGGGGCGGAGCTAAAAGCGCCGGAAAACTGCTGCAGGGGAAGCAGGAAGGAGTCCCTGCTTCCCCACCAGGAGCTGCACTGTCTCCACAATTAACTCCACAGGTAACTGTGTGATTGTCATGTGAGTGTGACTCTCTGCCTATGTGTATGACTGTCTGCCTCTGTGTGTGTGTGTGTGTGTGTGTGTGTATGACTGTCTGCCTCTGTGTGTCTGTGTGTATGACTGTCTGCCTCTGTGTGTATGACTATCTGCCTGTGTGTGTGTTTGTGTGTGTGTGTGTATGACTGTCTGCGTGTGTGTGTGTGTATAACTGTCTGCCTCTGTGTGTATTACTGTCTGCCTCTGTGTGTTTGTCTGTGTGTATTACTGTCTGCCTCTGTGTGTGTGACTATCTGCCTGTGTGTTTGTCTGTGTGTGTGTGTGTGTATGACTGTCTGCGTGTGTGTGTATGACTGTCTGCGTGTGTGTGTATGACTGTTTTCGTGTGTTTATATGACTGTCTGCCACTGTGTGTCTGTGTGTATTACTGTCTGCCACTGTGTGTTTGTCTGTGTGTATTACTGTATGCCTCTGTGTGTTTGTCTGTGTGTATTACTGTCTGCCTCTGTGTGTGTGTGTGTGTGTGTGTGTATGACTGTCTGCCTCTGTGTGTCTGTGTGTATGACTGTCTGCCTCTGTGTGTATGACTATCTGCCTGTGTGTGTGTTTGTGTGTGTGTGTGTATGACTGTCTGCGTGTGTGTGTGTGTATAACTGTCTGCCTCTGTGTGTATTACTGTCTGCCTCTGTGTGTTTGTCTGTGTGTATTACTGTCTGCCTCTGTGTGTGTGACTATCTGCCTGTGTGTTTGTCTGTGTGTGTGTGTGTGTGTGTATGACTGTCTGCGTGTGTGTGTATGACTGTCTGCGTGTGTGTGTATGACTGTCTGCGTGTGTGTGTATATGACTGTCTGCCACTGTGTGTCTGTGTGTATTACTGTCTGCCACTGTGTGTTTGTCTGTGTGTATTACTGTATGCCTCTGTGTGTTTGTCTGTGTGTATTACTGTCTGCCTCTGTGTGTGTGACTGTGTATGACTGCCTCTGTGTGTATGACTGCCTCTGTGTGTATGACTGTCTGCCTCTGTGTGTATGACTGTCTGCCTGTGTGTGTCTGTGTGTATGACTGTCTGCGTGTGTGTGTGTGTGTGTGTGTGTGTATGACTGTCTGCCTGTGTGTGTGTGTGTGTATGACTGTCTGCTTGTGCGTGTGTGGATGTCTTCCTGTGTGTGTATGGCCGTCTGACTCTGTGTGTGTGTGTGTGTGTGTGTGTCTCACATACAACCAATACACGCATATCACACACTGTTAATATACCCATTACAAATATCACACATAGCATACATATCACACACAGTCATCACACGTACTATTACAAACACAGACAACACAAACATAACAGCATACATGGATGACGGGGGGGGGGGGGGCGCTGTGAAGATTTTTCGCACAGGGCGTCTAAATGCCTAAGGCCGGCCCTGACTCTTAGCACAGCTCTTAGACAGTTGAAGCTTCTGTAAAACTCTCCAGAATATCTCCAACCACACACACACTTAGAAGCAACACTTAGATGAAGCAACCAAGCTCTATTAGCCAAGCCAAGGAGTACCCTGGGGCCGCCCATCGGTAAATAGTCAAACCATT
The DNA here is from genome assembly GCF_036172605.1 of Pelobates fuscus. Taxonomy (NCBI): domain Eukaryota; kingdom Metazoa; phylum Chordata; class Amphibia; order Anura; family Pelobatidae; genus Pelobates; species Pelobates fuscus. Next base: position 44,364,706 of record NC_086323.1, read on the forward strand.
TTAGTATGCTTTGAGAACTTATCTGAGATTTCCAAAAACATCAATCACAGCACTAGAAAAACTGAGAGTTGAATCAAACAGTTGATAAATAAGGTCTCAAATCATCAATACAAAGCTGAGTCAAATAAACTACAGTAGCTTAAAGGCAGTGGCGTACTAAGGGGGAGCAGGGGGGGTAGAACGACCAGTGTATCTGTGTGTGACTGTGTGTCTATGTATCTGCATTTGTGTCAGTGTGTATATATATATTTGTGTGTATGTGTATATGTGCATACATCTCAGAATCTCGTCAACACTACACACACATACACCCATGCATTTCAACATCAACACTACATACAAACCCCACCACTATATATAACCACACCATGCATTTAAAAACCACACAACATAAAAATGCATGCCTGCATTCAAACGCCAACACCACATACAAACACACACTCTACATTCACTTGCATATACTCCATACAAAAACATGCTTACATTCAAAAACATAAACACTGCTTAGTGCTAAATACTTAAAAAAAAATTCAAGTTGTTTTTTAAATTTTAAAGTTGAGGGCGGAGGGATGACAAAAATAGGACCCGCCCCGGGTGTCAAATACTCTAGGTACGCCCCTGCTTAAAGGAACAGGTTTATGGATAACAAGAGCCACAAACAGGACAGAATAACAGTTTAGTCAATGCATGTGTCACTGGTCAGCATCACCACACTGTGGGCACAGAGAACCGATGGATAATGCAGACCAGGGATAGTATAAAAAGAGAAGGGACAGCACAATATCTGTGAGGCATAATAACGGATTTGTAACAGGTATAGAAATACTTTACCAAATTTTACAGGTATAGGGATATTTGACCAAATTCTACAGGCATATGGGTATTTTACCATATGGAGAGTGTATATTTATGTACATTTCCTGCAGTCTATTTTCCATTTTGCCAAAGTGGACTTCTAAAAGCATGTTTGCTTTTAGAAGTGATCTTGGTGGTAGGAATCTGTATGTGCAGCATGTCTGCTTGAAACGTAGCACATATAGAGATATATTCACTTTTGTGCAGGGGTTTAGTGACCTAGGCTGCATCTAACTCTGTTCCGAGCTTCAATAATGTTAAATCAGTACATAACGTGTCACACAGTGTGCTAGTGACAGACGTGGTCAGCTGCAAGGGGAGACCTTAATCTCAGTGGTTTCAGAACCAGTCCTCAAGGCACATCTACAAGTCCAGGATTTTTCTAAACACCTTAGGCATAACTGGGTAATTCCTAAATCCTGGACTGGTAGGCGTGCCTTGATGATTGATTTGGAAACCACTGCTCTATCTCCTTGGAGTCCTTCTTTCTGCCTCGGCCCCCCTGTATTTCTAATAATTCCTCAACTTTCATTTTCTAAACCCCTCCCATCTCTTGTTCACTTACTCTTTCCTCCCCTCCCTGGCTTAAAGCGCTCTGAGATGGTGAAAAAGGTCCAATCCAATGCTTCTCTTTGAAGTGATGTTGGAATGGGACATAGAAACCAGAGCAGGGAGCTTTGCCGGACACGAATCCAAGATAGGTTTATTACTTATTTTACAGGATTTTAAGGGTTTGGAGGGAGTAATAAGAATGCCTTAGTGCATTCTAGATTTTAGGAAATTATTATTTTAAAAGGGTTATAGAAATCCTTCTATAGAGATCCACCTTGCCATCTCACTTGTGCCAGATAGCTCTCTGTATGTATCTTTGGTTCCACTAAAGCAGTAATGGTTGAATTTGACAATCCCGGAAGTTTATGAACAATAGTTCTCATGATACTGAGTCAACTTACAGCAGAAGAGCAGACAAATGTGTCTACTGGAAGCAAAAGAGTAGCCAAATGTGTCTACTGGAAGTTGTGGTCCTACGGCATGTAATGTAAAGCGCTACGGAATCTGTTGGCGCTATATAAATGGCAATAATAATAATTATAATAATGTCTCGGTGACATAGAAGCACTTTGTTGATCAGGCCTAATCAAAACATTTTGATTAAAACCTTACTGTCTTGTTTGTCCATACTCAGTAGAGGACCGAATGAGCTAGACTGGGACTATCAAAGATTCCAGATCTATTGTCCCAAGCCATACAAAGTTTTGATAATATCACTTCACTATGAAATCCAATGTGTCATTGTTTGTGGCAGACCAGTCCACAAAAACACCTGAAATTTACTCTATATGACCATAAACGAGTCCAGGCTTGGGATGAGAGTATTAGCCCTACTTCCCTATATATGAAAATTGCTAAATAATTCCCAAAATGCATTGCTACTTTACAAATAAAAATATAGAACTCAAAGATGCACATAATTCTAGTGCAAAGTGTTTGGATCCTCTGTAGTGGAAGACGAGAAAAATACATATAAATATTTTAAAACATAAATATTTAGGTAATACTTTAGATAAATACACAAATCTTTAAGTATTGCTTACCCTTTCATTATAAAATATCCCTTAGATTATTTTCCTGCTCAAATACTATATTCCTTAGTTTTTATAGTCAGAGTTTACTGAGCATAAGAATAAAATAGACATGATTTATTTGACCAGTGTCTCCATTTTTACATCAACACTGTGACAGTCTGCCATTTTACCTCAGTATTAAGTGTCCTCTGTAAAAGCATCTGAAAGACTAGTGTATCTTAAAGTTAAGTCTATAAAACCCTAGTCTATAGCTTTAGAAGATGGCCGTATTATTGGGTGAATAAACTTCAAGCTCGTTGAATTTTGTTATGAAAACCCCAGTATAATAAGTAATTTTATGTTCAAGTAAATGGAATGAGACTATTTGATCTCTGGTTATGTTTCTGACGCCCCAGCGTTATAGATATTCAGAATGCAGAGCCCGTTCCTTCTTTTCCATAAAGGAATTGGAAACATGATATTCAGCTTTATGAAATAATATATAAGATATCAGGGAAAGCTGGCTTTTGCTGAGGTGGGGCTTTTATACTTATATAAATCATGCGTAACCTTCAGATAACAATTTAAAAGTCTTTAAATGCTTTTAGTTCTATGTTATGATACAGTGGATTTATCATACTTTTCATTAAGACTTTAACCGGAAAAATCATAAAAATCAGATCATCTTTAACCCAGTAGCCTTGCTACTGGACGGAAATCATTTTTAAGATAGTTTCTGAAATGTTGGCAGTGGTTGAAGGTTAGGAGTGGGCAAATTTATTTGTGTGCTTTTAAAATTTGACAAATATAATAAAAATAATCTTTGTGACTAAGCCACGTTTTTCTAAAAGCAAGCCAAAATCCATTTTATTAAAGGAAAGAGTAAAATATCGTCAATCAGTTGCCTGATTCTTAACAAGATTTGAACACAATACATTTATAAACAGAGTGAATGCCAGTTATTTTGTTTGATACTTTGATAATTATTAACATTATGGTGTCTGTATCTACGGGAACACATTTTCAGCAAGGACAGGTAACAGCTATTTATCAGAGGGACCAATGACATTGACAGTGGATCCATGACATTCTAGGGTTCTATCTGCTTAGAGATCAAAGTGCTGATTGATAACTGACTTTCACAATGTCATGTGACATAGCATTCTTGAAGAAGCATTTAGCATATAATAAAACAAGCTGATAAACCATTAGGGCTTTCCAAACTGCCTATTACTGAGTGTCATATCCCCTATTCTCGATGGGATAGGAGTTCATTTTATGGAGCAGACACTGCAATTCAATTATGGGACTGTGGAGAGCATGGCATGTTTATTTTAAACTTTTTATATATTTAATTTTACTATTAATTGTTCATTGTTTATACTGTATTTAAATAAGCAGTTATAAAATTCAATTGTAGATGTTAGGTAATCCTACTATTAATTTTCCATTATTTTTCTACTATTTATTTGTCAAGGAACAAGTTGTCTTTGCAGCTCTCTACTCAATGTATCACATTATTCACCAAAATGCAGAATGTCTGAGCATAAATGGACCATGCACTGGGTCAATCATGACAAGTAAGCGTCAATGGGACTCTTCCTAATTTATTATTTGATTTAAACACCTGGGGTATGGGAGATAGACACACAGCTGACATCACTGTTGATCCATCTATTTTGTCCTGGCTTATGGACCACCAATCATTTTTTTTTAAATATATGTATTTATATAACTCATATAACTCTTTGCCTGTGTGCAGCTCAATACTGCCAGCAGGTCATTCTCATTCCCGTACAACTTTCTCCTCTACTGATAGAAGTGAGTTCTTTGAGATGTATTTCAACTTTTAGTTCACTGCCCTTTGTTCCAGAAATATATTGTGAATTTCAAGTCAGCTTGCAAGGAGCAAGACATCAAAAAAGAACCGTTCATAGCATCTTCAACAGATATATTGAGTATCATTGGATGGACAGGTTTAAGCAATTTTAAGCAACTTTACAATGTCAACCTCATCGTGTTTCTTTTTGTCAGAGCTGCCTATGTGTGATATTGCCAAGTACCATCATGTGGACAAATATTAGTGTTTTCGATATTACATTGTAAAGCATTAGCAGTCACGATGCGGATGATATTGGGGGAGATGATTTACAAGAGGGCTAAAAAGTGTAAAATAAAAACTAATTTGTTGTAGATAAGCAAAAGGCAGCTTTCCTGGAAGAAAGGAGTTGTTACCAAGTTGTAATTAAATGGAAATACATCACTTTTGGACAACTGTCTTATTCCAAAAGGTTTGAATAAGACAGTTGCCTCACTTTACAGGCTGAAAAAAGCAGGTTAATATGACTTTTTCATATCTACCTGCTTCTTTTTTTTAATACTCTCTACACCCATTCCATTGGGGACACGGATCTAACCAATCAGTGTCCTATCCCTAGCAATGCTGGAAAAGTGAATTGGGCATGCGTGACACATGTGCAGATTGAATATCTCTTCTCTTTGCAAGGGGAGAAGACGAGGAGTCTGATCAGTGTAATTCAAGCAGAGCAGGCTCTGGTGTTGCGTTTCTCTCTCCTAATGCTGCACAATGACGCCCTGTTTCTGTCCTTAGTAGACCGCTCTAAAATTAAGACGGGGGGCAAGGCGGAAGGAGGGATGTTGAAGAAACTCCCCTAGCTCAGAGGCTTGCCCAAGAATGCAATCTCACTAACATTATAATAAGTTTATAACTGTTTATTACATAGAAGTTTTTTCTTGTTTTATTTTGGTTTGTATATTAATTTAATAGTGTTTGCTGATTTAAAATAATAAATGTCAAGTGATGCCTGTCCTTTTAACCTGCCTGGGTTTAAAATATAAGCTCAAAGTATGTAGCCTTAAGTGGCATTCTGTGTGTCAACAGCAGTTGAAAAATAGAGCTATTTAAAAATGACGTGCAAATATATTACTGGTTTCATAATTAAATTGTGATATGTAAATGATGTGGAATACAAATTAAATATACTTAATTATAGGTATTGAAAAAATAGGTATTTTTGGGGGGGAGGAGGATTTCTTCTAAAGAACACAGAAAGAAACATGAATATTTATTTGTGTAAACCGCAATCAGAAAAGGCAAAACATTTCACGGACAATTGTGAGGAATTCAAATTAGCTTTAATTTACAAGTATGGAGATAACATTATAGCAAAACAGTGGGATCTTTGACACTCCACAATATTAAATGCTTATGGAAACAGTTCCAGTGTCAAATATGAGATTCTAATCAACTTAAAAAAAATCAGAGAAGATTGAAACGTAATCCGCATTTTCTTTGGTAAATTAAGGACTGCAGGATAGCAAAATGAAAGACATGGTTCTTCTTATTTTCATTCCCTAATGAAATAAATTAAATATTAACACTGTAGGTGCATTGATTGGCTGCCTCAAGCTCTGCCTTATCCGCAGACTACGGTTCTAATAAAATCCTATCTTTAACCCCATTGATACTGAGTTTTCTTTTTTTGCTTGAAACTATTTGTTTAACATTTATTTCATACTTAGGATGAAAACTTTGGCCCACAAAATGCAATTATGTGTATAGATTAATGTTCAGGGATACCTAGCAAGTTAATAAATGTTCCGTTTCAATTATTCATTCCTTCAACCTTTACAGAAATAGCGAGGGTATAAAAATGTTTTACTAAATAATACATAAATTATATCCTTCATCTTAGATTTGTACATTCGGTTTCAACCGAATTGCAATGTTTGCAAATTCTGGACTATCAGGAATTTGTCTGAATTTTGCAACTCCAAAAAGCTATATGGATGAATCACAAAACAAATTAAATGGACAATGGACAGAGTTCTGTTGTTTGCAAAAAAAAAACAAGAGTAAAATGCACACACTAAAAAAGGGAGGAATATCAGGCATCTGTACAATAAAGGGTATGGCAGTCTGCACATATGCTGTATAATATGCAAAGAACTCTACCTCTGCCCCTCCCTGTATACTAAAATGTTTCTCTGCCAGGTCCTAGGACAAAGAGGAAGGTCAATGAATCTCTGAAGTCAATATATATAACCTGTTTGTGAGGGGTGCTGTGTGTGTGTGAGGGAGTGCAGTGTGATTCTGTGAGGGGTTCTGTGTGTGAGGGGGTGTAGTGTGCTTGTGTGAGGGGTTCTGTGTGTGTGTGAGGGGTGCAGTATATGTGTGAGGTGGTGTAGTGTGTGTCAGGGGTCTATATTGTAGTTGGGGGGGGGGAAATCAGACAGCAGGGCCGGCTCTCAACGGGCTGGACCAAATTATTTTGTGGGCCTTTTACGGACATTCCCCATCCCTGATCTAGATTAAAAAATGTTCTGTGTGCCTTCTGAATGCTCTCCCAGAATGGTTTGCTTAGAAAGGATGCCAGGTTAGATGCACTCGTTCAAGATAAATCTGCGTGACTAGATCATGGCTATAGCAAACTAGGATATGAATTTATTTTTAAAATATTTATTATTTACACATGTGCAATCTGTTCCGTTAGCACACTGGTTGACTTAGCAGCAGAAAAAGACTAAATGTGAGTACATGGAATGACAAGTTTTAAGATATCTGCTAATCTCTATGGGGTTTAAACCAGGACATTCTAGTAAACTGACAAGGGAACTGTAAAAATATATGCAAAAATAGCTGGAGTAGGAGGATTTTTACAGTACAACAAGTTAATACAATTATTACAAAATTCCAATGGTACTCTCTAGATGAGAATGTTATTAGCTTAGATGGAGGGCCGGCGCATCCTATAGGCGACTTAGGCAGTCGCCTAGTGCGCCCCTTTTGAAGTGGCGCCGCCAGGAGCACCCACCCCTCAAATGCTGCAGCCGCCAGAGGCTCTGGTGGCTGCAGCACTGCCTGGACCAGCGCATCCATTAGGGCGCACCGGCCGTGGGCGCAAGATATGAGGGATCGGCAGGAGGGAAGCAAACATGACGTGACATGTACCCCAGGAACATACTTGAAAACTGGGCAATGCTGAAATTAGTAATTCTGGTTAAACAATTTATTATTATGCATATTATATTGTTAATTGTTATATTGTTGTATTGTTAATATAATATTGTTTATTTTTTTATTTACTTTTTTGTGGCTGCAATATTGTCATCATTATACATTTAATATTTTCATTTCTGTTGTATATGCACAAATAAATAAAAGATAGTCCTTGCAAACTAACCACCCCCCCCCCCCCCCTTTCCCCCTCAAGTCCAGTTCAATTTCATGATTTTGCCTTCCATTTGTTTTCATTTTTTTGCTAGATCTGATCGTTTGCGTGCTATGTTAAGAAAATGGTTTGGTTAGCACTGTGCCAGAGATTTTTTTTATAAGTTTGTGAGTTTTTGTATTTATGAAAAAATATTTTTTAATGTCATGTTTTGATTTATTTAAGTTATCAGATCTTTCTTGGGGTAGCATTATAGTTATCTGGACCATTTTAAAATGATTTTTATAACATTCCTTTGCAGTCTTTATCTTGGAGACTATATCATGGTTAATGATCTATTGAGGAGAACAGGGATGGCTGTGTGCAAATCTCGCATGTTATCTAAGATGGGATGTTTCTCTAGTAAGTGTCAAATGAAAGTGTATGCATCAAGAAATGTCTATATAGATAACAGAATTCCTTGTATCACCTAGATAACCACCCTTATCATGTAAGACTTATTTAATAAATGATGTGTTATAACTCAAAATGAAAGCTAAGCTTGTACAGCATGAACAATACATGTGAGACAAAGCATAGTGTTTGATATGATCCAATTATTTTTAAGATAACTTTCTTTTTCATGGGTTATCTTTAGATAATCTTGTACATGCCAATTGTACTAACCTATAACTTAATTCTTCCCAAACCTGCCAACGACACTAGCACCATATAATATATAATTGTACAAACAATATTAAAAGCATAAAATAGGTAAAATAAAAAAAATAAAAGTTCATCGAAGAAATAGTGAAAACATTCTAAAAATGAAAATAATAAAAAGAAATAGTGCCATATGCTGTACACAGTGTGATGGCATTCTGTGACACATAGAGGGTAAATAAAAAAAAAATATTATACATCAACCCCCGATTAAGTACTATGTTAATTTTTCAGACTGCCTTCCTGGTGTTGAATGGTAAAACTCAATACGGGGGGAGTGGGGGCAATTATTCTTTGTTTTGTTAAATATTTTCTCCAGTGAAAATATAAAAATTAAAGTAGGATAAAAAAAAGGTAATAAAACAAATATTTATTGCCCAAATAACCCTCCGTTCATGCACTGTGTATCTTCTTTCCAGCAGATTATTGGCTTCACAGCACATCCTATCCATTTTAATATACATTTTGATTATTTAACTTTTAATACTAACTGCTAATGCATTAGGTGTAATCTTATTTCTATGAAGTTTAATTCCACAGATATATATATACCTGCGTTTCCTAGCTCCAGGGGAAATGTGACCTTCCTCTCTGTTTATGGCCAAAATGACATTTTATTTTCTTGGATAACTAAAAATTACTTTGTCTATGGGACCAAGATAAGTAATTTTGCTATCTGTAGTCTTTTCCGTGTTATGAAAAAAGAACAATAATACATAAAATATTCTCTACTATTTAATTAAATTGTATTATACAAAAAGAATTTGTCGTGTTTATGTTTCTCTGTCCAAGGTAATAATATAGCATATATTATATGAATTCTTAAAATTAAGGTACATTGTCAATGCTGGTTAGAGCAGTGGCAACGTCTCTTCCATTCATGGGGGCTTCTAAAGTTTGAATTCCATCCAGATCACCCCACCAGTAAGTGTCCCTGGGCAAGACACCTAACTAATTATATCTGCTTACATCAAATAGACTGCAAGCTAATTTGAGCAGGCTCTTCTTCACCTCTTGCCATGATTATCTCAGTTATATGATTTCTTATTTCAACTATTTACCTTTAAGGCTTGGTTGCCAATTAAATATATATTGCAATTTAAGGTAATTAATCCATGGTATCAGGTTTTAATTACAAAGTCCTTTCCAGCTACAGTCACAGAATAGAACTATGACCTTCCAATCTGGCGTTCCAACATACCACATCGAACTTACCGCTTCTTTTTTTAATCAACCCTACTGAGCTCATTTGTAACATCACACATGGGAAGATTTTAATGTTTATGGGACGCATCCATCCCACCAAGGTGGTACTGACCAAAAATAAGAAAATCAAAAATTCAGCCGCTCAAGTCTGCTTTACATTTTCTCCTGCACCCAGTCTGTAGGGTTCTTTCCTGGGGCATCATCAATTTTGGATTTCAATGAAGACATAAAAGTATTAGACTTACCTAGTTACATCTTTCAACTGCCTCATTGGTCACTAGACACCAAGTAAAATATATGCAGCCTCCAAACTTACTTTTTCTGGGATTAAATCCTTGGTGCCTTTAAGGATGTGGTAAGTAGAACCAGCTTTGGGTATATTTTATTTTATTAGTAGGACCACTGGCCAGTAACTCACTTTTTTGACAGTGTTCTTCACCTTTCGATGGATAAATGACCTCAACCTAAGGGACCATATTAATTAAACAGCAAGTTGTTTGAATTTTTAACTGAATTCAAAACCATTTTTTTTATTTAACATTTTATTAAATGTAGTTGAGTATCTATAATTCTTGTGGTTTTTACTTATTTCCAACTTCCTAAAAGCTGTTTATCATACAGAAGTAGGTTGTCTATTGCTTTAAAATGTCTTCTGCTAAATATGAAATACTTAATTTTCTAGAAGTATCCATAAGATCTACTTATACTGGAGCACCTTTATGTCTACCATATGTACCGTAACTGTAAATCCTATAAATTCTATGGCTGCCTTGGCTTAAAGGGAGTTGAAACTCACAGTAGCTAACATACAGAGCTTAGCCAATCTGCAGCCGGTGGTCAGCAGGAGCCTTACTATAAGTAACGGAAGTGTCTGCTGCACTATGATAAGGTGTCTAAGCATAATGGCAATGGGAGTGGGAATGCAAATGCCAGTTGAGCGTGATGGCAATTGTAACAAAAACAGCAGGGGTAAAGTCTTTGTTTAAAGCCTGATGTAAAATAGGTGTGTGGCACACAAATAAACTTAATTTTTTTCGTGTCTGCGCCGTAACGAATGACCTTGTTCATTAGACCAAATTCCTATATCAAGAAGTGAGAAACCTCAGCACATAGTAATGCGATATAATAATGGTTTTATTCAGCTATCAAACAGGATGTGCCTAGATTTTTGCATCAGTATCCTTATGAAGCCATAGCTTGATAAAGATATCCCCTGGACTGCAAGGAAGGGGAGGCATGACTGCTGCCCTGCATTAAGGGAGTGGGAGTATGAGGGATACATTGTTGCCTATATGGTGGGATATAAGAAGGAGAGCAGATGGGAGGGACTCACCAGTGCAGAAGGAGCAGTCTGGAACAGTTTTCACAGTTTCAGAGCCCTTTAGCTTTTAGCCTTCTGCTGTTCAAAAAAAAAAAAAAAAAAAAAGGATTTAGTTACATTCACTCCAGTGGTTTCAATTATTTGCAAGCTAGGCCTTCCCTGCAAGATGGCTGAGTTGTCAAGGGAGGCTTTGCTGGGGGTGCTGCAGGCCTACCTCGCATCCAATGGACCCTTCTCTGGCCGCAGGAGGAGGCCAAGGCATTCTAGGCCTCCTTCCCGCCTTTCCCCCAGTCCGGTGCATAGAGGAGGTGGATCGGAGGCCGGGACAAGCGGGCGGCAGCCGGCGCCGGAGCATGGAGACGGTGATGGCGGATCCCGGGCTTCCAGCAGGCAGCCGCGGGTGGTGAGAGCTGCGGTAAGGCGGGCCCAAGATGGCGGAGCGCGGGAAGAGCACTCGCGCAGGGGAGCTATGGGGGTGAGTATTGTCCGGTACGGCTCTTCCAACAGTATATGGCGAGTCGGCCGGCGTCGGCCTCGTTGTTGGTGCATGCGGATGTTCCCCGCTTACGCATTTTCAGTTCGCGTCAGTGTTGGGGAGAGCTTTGGTGGACTGCGGGCAAGATCCATCGGGGTTCTCGCCTCATTCCTTCAGAATCGGGGCCGCTACTCAGGCTAGCGGTATGGGATTGGCGGGTTCGGTGGTGCAGCGATTAGGCAGATGGTCTTCCAGGAGGTTTCAGCTGTATGTTCGACCGCATCTGTTATAATTTGTTTTAGGTTGTGTCCCCCGTTATGTATGGATCTTGGGGCATTTGTTTATATATTGGGCAGCTCGACGGGCTCAGTCTCGCTCCTATGGACGGAACCTAGGGATCTCCATGGACATAGCAGGGGTACGCTGGAGGGGTGTTTGGGGTCTGTCCTGGAGGCAAGTCTATCCGGAGTGCGTGGCCCTGAGCATGTTCGTGTCGGGGGCTGTTACAATTGTGATTCATGCGGGAGGTAATGATTTAGGGAGGGTTAGATCGGTGGATCTGATGCACTCTGTCAAGCACGACTTGGCCCGGTGTTTGGCTCTTTTCACAGACTGTACCCTGATTTGGTCGGAGATTGTTCCCCGTCCTGGCTGGCAGGTCTTGCCGCATGCCAAGGGTCTGGAGCGGAGCAGGCGCAAGGTCAACATGACGATCTCTTGGTTTGTGCGGCGGCTTGGTGGTGTGGTGGTCCGGCATGTGGAGCCGGAGGGGGACAATCAGAATTTGATGAGGGCAGACGGAGTGCACCTGAACCAAATAGGATTGGACATATTTAATGCGGGTCTGCAATCGGGTATAGAAAAGGCCCTGGCTGCGGGGGGCGCGATGCCAGGAAAGGAGAGGGAGGGCCGGCATCGCGGTGGCAGAGATCCTGGCCAGCACACGTAATGCACGGAAAGTATCTGGGGAGTCACAGCCTGCTAGGGCTGATGGCCGAAGGCAGGCTGTACGAACTCTGGATAAAGACTTAGAGGATCTGTCTGTTGGGTAGTCACCCCAACAGCTGACAGGTGGAAATGCTGGCTGTGTTAAAGTTTAATAAAGCTGTGGCCGTTGCCCTTACCCAACATACTGGTGTCATGTCGTTATTGGGGGTAACGGGTTTGGTATTTGGGTCAGCAGTAATGACATTTGGTGTCAAAATGTTTCGAAATCCTGTTTGATGGCTGAATAAAACCATCATTATACCACATTGCTTTGTGTGGAGGTCTCTCTCTCTCTCTCTCTCTCTTTGCTTAAAGGACCACTCTAGGCACCCAGACCACTTCAGCTTAATGAAGTGGTCTGGGTGCTAGGTCCAGCTAGGTTTAACCCTTTTTTAGATAAACATAGCAGTTTCAGAGAAACTGCTATGTTTATATAAGGGTTAAGCCAGCCTCTAAATCCTCTAGTGGCTGTCTCATTGACAGCCGCTAGAGGCGCTTGCGTGATTCTCACTGTGAAAATCACAGTGAGAGCACGCAAGCGTCCATAGGAAAGCATTGTAAATGCTTTCCTATGCGACCGGCTGAATGCGCGCGCAGCTCTTGCCGCGCATGCGCATTCAGCCGAAAGGGAGGATCGGAGGAGGAGAGGAGGAGGAGAGGTCCCCGCCCAGCGCTGGAAAAAGGTAAGTTTTACCCCTTTCCTCTCCCCAGAGCCGGGCGGGAGGGGGTCCCTGAGGGTGGGGGCACTCTCAGGGCACTATAGTGCCAGGAAAACGAGTATGTTTTCCTGGCACTATAGTGGTCCTTTAAGGCTTACTAAATCTTACTGCCATTTTGGATTCAATAAGTTTTTGTCCAAATTTGTGGCAAAATTGGAGATTTCTTCAGATTTTTTTTGTCTTATTTTGGATCAACAGTAGTAAGATAGATGTGTATGAACTGGAATTAGTCTTTTTCAGCCTATGTACCTATGTCATACAAGATTCAGCGCACTCACTTATTCACTAAATAGTAATTTAAAAGCTAACAGAATGTAATAGTTTTTTTTTGTTTTTTTTAAAGCACCCAATCTAGGCAAACATAATGGGGGTTTAGTTACATTATATGATCATATATTGCATTAGCCTGCCAGAAAGCCAATGTACCATTGTATCTCATGTGTACTATTCTTGTCAGGACTAATGCCTGCTCTTATGAGATTAATCCACTTACTTGGGGAAATCCTTCCTCCTGGGACACACTGTAGTGCAAGGTTAAATAGGGCCCTGAAATGAGGCACCTGTGATAGGGAGAGATGCAAAACCAAGGAGTTGGCCTTGACTCCCATATATATATCTATCCAAGAGGGCTGCACTCACGTGAACATGCATACATTATAAGGGTGCTGTTGGTGCCAATTCATACAACATACATGATCCAGCAGACTCACTCATTCACTAAATGGCAATTTCTGTAAATATGTAAGATGTTGAGAATAGTGGAGAAACTACCGCCGGTGAAGCTGGTGTAAAATGCTAGGTGAACCTAGCACATGGCTGGGAATTCCACCACTGCTTTATGTTGCTGCTGGCAATGGGCCTTTTCTGCCTTCTTTCAGGAAGAAGCAGGGACATGGACAACCGACCAGTCCACAATGAATTCTGAAAAGTGACTACTCGCCTTGGAGGTGACTTCCAAGCTCTCACAGCTCCACTGGACTACCACCTGGTCCCAGAAAATTGTGCACTACTGTCTGCATCCCACATGGTGCTCTTCTTTAACTTAATGCAGACTTTTAAGGCTGAGCCACCAGGGTCTGATGACCGGAGGAAGGGGGAGGAGCCAGAGCTCAGAGGAGAGGAAGGGATAGTAATAGGAATCTGTGCGTGTCTGTATGTGTGTCTGTGTGTGAGTATGTTATGTGTGTCAGTGTGTGTATCTGTGTGTCTGTCTCTCTGTATGTGTGTCAGTGTGCATCTGTGTGTGTATGTGTATCATTGTGTGTGTGTAAAAGTCTATGGTCATACATCTCTGCTTTGGAACGCCAACACTACACACAAATGCACCAATGCATCCAAAGGTCAACACTACACAAAAACTTTAACACTACATACAAACACACCTATTTACTAAACACTGCACATAAATGCATGCTTGCATTCAAATGACACCAATACATACAAACACACCCCTACGTTTACACACACATACTCTATAGAAAAACATGCTTACATTCAAACACACAAAAACTGTTCAGCACTAAATACCACCCTGCAAGGATGGGCAAATGGTAAAGTCCCAGCTGGGAAAGCATTGTGGAAGGTGCATGGCAAACGGGGATCTACCTTTTGACCACCATTGTGATAGGGGGGTCCAAATATATTTTTGCACCATGACGCTCTCTGTGTTAGTTCTGCCACTGGTTGGGACTATAGACTGTGTGCACTAAACTATAAAAGATGCCTGCATATGATAAGAATTGGATTTCAATCTGCATGTCTTAAAAGTGTGCCTATAACTGAAATTTCTGGGGAATATAATGCAAGAAAAAGCAGAGCAACACAAAAAATAATTCTGAATGTGCGCAGTTTCACACACGCTGTATAAACAGTCCCAGTCACATCCTCATGCTTGTCAAGTTAGTTGCCCTAGTAACAGAGCAATTACTTGTGCACTGTTTTTGTAGCCATTAAACTGAAAAAAAGGAACAACAACAAACCGTATGAGAGTAACCTTTTTTTTATTGTGGTAAAATGATTGTAACCTTTCCAGTCCCTCACGCTGCAGGGACATTATCTCTGTTATAAAGGAATAATACTCCTCTCTGACGGCACAGTATACACTGTCAGTCACAAGGAGTAAGGAAGGTCGTAGCTCCCTCACCAGGGGGCCGCTGACCAGAAAAAACAGTGTCAATTTAAATTGTTTGTCCCACAGCGAAGTGTTAGGCTAAAAAAGCAATATACAGTAGCACTAAGTTTTGAACTTATTTGAAAACTGTCATCTCTTTCTAATATACAGTATATATATATATATTGAAAGTCCTATGCTACTATTAGCCAGGCCTTAAAAGTTATTCACCACTGCAAGCCAAACTATGCTTACAAGGGCTAAATTGTAGTGTCAATTTTGAGTCCTGTAGCTATACATAACAGATATATATATATATAAATAGGTCTTAAAATATCACCTGATCCTGAGAACATGCAATTCTCAGCAGTGGTCCTGATGTAAATATCAAAATATATACATAATACAGATTAAGCAACAGCACACACAAAAAGAAATGCATATTGTGTTAAACCCACCACCACGTCACAGGACCTTAATATCGCACATTTTAACATAGAAGAATAAAATACCAATTGCAGTACTTACTGCTTAACCCCTTAAGGACCAAACTTCTGGAATAAAAGGGAATCATGACATGTCAGACATGTCATGTGTCCTTAAGGGGTTAAACAGGTTCCAGAGACTATCTGTAAATTTATGCTTTCCTGCTGTTACCTCCAAAGGGGCAACTAGAATGGAGTGGCAAAAGTTCCAAAAGTGACCTGGTCTGGTGCTTTATTATAATGCCTTCCGAACCCTGAGATCGATCGATCTATCTGTCTTTCTGTCTGTCTATCTATCTATCTATCGATAGTTAGATAGATATGTCAGGGTTCTGGAGGCATCATAATAAACCACAAGACCAGACCAGGTTCCTTTTGGAACTTTTGCCCTTCCACTCTAAGTGCCCCTTTGGAAGTGACTACAGGAAAGCATAAATTTGCGGATATATATATTGTAGGAGTTGTACGGCAGATGTACCTTTTGTCCTCCCTTGCGACAGGGGGCCTAAACTATTCTTGCACCAGGGCCCTTTCTGCATTAGTTCCACCACTGGTTGGGAACTATAGACTGTGTGAACTGAAGTATAAAGAATTCCTGGATATGTAGTGTAGGAAAATGTAGGAGGCCCAAGAGTGTTCTACCACCAGCAATGTCAGATATACATCATTCAAGTCAAGTTTTACCATATAGTTGCTGCAACGGAGCAGATCCCACAACAGATAATTACCTTCCATCTTGAAATGTCAATAGTGCACCAGAGCATTCAGGAAACAGAAGTTCATCACAGGTCTCATCTGACCACAGTTTTTTTGCACAAGGAATATGATGCTCCTGAAACTTGTGGTAGATGGAGAATTCTCTTTTGGTAGCCTCCTTTTTAAGGTGGGTGGTTAGGTCTGAGTTTATGAGCTCTCGATCCTGACGCCAAAAAGAAATGGGAGGAGAAGAAGACAGTTGTACATGCTTATAAACCAGCTCTATATGGTATCCCAGAACTTAGTCGAGACATACATCTGACATAATGATAGCCCAGGCATGAAAAAAAAAAACAATGTGTGCCTCCCACCTGAAGAGAGGAAGAATGTAGTATTATAGGATAATTTACTTACAGGACATCTGGCACCTTTCACCACCAAATCCTTTAGACTACCATGGGCTACCCCTCGTAAGAAGAATTGGTAGGGCTCTCTGCGCTCCTGACAAGAGTTACTCTGGGTGAAGGAGCCGTGGCCTGAACGAATCGGTCCTGAGAACCTGCGGTTGGCTAGACAACCTTAGATCTGCTGACCCTGGTAGAGGCCCTAACAAATAAAGGACTTACCAAAAAATTAGGCCATTGGCTCCATTACCAGCCTCATTAAAGGCGAGGTATGCCGGTTTAGGCTAAATTTTGAATAAAATGCCATTCGATGGAGAAGAAGGTGTTAACGTTTCTTGAAATACATATCAACCTTTGAACACAACCCCAGAGGATGTCCAGTTCCACTGCCTGGTTAGTAATCTTGGCATCGTCTGCCAATTCAAATAGTTTGGTAAGTGGGCCAAAAATGCCCAAGTGTTTGTCCTGGCATTACCAAATACTGCAGGGATAAGAACCAAACACAGGAGCTCACCACGGCCCAGCAGGTGACATAGTAGCAGGCAGGAAGAAATCACTGAGGGATAGGTCACAATATGAGACAGAGAAGCAGAAGAACAGCAGAGAGCCTGAGTTCAAAGCCTGCAAGAATTGTGAGGCAACATAGGAATTTTGCACCTAAATGCTGTGAGAAATACAGGCACACATTCATGAGGAAAAGGTTCACACCACACGGGAAAAAGTGAAGAAGCATGCATGTGACAAGAGTCCGCCCCTCGCAAACTGCAATAGAGGGAGCAAGCGCTGGCCAGACCAAACAAAGGAAATAAGGATACGGGAGGAGTGAAAAAAGGTATAATACACCAGGGGAGGGACACTGGTAAACAGGGGAAACAGAACCAATCTAATTAAAACAATACATTTAATACAATTAAAACAAGAAAGTCACCAGAAAGTCACAAGAAAGTACTTATCTGACATGAGGAGCATCAAAGAAACAAGAAATGCTACGAGGGTGCTTGGCTTTATACCTGGGTTTTCTAACAGGATTACATAGTTACATAGCTGAAACGAGACTTGCGTCCATCAAGTTCAGCCTTCCTCACATATGTTTTTGCTGTTGATCCAAAAGAAGGCAAAAAACCCTGTCTGAAGCGCTTCCAATTTTGCAACAAACTAGGAAAAAAATCATTTTTGACCCCAAAATAGCAGTCAGATGTCTCATTGGATCAAGCAGCTATTACCCCACTAATTAGAAATTATATCCCTGTATGTTATGATTTTGCAAGTACCGGTATTTATCCAATTGCAGTTTAAACATCTGTATGGACTCTGATAAAACCACCTCTTCAGGCAGCGAATTCCATATCCTTATAGTTCTTACTTTAAAAAATATTTTCTTTGCCTTAGATGAAATCTCCTTTCTTCCAGTCTAAATGTGTGACCTCTAGTGATGTCCCGAACTGTTCGCCGGGAACCGTTCGCTGGCAAACATAGCTTGTTCCTGGCGAACGCGGCGGGCGAACATATGCGATGGTCGGTCCACCCCCTATTCGTCATGGAGGTGGGAGGGTCTGGGAGGGAGGGTCTGCTGCTGATTGGCTGGAATGTGTCTGCTGACTGTGAAGTACAGGGTCAAAGTTTACTCAATGATGATGAATAGGGGGCGGACCGACCATCGCTTATGTTCGCCCGCCGCGTTCGCCTCGAACAAGCTATGTTTGCCAGTTCAGGACATCACTAGTGACCTCATGTCCTATGTATAGCCCTGTTTATGAATAGATTTCCAGATAATGGTTTGTACTGGCCCTGAATATATTTGTAGAATGTTATCATATCCCCTCTGAGGATTGGTTGATGGATATTTCAAATGCGAAGTGTTTACTAATGTGTTGTCTTTGCTGATATTGGTGGTTTAGTAAAGAAGGGGTTATGCAATATAAGCTTCTGTGTTTTGCCATAAAACTGCCTGCTTTTTCTAGTTTGGCTATTTTGTCCTAATATTAACAAGTCTGTCAACAATTAACCTCAACTCCCTAATTAGGCGATAACCCTGTAATTGATTTCAAATTTAATCCCAACGGACATGAGGGCATTTGTTACATGTTACCCATCTGTTATAAAAATACCTGAAAGGACGCAATGCATACAAACTAAATTATTTATATACTGAGAATTCATGCTTCTATACTGGGTCTATTGGTTCAGTACAGATAGTACCAGATTAGGATGGGGGATTATTATAATTCAACAAGGAAATATAAAACCAGCAAATCATACCTGTTCCCAAAGCACTGACGTAGACACCACCAATTATGTAAAGACAATCATATAGGGAAAGGAATAGACTTTCCTAACCCTCAAAAAAAACAAAACATGAAATTAAGTCAATTTGGAACTTTGAATACTGATTGTTTGAAAATTAAAAATAATTACGGGAAAATTGATATTTGCAACAATTTAACAATAGCATTCAATTAATGGCTTTTACAAAAATAGAGGCTGTATAACATCAGTAATGAGCTTGGTAGTAATGATAGGTAATGAAGTCACGAGGGAGTGAGAAAATCACTGTACACCAGTCTTTGCAGAAAGCAATACTTTGATGTTGCATGTTAATGATATGAAGACTATGCCTGACTTAACCTTTTCCTTCCTGAATGAGTTTCCATCATATAGCACAGGGGTAGGCAACCTACGGCACTAGTGCCATGCACGGCACTCGAGGTGCCTTTGCACGGCACTCAAGGCTGCTAGAGCCAAACAGGCTCTGGCCTATCAGGAGTCCCAGTAAAACTTCAGATATCTGCTAATCCGAGAAGGTGGTGAAGGACAATCCTCAATTTATGCATTGCAGGACGTAGAGGTAGTGATCTCAGAGCACTTGTGAATAGGAATCCACACTGTAGCAGAGCAGCCTGCAGCTGCTGTTGCAGCTCCTGTCCTTGACCTGTACCTGGCCTGCCTGGCCCCCACTGGAAGCCAGGGAAGCCACACACACTGCTAGATATACACAGAAATGCAGAATAACCCTCCTCTCATACAAATAATACGGACAGCCCACACACAAACATACACACAATCCGCACAAACGAAACACCACTAACAATCCACATACATGCACACAACCTCACATGCAATACCCCAAAAAGCCCCCACACACTACCAAACACACACTGTGACATATCCATCCACACACACACACAATTGCACAAGCGGCCCCCATACACAGCCCACATTCATATGTATCATACACAATACCATAAACTACTCATGAACATAAACAATATAATAGCTCATATACGCAGGGCCAACTTTAACGCAGGGCAAACTGGGCAGCTGCACTGTGAGCCCTGCTGGCCTCAACTATTTCTAACCCTCTGGCCGGTAATCTGCACACTAAGGAGGCCCACCGGGTGGCCCATGCTCAAAGGACCACCTGGTGGGCTTCTGTCAGCGGGGGCCCGCTGCACGCTGAGGCGCTTTAACAGCGCAAGCGGGCCCCTTGCTTTTCGGCAGCAGGCTGGGAGGAAGTGACGGCCGCGCATCACTTCCTCCCACAAAGAGAGGGGCGCGCGGGAAAGAAGAGTAGGCAGATTGGAGGGGGGCTGGCCGAGAGCGCTAGACCCCAACTCCCAATACCTTCAACCACCAGCAGGAAAGGTAGGAAATTGGAGGGTGGGTTTTAAAGTGTATGTCTGTGTCAATATGTCTGTCATTGTGTGTGTGTGTTAGTGTGTCTGTATGTATGTGTGTCATATCTGTGTGTGTCAGTATGTGTGTCAGTATGTCTGTGTGTGTCAGCATGTCTGTGTGTCAGCATGTGTCAGTATGTCTTTGTGTGTGTCTGTGTGTCACTATGTCTTTGTGTGTGTCTGTGTGTCAGTATGTCTGTGTCAGTATGTTTGTATGTCAGCATGTCTGTGTGTGTCAGTATGTCTGTGTGTGTATCTGTGTGTGTGTGTGCGCATTTCAGTGTGTATATATCTCTGTGTGTGTATATGTGCATACATCTCAGCATTCACACACTAACACTACACACAAATACACCTCTGCATTCAAACCTCAACACTACGTACAAACACATGTCTGTGTTACACACCAAAATTATATGTAAATACACCCCTGCATTCAAAAACACTACACAAATACATGCTTGCAGTCACGCCAACACCACGTACAAACAAATTCCATACAAAAACCTGTTTACATTCAAACAAACAAAAACTGCTTAGTGCTAAATACAGACCTCCAAACATGTGTAAATGGTAGAGCCCCAGCTATCAATGCATTTCTGGAGTTGCACGACAGATGGGGATCTACCTTTTAATCACCCGTGCAACAGGGAGACCCCCAAAAATTCTTGCACCTCTCTACTTTAGGTCCGCCACTGCGTTGAGGTACAGGGTCCAGGGGGCCCTAAGCAAATGCTTTGCCCAGGGTCCAGTCACTATTAAAGAAGGCCCTGCATATACGCACAAATACAGCAATACAAAGCAATTACAGTAAAAATAACAAGCAGAATACGGCAGCATACACACCTTGATTAAAAAAAAAAAAAATAGGACCGGCACGCTACGGGACATCACATTCCTATATCGGCACAGTGCTGCTAAAAGGTTGCCTACCCCTGATATAGCATATCTTCCCTACCCCATCTTGCTCTGATACGTTCTTTCTTTCATATGCTTGTAAAACATGGCCAAGGCTACACGGTGAAGACAGATTGCATTTTAAAAAAAAAATGATCATGGACATATGTTTTCAGTTGTGATATAAAAAAACAGGAAGGTGGATAATTTAACATGTGGTATTTAAAAAACTAAATAAAAAAAATTATATTTGAATACGTCTAGAGGTGATTTTTAAAGAACTCTGACACAGCATTAGGAAGAACGGAATGGAAAAAATCCTAGCAACAAGGCATTTTTAGCATTTTCAAGCAACAAAATATCAGATTAATGGTGTATCACATTGTACAGAGCAAATTTGTGCGACTCAAGAAACAACTAACAGGGTTATATTTACTGAAGATACAATTCAAGTTGAGCTCGAATAGAATAGAATTTCAAATTTAAGGCCAGATTAGCTGAATGGAAGCATAGCTGTTTCCAGTTGAATTATTTTGACTTTAAATTTTAAATTCACTTTAAAAGCACGTCAGCTTTATATATTGTTCAAATAGACACAGGTCCTCTCCACATGTACAGTGGAGTCAATGCGCAATCTCAAAAATAGGATTCCCAAAAAAGGCTGTATAGCACAAATAGTGCTCTGCTGTAGAAGAGAATTGTTGCTACCAAAAATCAAAGAAACTTTTTATATGACATAAAAAGTTTGTTGAAAAAATAATTGGCCTAACCAAATATCAAATCTGGAAACAAATCTAGTAAAGCCCCAGCTGGGGTCAAAATGCCTGATTAAAAACACTTTTTATACCAATTTTGTTTATTTTGTTTTATTTTTGTATTGTTTATCTTCGTTCATTACTGATTGATGGTTTTAATGATGCTCAATAAAAGTGATGTTTTTTAATCTGACATTTCTTTTGACCCCATTTGGGGCTTTACTTTGTTTGTAACCAACGCCCTGCTGTTTGTATTGTTTGTTCACATAATACATCATACTAATTCGACATTGATGTGTGGAATCGGATGTTTTAGTATGATTATGTCCATTTGTATAACACATACTGGGTTATTCAAAAAGTGAGAATTGTTGGGAACTCAAAGTGAATTTCAAAATTTAGGCCGGCATAGCTGAATTGGATAAAAATCTTCAAGTCAATTCTGCTTTCAGTTTGACAAATGTTGCCTTAAATTTGAAATTCAGTTTCAATTCTGTCCAGTCTTAACTTTACTGAATATCTGTACATTTCTGATGGCATTTTGTGAATATATATTCCTAAAAAATACCAACAAACTCATTACAAGTATTTATAAACAGAATAGTGTCCCTTTTTTATTTCTTCCTTAGTAACACACACTGTATTTGTTTTTGTAAACTAATACCCAGTAACAGTAATATTGTAAAATAAATTGTACTTATATACTGTGTCATTTTACATCATTTAATATGTTTTGTTAAAGGAGAATATACAGACAGACAGATAGATAGATAGATAGATAGATAGATAGATAGATAGATAGACTGTAAGCTTGTTTGAGCAGGGTCCTCATCAACCTATGTTGGCGCTGTATAAATACCAATAATAATAATAATAATAATAATAATAATAATAGATGGATTGTAAATTCAGACATAGTAGGCTATGTGTAAAAACTGCCTGTTTTTTGGCAAACCATTTTCAAGTAAATTGTAAAATAATGGTGGATTCTCACAACCCTAATCCCACCAATTTCAGGTGGAGACGTCTGGCCTATCAGGTAATAAATATGTATTTGTGAGATCTGACAAATAAGACTGAATGTAGAAATCAGCACATCTTTATCCTGCGACTGGGTGCCTCCATCTTGGCTCTCTGTGAGAGATTGTTATAAGCTATAGGTCCTTCGCACCTGGTAGTCAGCATACAGAGAAGAGGAGAAATGAAATAATGTATCTATTTCTCCTCCTCATTTGCAATGTATGCCCTGGCTGTGCCTTGTCCGAATTAGGTTATCATGTAACTTGCTAAATCTTTCATGTTAATTTAAATCACATGGAAAAAAAAGGTTAACACATTTTCTAGGTGATTCTCAATGTTTTATTCAATGGTATGAATTCCAGAGAAATAATTGTTCCCCTTTAACCCTGAATGTGAATCTATATATGTAATTATTTTCTTCTACCTAAGTGTTAGCTATACCTGCAATAAATGTTAGGTTTATTCTTATTAAGGAAACACTAGGTGGTGATGGGAAAAATTATATACCGTAAATAATACTTATACCAGTGTTTTAATTATATCTAAGCATAATGATTACTGAGTAAAGCTCCACCACTAATTGTGTGTTATGTAATATCATTTGCCAGCTGCAAGAATTATTACAATCTGCTAATACAAAAAAAACCAAATACTGTTATAAAACGTAGTGCAGCAAATGTCTTCAGAACTAGGTATGAAGTTAGTTAGCTTTATTTTAGACAGAAATAGCTGAACTCGCAAAATTCTCTTGGCTATTATGGTCTAAAATTTGAAATTTACTTTGAATTCCTCACTATAGTAAATAACACAGTAAGAAATCTTTAAACCAGGCGCTCTATTGCCAAGATAGGGAATGAATTGAATTGATTGATTTTAACTGAAAGAGCTATATCCAAAGAAAATTGCAATAGAGTGCAACGAACGTGCATTGGTAATCCACTCATGGCTACACGAGGCCATTACATTGATTTAAGTGTGAACAGCTCTGGTTTGCACATGCGCAAAAGGCTAACCCATTATTCATAACCAGTAATGCATCTTGAATCACTGGTAAGCCAATGTCAAAAGCATCATTCATCATCAGCAATGCATTCTGAATCACTGAAGGGCCCCACTCTCGGACTCTTCCAATCATAATTTCAATCCGGCAAATGCTGGAGTCTCCTTATTGAATTCGATGCCAAGAGTTGATGCATGAAGACACAGAATGTTGAACGAATCATGAGAAAAACAAGATTTGCATAATGTGAGAATATAAATATATTATTAATTATTCAAAATGGCAGTGAAAAGGACCCAGTTCAGTTGGCAGAGGCAACTAGGTTCCGTACAATGTTCTTCTTGAAATCTGGCAACGTCAAACACATCAGTAATGGTTGCTTCGGTGAATCCAATATAAAAATATCATGAAGGCCCTCACAGTTAATTTATTGCCGAATACCAACATAGGGATTCCAAGAGGAGAATCTTCCAGAAAATCTGTGTTAGCAAAGGTCTGGTCTTCAATTCTGCACGTCTTTGCCATTTTTTGTTATATTACTAACAGTTACTGAACTCAGATACAGTTAACCAGAAATTTTGTAAACTAAATATATTTTACATTTCACATATACAACATCGGCTGTCAGTTTCTATATATATTAGAGAACTGTATTTGTCTTTCATTTTTTTTTTTTTAAAGTAATCTGTTTTATTTAATTTAATCACAACCTACCATGAAAAGGAAAATGCACATTTAAAGCATTCAATGTGATCAGGCAATTGTAGATGATAGAAGCAATTTGTAATCATTGATTTATTAAAGCTAGGCGTCTGTAATAATGCATTTTCACAGAATATATGCGCTGTGCCACAGTGGAGCCGTTTTAATAAATCCAGAATTCGCTAACTTATTCAAAAGTGGTAATATATCAGAGCTTAAAACCTACTCACAAACCAAGCTAATGCTGACGACGGTATGCTTGGAAGGTTTTATTTATATAAAAATACTTCCATCTTTTTAGAGAACTTTACGTAGTAAATGCTAGTAGAACGATTGTATTGCTGACTTATGTTGGCTCACTTAAAGGAACATCTGCCTAATGCAGAGATATTTTTTTTCTCACAAATGCTAAAAATAAACTGCATCAGAAATTTCACTGAAATTAAATACTATGTTAAAAAATAATGAATGAGAACTGCCTTTACAGATTAGTTATTTTTTATTTTATTTACTCATGATAAACCATAAGCCATTTTATTGCAGAGATAACACAACAAAATTCAAAAGTATAGGTTTTCTTAATGGGAATTATCTTCCTAGTGCATGAAAAAGATGAGTGGTGGATAGACAGAAAAGATTGGCTCCACCAAATCAGTTTAGCCAAAAAAAAAAAAAAAGCTGTAATTATGTCTGCCAAATTTCGTCAATGCTGGCGCTTTGGTTCGGCGAAATAGTGTCCATGCAAATGATTCAAGAAAATCTATCCAGATAAACAAAAAGGGAACAACAAATGAATCCTGTAACTATACTGCAAAATGTATACATAATATCATTTGTTTAACCTTTTTAGTTAAAGTGATTCTGATATTTTACCATTCAAATGGGCCACTAAATCAAAAAGCCTATTGGGCCATTGTCCGTGTCGTTTTTTACGTAATACGTCAATTGGGAGCTTCAGCGTTACGAAATTCACACGAATAAGAGATCAGACAAAATGCTGACGAATTGCAATTCGTTTGAAACCAAATATACGTCTAGTGTAAAATTTACCCATGAAGTAGGATAACACTCTATTATGAACATACTTTAAAAACAAATAGCGACTTGCTAAGAACTTGCCAATCCTTTCTTTAAACGTAATTTTAAATCGTAATTTTTTAACACATAGATGACTGTTTATCTTAATTTAAAATATCAAAAGCTTTATTTCATAAAAAATAATAATATATATATATATATATATATATATAGAGAGAGAGAGAGAGAGAGAGAGAGAGAGAGAGAATTAAGAGGTGCACTCTGCACTATTTCAAGGTTGTCCCAACGTTTCACAATAAACACTACGCACACTATAGTGGTTATGGTGCCAGGAGTGGCTAGGCACCCTCTCAGGGTAAGTAGTCAAGCTATTTAAGAATGTTTTGACAATTGACATGGGGTCTGTGCAGGAATTAGCTCATTGGATGAGAGCACTCAGCTGATGCTTTCAGCCAATGAGCTGGTTCTGTACGTGAGGACTTAGCGCAATATAGCTCCCTCCAGAAGCTCCCTCCAGTTCCAGAGGACAAGGCAACGAGCAGACCCCCATTCTTAATCGGTTTGATTACTTAACTTGGAAGGGTTAGTGCCAGGACACTTCATAACCACAGCAGAGGACTTAGAACAAGGACCTTGAAAAAGACCCTTAGGGGTTGAAACGTTGGGACAACCTTGAAATAACTGAATAAACTTCACGTTTGGAAGAAGACCTGTGAGTGCACCTCTTCATTCTCTTTTTATATATTTTATACGCTGATAGCACCAAGGCAAAAAAACTTAAGGGTGAATGCCGTGATACATTGGAAATATGTATATATATAATCCAAATTCCAAATGCTGCTCAAGCTGGTTGCTTTATAAATAAATGATAATTATGCAAGACATATGACATCATCAGTCAGGTTTTCTTTTAGATTGGAGCGAGCACCAAACTAAAAATATAGAATTATGTTGCACATTAAATCAGTTAGTCTAAAGTAAAATGAGATGTTGAGTTAAATGCTACATTACATTAAATTTAAATGTAATTTCTGTTAAAAATGTAATTTATAATTTTATTTCTGTTAGTTAATTTCCACTATAATTTCATTTCTCTTGCATTCCTGCTATCCATTAGTGTTATAACCTTAATTAAAGGTATTGCTTAAGTTAAGTCTAATCCAAATTTACTTTTTTTTGTGATTAAGAGTAATGGCAGGTTTAATGCCAATAACACAAGTAATCATTTTCTTTCAGTCTTTCTGGGCAGTTTGAACCCCCAGAAGGTGTGAGAGTTGGTATTTTGTGATTCAAGTGTGAGTGTTAAATAACTGTGTGAGACACACACCACATGCATATCTCATCTTGGAAATTGAGAAGTCCTCCTTGTGCACAGAAACGAAATAATTTTTGTTTCCACAACTATCCCAGACTTCCTACCTTGACATGTAAATGAGCACAGACTGGTATCATGTTTCAAACTTCATACTGCACTTTTGCAATGGACACCATTCTAAAACTTATATAAGGTCACATCAGCATAGCGCTGGTTCTGGTCTAGCCCCAGGACATACTTTAAAACCAGAGTAATCTAAATGTACCTTTCCTGGTTAAATACTTTTATTATTATTATATAGCTCGATACCAAAATTATTGTGGTGAGACCAAACACAATAAAAGTCCCCACAGTACAAATAGAAAAATTACTGTTGTGCGTCTCCTGCACATCTCAAGTTGGATTTTGAGAAGTCCTCCTTGGGAACAGAAACATGGAAATCATGTTTCTACAACATTCCCAGAGTTCTCTGCTTGACATGCAAATTCATAACCTCATATTGCCTTCCCACAGATACACTTAGCAATAGACACAGCTTATATTAAACCAAAATATGGGCTATGATCCAACAGGACCAAAGACAGAAAAAAGTAATGGACTGCATTTTCGACCTTGTGGCTCTCATCTCATAGGACTGTAAGAGTTATGTGGTTAAAAGTATTTTCTGTTTTGCTTCACAAAATATTACACTCTTTCATGTTGATATACAGTATATTATATCTTATGTTACCAAAGCCCAACATGATATAGGCAGAAAATCTTTTATATCACGTAATGTGTATGTCAGAGCATGATAATTGGCAGACCTGCACATTATTGTGGGAAAAAGGATGGCAAGGACACATCCACATGTAAGCATCATTCATGGGGAAAGCTAAGGAAGAATTTAAATGAGTTGAGCATTGAGAGCCCATTTACTGCTACCGTTGGCAGAAAAAAAAAAATTTGACATTTTAATTACTGAGAGAGATCTGGTATATATTGCTGCTAGCTACGTAATCTTACCTGATTGATAAGAGGTTAAATTTGCTGCATTCTAGCACATGACAAAAACATAGAAACATGGAAACATAGAATGTGACGGCAGATAAGAACCATTCGGCCCATCTAGTCTGCCCAATTTTCTAAATACTTTCATTAGTCCCTGGCCTTATCTTATAGTTAGGATAGCCTTATGCCTATCCCACGCATGCTTAAACTGCGTTAACCTCTGCCACTTCAGCTGGAAGGCTATTCTATGCATCCACTACCCTCTCAGTAAAGTAATACTTCCGGATATTATTTTTAAACCTTTGTCCCTCTAATTTAAGACTATGTTCTCTTGTTGTGGTAGTTTTTCTTCTTTTAAATATAGTCTCCTCCTTTACTGTGTTGATTCCCTTTATGTATTTAAATGTTTCTATCATATCCCCCCTGTCTCGTCTTTCCTTCAAGCTATACATGTTCCTTTAACCTTTCCTGGTAAGTTTTATCCTGCAATCCATGAACCAGTTTAGTAGCCCTTCTCTGAACTCTCTCTAAGGTATCAATATCCTTCTGAAGATACGGTCTCCAGTACTGCGTACAATACTCCAAGTGAGGTCTCACCAGTGTTCTGTACAATGGCATGAGCATTTCCCTCTTTCTACTGCTAAAGCCTCTCCATATACAACCAAGCATTCTGCTAGCATTTCCTGCTGCTCTATTACATTGTCTGCCTACCTTTAAGTCATCAGAAATAATCGTCCCTAAATCCCTTTCCTCAGATGTTGAGGTTAGGACTCTATCAAATATTCTATACTCTGCCCTTGGGTTTTTACGTCCAAGATGCATTATCTTGCACTTTAAAAAATATACTAAATTCCATTTAAAATGCCTAATTCCCCCACAATTTTTATGGGACAATGAAAATATGATATAATTATATAATATAATAATTTGATATGGTTGCTACAAACAGACTTCCTACTGACACAATACTCCAGCAGATACAATAAACACTTTGTTTTGTTCTTTAGAAGCTCTACTAAAAGAACACTCCAAGCGCCATAAGAGACACTGCAAGAACCATAAGCACTACAGCACACTATAGTGGTTATGGTGCCAGGAGTGGCTAGGCACCCTCTCAGGGTAAGTAGTCAAGCTATTTAAGAATGTTTTGACAATTGACATGGGGTCTGCGCAGGAATTAGCTCGTTGGCTGAGTGCACTCAGCTGATTCTTTCAGCCAATGAGCTGGTTCTGTACGTGAGGACTTAGCGCAGTATAGCTCCCTCCAGAAGCTCCCTCCAGTTCCAGAGGACAAGGCAACGAGCAGACCCCCATTCTTAATCGGTTTGATTACTTAACTTGGAAGGGTTAGTGCCAGGACACTTCATAACCACAGCAGAGGACTTAGAACAAATGTACACATTCTGTGTCCTTGCTCTCATATTCTCCAGTTTACCAGCTAACCTTCAAGGACATTATGTAATATGTATCTGTGATGCTTATGACCTTGGGGAATCACTGAGATTATTATCAGAATGTGTCATCTGGTACAACATGTTTTATTGATACTCTAACAGACACTCTAACAGATACCTCTAATCAAACTAGTAAACACTAATGGTAATATATACCCGTCCATACATTAGGGAGCCATAAAGATTGCTATCATAATATATTTTACTAGACAATATGTCTGTTGTTTCTTTAAACATATTCCTCCATTTATCAAGTAGCCCCAATATTCAATGAATATTATGGGGTCTTGTGGAATTCTGTTCAACATTTTTAAAGATGGGGCAAACTACGGATGTGCTCAGGATATTTAATATTATGTTTACTTATTCCCTATCCCACATATTGCAATCCATTTCTCAATTCACCACAACGTACTACTACTACTAATAAATCGGGGAAGATCATCTGCCAAACTGGGCACATTTTAGTGCATAGAACTTCCACCCCCAATAGCAGTCAGATAATTGTGTCTGGTGGGAATCCTCTGTGAAAAGGAAAACCTCCAGACATTCGGGGGATGGTGCTCAGTTGCAGAAGTGTCAGGTTCAATTTCAGGTTTAGTATAAGCAGCTTCCTTCAGTGATTTTGATCCAGGCAAATCCACACAGATCAGCGTAAACATAAATCAACTACTAGGAACCACTATTAACATTCCATCTGAATGGCTGGAAGACTCATGATAAGCACAACGAAACATGCTGGATACCACACACATATAGATAGATACATATGAAATAGGAAGATGCACTCACCTAAACATGCATACATTAAAAACATGCTACTGGGACCTATTTATACAATATACAGAATCCAGCGCAATCACCGAAGTATAAACCAACTCCATAGCTCACATAATGTAAATGTTATTAAAAAATACCTGGCTTGGCAAATATAATAGGGACGGATGGACGGACAGACAGATAGATTTACCTAAACATGCGTTTATTTTTAGGGTGCTTCTGGAGCCAATTAATATCTCATACAAGTGGTTATATGTAAAAGTTATGCATGCTAAAAGGTAATCTGAAGTACAAAACTTGGAGCAATCACAGTGGAAACAAGAGGAACCAGGAGATATATTCCATGTGTGACTTCACCCGTTTTAAATCTTTGGACTACTTTTCATAACTCTACACTCTTATACATAACTTCCACAGAATTCAGTAAATTGTAAACTTAAAAAAAAAACACTTGACTTGGGTAAATAATATAAGTATAGCTAGATAGACCACTATTTCCTAATCCAAAGGTACTCATTATGTCAATCTGAGAAGACATCAGTGGGATACATGATCTTCTCCTAAGCAATCCGGGATTTCAGTTAGGCTCCACTTTCAACATGTATACTGCACTAATAGTTTTACATCTTCTATTATCTGTTTGCCTGCATTTTGTTCTTTGCCATCATTTTCAAATGAGCTTGGGTAACATTTAATTATATTTATAATAGATAATCTCACAAAATCCAATCTCACATGGTATATGGCTTTTGGAATTATAGTTCATTTACATTAAACATTACTCTCCGAACCAGGCACCTACAGAATTCATTTGAGATTCTTTGAACCTACTAATTAAAAGAGCAACCTAAGGACCTTTTGGAAGTAGTTAGACTCACTACTCTCAGTGAGTCAGATGTGCTGCTCTCTAAAAACAAATATGTGGAGTTCTTGTATTACTAATACAAAAGAATATTTAAAAAAAAAAAACTGCTAAACTAAGTAAGGCCTGCACATAACATGTCTAAATGAATTGATATTTAATCAAATTATCCAATTGGTGGCTTGTAAAAAAAACACAACAAAGTCTGTATAGATGTCAAAAGAACAGTAAATATGGCTGCAAATATTTTTAAATATTTCCCTAATTTGTGTGTGACTGGTATCTAAAATTTGTTTTGTGTAGGACACCCTACCATGTGGCCTATAAGTCAAATAATAAAAGGCAAGGTTGGGGAAATAAGAAAAGGAACCGTAAATATATATTTCCTTAAAATGGCCAGGCATAGTGATACACATCCAAAGAAGTGAAGATAAAGGAAGCTGTGTTTAGGTACACCACAATCCAAACATATAGTTAAGGTCAGTGTCTGGCAGGACAGAAAAGATGAACCATGATAAACTATAACCAAGGTCAAACCAAATATCAAACAAGAAATTGTCCAAAATGCCCTCAACTTCTGGGTGAGGTATGGTTAACAAACTCAGAACGATGTAGGTATTTAAATCACGAATCCCTCAAATTTTGAAAACACATATACATAAGGCCAAATAACATAACCAAATGTGAAACAAGATATAGCTGGCTAAGACTCAGAAATCATTTGCTATAACTATTGTGAAACATAAACCATTGTGAAGTCTGGGAGCAGAGCATCCAAAGAGAATAATAGGTCAGCAAATGGATACAGCATTGTGAGTGGAGGTCCTGCAATGGTAGCACTAGCATGTAGTCTGTTATTGCATTTCTTTCTTCATTAATTAACTTTTTGATGAAAAATATAACTAACATTGTCAAGGCTGGAAATTCAACAAGGCCACTGAGGCCATGGTCTGGAAAGCATGCAGTAGAGGGGCAGCGCAGCCAGTGACGAGATTAAAGTTTTCCTTCACGGGCAAGCCTAGTCTGATGATGTGGGCACCTATAGATAATATGGTCTGCACCATGGGAATACACGAGAGTACAGACCACATGTATGGCTCCCACAAGTGTTGTAGTGGGTTACCAATGCCACACATATTGCCCCCTCCCCCCATACACAGACTGCCACCTCACACACACATAAACACTGCTCCCACATACACACACACTGTCTCCCTCACACACTGCCACCCATAAACACACACACTGCACCCCTCACACGCATGCAGCCCCATCACACACACACTGCACCCCTCACATACACACACATTACTGCCCCTATTATCTCGGCAGACCCCAGGTAAATTATCAAACTGTTTTTAAACGGTTTGACTATTTACTCTGGGAGGGCACCACGGCACTCCTGGAACCATAACCACAACAGAGAGCTGTAGTGGTTATTGTGCCTGCATTGTCTCTGTAAATAATTGCCAAGTGCCCCTCCCAAGATTCGGATTTGGATCCTCCCCTGCCCTATAGCCCCTATTTCTCCAAAACATACACTACAGTCCCTATCCTCCCACACACCCTTCAACCCATATCCCCTCAAACATGCACACTACAGCACCAGTCCGTATGTACACCCTATTCGTATGCACTCACACAAAATACATCACAAATAGCCCCATACACACAAACGCACATACAACCTCACAAAAGACACCCTGCCACACAGTCAACTGTACAATCAGTTCCCCTTACACACACAGTATTGGGACTAACAATGAACAAGCAGAAATGAACCAGACTTGATGCTATGTTTACAACAGCACACCAGAGAAGACTTCACGCCTCCCCATAAAAAAAAAAAGTAGGGTTCCGAAAGGACTTCGTTGTAAGAACTTAAATTCAACTTGGTAGAAAAAGATGGAAATTTGCAATGCATTTTTTCTACTCTCTGTATGTAATTATTAACTCTAAACATAATTTGAATTTTATTTCTACTTTAGTGTTCTATTGGTTTCTGAAAATCACTAAACGTGACAAATAAGTATACTGTTTGTCTTGGCATTTTATTTTGCTCTATATCTATTCAGGAATCACCCATCATATGCTTTTATTTGCTAAGCTAAAATAGTAATCCAGACATGTGCCTAGAGGGTTATCAGCTAGTTGCTGAGAGAACTTGCCGGCATTTTGGTTTCTGACTGCCCTTATGGGTGGGATCAGTCTAATATACAAATGATATAGTTTTAGTTTGTAATAGCAAAAGTAAGCAAAAACAGTTTTGAGGTCTGAGCGGGATTAACTAAAAGGCAGGGCCGGCGCGTCCATAAGGCGGCCCAGGCGGCCGCCTTAGGGCGCCCAAGCAGGGGGGCGCAAAAATCCGAATCCCCTGCCACCGGTTAGGGATTTGGATTTTTATACAGCCGCCCGCAGCCTACCTTGCCCTGCTCTCCTGGTTGCTGGCTCCCTCCACAGACGGTCTGGTCCCAGAGGAGGTGAAGTCTGTGCTGTGCCGTCCGGGCCCGCCCCCTCCTGATGATGTCAGGAGGGGTGCGACTTTCACCTCCCCCAGAGTCCCCTGCGGTCCGATGCTGGCAGGGACGGGCTCCCCCTGCTGGCTGGCTTTAATATGGCGGCGCCTATACAGTGAAGACGAGTGAGTCAGTGATAACACTGAGGTAAGGGGAGGGAGACAGGGAGGAAAGGCAGGCAGACAGGCCCAGCGGATACATGCTAAGGAGAAAATAGTGCTAATAATAGAAAATAGATATACTTGTGAGTCAGGCAGAAACAAGCAAAACGAGTAAAGATAAACATGTAGGCATGCTGACATGACAAGATAATACTCAGGAGTAAAGGGCCACCAAGCAGTATATATTCTGGGCACAGTGTATGCACCCTGTTTGTTATGTTCCATGGAGGGGGTAGACATGTGGCAGGTTGTGGTGGGGTGTAAGCAGGGTCAGTGACTTTTGGCCAAGGCAACAGCTTGTGTAAGCTCACTGAGCAACTGACTCCGTGAGTGTTGTCTTATCACCCTATGCCTGTAGCGGACAGGCTGGGTTCCACTCTGTACTTGAGAGGATTTGTGCCATCCATGGTGCCATGTCATGCGGCATCATTGCAGCCGCCGGTGGTAGCGGGAACCATTTCTCCAAATCCATGGGCCCTCCTCACCCGTATATCGGGATCCCAGGTGATGGTGTGTGGACTGCGGGCGGGTATATGGCTCCCCGCCTTGGAGGAGGGCGCCAAACCAGTGCTTTGTGTATATGCTGTGTCTTGGGAGTGTGTCTGTCTGGCCTTCAGGCTCCTCCAAAAATGCTGACATATTGCTTCATAAGCTGCGTGGAAAGTAGCTTCCCAGCTTCGGATGGTTTCTGTAGCGTCCGCCATTTTGGAGAGACCACGTTGCAGGTCCCTTAAGAGTAGTCGCCAAGTAGCAATCATGAGGTAAGTGCTTGCTTGGTGGAGACCGGGATGACCCCCTCCGGCCCAGAGAGGGAGGGAAGGGTAACGGGACCTTGGAGTTTCCCCTTGAGGGCGCAGTGTCACCGAGGATGAGGGTTTGGCCGCCTGTATGCATCTGTATGTATGTATGTATGTATGTCTCTGTATGTATGTATGTATGTGTCTTCATGCCTTTACGTCTTTGTATGTATGTTTCTGTCTGCCTCTGCATGCCTGCATGTCTCTGTATCCCTGTATGTCTCTGTATGTGTGCATGTCTCTTCTTGTATATCTCCGTGTGCCTGTGTCTGTATGTCTCTATGTGACTGTTTGTGTATGTCTCTGCCTGTGTGTCTATATGTCTCTGCCTCCATATCTATGTCTACATGGCTTGGAAGAAAATACACACAAAGGGATCTGGAGGGGAGGGACACACAAAACGGACCCAGGGGAGAAATGGCCACATAGAGGGTGGAGAAAAAAACAAAGAAAGGGGCTGGGGGTAAGAGACACAAAAAGGGGCTGGGTGTAAGTAAGAGACATACAAAGGAGGTTGTAAGACACACTAAAGAGGGAATAAAATACATTAAAGCACAAAAGGGGTAATACATTCAAAAGAGGGGATATGAAACACTAAAGAGGGTGAGAAAGTAAGAAACCCAAAACGGGGGGGTTACAAGACACACAGGTGAAGATGCACTTTTTGGGAGGGGGGGGGGGGGCGTCAAAATGCATCTTCGCCTATGTAGCTAAAAATCCTTGCACCGGCCCTGCTAAAAGGCAAGCTACTGAGTTTTTCTAAGCTGTTAACCGTCAAAGTTCTCTGTTTTTGTTGCAATGCATTTTTCTTGGGCTCACATTCTGACAGACGTACTGACACAGACAGCCATACTGAAACACACACACACAGACATACTGAACCACACAGACACTGACGGACTCACACACACAGACATACAGATACACTGACAGACATACTGGCACATATACACACAGACAGATGGACATACTGAAACACACATACACTGACAGACATATTGACAAACACAGACATACAGAACCACACGGACACTGACAGACTCACACATAGACATACAGACAAGGTTCCCGTGCTCACTTTCCCTCGAGAGGTATCAGCTACACCTTGCTGACTAGGCCCAAGGAAGGCCAGAATGATGTCGGAGATTGCTGTATCTCTTGTGCAGAGAGAACTTGCAGGTATTTCAGTTTTGGACCTTATGGACCTTATGGGTGGGATCAGTCCAATAGGCAAATAGCATAGGTTTTCACTCTAATGGCAGAAAACATTTTTGAGATCTGAATGGGGATTAACTGAAGAGCAGGCAATGGAGCTTTTATAAGCTTTTGCCCATTCTCAAAGTTCTCATAGTTTCTGGTTTTGTTGCAATGTATTCTTTATTTAGACTTAATACGTGATGTGCAATGCATACTTATATACAACATGCTTTGACTCCTCCAGCAACAAAGCTGAGAAGCCTTAATGCAAATAATGGAGATGACCAACAGAAGTAATAGGATTAATACCGACCTTGGTCGGAATAACAAGAAGCCTCATTTAGCTGTGACATTGGGATCAGTAATACAATTAGTCTTTCCCAGTGGAAAAATTATTCCAGCGATCCTGCTAATAAGCAGATTGACTGATATTGTTTTCCACTATAAATTATTTTACCATTTGTCAAACTGTGGCAGGATTTTCAATAAAAAACTGAAACTAAAATATATATTGATAAAGAAATGTAAAGGGTTACTTAAAAAAGAATTATGTATAAAAATAGATCTCACATTGGAGGTAATATTATAATCTTATAGCAAATTAGAAGTTGTTGGTTTTTTTTAAATTGTTCTTTTTTTTAATTACATTTTTTTTTAAAGATTGAATCAAATTAATATTGCACAGCTACAGCCAGACATCCAGCACAAATGAGCTAAGTCACATGACTCCATGTGTGAGATATCTGGCCTGATGCAATGCATAATGGGAAAATAAGATGGCAAGCAGGTGTGCACATGCAGGGCTCTCAAAAACGTGTTTAACAAAACACCTGAAAATGCTGCAAAGATAAGTGTGGTATATTTCACCTTATTCCAGTAAATTATTAAATATGAATGAATAAACAGAAAGGAAAACAGTCTATGACTCACTTCGCAACATTGGGAGGTCTACAATCGTGAGGGGGGGCCGGGCCCTGATGGGGACATTACCAGTAATGCAACTCGTGCCACCAGTGACACCCATAATGGGTGAATCCACCCAGAAAAATGGTGGTCCCACCCACTGAGAAGGAGTGAATGCCTGAAGTCCTCTATGCTTGGTCCTAGTGCACAGTGTGAGCTCATCTAATGATACGCACACGTTGTGCTGCTAGCGGACAAAAAAGTGGGACGGACGGAACAAAATCCCTAAAGTGGGATTCTTGGGAGGCATGCTATGATGTAGCTATTCCATTTGGACATTATTCTATTGAAATTATCCTTAATTTTGTATTAAATGATCAGGAAGGCCTTGATTTAAATAATGTATCCATACTTTATTTGTCTGTTCCCAGGTTTATCTTTGGAATATATCACTTTAGGGGCAGCTTCTCCAACTTGGCTGACAAGGCAGAAAGTAAAAATTATTGAAAGGGAACTAAATGACCTTTAACCCCTTAAGGACACATGACGTGTGTGACACGTCATGATTCCCTTTTATTCCAGAAGTTTGGTCCTTAAGGGGTTAATTTCCAATCGTAGCTCCATGCAAAAACAATTCCCAATCATAGCTCCATGTGAAAACAAAAGAATAACTGGATAGTAATGCAATGCAATATCCTATAAATACAATAGCCTCTAAATACAAGTAGGAAACGAAAACACAGATCCAAAGTGCTGGTACCCAAAGCCTTAATAAAGGTCAGTGACCAGGTAGACATCTTTCAAATGTTCTCCTTAGAAGTGTGAGCTGTAGCGACTCTAAACGATGAGAGAGTCCACTTTGAACGCTCTAGTCAGAAAACTACTAATCTCGGGCTTCACAAGATTTCACAATTGTAGCAACTGTCTATTCATTCAATGTCTGTACTATTAAAGCTTGATCTCTATGATTACCGAAGTGGAAGAGAAACAGATGAAGAGACACTTTCCAAGTTTGAGTATAATTAATGTAGACTCACAGACAAAAAAAAAAACTCCAATGTGTACCGTTATTCTGTCTCAGTCGGTTCTGAAGCCAGAAAAATAGATGGGAAAGACAACTTCCTGTTTAACATGAAATACTGTAAAAGATTAAGGAGCAAAACTCAGGCATAGTTTGCAAAATCACCTTATCTAGATAGAGCCTCATTTAAAGGAACAATGAAGTGACCATAACAAGTTCATCGAAAGGGTTATGATGTGCATTCCTTTTTCACTGATTGGATTAGAGTGACAGTAGTCTGCGCTATCCATTGTCTGCGCTATCATTGGCGCCCATGCCTGCCGGCACTCCGCGCTTCGTGAAACACATTTTGTTGCGGGAACTGTAGATCCGGTGCTGGAGGCAGACTTTGGTGTTAAAGTGTTAGAGAATAAGTAAAAAAGCTCCTGGGGACCTAATGGCACCATAACACCTTCATTTAGATGAACCTGTTACTGTGATTGGAGTGTTCTTATAAAGTTTTTGGGCAGAGAAATCCTAAATTTCTAAACCCTGATAAGCTAAAGTAACTGCAACTGGAGAAGAAGTGTTAAAGGTTTGTAAATTATTTGGCTAGAGAGAGAGAGACCGTATTTTTCCATGTATAAGACGCCCTCATGTATAAGACGACCTCTTTTTTTTAGCCCAAAATTAAGAAATACATATTTTATACATCTATAGCCCTGAAGTCCCCCCCGGTCACTGGCCCTCTCACACGCCGGTAGGCCGCTCCCCGAGGTCCGGCCACGTCGGGACACTGGTTCCCTGAAACGCCATCCTGCTGTTGGCGGCAATGATGCCCTCTGGGGGTTGTCCGGGCAAGGCTTCACCTTGCAGCCTCTATGTGTAGTCTGGAGCTTTGATATCTTGGCGTGGTCCAGAGTGATGCGAGAAAGCATGCGGTAGCGCTAGATCTCCCAGACCTGCGCACACAATTGATCAAATTCACAAGGAAGCACCTCCTCTGCATCAAATATGTAAGCATGTCGCAGAAGTCTACAACACAGCCTAGGCCTGCAGGAAACTGGCAGTAACGATCCCAACATTTAGCTGAGTGTTCGGTCAGCGAGTAGCCAAGTTTTGTGCCCAAATTGTGCAAAGTGTTTAAGTACCGTATTTGGCCTAATAATTCGATTTTTTTGAAGTAGCTCCAGCCACATGTGACTAGCTTGGTTGGCTGTTTTTTTTAACCCCTGCAGTGACATTCTGTGTTTAAGATGACCCTCAATTTTAGACTTAAGATTTTTAGAAAAAAACATAGTCTTATACATGGAAAAATATGGTAATTAAAAAAAAAAGAATAATATGTGACTGGGTGAATTCAGCAAAGACTTCCTACTCAACCTTAACAATTAAATGTTCCTTGCATATTCACCACTATTCTTTTTTCTTCAGAACCATTTAAATACACACATTCACAAACATTCACACACGTGCCCACGACACAAACTCATACAAACATACATACATACACATAACCAGACACAAACCTTTTTCTACTTATTATCCACCCTCTCTTTCCTGGCTCAGTGGCGGTACTACAAAGGTTTTTGGAAGTGCATGGTACCCCAAGCCCCCCTATAGAATTGCCACTGTTTGTTTTGATGCTAATGTTAGTTTAGAATACAAAATTAATTCTGCTTTTCAAAGATAGAATACTTCCTCCTCACGTTCCATCATTTTTGATTACTGGGTTAGTGGCATTATAATGCTGATTGAAAAAAATCTGTATTGGTTACCTGTTTTTTAATCAATCAGAACAAAACTAGAATGTGAATCACGATCATAACGAGAATGTGAATCAGAAAATTCTATGATGTGGGTATTATGTGGCAACTTCCTGTCTGCAGTAAAATTCAGACTTTGTGGGCAATAAAAATGAAAATATATTTTTTTGTGTAGGTTGATTTTGTCCCGAGTCATTTTATAGCTTGCGAATAACTCCAGTAATAAATGGATAATAACTGGATTTACCATCCACAGATGAGTCTATTGACTGTTAGGCATAGAAACAAAAATGCACTTTCCCAAAATCAGCAGATTTTTATCAGCTTGATGGAGAACCTCATCTGAAGACCACATTGGTCAGAATTAATTGACCGAACCTGGATCATGCACCAAACAGCTCTATAACTGAAGAGACAGGCAAAGTCTTCGATCGAAATCATCTAATGATAATCTTCGTTCTAAACCATACACTATTTTTCTCTCTTTCCCGTTCATTTGGTCTGCTATCATCAATCTCAACCACTATATATTTGCAATTTCCAAAACACCCAATCTGTGCAGCTCTCACCATTTGTAAAGGCAATTCCTGGGTGGATTAGCCTGACTGTTTTTTTAACAGCATTTTATTGACTTTTCAATTACTCGAAAAGCATGAGTTGGTGATAAAAGAGGAACAAACTGCAATCTATGATAAAAATAAACAGTTTTATTGCAAAGCAGAAGAGAAAATTAGGATTATTTTAGTTTTGCATTTAACCAAGTACAGGCTTATAGACCAGTACATTAAAATGTTATTGATCCCATAATCAGTCACAGAAAGAGTAGGCACTCAAACTTGTTAAAATGTTAATTACTTTTAACACCAAAAATATGATGTTTAAGCTCACAATAAGGTTTCCTGAAGCATTCTCGTTTTGATTCAAAACGTCACTCTGTTAGTGTTAATATGAATTCCCCTTTCGAAGATCCTGGGTGCCTGGTATCACTGTGAGCTATATGTAAGGTGAAGGAGTATGGCTGCTTAAGACTGTGTGGAACCAGACTGCCTTCCTAGTAGCACATGTGCCATTTCTGTCTGAATACATTGATCATATGCTGACTTTAAAGACTCCTTTGTATTGGATGCACCATGTAACATGAATGTTTAACATAGACATATATATGTGTTGTAATACAATTTGCATGATTTTCTCTCTCCACTAATTCAATCCAAAATAAGGATTATGTAGGACCTAGGCGTGTGCAGCATTTGTCATAAGGGTGTGCACAAAAGACAATTAGCCAAAGCATACATTGATATTTGGGCTGCCAAATCCTTACATACCCACCTATTTCATGCTCCTGCCACCATAAAATCCCTTTCTACCAGCATTTTAAGACCAGACCAGCCATTTCATCCTTTTCTAACAGCCATGTTATGAAGGTACCTTCAATCTCATCCTTTTCTACAAGCCATTCCATGACCATACCATCCATCTCATCCCTTTCTACCAGCCAACTCATGACTGTGCAATCCATATCATCCCTTTTTACCAGCCATTTTATGGCCCTTCCACCCATCACATCCCTTTCCACCAACTATTACATGACTGCACCACCCATCTCATCCCTTTTTGCCAACCACTTCATGACCGTAACATCCATATCATCACTTTCTACCAGTCATTTCATGACTGTACCACCCATTTCATCCCTTTCTTACAGTAATTTCATGAACATACCACCTATTTCATAGCTTTATACCTGCCATTTTACGACCATACCACCAATCTCATCCTTTCCTGCTAGCCATTTCATGACTGTACAACCCATTTCATCTCTTTCTACCAGCAATTTCATGATCATACCATCTATTTAATAGCTTTATACCTGCCATTTTATGACCATATCACCAATCTCCTTTCCTACTAGTCATTTCATGACTGTACTACCCATTTCATTACTTTCTACCAGCCATTTTAAGACGAGACCACCCATCTCATCATTTTATAACAGCTATTTTATAAAGGTACCAACAATCTCATTATTTTCTAACAACCATTTCAGTACTGTGCCACCCATCTCATCCTTTTCTACTATGTTAAGACCGTACTTCTCATCTCATCACTTTCTACCAGCCATTTCATGACTGTACCACCTATTTCATCCCTTTCTACCAGGCTTTCTTAGACCATACCACCCATCCCATCCCTTTCTATCTGCCATTTCGTGACCATATTATCTATGCCATCAACTTTGACCTGACATTTCCTGTACACAGCCTTTCTACCAGCCATCTTCCTCCATGCCTGCTGCCACCCATTTCCTGCGATCGCCTTTCCAGCCTCTGTACAATGCCTCTTGCTGGACACCATAGTAAAATATATCAGCTCCAAACTTTGTGGGGCTTCCACCTAGGTAGGAGTGAAAGAGATACATCCCTTCTCACTCCTGTTCATGTTCTGCCATGTGTGTTATCACAACATAAGTTCTAAATGCAAGGAGCATTCAGGCTTGGAATTAACTTTTGATGGGCCAAAGGTGGAATGCAGCCTGTATGCCTTGGGGGAAGGCATTTAGTTAGGCTTATTGCCACTGCCCCCAATGTAAGCAGAGTAGCTGTCCATCTAGCTAACTCACCTATTAATGATGGAGCCCTACTATGGAAGATATAAGAACCTTGCCATTTACTGAGAAAAGCAGACACAAAAAAACAAATGCATTTTAAAATGTATGTATGACCACCTTTATTAACCCCTTAAGGACACATGACATGTGGGACATGTCATGATTCCCTATTATTCCAGAAGTTTGGTCCTTAAGGGGTTAATCAGGTGCTGCTCTCATATTTGGGTGTGTTAATAGACTTTACTTGCTCTGGCTGCGTTACATTGTGTTTGGGCTTATCCAAAAGACCTTGTATGAATGTCAGTGACAGAGAACGGACTACAGCTAAAGAGAGTAAGTGAATAATTATACAGCATTCAGCTATCAGCGAATCTACTACAGTTACAAAAAGACACATGACATAGTTTTGTAGTGGAATTAAAAATCCATAACAAATGTTCTCTAATTCTCATTAGAAAACTAAGGGGATAAGGATTGGCTGAGAGTTTTCAGCCAGTTCCTGAATTCCATTAGAATCAAAGGAGCTGGATCAGATCCCTGGAAAACACATTCAGAAGTGAGACTTTTTTTCAATATGTTATCTCTGTAATAAATTCCACACCATCACTTACAGTTTAGTGAATAAAGATTCTGAGTATAGAATATTAAAGGGACACTATAGTCACCAAAACAACTTTAGCTTAATGAGGCAGTTTTGGTGTATAGATCATGCCCCTGCAGTCTCACTGCTCAAGTCTCTGCTATTTACAAGTTAAATTACTTTATTTATGCAGCCCTCGGCACACCTCACTGCACGTGATTTACACAGCCTTCCTGTAAGGAGTCATCTAATGTTTATACTTCCTTTATGGCAAATTCTGTTGAATTTTGAAATTCTTGTCTCCTGCTCTGTTATTTGACTTGCTAGACCCTGCAGGAGCCTCCTGTGAGTGATTAAAATTCTATTCACAGAGCAAGAGATAAACATTTTAAAAGTTAAATCTGATTGAAAATTAAAACCATTTGTTTTCTTGCAGGCTGTGTCATTCTCAGTCAGGGGAGGTGTGATTAGGGCTGTATAAATAGAAACAAAAGTGATTTAACTCCTAAATGGCAGAGAATTGAGCAGTGACACTGCAGAGGCATGATCTATACACCAAGACTACTTCATTAAGCTAAAGTTTTTTTGGTGCCTGTAGTGTCCCTTTAAAAGGTTGCACCAATGCCTGCAAAAGACAGGATATGGAGTGTTATTGGTGTTTTCTAGTGAGGATTGATGCAGAGAAATTTACTGTGACTCTCTAAGGGAAAAGGTTAGCTGATTCCTAGAGTATTTAAAAAACACTTACAATTTATTCTTTCTAGTAACAGATAATCAATAGCAACAAACTATCTTTCACTTAAATATGAGTTGACATATTGAAGTTTACATCGGCATGAAATGACTGAACGTCAAAACTGAAAAAATCCATCAATACTTAGTACAAGCCTAACTAGTGGTAAAGTGTATGGACAAATACAGACAATATGACAAAAGGCTATTTTAATTTGTAACCAGGGGTTTATTCGCTAAACAGTGATTTATGATGAGTTGACAACCGAGTTGCTAAATTTGGGCCAAAAAACACTGAATTGGGGAATCCACCCAACTTGTGTATTTAAGTCTAAAATGTTCATATGATTTGCATATTTTGAAATTTCAAAACATGTTTATAAGAACAGACAGAGGTGGGCAAAAAATATTACCTTTGATCAAGTAGTTCGAATAAGCAGATACTTTCCTGTGAACTGTCTCTTCGCTATTCACAGCCACCAGGCTGCTAATGAACATCACTTGAGGAAAAAAAAAGGAAAACACTTCTGGAACAAAAAGTGCAGACAATAAAGACTTTTACCTTTATTAAATTATTAGTATCCTGGAAAAAAAAATACAGGGTACAAAACCACTGTATACATTTAAATGACAGGGGGGATTGCAATAGCTAGATGTGTTTTGCGCACACCACACGCTGTCACAAAAGTAACAGTTACAGACATTCTCATTTTGCATGCATTTCCTTTTTCTGTGCAAATTTCCGTTATCCTGCTTTGTTTAGTGAAATTATTTCTGCCATACCTTCTCTTGAGGATACATGAATATACTGAGATCTTGTATCCAGTGTTGTCACTAAGGTTTACAAACAAGTTTATAATTGCTAATATGGGAGTTGCTAATGTTAGCAAGTGCCAGCTGCTTCCATACTAGAAAATCTGACCAGATGAGACTGTTAACTACCATCTGACACAAGTTTTACCATCTACCAGAGAAAATAACGGGAGACGATACTCGCCGCTTCCATGCTAGGCTGTAATAAGGTGTAAATAGACAAAGTCGGGTTAAAAACTGCA
The DNA here is from genome assembly GCF_036172605.1 of Pelobates fuscus. Taxonomy (NCBI): domain Eukaryota; kingdom Metazoa; phylum Chordata; class Amphibia; order Anura; family Pelobatidae; genus Pelobates; species Pelobates fuscus. The sequence goes on from NC_086323.1 coordinate 44,409,225, forward strand.
AATTTTCCTTAAATCCCATAGGAATTTGTTTATATGTTAAAAGGCCGTTAGGCCTGAATTTGTGGGAGGAGTTATGTCCCCCAACTTAAACTCTCAGCCCCTACTCACCTCTGCCGTTCACGCTGATTGACCCCACCCACCTGCACCCATCAATCATTAAATTATCCCCTTTGTAGGCCCTCTTTTATTACAGGCCGACTCGTTCGTTGGTTTCGGCACACCTCAACCAACTATGCATCTTCTTATACATTCCATAACCAATTAAATTCCGAGCACAAATATATATATAAATATATGTTTGATTTATTTTTTTATTTTATTTTTAACTTACCTCTGTTATTGATTCCAATGAATTGGTTTTCTTGGATTTAAAGATTTCCATTAATGATCAGAATTGATTAACAACCAAACTGCATCGTAAAAATACTGCCACAGTTTTCTCATTTTGGCACAGTTATCAACCCCTGCCACTAAGATAGGGAAATCAGGCACGAAGGAACTACAGCAGAGATGAAGACTTCTTAAAGAAAGCTTCTATTCCGAAACAATTATTTTTTTGAAAAGGGCTACCCTAGAAGAGATCTTTCAATGGGACCGACAACTTGAAATTGCAGAGAAACAAACTAAAAAAAGTCTCGCTCAGGAAACACAATAATACGATGCATTGCCACATACGACACAGGGTGGGGGGCGGTAACCTCTATACCTCAAAAGTATTGGCCCATACTTGCATCAGACTCTATCATCAGTCAGACTGTGACAATGCATCCATCCATGACGGACAGATGTTCCTCTACTCGCTCTCAGCCATCTTTCTCCTCCTTCCCTAGAAACTACTTGGCTTAAACGACGCAGCACAGTTTTACACTGTGGAAAATACAAGGCTTGTCCGTTCATCAAACAAACTAAAAAAGTAACCAGCAATATGGGAAAAAACTCTCAAAGCATTAAATTCTTTATCAAGTGTCCATCTACATACATAGTGTATCAAATCACTTGTTCACATCACCTTCAATATATTGGAATATTGTTTTGCCCATTTATCTTGCAGCATGTAAATTCAATTTTGACCGGACCTGAAACCCACAATATCCCACCACATTCGCCTCATTCATAATGGAGATCCCTCCCATCTATCTTAATTTAGCAAATCAAATCATCGTTTTGGTCACCTACAAAAAGGTGATCAAAATCGAAAATTGCTACAACAGCAGATTTACGAATTTAAGCCTTAACATCTTTGGGTTTGAATAAGGAATTTAATTATATGGCCGTTATATAAGTACCAGTGTGACGGTACAATCCGTTACTCCGTCAAGCATTCCCTTCTTCCCATAAAATAAAACACCAAGTACTGTATATACTCGAGTATAAGCCGACCCAAATATAAGCCGAGGCCCCTAATTTTACCCTAAAAAACTGGGAAAACTTATTGACTCGAGTATAAGACTAGGGTGGGAAATGCAGCAGCTTGTACTTGTAAATTTCTAAATAAAATTAGATCCTAAAAAAAAATGTTAATTGAATATTTATTTACAGTGTGTGTATATAATGAATGCAGTGTGTGTGTATGAATGCAGTGTGTGTGTATGAATGCAGTGTGTGCGTATGAATGCAGTGTGTGTGTATGAGTGCAGTGTGTGTATGAATGCAGTGTGTGTATGAGTGCAGTGTGTGTATGAGTGCAGTGTGTGTGTGAGTGCAGTGTGTGTATGAATGCAGTGTGTGTGAGTGCCGTGTGTGTGTATGAATGCAGTGTGTGTGTGAGTGCAGTGTGTGTGTATGAATGCAGTGTGTGTGTATGAATGCAGTGTGTGTGAGTGCAGTGTGTGTGTATGAATGCAGTGTGTGTGTATGAATGCAGTGTGTGTGTGCAGTGTGTGTGTATGTGTGCGCAGTGTGTGTGTGTGTGTGTAGTGTGTGTGTGTGCAGTGTGTGTGTGTGTGCAGTGTGTGTGTGAGTGCAGTGTGTGTATATGAATGAAGTGTGAGTGTGTGTGATGCAGTGTGTGTTTGTGTATGTGTTGGTGGGGGGTGGACATTTTGATTATTGTTTTTATTAATTAATTATTATTATTAATATTTATTATATTATATTATTAATTATTATTATTTATTTTTAAATTATTATTTTAATATTATTTTTTTATTATTTTTATTTTATAAATATTATTTTATTATATTAATATTTATTTATTTTTCGTCCCCCCTCCCTGCTTGATACATGGTAGTTCAGTGGGGGGTAGTTCCTGCAGCTCCTGTCCGTGCAGCTTCTCTGTCAGCTCACACTGTAAGTCTCGCGAGAGCCGCACTATGACCCCGCGGCTCTCGTGAGACTTACACTGGGAGCTGACCGAGGTGCTGAACGGACCGCCGCAGAGGAGAAGGGAGCTGACAGGAGCTGCAGGAGAGGTAAGTAAGATCTCTGCAGCCCCCACAGCCCCCTGTCTGTATTATGGCAATGTAAATTGCCATAATACAGACAGTGACTCGATTATAAGCCGAGTTGGGGTTTTTCAGCACGAAAAATGTGCTGAAAAACTCGGCTTATACTCGAGTATATACGGTAATCCACAGTGTAATAAATCGCTGGTATCGCCGAATAATCCACACATGAGCCAAGGCTTAATGCTGGAACAAGACTGACTTTTAATGACACACACTCTGCTTTTATGCAATTCTCCCATGCAAGAGACACGCCCACATACAATTATACATTACCCAATCACACAATGGTTACATCCCACAGATTCCCTCCCCTTAGCCTGAGAGGTAACCCAATTATACGTACAGTTTAAAACATACTTTTTACCTAACATTCATAACTCTAAAACCATACATCCAATATTAATAACAGTTTCATATTATTAATCAGCAAATTCCAAATACAAACATACCCAAAAATCATACGAATCCGTTCAGCCGTTCGGGAGATAGTTATAAGTCACTTTTGACCGACCGCAGGCACCTTTTCCTGCCCAACAGTTCCATGGATTTGGGCTGTGCGGTCGGTCTATTTTACACCGTGAAAATAACTAAGTCCCATTCGAACGGGTGTTTGAATCTACGAACGGGACTTAGTCTCCAGCCGCAGTGTCGAAGAAGGTACGGTTCAGCGGTGTTCGTGCATTTGGGTAGCCGCAAACAGTTCCATAGATTTGGCTGCACACACCGCTGACCGCGTTCGAATGAGTTAAAATGGCCGCCGCAACGTGTTCATTTGTCGAATGGCGGCCACTTCGACGACTTCGGCACTTCGACGACTTCGGCACTTCGACTGCATTCGAAGTGCCAAATTAAAAGTACAAACCCTTCCTCTGGAAGTTAAAGGGCCAGCAGTAGCCCAACGAAAATCCATTGTGCCCAAATCTTGTTTGAAAAGGGCAAAACCCAGGGACCATAATCACATGGCAAGAGGCTGGCAAGCAGTCCTGTCCAGGCCCAAGTGGCGAAGGGCACTTCGTCACAACCGGTATCTTATTTAAGGAATTCCCTTGCATTCTCTTAATGCATTATTGCAGCACTATTTTTAAATGTTGGGGTTTATTTTGCACATTTTAGTGGTGTTTTAAGTTTAGGAGAACTTTATAATTTTATTATTGGCATTTAGTACACCTTATTTGGATGCCCATTAGATTTCAGTTATCTTCAATCCTTTATCATTTAGTAGGCAATAAGATTTTGTAAGCTCGGTAATATGTTTTCCTTGATTCCCATCTAATGATTTGCCTCCAGTTGACTCATGATCGTTTGGACTTTTTAACAGAGTAGTACTGTGTTTATATGGCTTCATTGATTTTGGACCATGTGTGAGTTTAGTCCATTATGTACATTGTAACAGCCAGTAATCAGAATGTGTTTGTCAACATAATTTGTATAGAACTATGGAACTACTTACCATTGTGACCCAAATCATATGATGGTGTTATGTAGTACTTAAATAAACGTTCATGCTACCTACTTTTAATAGTGAACTTTATGAATCCGTTGCAAAAGGTGCCATATTTGATCACACTTACCTCTATTCATATACTTCTCCTTATCAATATTTTAACAGACTTTCCATAACCAGACTTTAGCTCTGCCTATTTGTTTGCATTTGTGCACAAATCGATAAGTAGGTAAGATCGTAATATCTTTCAGTGGGTTATAAATGAGTATGGCATCCATTGATATAATTAAACCATAGAACCTTATTATATTTGTCTATTTCTAGCCTTGATTTAATATTTTTGGAAAAAAGTTTTCCGATGATTTCTTTAACATATTAAAATATCAAAAACATATATCATATATAAAAAAATATATCAATATATTAAAAAATATCAAAATATTACAAAATTAGAATATTTTTAATAACATTAAGTCATTTTCAAAGTTTATATTAAATTGAGGCATACATTCTGTAATGGTTTATTTCTGACACTAGAATGTAAGCTTGTTTGAGCAGAGCCCTCAACACCCTCCAACTTGTCCTGTTGCAAATACTTGTCTGCTAGTCCACCTATTGTACAGCGCTGCAAATTTTGTTGGTGCTGTATAAATAAAAATAATAATAATAATAATAATAATAAAAGGGCACTATGTATGTTTACCTGTCACATGACGGCTACTCATTCAGTCCCGCGAAATGGCACGATCACAATGATGCATGGCATAATACTGTATCAAATTATATTTATATATATAGTGATATAGTGATGCATTAGAGGCAGCTCTTAAGTCTCATTTTAAATAAAAAGGTTTATTAAGGATGATGGTCACATTATCACCTCTAGTGACAGTGGAGATGTGACCCAGCCTAGCCAATAGCATGTTAAGGTGAGGAATTTAAACAAGCTTCCAATGAGGCAGGCTGCACTCCTGATGAGCCTGAGTTTGCGAGTGAAATGCATTTCGCGTGCGGTTATTTTTCCAACTTTTCCTCCCTTCTGTTTTTATTTTGCACTTATTGTTCTCTTGCCCGGTCAACTAACAGATATCCTGGTTGAGTTAGCTACCAAGACAGGGCAGCTTAGGGAAAAGCCATGTTTCACTCTTCTTTTTCCTATCTTCTTTTACTTTTACAAATGACAGAGAAAATGCATGCTAGATGTGCCAGCGGACTCCCTTGGCGCTGGGAATCTCTCCGTCCCGATCCGCATCTCAGCTCCGAATGCACATGCGTGGCAAGAGCCACGCGCGCATTCAAACCGCCCATAGGAAAGCATTGCTCAATGCTTTCCTATGGACGTTCAGTGTCTTCTCACTGTGATTTTCACAGTGAGAATTGCAGAAAATCCTCTAGCGGCTGTCAATGAGACAGCCACTAGAGGCTGGATTAACCCTCAGTGAAACATAGCAGTTTCTCTGAAACTGCTATGTTTTCAGCTGCAGGGTTAAAACTAGAGAGACCTGGCACCAGGCCCGGACTGGCCATCGGGCACACCGGGCAATTGCCTGGTGAGCCGCGGTGGCCATGGGCCGAGGCCGGCAGGGGAGGTCACAGGTTCTCCCCTGCCGGTCTATGCAGGGCCGGCACTATCCTAGCGCCGGCCCCGCTGTGTTCCATGGCGGGCCAATGGGGAGATCAAACATCTCTCTCACCGGCCCACATGCTGTCAAATGTGGCTGCCGGCAGGGAGAGAGGGAGGGAGCCGGCCTGCCTGTAGAGAGGACCTGGCGGAGCTCTAACTTGCAGCTCCGCCGGGTTCCTCTCGCGAGATCCGGAGCGTTGTCATGGCCACGACCGGATCTCGCGAGAGTGAACTCTAGCCCGCAGTCCCCTTACACACAATCCATTCTAACATTTATACACAGCAGCACTCTCACACCCATCACACTCAGCACTCTCACACACAGCACTGTCACTCACACCCATCACACTCAGCACTCACACCCATCACACACAGCACTCTCACACCTATCACACTCAGCACTCTCACACTCAGCACTCTCACACACATCATACACAGCACTCTCACACCTATCACACTCAGCACTCTCACACACAGCACTCTTACACACATCATACACAGCACTCTCACACACAGCAGTCACACACATCCCACTCAGCACTCTCACACACATCATACACAGCACTCTCACACACATCACACTCAGAACTCTCACACACAGCACTCTCACACACATCATACACAGCACTCTCACACGCATCACACACAGCACTCTCACACACAGCACTCTCACACACAGCATACACAGCACTATCACACACAGCACTGTCACACACATCACACACCACGAGGACCACCAGGGAACACCGCCACCCCGCCTCCCAGTCCCAGGTACCAGCCCCCCCCCTCCCAGGCTAAAGGTAAGAAGGGGGGGACATAATGCCTGTTATTTTATTTGTTTATTTACAGCCCCCCCCCCTACACACAATCCATTCTAACATTTATACACAGCAGCACTCTCACACCCATCACACTCAGCACTCTCACACACAGCACTGTCACTCACACCCATCAAACTCAGCACTCACACCCATCACACACAGCACTCTCACACCTATCACACTCAGCACTCTCACACTCAGCACTCTCACACACATCATACACAGCACTCTCACACCCATCACACTCAGCACTCACACACATCCCACTCACCACTCTCACACACATCATACACAGCACTCTCACACCTATCACACTCAGCACTCTCACACACAGCACTCTTACACACATCATACACAGCACTCTCACACACAGCAGTCACACACATCCCACTCAGCACTCTCACACTCAGCACTCTCACACACATCATACACAGCACTCTCACACACATCACACTCAGAACTCTCACACACAACACTCTCACACACATCATACACAGCACTCTCACACACATCATACACAGCACTCTCACACACATCACACACAGCACTCTCACACACAGCACTCTTACACACATCATACACAGCACTCTCACACACAGCACTCACACACATCACACACAGCACTCTCACACACAGCACTCTCACACAGAGCACTCTTACACACAGCACTCTCACACAGCATACACAGCACTATCACACACAGCACTGTCACACACATCACACACCACGAGGACCACCAGGGAACACCGCCACCCCGCCTCCCAGTCCCAGGTACCAGTCCCCCCCTCCCAGGCTAAAGGTAAGAAGGGAGGGGGGGACATAATGCCTGTTATTTTATTTGTTAATTTACAGCCCCCCCCCCCTTACACACAAATGTGGCCGCCGGCGGGGAGAGAGGGAGGGAGCCAGCCTGCCTGTAGAGAGGACCTGGCGGAGCTCTAACTTGCAGCTCCGCCGGGTTCCTCTCGCGAGATCCGGAGCGTTGTCATGGCAACGACCGGATCTCGCGAGAGTGAACTCTAGCCCGCAGGCTAGAGTTCACTCACCACGAGGACCACCAGGGAACACCGCCACCCCGCCTCCCAGTCCCAGGTACCAGTCCCCCCCTCCCAGGCTAAAGGTAAGAAGGGGGGGACATAATGCCTATTATTTTATTTGTTTATTTACAGCCCCCCCCCCTACACACAATCCATTCTAACATTTATACACAGCAGCACTCTCACACCCATCACACTCAGCACTCTCACACACAGCACTGTCACTCACACCCATCACACTCAGCACTCACACCCATCACAAACAGCACTATCACACCTATCACACTCAGCACTCTCACACTCAGCACTCTCACACACATCATACACAGCACTCTCACACCCATCACACTCAGCACTCACATACATCCCACTCACCACTCTCACACACATCATACACAGCACTCTCACACCTATCACACTCAGCACTCTCACACACAGCACTCTTACACACATCATACACAGCACTCTCACACAAAGCAGTCACACACATCCCACTCAGCACTCTCACACTCAGCACTCTCACACACATCATACACAGCAATCTCACACACATCACACTCAGAACTCTCACACACAGCACTCTCACACACATCATACACAGCACTCTCTCACACATCATACACAGCACTCTCACACACATCACACACAGCACTCTCACACACAGCACTCTTGCACACATCATACACAGCACTCTCACACACAGCACTCACACACATCACACACAGCACTCTCACACACAGCACTCTCACACACAGCACTCTCACACAGCATACACAGCACTATCACACACAGCACTGTCACACACATCACACACCACGAGGACCACCAGGGAACACCGCCACCCCGCCTCCCAGTCCCAGGTACCAGTCCCCCCCTCCCAGGCTAAAGGTAAGAAGGGAGGGGGGGACATAATGCCTGTTATTTTATTTGTTTATTTACAGCCCCCCCCCTTTACATACAATCCATTCTAACATTTATACACAGCAGCACTCTCACACCCATCACACTCAGCACTCTCACACACAGCACTGTCACTCACACCCATCACACTCAGCACTCTCACACACATCATACACAGCACTCTCACACCTATCACACTCAGCACTCTCACACTCAGCACTCTCACACACATCATACACAGCACTCTCACACCCATCACACTCAGCACTCACACACATCCCACTCACCACTCTCACACACATCATACACAGCACTCTCACACCTATCACACTCAGCATTCTCACACACAGCACTCTTACACACATCATACACAGCACCATAGGCGTGCGCAGCCTATTGCATCAGGGTGTGCACCCTAAAGCACAAACACACACGCCGCGTATATATGTGTGTATATATATATATACATATGCATACTGCTGTGTGTGTGTGTGTGAGGGTGCTGTTAGTGCGTGTGTGTGTCTGTGCTGCCATGCCTGATCCCTGTTGGTCCTAGTGAGTGAACTCTAGCCTGCAGGGCTAGAGTTCACTCTCACGAGATCTGAGCGTGGCCGTGGCAACGCTCCGACCTCGCGAGAGGAACCAGGCGGAACTGCTGCTAGAGCTTCCCGGGTCCTCTCCTGCCTGTGGGCCCGTGAACAGGGCTGGACTGGGACAAAAAGTCAGCCCAGGCAGAGCAGCCCACTAGGAAGGGTGGGCCAGAAATGTGGCGCGATATATCGCCACCATTGACAAGCACTCCCCGCCCTCCCAATTGTTATGTTAGTGTGATACCCCACCAGAGCATTCAGTGCTGTCTGATGGACAACAAGTCCTAGTGACTTGTCTCTGGTGTCCCCAGTAGTGGAAAAGGATTGTTAACGTGTGTTTTGCACGTGTGGGAATGCTCCCTGCTGTGTTATATGTGTTTGGATGTTTTTTATGTGATTGCATGTGTGTAGAGGTTATGCTGTAGAGTGTAAAGGGGTCTGTTTGTGGTGTATAATATGTAGCTGGGGCCTGTAGTGTATAGGTGTGTTTTTGGGCTGTATATTATATGTGTGTGTGTGTGTGTGTGTGTGTGTGTGTGTGTGTGTTTGTGTGTGTGTGTGTGTGTGTGTGTGTGTGTGTGTGCTTATAGGGTCTTTAGAGTGTGTGTGCCTAGTGGTGTGTTGTGTTTGCATGTAAGGACTGTATTTCGTGTATCAAGGAGTTGCAGGGGATGGCATTGTGTGTATGCGTATAGGTGTTGTGCACATGTGTGTATTGGTGTGGTAATAATAGGGGTGTAGTGTGTGTTTAGGGGAGTTGTGTGTGCATAGGGGTACAGTGGGTGCACAGGAGGTGTATATCGGCATAGTATGAATGCAGTGGTGAGGTGTTTATAGGGGTATAGAGTGTGTAGTGCTTTTGTGTGTGTGTGTGTGTATGTAGTGTAATATGTGTGTTTATAGGGAGTATAGAGTTTGTGTAGTGATTGAGTGCAGTGTATAGGGGGTATAGAGTGTGTGTGTGTGTGAGTGCAGAGTGTGTAGTGTGTATATAGGGGGTATAGTGTGTAGTGTGTATATAGTGTGTGTATGTGCAGGAGGTGTAGTGTTATGTATAGGGGTATAGTGTGCAGGGGGTGTAGTGTTATGTATAGGGGTATAGTGTGCAGGGGGTGTAGTGTTATGTATAGGGGTATAGTGTGCAGGGGGTGTAGTGTTATGTATAGGGGTATAGTGTGCAGGGGGTGTAGTGTTATGTATAGGAGTATAGTGTGTAGGCGCAGGGGGTGTAGTGTTATGTATAGGGGTATAGTGTGTAGGTGCAGGGGGTGTAGTGTTATGTATAGGGGTATAGTGTGTAGGTGCAGGGGGTGTAGTGTTATTTATAGGTGTATAGGTGCAGGGGGTGTAGTGTTATGTATAGGGGGTATAGTGTGTAGGTGCAGGGGGTGTAGTGTTATTTATAGGTGTATAGTGTGTAGGTGCAGGGGGTGTAGTGTTATGTATAGGGGTATAGTGTGTAGGTGCAGGGGGTGTAGTGTTATGTATAGGTGTATAGTGTGTAGGTGCAGGGGGTGTAGTGTTATTTATAGGTGTATAGTGTGTAGGTGCAGCGGGTGTAGTGTTATGTATAGGGGGTATAGTGTGTAGGTGCAGGGGGTGTAGTGTTGTGTATAGGGGTATAGTGTGCAGGGGTGTAGTGTTATGTATAGGGGTATAGTGTGCAGGGGGTGTAGTGTTATGTATCGGGGTATAGTGTGCAGGGGGTGTAGTGTTATGTATAGGGGTATAGTGTGCAGGAGGGTGTATAAGGTGTGTAGGCGCAGTGTGTATATAGGGTGTAGTGAGTAAGTGGTGGAGTATAGTTTATGTATATGTTTTGATTGTTTCATTATTTAAATAAAAAAATTTAAAAAACCTACACCACATTTACTCCCCTTCCCCTTATTACCTTATTACTTTGCAGGGGGAAGAGGGAGCATGCTGCTGGTCATCCCTGGTGATCCAGTGGGCTAGTGATGTGGTCTGTACCTCCGCAGGGTACAGACCATGTCTTCCTCTCGTGAGAGCTGGAGTTTCAGAGCGTTGCCGCGGGTTACCACGGCAACGCTCTGAAAATATCGGAGATCGCGAGAGGGCTGCCCTGTGTGCAGTGTGGAGGCTGTTAGCTCCGTATCCAAACGGAACGGAGCCTCTCTCGGGGCTAATCGGGTAAGCTTGAGCCGGCAGGGGAGATATTTTGATCTTCCCTGCCGGCCTCGATCCATGCGCGGCGCACGGGGATTAGGGTGTGCCCAGGCACACCCGGCACACCCCGTGCGCACGCCTATGCACAGCACTCTCACACACAGCAGTCACACACATCCCACTCAGCACTCTCACACACATCATACACAGCACTCTCACACACATCACACTCAGCACTCTCACACACAGCACTCTCACACACATCATACACAGCACTCTCACACACATCATACACAGCACTCTCACACACATCACACACAGCACTCTCACACACAGCCCTCTTACACACATCATACATAGCACTCTCACACACAGCACTCACACACATCACACACAGCAGTCTCACACACAGCACTCACACACAGCACTCTCACACACAGCACTCTCACACACAGCACTCTCACACAGCATACACAGCACTATCACACACAGCACTGTCACACACATCACACACAGCACTCTCACACACAGCATCCATCACACACACATACTGCACCCCTTACATACACACAGAACCACACCCCCCCCCAACACACTGCACCACACACATACACAATACTTCCAAATATATATATACACACACACACACACTACACTCTTAACACACACACTCTGGATCCCCTATACACACACTAGATTCTTTGTAAGCAAACACATACTACACCCCTAAACACACACTTTCTACAAACACTACATCACCTATATACACACACACACTATAGCCTGTATGCACACACTTGCTATATCCCCTATACACACATTATCTACAGCCCCTAGCCACATATGCATCACATAACACCACAAACACAACACGACTAAAACCGACCTTATTACACAATACCACACCACAATCAGCTCACTCTACACACACGCAATACCACAAGCAGGCTCCAAACACATGCACAGTACTCTTTCCTGGCATTTTTGTCTCCTGATGTCCATTTAGAGACACCAGAGACAAATTGCAAGGAGAGACAGTGCAAGCATGTTATTAAATTTGCTTGCGCTGTGCAGAACAAATACAGGGCTTTTTTTCTCATGCTATAGCTCTTCAGCAGAGCTCTGTGCATGGTCTGCCCTGGAAGAGCATTTAACCAACATGCTCACTTTGAGAGGGGGCGTGCTTGTCATTGGTGATGACAAAACACACCTTCTATGCCCCGCCCCCTTAGTGGGCCGCTGTGATAGAAAAATGCCCGGGCCGAATTTTTCTCCCAGTCCGGCCCTGCCTGGCACCCAGACCACTTCATTGAGCTGATTTGATCTGGGTGTCTGTAGTGGTCCTTTAAGTGTATGTGTTTATGCATGCACTGGCGTACATACCGCGGTCGCACAGGTCGCAGCCCTGCGACCAGGTGCCCGCCGCCATGTGTTGCGGCCCCAGCCCGCGCAGAGTAAGCGCGGGGGGGGCCCACGGATCAGTTTTCGCACCGGGGCCCCATGGGTTGTGTGTACGCCACTGCGCTGGTCATATGTGGAACATAAGCATTGCCTCTTCCCCCTCCCCCTTTTTATTTTGTCATCTAATCCCCAACCGATGTACACAGGTGGGGGCATTTATTTATTTATTACTTTTGAACATGGTGACTGGTTAAAAAGGGCTAGCCAGCCACCATGTAACAAAGTATGGATTTTGCAATTCAAACCCAAAACAAGCCTGCATTTTCTCCTTACAGAACCTTTTCTGGGTGGGAGCAGACCCCCCAGGTGCTGTGTAAATAAGTGTAGTATGCTGCACTAGGCTCTGCCCCCCTCATGTAGGTCCTGCCTCCTCTCATTAGGCCCTACAAGATTACAACATTTTTGAGGACAACATGCCAAGTTAAATATACAAAGTAAATGTAAACGACCAGAGTACCCCTTCATTAAAGACTCTTTTTTTCTTGAAGATTTTTTGATTGTAGACTTTACTGCTTGGAAAGAAATTGGAATCATTTTGTGGCCACACTGCTTGATAAATTATTTATTCCTAGAGTCAGCAAATCCCTAATTAATGTTCTCTAACTATCCCCATGCTGCCTATCAACATGTCAAAGTAGTCCTGTCCCTTCTTCAGGCTTATGAGTGTATGTTCCACCAATCCTGACCTTGATATTCTCTGATTTCGTCCTAAATAACCTAAATAACCTAAATAACATTTCTTCAGCTGTTTTACTATATGACATATGATCTTCAGGATCAAAGATACTGTAGTTCAGTTTAGATCTGTTACACCACTGCAGCTTCAACTAAGACCTAAATGAAGAACTGCATCCCAAATTTGAAAGCTTCTTCCATTGATCCTTGCAAGTGGTAGTCAACTTTCGACACTTGTGGTATTATAAACTACATCTAGCCTGATGCTTTGCCAGCATTACTGCAGTCAGAGCATTATGGGAGATGTTGTCCACAACATATGGAGTGACAAAGGTTGCCAATGCCCACCCCTAGAATAGTGAATCCCTAAAAAATTTCAAAACACAATACCCAAAGAAAGTTCCAGCAATGTGTTTGATTGTAGATGGATTTCTCCTCTGTATGTTCAGTAGTGTTTTAAAATCACTGGAGGATTCTTCTCGGTCATCCATGAAATAATCAGAAAATGCTACACCTGAGAGGACTGAGTAACATGTCAAGGAGGCCAGGAATTATCGTCAAAATGGACAAGTTGATCTTGGTTTATCAGGTAAGAATATGGGGTAGTGCCACAATGTATTTCTTGAGGAAGAGGTTGTGACGGACTGCCGTCACTGAGTACCATGCCCACTTATGTCCACTTGCTTGCCTGCATTGTTTCAGATCCTCATGTCGAGGATCTTCCTATCTAAGAGGCAATGTATTGGTTGTGGGGTTCCTTGTTCGCAAATCATGTTTGGGCTGGATTGGAAGATTGTGTTTGTCCCATTCTGAATATGAGATTGAAACACAAGGGGTTGTTTGTTCCTGAAAGCTGATGAGCATTAACATGTCAAAGGACTTCCTATCTAAGAGGCAAACCAGGCTTCCAGGCCACTTAGGTGTGACTTCTCACACCTTACCGGATAGCTCTGTTGGAGTCCGTAGCTTCAAAGAGTAACTCAGGTTGTAAGCTCTGTCCTTTCATACAATCAATTTTGTAATGTTAAAATGTGTGTGTGTGGGAGGATTTGGAACTATTGTAGACTTTTCTGGACCTGAGAGGGAACTTGATTATCTCTCAGGCACAGAGGATCATGGTGGGGATTACCCTCTGGACCTGAGAGGGAACTTGATTATCTTCCAGACACAGCAACGACGGAGTAGGTTTATTTTTTGGATACTATGAATGAAGACCCCCTGCGGGGGTCTGTGCATAAAAGCTGTGTGTTCCAAATAAAGATTGTCAGAGTATGTACCTATAGAACTGTGTCTCATCTAGTTACTGGAGGGAAGGAAGATTTAACCCCTTTTTCTGCTGTTCCAGCTTGCAGGGGATGCAGCGGGGTAAGTCCTAAGACTAAAAGAGCTAGTTCCCCTATCCATTTCCCTGTTCCAGCTAGGAAGCAGCCCTTTACCAGAGGTACCTAGATGGGGTACAGGGAGCTCCACTACAGAGGTGTTTCCAGAAACAGTAGAATATGTGGAGACCGAAAACATAGCAAAATATAGTGTAGTATATCCTGTTACAATAAAAAATAAGTAAAAAAAAAAAAAAAGGAATTGCATTCACAGTTTGTAGAGCTAGGATAGCTCTATTTAGTTGCACCTGGGCGGTATAATCCCCGCCTAAGGATATGTGGTGTCTTCTTATCTTAAAGTGCTGTAGTACAAAGAATCTTTAACTGGATACAGTAGGTCAGGATGATATCAACCCTGCCTCATGCGCTCTCTGGCTTATTGGTAAGTCGGTCATAAATGCAAAACACAGAATAAAATTTATAGTGCTCACTGATGAAAATATGTTTGCTAAAAAATAGGAGAGGTACTCACAAATATGAAACAAATTAGGCTATTGCTCACTACACAGCGCTCAGGTGGTATTTTCCCAACCAAAGGAATATGTGGTCCCAGGCTCCGCAAACAATCAAGGTGAAGTCCAATAAAGTTTAAAATATTAACTACCTTATTAGATATACTAGTTTATAAAACAATAAAAAGTAATACAAAAATAGTAAGATACAGTTAACGTGTTTCACCTATCCAATGGCTTTTTCAAAAGTGTTACATACTGTAGGACTTCACAGTATAAAACACATAAACGTGGATTTCTAGGACGAGCAATGATTTCTAGATACTCCAACAGTCTCCTGTTCAGTTTAGGTTTCTTTATTTTTATGTCACATTTTGTCATGTTAGCAGTTGCTAAATATTCACATTAAAGACGCCTGGCATGGTGTATTAATCTGTGACAATGACCTTTACTGCTTGTTTGAAGGCTAATTAGTTTGATCTGTGAGTGACTTTTAAGTTAAGTTCTTATCAAATGAAGAAAATTCATCACACCTATTTATGAAACATGTGCCAAGGTATTTCCCATAAGGACGAGAACTGAGTTAGTTGTGTGATGTGTCAAGATCTTCCGTGTGCCTGGGTGTTTTTATAAACATGATTTGACAGAGGTGTTAATTAAAAGGTGATGCTTGGACTACAGAAATTTCCCTGGGCTATATCTCACAATAAGCATATTAAATTTGCTCCAATGTAAACAGTTTTGTAGCAAAATGAAAAAAGAAGAGAAAACCAGTAACAACTGACATATATTTACAAAGCCATATTTTAATGTATTCATTTATTCTGCTACAAAATAGCTTAGTGGTGTTATTTATCTATTTAGTTTAGAATTTCCAACATGGGTCTCATATTTTTCATTCATATACCTCCCGGTATGATCTGGAAAACAAGCAGGAGGAATGATAATCGGGGTATACCAATAAAGTAAAAAAATGTACTGCCCTAACCTCAATGGTGCATATGTACAGAGTTCTCCATGGGCAAAATGTACTCTTAGGGTGGGAAGAACCTAGTTTAATAAATAAAGTACAATCTCTTTTATATCTTTCTTAAAACTACCATTGATAAGGATGGTCTGGAGATAAAGATTGGCTTATAGGAAATCTATGGTTGAACAGATACGTACAGAAAGACAACAATAAAATAAACAGCATTACTGGGATAATTGGAATCATTGATCTTCAGGCAGGATAGACTAGGGTGTAAAATGTGTGAAGGGATATGGCAAGCAGTGAGAGATCATAATTGAAATATCAGCCAAACGCAGGAGCGGGTATACATGGTCAATGGGTGCCAGAGTGGTAAATTTAGAATGCTTGCCTCTGGGCTCTAAGGCATCAGAATCACTGAGCCAGAGTTAGAAACATGCTCTGGGGGTTTTTAAAGCTGACTGAGAAAAATGATACATTTGTGACACAGAGAATAACCCAATTACCAAGGCGACACAGATATACCAACAATTAGTGATGTCAGACATGTTGTTTTTTCATTGTCCATGCAGTTTATGATGCTCAATCAATGCATGCCGATGCTCAGTCTTAAACATAACATCATCATCATGTAAATGTTCAGTGTCAATATAACAGTCACATGATGTGTTTGATGCCCATGTGCCAGGCAACACAAAGCCACCAAAAAGCAATTGGGGCAGGCACCAAGCGGCATGATCTGAGTTAGCTTAGTAAAATGAGGCACAAGCACATTTAATGTTACACTCACATAATGATTTCTGTAATCTCAAACATGGGACAATTTGGCTACATGCGCAAAGTTGACACAAACCTCATGATCATTTAAAAAAAAAATACACACACCCACATCCATAAACACTGTATAGATTTACATACATACTATTTATAGTATGCTTTCCATGGTTCTGAAAAAAACTGAAGTTATTTATTCATGCTAGAAAGTGATATCACTGCTCTATATTTACCCATTGTTTCAGATGCTGATAATGGGTAGAGTTTCTGGGACAGAATGTTCGGTAAAGTCTGTGGAGCATCTTCTGGTTGTCTAGAAGCTGAATTCTTGTTTGTGAAGATCATTTTGAGGCGTTCTTTACATAACGAATGCAGTCTGTGAGTTGAGGAACCCAAAAAACGTGATTATATTCATAAATGTGAAAAAAAAAAATACCCTGCAACAAGATTTTCCAGCGTTGACTGGGTGATCGCCTTGCCGATGTGTCAATCATGACATGTAAATATATCTCCCTGAGGGAGTAAAATAATATTAGGTTCAAGCAGGGTCCTCATCATCCTATTGTTCCTGTCAAAATGTGTAATAGTTTGTCTCATTTGTTGTTAAATCCCACCCTTATAATATTGTAAAATGCTGTGGAGCTATATAAATGCCAATATTTTTTATAATAATAATCAGGATAAATTGACATTTGGCCATTGACAGGCAACTTCACTGAGATTTCAGTGTGATTATGTGTTGCCACTAATTCCACGTTATTAAATACCCCTAATAAAACCTTTTCCAGTTTATCATCTTTTGACATACCTCAGGTTAAGACACCCAACAGTGAATAATTTCTTTTGACTTTGAATTCCAGCCTTAGGTAGCAGAAGTCTGACTTTGTGTGAGTACATTTGAATCCCATCTTTGCAAAGGATATAATTGATTGTTTTAGCGTAGTGGGTCCTTTTCAGCATATATTCCATTTACTTTGTCCATTTGGTAATAAGGTGCTGTCACATTTCTTTTACCGGGTGTAATAAACATGAACTATTCCTCTATTAAACTGTATCTGACACATTCTCTACATTTCAAAGAAGTTTTATGGAGCTGTACAGCATGATTGATCAGAGACTGCAACACTCGATCAGTACAAAAGCATTCCGTGTGTATGATGTGAGGGGACAAGTTATTCCGTCTCCTGAAAATAATGACCTTTATATCCACTAGAGATCTCGGGAATTCATCAAGGAGTTTCTTCAAAATATTCAACTGTTTAACTCTTCTTTAAATATACTTATGGAAACTTGCCTGCATTCTTGCTCTAGATTGTTAGAGCAGAGTAGAATATATAATTTTTTACTTTATTCTATGCTTTTATCCTATTTTATTGTATTTATCCAGTTTTTTAGTTTTGTGTAATAATTATAAACGTAGAATACAAAGTGGTAGGAACCAGGGGGAGTGAGGGTATGAAACCACCCAGAAAATCTAATGGGGAACGAGAAAAGTAATGGAGGGGATGAGCGGAGATGGTGTAGCTTTTAATATCATATTATTCAGTAATCTATATAGTCGTTTTTGTTTTTTTAGTTGATCTCAAGTGATACCATATTATGGTCAACAAG
Organism: Pelobates fuscus; assembly: GCF_036172605.1. Classification (NCBI taxonomy): domain Eukaryota; kingdom Metazoa; phylum Chordata; class Amphibia; order Anura; family Pelobatidae; genus Pelobates; species Pelobates fuscus. The sequence continues at coordinate 44,427,537 of NC_086323.1, forward strand.
GGCTCCCTAAGTTGAATGTTTGAAAATAGAAAACTCTTCTTCTTTTGTCCCAACTTTTATATACATTATGTACGAGAACTTTCAGATTGCTACCTCCATCCATATTATTGGTGGCTCGGACTCTGAGAGGTTAAACATCTGATAGACACCAGTAATGCTGCCACACTCTGCACACAATGACATTATTCAGAGGAATAACCTGGAAACCATCAGGAGAGAAATCTGCTGGAAGAACTTTTAACCAATCAAAGGATGAATTAGTCAATTTGGGGATTTCAAAAGGGAGAGGGGAGGGAGGGCTTGTTTATATTTGTTTTCATTTTGTTGGTGATTTGCACAAGAGCAGTCAGTGTCCCTGAGGAAGTCCCTGGAGGGCCGAAACGCGTAGGACTACAGAACTGACAACAAATCCATGCTTTTGACGTCTACACCTGCTGTTTTAAAATTACATGTAAGCGAATAAATTTGTGATGCGCATTATTTTCAAATTTGCACTACAATTTCTGCACTTTCTTGTCCCATAAATTATCCTGAGACTGTCAAGGCTCTGAAGCATGAGAGTGATCTCGTTAAAGATTATCTGAAAGCTTGAAGTTGGCATTAAAAATGTGAGTGGCCAATTGAACGTTTTTTTCTTTTACAAAGGTTTATACACAGTTAAACACTATGTTGTGCCTTTCTTATTTCCCCTAGCAAAATTACCCCTACTTTCTTGCTTTATGTCTGTGGTTGAAGATTAGAGGAAATCTTGCATTCATTGTTGAAGGGAAGTTTTATTCATTTTATATTCATCATTTTTTACACAAGCTGCTAGCCTAGTTTATGCTTCTATTATTAGAGACATGTATTATTAGAAACATATATTAAAAGAGTTGGTTATCCCATTCTACTAATAGATTCCCTAGTAATGATAAATAATTTTGCCTACAGATTTTCTCTGGTTCCTATTTCGATGATTTAATAATTTGTGTGAAATATCTTTATCTGTATTTTTTTTTCAATTTAAAAAATGGAGATTGTATTGCTTACTTATTGCTTACTTATTGAATTAGTAGTTTACTTAACTATGGAAAATTAGACATGGATGCATCATAGCAATCCATCAGCATCCCAAGTTAAAAAAAAATTAAACAGGCTCTTTAACATTCAACATTGCTTTATTTGTATTTTTTAGCTGTATTTTGTTTCCCATGCTCCATGAAGAGTTAAAAACTGCACAAGGTCTGTGTGTTTAATCAGCTCTACTCTTAGAGTCCTGCTCCAGTTACAAACGTATTGCAAAGACACCCAAATGAAAAAGAGTGGCCAGGCGCTTACTGGGAGATATTACAGCGTAGGCACATTGGAAAAGCAGAACAATTAAGTGAATCCGCTAAGCTATTGCGGGGTTTACTTTGGGGTGGTTACTTGGCACATTTTTACTTTAAACAGCATAAGGAAATACGTGCATGTATACGGTCGTTAAATGTAGCTATTATTTAGCATTAAGGAAACTACATCATTTTCTTGCACTTAAGGCTATTGGAAATAATGTTCTGGCCAGCTCTTGCAATCACATTAGCATTCTAGACCTATAGCATTCTGCTGTAAAAATACTCTAGTCTGCAACAGAATAAAGCACTTTAATATGTGGTATGTATTTTTACATTGCTTCGAATGCCCCATAATGGGATAACCGTGAGCCAAATTTTAGGTTTCGTTTTAAAAATTACTTTTTACAACAGTCATTGTGGCCAAAATATACATTTTTATTGCAACCAATGTCCCTTTTTCTTTGGCCAGCAAGGTAGCTTAGAATATCCTGTCCAAACAATGAATGCCCTTCCAATTAGTGCATAAACAAAACCAAAATCCCATTGGGGTAGTAGAACTAATTAGCATTTTGTTTTCAAGGAATGCGCCGGTCTTTTGGGCAGCTTAACCACATAGCTGAAAACAATGAGTCGAAAATTTGCCAGGCAAAGGTTGGGGAGATATGCACTAATGTAAGTTTTCCTATGAGGCACCGAGACATGTTTAATTGCTCATCGAGCACATAATTGATGACCAGTCTGTTCTGCTGCTCTCGGTTCTACATAGAACACAGTGCGTGTGCAGAAGCCGCTCATGTTAAAGGGAACTTGTCATGAAAGAAATATACTGTTTCCTTTAGTGAAGGTTATTACTCTACCTAGTCTGATCATGTTAACAGTCATAAAGATGCAATAACCAGCCTGTTACACATCGTGCTTTGCCGTGTCAAACCACTGTATATTTCCAACTAAATCCCCCCTGAGAACATTTTCCCTCCAGCTTCAAGAATCAGCAACAGTTCCGATTTTTATTTATATATATATATTTCCACCGTCATTACCGGGGTAATCCTTAAAGCAGCGATGGAATCTTTGATTTTTTTTAAGGTTTATTTTCTTTGTGCCCCTTGTAACTTATTGATAATTTATATTTATAAGTTTATATTTCCCTGTGTGCCAATTCCTTTATCATTATTACATTTTCGATAAGAAATTGTTTGCCCAAAATCTGTTCCGAATAAAAGTGAAGTACATAATTGTTGAAGAACATCCAGAAAAATAAGTATTGAAAATCATCTGTAACTTCTATTATCCTTTTTTCAATTGACACTCTGGTTTTCTTTTAAATTTATATCAAATTACATTATAGGCATTTTGGGTCCAGGCACAGCAAAAGTGCATATTGCAAATGAGGAAGAGAAACAGAAATATTGTTTCATTTCCTTGCTTGTACTTTATTTATGCTGGCTGCCGGGAGCAAAGGACAAAGCTTATAAGAAAGATTGACAGGGAACCAAGATGGCAGCTCCCGTAGCAGGATAATAAAGTGCAAATTTTATTTTTCGCACCTCACATATACATATTAGTTAAACATGGTGATAAATAAACATAATATTAGAAACCCTAGGAAGTGGTAGTCCCCATTTAAATATGAGAGTTACGAGGGAGAGGGGCATTGCTGACAGCACAACTGATCAGACGCAAGTCCATGGAGCTCCGCATCAATTCCGAGACAATACCGAAAATGTATTTAACCGGAGCCCAGCGGAAGCCTACACACTATCGCACCCCCACAGAGACATAATGGGGCGCAAGCACCGCAAGTTTTACCCACCAGAGCTCCCCAGACAACCAGATATATGGCTCTCCTTCGAGCGGCCTGTACTGCCTGCACCTCCCAAGATAGCGCCCGCCATGAGACTCAAGGAGGAAGACTCAGTGGAATCACAGGAGGAAGAGGAGCTCCTGGCCTAATCCAAACAGAGCGTGCACTCCCCGGAGACTGAGTCAGAGGAAGATTATTCTCCCTCTACAAAGGGGGACATTAAAAAGCTACTCTTGGGCCTGCGTGCACTCTGGAAAACGGACCTCCAAGAGACACAACAGGAAATGGGAGCACTCCAGCAAAAGGTCAGAGGAGTGGAGGAGAGGGAACAGGCCCGTGCTGCACGCCTGCGAACTCATGAGACTTACCTGGAGGGCCTAACCCAACAAGTCCAGAAACTGCATAGAACAGTGGCCACAACATAGGTGCCGTAATATCTGCCTAAGGGGTATACCACACAGGTCACAGGGGAGACACTGCTACCCTACTCCCAAAACCTAATAGCCTCAATGGGCCTGAAGGGGGGAACAGACCCTTCCATGATACTGACTGCTTTCTGGGTGTGCAAGGCAGCCCAGCCCCGGCCGCTACCCCCAGATATACAATCTTTGTCACCAGGGACATAACAGTGCACACAGCCATAATGAGCCGCTCCAGAGGGAACGGTTCAGCATGAGGGAACCGCAGTTTCACTCTTCAATGACATCCCGTTTGCTGCTCTTATAGAAAGGCGAAAGCTAGCACCAGTAGCTAAGAAGCTGAGGGTCCATTCGGTCCGCTACCGATGGGAAGCCGACAGATCTTTACAAATCCCACAAGGGATTTCAGACGAATCCCACAAGGGATTTCAGACGAAGACCCAGAGAAGATCATCCAGAGCCTCAACCTGCAAACTCAACAAGCTGAAGTTGACCAGCCAAGGAGTGCTCAGGAAGGGAAGCATACAAAGACACAGGGTAAGGAACCTCGATAACTAGATCCAACCTTACCAAGAAAACAATCCCTAGATGCTGACTCTCCACTTTCCAAAATCTGTCACAAAGTCCACCCTGGGAACACCGCCAATTCATTACAGACACACTGTCATGACAGATCGAACCTCACTAAAGCTCTCACCTATGCCGTATAGTCCCCAGACAGACCTATAGAGGAACGCTATCAAACAACCTCTGGCTAAACAGCCAACACTAATCGCATAGAACATTGTTAATACATAATGGTTTATAATACTGTCTTTTCATATGTTCCTTTTTTATGTTCTTTCATTTATATTATCTCATACCTTGATACAGAAGTATACCTATGTATGCAATAGGTAATAATTAATATTATTAAGACAATCTGAATTTGGACACAGATCACTATCAGGGTTGTTCACTAAAGTAAGAGTTCAAAGTAAATTTAGATTTCAAGGTCAAAGTAGCCAAACTGGAAATTTTCCTAAGTCAGCCATGCCTTCAGTTTGGCTTTAAATGTGAAATTCACTTTGGATTCTCACTTTAGTAAATAGCCCTTTGTATGTTTATCCTCTTTACTCAGACTTTGTGAAATGAAAAGTTAAAACTGGTGCATATGGGATCTGACTTTATTTAGGGTCTCAAAAATGACTCTAACCTTTTATACAAAATTATTTTGTATAGTTTACAATACCCTATTGGACATCATTTATTAGAACCCTCCCCCCGCTCCCAAATAAAGTATACTATTATTTGATACTAATGGACAGAAGGAGCACAAAGGTAAAGTAGGAGAATGAGCTGGAAAGGGCAGCAAGGAGCAGAAAGGGTCAGCAAGGAGCAGGAAGGGTCAACAAGGAGCAGGAAAAGTCTGCAAGGAGCAGAAAGGGGCAGCAAGGAGCAGGAAAAGTCTGCAAGGAGCAGAAAGGAGCAGCAAGGAGCAGGAAGGGACAAAAAAAGCACAAAGGTAAAGGAGCAGAAAGAATCAGAAGGCACAGAAAGGTAAAGTAGGAGATGGAGCAGAAAGGAACAGAAATGAGTGTGGCAAAACTAGCCACTTCTGAACTACATACAGTACCGGTTGTCCGTAGGCTGAAAATATAATGTATAACGTTAAATGTATGTGTATTGCTCTATGGCCGTTCGCATGCTGGCAGCCGTATGCTGCCAGCATACAAAGCATTCATACGACGAAACACGGCTATCCTGGCCGTTCGCCGTACGAATGTGGACTCCCCAGGTAGACCACACATTCACAGGTCGTGTGGCACCAATTAACCGATTGCAACATTGTTGCAATCGGTAATTAAGGGCTCTCCTAGGTGGCCGTCGTTCGACTACCGACCATGCGGCGGTCGGCCATCTTGGATCCCTTGTCTCTGCAGCGGTGTTCGGTCGTCGAGAGCCTGGAATGGAAAACGGCTACTCAATGATTTGAACACCGCTGGACTTCCAGGGCGTTCGGGAGTCCCGCGTTCGGTACATTATATGTCCCGTACTTATTCGGTACTTTTAAACCCTCTTTAATGTTTTACTGTATTATGTGCGGCGTTCGGTCAATTCAGCTGGGATCAGAGCGGTATTCTCCCAAAGTGTGCGCTCCGACCCCAGCTATCTACCGAACGTTCAATTATTATAAAGTACCGAATATTGTGTGAATTGTGTATTTTAATGTCAATTGTCGGTTTTGCTGCACGAGGAGATAATCCACTTAAGCGTCCATTTTAGTGGGAGTATCTTTCTCGTGCAGCAAGGCCTGTTGGGAAAGTCACAGTGCATGTTGGGAGAAATCCCCTGGAATTACTGTCTGGAAACCCCTTGCATGGGGAACTGTATAAATATGCTGCCTGTGAATAAACCGAGTTAGTTGACTCCCAAACTGTGTTTCGTCCGGTTATTGGGAGGATTGGGAACATTGCCTTGCTTTCTACTCTGACTGTGGATTTCCTAGATGTACCAACGGATATCGTATGCTGTTATACTGCATTCCGTTACAATTGGTGGCAAGCGACGGGATCCGAACCTTACAGCCGAAAAAGCAGCGTTCGTGTAAACTGGAACTACCGAACAAGGAAAGCAAGGGCAATTCGTATGGAGATTGATTATACCATACTAAAACGACAAACTCTAAAGGAGCTACTGGAAGCCAGGGGTAAGATAGCCAGCAACAAATCTAAGGCTGTGCTGATCGCTGAACTGATGGAGGAAGACAGAGCCCGCAGCGCTACACCCCCACCAGCCAAGGAAGAGACCCCATTCCAAAAAGAGCTACGAACCAGGTTGGAGTTCTTACCGCAACCAGTACCGCTGGAAATACTGACCGTGATGGTATCGGATGTACAGGATTATCTGATGGCGACCAGCACACCAGCGACCCCGCCTAGGGCAGAGTCTGTTATGGCCTCCACATACGGACAGGTAAAACCCAAAGTCCCACATCACGCATTTAAAGCGTTTTGTGAAGAAAAGGGCGAAATCGATGGGTATTTGCAGGACTTTGAGCGGCTGTGCGATTTGCACGATTTGGAACCCGCAACATGGGTGCCGCTGCTGGCAGGCAAATTATCGGGTAGGGCGGCTGAAGCCTACCGTGCTGTACCCCGAGAGGACAGTAAGGATTACCCTAAAGTAAAGAGGGCGATCTTAGAGAGGTATGCTATTACCCCAGAGGCATACCGGCGGAAATTCCGGGGCCTGCGCAAGCCTGAGAAAGATTCTCATGCAGAATGGGCGCACAAGCTGGACCAAGCATCACTAGGATGGATACAGGCCAGCAACGCTACTAACATGGAGGAGTTGAGGCAGTTAATGCTGCTGGAACAGTTTTTTAATGGTTTGTCCCCAGAAGCACAAGAATGGGTGAGAGACCGAAAACCACTCACCCTACCCGAAGCCGCTAAATTGGCGGATCAGCATTTTGATGCCAGGAGGCATCACGGTGCCCAAAATAAGACTCTCCCTCGGATTACCGGGCCACCCAATAATTTTATCCCTACCGGCCCCACCGCACCCCTGCACAGGCCGGCACTGAATACTCCACCAACCCCCTCCCGATACAACGGCCGGGCTAACATTCAGTGTCACACCTGCAAGCAGTGGGGGCACATTTCTCGTGAGTGCACCCAAAACCGGAGCCGACAAGCTTGGAACCAGGTGCGACAAAATTTGGCACCCAGGGCTGCTGCGCACCATTACCAGGTAGCACCCGCCACCCAAGAATTTCTGAGCGCTCAAATTGAGGAGCCTCTTGGGGTGCTGCACGAGGTAATGTCAGTCCGAGCCACCGACAACCGACAACATCATCGGCAGCTAGTGACCCTGGAGGGGAAGGAGGTGCAAGGGCTCCGGGATTCGGGAGCCACTTTAACTTTGGTTGCACCCCATTTGGTAACAGGCGCAACCCACACTGGCGGCTCCATGGCAGTACGGGTGGCCGGGGGAGCAGTATACCGGTTACCTACTGCCAAAGTTCATTTGGATTGGGGTGTGGGAGAGGGGACCGTAGAAGTGGGGCTGATGCAGAATTTACCTGCCGATGTTGTACTGGGGAATGACTTGGGCCAAATGACTTCCGCTTTTATTCCCCAGGCTCCGTACCAGGAAGCCCTTCCCGTAACCACCCGGCAACAGGCTCGCACCACGGCTACACCGATGCACTCTGAGGCTCAGGTAAGAGACCAGGTTCCCCAACTGACCCCCATGTCCTGGGATACCCCGACTACCTTTGCGACCGAAGTCCAGACCGATCCCACTCTCCAAGTATATAGGGACCGGGCACAAACCGACCAAGCAGGGTTAGAGGGGGAGCGGTTCATCTGGGAAAGAGAGTTGCTATACCGTGTCACGGCAAAGGATGTGGGGGGGTCTGTCACCTTAACTAATAAACAGCTAGTGGTACCCCAGAAGTATAGACAGGAGCTGCTGCGAATTTCTCATGACATCCCCTTGTCAGGACACCTAGGGATGACCCGTACCCGATACCGTTTGACCCATGCCTTCTTCTGGCCCGGGATCTCTCAGGATGTGCACCAATATTGCACCTCCTGCGACGTCTGCCAACGTGTAGGTAAACGAGGGGATCGCCACAAAGCCAGGTTATGCCCCCTGCCCATCATAGCAGAACCCTTCAGCCGAGTAGCAGTGGATATCGTAGGTCCCCTGCCAAAACCCAGTCCCTCTGGCAAAAGATATATCCTAACTATAGTGGACTACGCCACCCGATACCCCGAAGCCGTGGCCCTCTCTAATATCCACGCGGAGACCGTAGCAGAAGCATTAATGAAGGTATTTTCCCGAGTAGGGTGCGAGGAGATAATCTCGGATCGAGGTACCCAGTTTACGGCCGAAGTTACCCAACATATGTGGAAGGTGTGTGGCATTAAGCCAATAGTTAATTCCGCCTACCACCCCCAGTCCAACGGGCTATGTGAGAGGTTCAACGGGACGCTGAAGCAGATGCTTCGGACGTTCGGGGAGACCCACAAAGACTGGGAGAGGTTTCTACCTCACCTACTCTTTGCCTATAGAGAGGTCCCCCAGGAGTCGACAGGATTCTCCCCGTTTGAGCTACTGTTTGGGAGGAGGGTGCGAGGACCCTTAAACTTGATTAGGGAACACTGGGAGGGAGAGAGTACCCTTAACGAAACCCCTATCGTGTCATACGTCCTGGAGTTCAGGGACCGTCTGGAGGCGCTGACTCAAGCTGTACACACCAACCTCCAGGCGGCCCAGCAACGCCAACGCCGCTGGTACGATAGAGGAGCCAGGGACCGCAGCTTTCAGGTGGGACAGAAGGTTTTGATCTTAAAGCCCGTCCGCACAGATAAGCTGCAGGCCATCTGGCAAGGCCCATACCAGGTAGTGGAGCAACGATGCGACACTACCTATGTGATCGGCCCCTGCTCAGGGGTAGGGAAGAGACGCATGCTCCACGTGAACATGCTCAAGCCCTACCATGAGAGGATAGAGGATGTGACGGCAATATGTGCCTCCTCCGTAGAGGATCAGGAAAATCTACCCTTACCCGACCTACTAGAACCCGAGGAACAGATAGAGCCCTCCCGGGGAGTTCAGCTGGGGGAACGGCTAAGCCCCCAGGAGCGTGCCCAGGTACAGGCGCTGATTGTAGCAAAGGGGACTACCTTCTCCAATTTACCTGGGTACACTCCGCTAGCCACCCACCGAGTGGAGACCCCGGGGCAGCTACCTATGCGCCAGGCTCCATATAGGGTTCCGGAATCTGTCCGTACCCATATGAAAGCCGAAAAACAACAAATACAGGGTGCGCTGGATAAAATAAACGAAAACGATAACACAAAAAGGAAAGTCTCTATAGGTACAGTGTAGACCTTGAGTAAATGTTCTTCTGTTCTCGCTTTGGAATCGCAGTGGTTGGATATGAAACACAAAAGCAGAGAAGGGGGGGACCAATAGTGCAAAACCGTATGGTAGAGAGGATCACGAACAACACAGACGTAGAGAAATGCCAACTTACAATTTTTAGAGCTAAGCCCAGCTCTAGGTAAAACAGCTTACAGTGGTATTTGATACTCCCCACATGTAGGATATAACTGGGCAATTGGAGTCTCCACACGATTCTTTAAAACTTCTGAGACAGACGTCAGCATATAAAATATATAAAAGAAAAAAACCCAATGGTGCAATAACTTAGGTAGTACTGCAACAACAGACAACACAGAGGTCCTAAGAGTGCCAACTTACAATTTAGAGAGCTATAACCAGCTCTGAGTAAAACAGCATACAGTGGTATTTAAACTCCCCACGTGTAGGATATTCCTCTAGTGATGCTTGTAGTGCCGGTCTTATGAAAAATAAAATCACAAGAGAGGGCCCATAGTGTTTTCCTTATGTAAAAATGACAAAGTGATAAAAAGAAACGTACTTACAGTGTTCAGAGCAGCCACACTGCTCTATGAACCAAGCGTAGGTGGAATAATCCCCACCAGGGATTTCTTTTGCAGTACTGGATCTTGTTAAAAATGATGATAAAAAGATCAGCCAGGATAAAACAGCAGCATATAAAGTAAATGAACTAACCCAAAGTAAAAGGTAGTAACAAAATACTTTAATATAAAACAGAGTAAAAATACACAACGCGTTTCGCCAAACAGTAGGCTTTTTTCAACACTTGAAAAAGCCTACTGTTTGGCGAAACGCGTTGTGTATTTTTACTCTGTTTTATATTAAAGTATTTTGTTACTACCTTTTACTTTGGGTTAGTTCATTTACTTTATATGCTGCTGTTTTATCCTGGCTGATCTTTTTATCATCATTTTTAACAAGATCCAGTACTGCAAAAGAAATCCCTGGTGGGGATTATTCCACCTACGCTTGGTTCATAGAGCAGTGTGGCTGCTCTGAACACTGTAAGTACGTTTCTTTTTATCACTTTGTCATTTTTACATAAGGAAAACACTATGGGCCCTCTCTTGTGATTTTATTTTTCATAAGACCGGCACTACAAGCATCACTAGAGGAATATCCTACACGTGGGGAGTTTAAATACCACTGTATGCTGTTTTACTCAGAGCTGGTTATAGCTCTCTAAATTGTAAGTTGGCACTCTTAGGACCTCTGTGTTGTCTGTTGTTGCAGTACTACCTAAGTTATTGCACCATTGGGTTTTTTTCTTTTATATATTTTATATGCTGACGTCTGTCTCAGAAGTTTTAAAGAATCGTGTGGAGACTCCAATTGCCCAGTTATATCCTACATGTGGGGAGTATCAAATACCACTGTAAGCTGTTTTACCTAGAGCTGGGCTTAGCTCTAAAAATTGTAAGTTGGCATTTCTCTACGTCTGTGTTGTTCGTGATCCTCTCTACCATACGGTTTTGCACTATTGGTCCCCCCCTTCTCTGCTTTTGTGTTTCATATCCAACCACTGCGATTCCAAAGCGAGAACAGAAGAACATTTACTCAAGGTCTACACTGTACCTATAGAGACTTTCCTTTTTGTGTTATCGTTTTCGTTTATTTTATCCAGCGCACCCTGTATTTGTTGTTTTTTGTTTTCTCCATTTTCTGAAGGGTTTGAGGGTAGCCCTTCCTTTCAGGTGTGCAGCTTTTTTTTCCCCCTTGTGATCAGTACTGTAGCGCTGTTCCCCTCCCACCTTTTCCCATATGAAAGCCGAACTAGACGAAATGTTGCAGCTAGGGGTTATCGAACCCTCCGATAGCCCCTGGGCATCGCCGGTAGTCCTGGTACCTAAAAAGGATGGCACCACCCGATTCTGTGTTGACTACCGGAGGCTAAATGACAAAACGGTGTCTGATGCCTACCCGATGCCCCGGATAGACGAGCTGTTGGATAAGATGGCACGGGGCCAGTATCTCACTACCATTGATTTGTGTAAGGGGTACTGGCAGATCCCTCTAGCCGATGACGCCATCCCCAAGTCGGCGTTTGTCACCCCGTTTGGCCTGTACCAGTTCAAGGTCATGCCTTTCGGGATGAAAAACGCTCCGGCTACCTTTCAGCGGATGGTAGATCGACTACTGGACGGTTTTCAGGAGTATGCCTGTGCCTATCTAGACGATATAGCCGTTTTTAGCCAGACCTGGGAAGACCACCTACACCACATAGGGGCGATACTAGATCGCATTGGGGAGGCCGGGTTAACGCTAAAACCTAGCAAGTGCCACATAGGTATGGCCGAGGTGCAGTATCTGGGCCACCGGGTAGGGTGTGGGCAGCAGAGGCCCGAGCCAGCCAAGATTGAGGCCGTAGCCAAGTGGCCTACCCCCAGGACTAAGACCCTGGTGTTGGCGTTCTTAGGAACAGCCGGCTATTACAGAAAGTTTGTCCCTGACTATAGCACCCTGGCCAAACCCCTAACCGACCTGACGAAGAAGAACCTTCCCCGACTGGTTGTCTGGGCCCCAGAGTGTGAGCAGGCATTCCAACAACTCAAGACTGCTCTCACTAATGCTCCTGTGTTAACTGCTCCTGATCCAACTAAAAGATTTCTTGTTCACACAGACGCTTCAATGTTTGGATTGGGGGCAGTACTGAGCCAAGTGGGAGCCGATGGCGGAGAACACCCCGTAGCCTATTTAAGCCGCAAGTTGCTGCCTCGTGAAGTGAGCTACGCCGCCATCGAGAAAGAATGCCTGGCCGTGGTGTGGGCCCTTAAAAAGTTACAGCCATATTTGTACGGACAACCTTTTTCCTTACTCACAGATCACAACCCGTTAGTGTGGCTAAACCGTGTGTCTGGAGACAATGCCAGGCTGCTGCGCTGGAGCTTGGCGCTGCAGCCCTTTGACTTTACTATCCATTACCGGCCAGGAAAACAAAACGGTAACGCTGACGGGTTATCCAGACAGACTGAACTCGAGAAGTGATCTGTGGGTACTCTCCCGGACATCCCCAAGCCGATCCGTTGGGATCAGACTGTGTATGCCGGCTTGGTTCTGGGGGAGCATTGTGGCAAAACTAGCCACTTCTGAACTACATACAGTACCGGTTGTCCGTAGGCTGAAAATATAATGTATAACGTTAAATGTATGTGTATTGCTCTATGGCCGTTCGCATGCTGGGAGCCGGACTCCCCAGGTAGACCACACATTCACAGGTCGTGTGGCACCAATTAACCGATTGCAACATTGTTGCAATCGGTAATTAAGGGCTCTCCTAGGTGGCCGTCGTTCGACTACCGACCATGCGGCGGTCGGCCATCTTGGATCCCTTGTCTCTGCAGCGGTGTTCGGTCGTCGAGAGCCTGGAATGGAAAACGGCTACTCAATGATTTGAACACCGCTGGACTTCCAGGGCGTTCGGGAGTCCCGCGTTCGGTACATTATATGTCCCGTACTTATTCGGTACTTTTAAACCCTCTTTAATGTTTTACTGTATTATGTGCGGCGTTCGGTCAATTCAGCTGGGATCAGAGCGGTATTCTCCCAAAGTGTGCGCTCCGACCCCAGCTATCTACCGAACGTTCAATTATTATAAAGTACCGAATATTGTGTGAATTGTGTATTTTAATGTCAATTGTCGGTTTTGCTGCACGAGGAGATAATCCACTTAAGCGTCCATTTTAGTGGGAGTATCTTTCTCGTGCAGCAAGGCCTGTTGGGAAAGTCACAGTGCATGTTGGGAGAAATCCCCTGGAATTACTGTCTGGAAACCCCTTGCATGGGGAACTGTATAAATATGCTGCCTGTGAATAAACCGAGTTAGTTGACTCCCAAACTGTGTTTCGTCCGGTTATTGGGAGGATTGGGAACATTGCCTTGCTTTCTACTCTGACTGTGGATTTCCTAGATGTACCAACGGATATCGTATGCTGTTATACTGCATTCCGTTACAATGAGCAGGAAGGGTCAGCAAGGAGCAGAAATGGTCTGCAAGGAGCAGAAAGGGTCAGAAGGAGCAGAAGGGCGCAAAATAAGCAGAAAGTAGCAGAAAGGTAAAGGAGCAGAAGGAGATTGGAGCAGGAAGGACAAGTGAAGTGATCCTTTCACTTTATTCTGGAGACCACATCATAAGGCTTTGGTACCTGGACCTGACAGGGAAACTTTGGACCTTCTTATCTCCCCAGGTAAAAAAATATCAGTGTTAATGTGTTCACTTTTATTTACTGAGTGTGAGGAAGCCACTGGGTAGGGGCGCCACTGATTGGCTAGAGCAGTCAGCTCAGTAAAGCATTTTTATGAACTGGGAACTAGCGATTGACTTAGAGCATCAGCTGACCACTCTAGCCAATCAGTGGCACCCATGCCTGACATCAATCTGCACTTCTTGACATTCTGTTTCAGAATCTGAATACCACATAGCGACCTGGAGATCTGCAGCTGGGGGAAGTCTTTTTAAACCGCTCTCAAATGGTTTAACCCCTTAAAGGAAAGATAGCACCCAGGGGCCTCCTGGTATCATAGCATTTGCATTTAGATGAAGTTGTTATGGTGACCAGAATATTCCTTTAATTTGCTTAAAGGAACACTGTACTGCCAGGAATACCAACATTTTGTGAAAACACTATTTACGTATTCTGCCTCCCCCCCTTAACGCTATTTACCTTATTTCTGGCATCATGCTGATCACGCTGTCTCCTTGCCTAATGGGTGTCCTGGTTTTTTATTTTCAAAATCTGGTCACCCTGGCTTTATGTGATAATGACTATGCCACTCCCCTTCATGACACTGTCAAAAAGGGGCCAAGCATGGATGTCACTCCAATTATGCCCCCCCTGGAAAAATTCCCAATAAGTATGCAGATGTTTGGAAATATACCCATCTCAGTCTCATTAGAGATGTTTTATCTGAAGATTAAAGAAGCAAGGTGAATTATTAGTGTTAGAAGTTTGCCTTGACATGGGAGGTGAGCTTACAGTTAAGTTGCCATTGGGGTCAGTGGTCTATTTTGGATTGGTACTGCCCTAGGTATGAGGAAACTCGGACGCCCCCTAATTTAAATTTGTCCAACCCCTTCCTGCCAAGACTACACTTCTTTCTGTTAAAGAATAACACACATTTTGACTGCCATACACACATTGACACACTCATGGGCAAGCACACACTTTAAGATACACTGACATACAAACACACACTCATTGATTTGACAAATTCTGACAGACACACAATCATTCACACACACACACTGATAGACACACACACTGATACACACACTCACTGAGAGATAGACACAGACAGACAGTGACACACTCACTGACAGACACACACACACACTGACAGGCACATACACTGACATACACACACTCACTGACAGACACACACACACTGACAAACAAATGCACACACACACACATTTTCCCCCAACACTCACACATTATTAGTATTTTTTTATTTAAATCCACCCAGCCTCCCTACTTCTGGGAGAACTGGGTGGATTATTTACGTGGGGTCCAGTAGGGCTGCTGGGCGGGCAAGCAGGCAGGCAGGCGGGCTGGCAGGCTTGTGGGTAGGCAGGAAGGCAGGCGGATGACCAAAGCAGGTGGTGAGAGAGCTGTGATCTTCTTGCTCAGCTCCCTTGTGTGCTGCTTAGTGATGCCGGGAGCTGGACTGATGTCATATTCCAGCTCCTGGCACCACGGCGGGTTGCGCAAGGGAGCTGAGCAGGTAGAGCTCATAAAACCAGCACTCCTTCGCTGCACGCCCGGGAACACAACTGTCCGCCTGCCCCGGGGGGGCCCCAAAGGTGGCCAGTCGGCCAGCTCTTGGGCCCCCATAAATGAAGCTAACAAGGCATTTGCCTGTGCATTTGGGAGTGGCAGAAAATGCCTGGAAAGTGCCACCCAAGGTTAATGCCTTGTTAGCCTCGTGGTAAATACAGCCCTGACTGGAGTGATACTAAAAACCTCTAGTTATTTAAATGTGCGTAGGGATTTGGGATAGTGCACAAGTAACTTTTTTTAAAAGTACAAACGTACCTGGAATCCAGCACCCGGTGAAGCTCCTCGCACTGGTTTGCAATCCCCCCATCGATGTTACCAAAGCAGAAATGTTGCACATACATACTCATGCTAAAAGCAGAAGTGGTCATTGTGGTTGGAGTAGCCCTTTAAAGATCATTAAGAAATATAAAATATAGTGTTGGGCAATTACTGGGAGCAAGGAAATTTAACAGTTTGTATGCCAGTTGCCTATTGCATTGCTTTAAGATTATATATCGAGCCCTTCCAGTGGTGTCATTGGTATTTAGGCAAGCTGAGCATTATAGGAAATGTATTTCACACCCCTCTGTATTGCTAAAGCTATCTATCACTGGCCTACAGAGATTGATAATCTAAAGAACTGCAAACCCAAATAACTGGCTAAGCATTTTGGGAAATAAAATTAAACAAAGATCTGCCTTGAGGAGCTTACCCTTCACAGGCCTAGGGAGTTACCTAGTCAGACTAAAAATCTGATCCTGGCCACATTTGACCTGAACCCAAGGTTGATTCAAATACCAGGTCCAAGTCATCTTTCATGCTTTTGGGGCTCAGTACAAATCCTTGCTTTTTGGAACTCATTATAAAGTATATATTAACAAAGTTAATTTTTTTGACATTTAAGCCTTCAGTTGTCTATAGCTATTCTGCCTTATTGCACACAGCTTCCGACTACTTGATATCAATTTTGCATGCACCATCAACCACATTAAATCTAATGTACACAATTATGTTCATGCTTTGTGTTAGACAATGATTGGAAAGGACAACTCTTACTGAAAGTTCCAAAGATGTAAATTCATTTCTTAATGTCATTCTGCTCACAGTAATCATAACCACGTCATTTCATTTCTTACAGAGGTCCAAATGGCAAAAGATAAAATCTATTTTAGGATTTATGCTCTGGATCACTTCTATAATGTAGTGTGCATAATATTTTATACATCAGTAAATGTATTATTTAACCCAATTAAGGAACACTTTGCGTCAGCACAACTCGGTTTCTAGGTCCCAAAAACCTCATGGAATGTTCTTCTTAAAGGGTCAGTCTAGGCACCATAACTACTACAGTAAATCGTCAAACTAGCCCACTTGTTTGACATATTGAAAGCAGACATCCCCTTTTGTGATGGTTATATCAATTTATTGGAGTGCTAGCTGACCTTCTCAGTAAATCAATTTAGTTCTCTTCTGAAGTCGCTAATGCGATAGTAGGAGTTATAATTTATCGTAAGTGAAAACCAAGCATTTGTAGGCCTCGGGAGATGCAGTTTGTTGAATAACACAGTTAGGTGGTACTAGAAAGTTATTGACATTTATTGTTGTGCTGTTCCTTTTGTGGTATTCAAAGGAAATAAAGTAGATTACTTGTTGGACCTGTTGAACACACGAATCCCCTGCATCTGGTCTTCTCCATCACGAGAATCTAGAAGCAACAAACACCTTTCATTCTTCTCTGTTACTGCCTATTTTCTATGCATGTGACTACAGATCTTGAGTGGGAGATGGCACACTCCCTCCGCTATTATCTAAATGTATCCACAGCTGTCTCCTCCGCTGCCTTCTTCTCTCACTGTTTGTCCACAACCTTCTAGGAACAGACAGGCACTCCGATTCCGCTGTCTCATAGTGAATCCCCTATAGATGGCCGCTTGCACCATTTGACCACAGAGGGTGCTTTTGCTGCTATCTCTTGGCCTATGGAAAGCATTTGTGGAGCGTGAAAGCACTCATGGGTACGCTCTAGAGATGCCGGCGATTTGTCATGCTAGTGATTTTAGTGATTGTTGCTGAAGTTTCTTGGGCACACTTCTAACAACTCTTTGTAATTTTTTATGAGTACAAAATCGCATTATAAATGAAAATAGATGTTTCTAAACTCCAATTAAATCCAATTACTAGGATTGCAAAGGTTACTCAGATGACAGTATTTTCAAAAATAAAAACTTGTGCAATTAACATAATACATTCTTTGCCTATTGACTGTTCGGTATCAATTCTTTGCAGGCAAAGCGCCTGCCAATGAAGTGACATATCCAAAAGGTACCTTAACAATGTGGAATTACCAAAGCGCTTGCCAAAATTGACCAACCTTGCATTTTCTGCTGACACGTGCTGCATTCTGCCTGACATTTGCTGGGCAAGTCAATGAAAAAATTGCTGGAACTTAAGAAAGCTGACCTTTTCGTTTTATCTCAAAGGCCCACAAAGCATCACTTGCTGCTTGTCTTGTTTAATATTGAATGCTACAGCTTCTTGTACTTCCCCAGTGCTGCACATAGAACTTCTCTGGAATCTTGATTAGCTATTTCCTCAAAGATATGAGTGGTACCCTGTCAAACTAACAGAAGACAAGAACAGCATGCCTGGCAGGATTTAATTTTCTTTGTTTTTTGACACCAATAGTCATTCTTCTTGTTAACTGCATGTGTCTTCAGAAGGATCTTCATCCCCCTTACAGGGAACACAAGTTATTTCACAGACTTTCAACTTTTTTAAAAAGCAGATTCTAAGCAATGCTTTTAGGTGTTCAAAGAGTAGTTAAGTAAAAGTAAGATGTCTTTGTTTCACTGTTGCACTTTGGGGCCATTGAAGGTGACATTGTAAAATGTCTTAATCTACGCAAAATATCCGCAAGCTCTTTAACAATAGGGTTGTTCACTGAACCAAGATTTGTATAAAATTGATAAGGGAGTTGTAAATTTTAGGCCAAAATAATCCAACCGGACAAATGCTGATAATTTTTCCATCTTTACTATTCTGGATCAAAATTAGCAATCTGCTAGTGGTAGAATACAGGGGCAAGGGGCAATTGGCAAGTGTGACTGGGCTCTCTGCCTTCCGCCTGTCATAGGGGTCCAGGAGGTGGCCAAGGCGGGCAGATATCCACTCAACCAGATGGCAAGTGCCTACTCTGCCAAAATATACAGCGTCCAGAGGTGGGAAATGGAGGCAGCAGCGAGGGAGTTCTAATGTTTCTGCTCTTCCTCGCTGCTCCCTCACATGCTTTGCTGTGAAGCCGGGAGCCGGGATATGATGTCACTCTGGCCCAGGCATCACTGACAAAGCAATGACAAAGAGCCCCTGGACTCTAGGGAGAGTATCCCCACTGGATCTTAGTGAGAGGGCCCACATTAGCTCTCCCAAACATAGGGAAATTTGATGGGCCTCCAAAATTGAAAAAACAAAAACACAATAAATTCAATTATTTTGTGAGTGTTTGTGAGAGAAGGTGTAAATGTGT
The DNA here is from genome assembly GCF_036172605.1 of Pelobates fuscus. Lineage (NCBI taxonomy): Eukaryota > Metazoa > Chordata > Amphibia > Anura > Pelobatidae > Pelobates > Pelobates fuscus. Next base: position 44,446,271 of record NC_086323.1, read on the forward strand.
GAGAGTGTTAGTATCAGCGAGTGTGTGTGCCTGTCTGTGAGTGTGTGTGTGTGTGTGTGTGTGTGTCTGTCAGTGGGAGTGTGTCTGTTAATTAGTGGGTGTGTGTCTGTCAGTGCGTGTGTCCATGAGTGTGTATGTCAGTGTGTGTTTGTAGTGTGTAAGAGGCAATGCAAAGAGGCGAAGAGGCCATCAGGGTGCCCCAAACCAGAGGGCCAACTCCCAAACAATCCAACTGGAACAAAAACATATGTTCCGGAACCCAATGGTTTCTTAATAACAGGCAGTCATTTATTTAAAATTCAGAAGAAAAGACAACATTTCGGCACTATTCTGTGCTTTTGTCAAGTCTGAATAAACAGTGTGATACACCCATATAAATACCATCCACGGTGATTAATCACAATTCGAAAGATGGCTACAAATTCAATTACAATTCAACATTAAGTAAAAACTATTAACATGAAATAAAACATGTAACATCATGTAAAAACAACAACACAAATACCTTCACATATCTCTAATTTAATCAAGTTAATAAAGAAGTGACTCACATTGTACAAAGAGTGGCAGCTTCCTTCATGTGCAGACACTCACTGGCCTTGTGTCCAAAAGAGGCATGTTTCACGTTGTAAACCAAAACAAAAGGGCGGATATGTATAATAATATCTAATATAAATATAGTCAGTGTAAAAAAAAAAACAAGAAAGGAACTAGTGCTTCAATAAGAGCAAAAAACTAATTATGAGTCAACGTGCTATTGCTGAGATAAGTGCAAAAGGTAATTCATAAATAAAGTGCCAATAAATAATTTGAACTTAAAGTGTCAAGAAGATATAAATGTCTTAACAAATCTAATACAACTGTGTATAAAGTATAACATGCATGCATTAAAAGATGTGTCAGTTATGAAGTATGCAAACTCCTTTCGCTATATATTTAAAGTGACAGTGTCATTCATAAAATGAGATCTTTTCACGCAAAGATGGTGTGGTTTGTTCTTTTAATTATATACAATACCTGTAAAAAAGGAACTAGGGGATTAAAGGATAAGCGCCAAAGGCAATTAAAACCAACTCATGAATAAAGGTGGTAAGTAATTCATAATACTAATAAATAGTTAAAGTGCCAGGTAGATATAAAGTGCTTTCAAGCTATAATACAATTGTGTATAGTGTATAACATTTTATCCGTCAGTATCAGTCTGTGTCAGTGAGAGTTTGAAATCAGTGAGAGTGTGCGTCTGTCAGTGAATGTGTGTGCTGGTCAAACAGTGTGTATGCCTATGACTGTGTGTCTGTCAGTGAGTGTGTGTGTCAGACATACGCTCTCAGTGATACACATTAATTGACATATACTCACTGTTATTGAAAGTGTGTGTTGGTTAGACAGTGTTTGTGAAAATTACTGTGTGTCTGTCAGTGAATGTGTGTGAGACATACGCTCTCACTGATTCACATTCATTGACATATACTCACTGTTATTGAAAGTGTGTGTTGGTTAGACAGTGTTTGTGAAAATGACTGTGTGTCTGTCAGTGAGATGTGTGTCAGGCATACGATCTCACTGTTTCACATTCATTGACATATACTCACTGTTAGTGAAAGTGTGTGTTGGTTAAACAGTGTTTGTGTCATGTCAGTGAGTGTGTGTCACTGTATGTGTATCAGTGAGAGCTTAAAGGGGGCCCTCCTCGGATTCTTGCACTGAGGCTCTGTGGTTCCTAGTTACACCCCTGCGCACACATTTACACATTATCTCACAAACGCACACAAAATATTTATTGTGGAGTTTTTTATTGTATTTTTTTTTAAGCCCGTCCAGCCACCCTAACTTTGGGAGAGCTGGGGTTCCAGTGGTTTGCTTTAATCTTCAAGCTCTTTTTCATCACTCCCTCATGCACCATTTAGTGATGCTGGGCTACAGTAACATCATATCACGGCTCCAGGCATTACCGCAGGACATGCGAGGAAACAGTGAGGGAGAGCAGAAACATCAGAGCTCCATCGCCGCCACCTCCATTCTCCTACTTCAGACACTGTATGTTTCAGCAGAGTATGCACCGGCCATCCAGGTTAGCAGGGGCCTTCACTACCTTAGTGGATATCCACCCACCTTGGGAGTTGCCCTGAGGTGGCCAGAGGGTCACCTTCTGGGCCTCCTTAGACAGGTGGAATGCAGAAGGTCTGATCGCACTTGGAACTTTAGTGACCCCTGTAGTTCCATCACTGAAAGTACGGACTTTGCTGTGTGCTCTTCTCTGCTGCCTGAATGTGTCAGTGTGCTCACATTGTAGATCAAAACCACTATGCCCAAAATGTATGCCCTGCAACACCTACATATGTATCGTAAACCTTATTGAAGACATAATGGAATACTCAGTCTATGTAATCTTCTCTCTTCTTTTACTTACCCCATACTGTATTGCGGTCTTATTTACATACGTCCTATTATGATAATATATTGGTTTCAAACAATGCCTAAAACATATAGAAAAAAAAACTTTAAAAATGTTCTCTTAAGAGTCTCAGGCTAATGTGGAGGCATCTAATGGAAACATTAAGTTCTTGCTATGAACTGGAAACTGCATTTTTTTCAAATTGATATCAAGCACTATATGTGCAAAGTGACAGATATATGTTTTTTCAAACAATTTGTTCTGAAACTGAATATATTGCCGTTACATAATAACCTTTGTAATGTCTAAGAACGGTTTAAATAGCATTCTTCCTGAATTAATCAGTGATATGTTGAGAAAGAAGATATGGAATAGCTCTATACACTTGTTAACATTTGATATATAAGTCAGATGCTAAGATATGCGTTGAGTTGTAGAGCTACCTCCAACTAGAACTGTAGATCTGAGTTTTCCCAAAGTGAATGGTTTAGCTATGCAGCCTAATTCCCTTAGTACTAGAGAACCACATTTCAACTAGTTTAGATGTTGAGGCATGTTCCAAGCGAGAGTTGTAGAACTGAAATCTACCAGATGATCTTTAGAATCGCAGTGCCAAGTGTCCATCCTTGTGCTGTAGAGGTACTGAGAGGTGAACAGATTTCTGTGTTGGGTCGAGTATGGATGTTAGATTTAAAATCTAAGACACGGTGTTTACTGCATGTGGGAATTCCACTTGTATAGAATGATAATAGTTACACTGTAATGGCATTTTGAGAATTTGCATTCCTAAACTGTCAGCAGATTATTTGCCATTACCCATCAGATGGCTATATTATTATTTCTATTTGCATACTAGTACATATAAATGTATATAATATATAAGATCGATTCTTTATTAATACATATGATATTATTGTTTTGTTTTTAGTTCTGCATCCATTGTATATCTAAAAAAACTGCTATTTGTCTTCCTAGATCATTATTTTATAACATGTGTAATGTATTGGATTTCAAGAGAGTCCTTCACTTGTTCATGTAACTCCCCAAAATTTTGCAAAGGATAAAAAATAATTGAAAACTAATACTTATGTACATTTACATAATTATGACATTTTTTAAAAGCAGTCTATGCTCAAAGATGCAGTTTTTTTCTTAATTTCCAGTACGACCTTTGAATCCTGTGTTGAATGATAGGCATATTTTTTTGGTAGTGAAGAGGTTAATACGCATTCTTTCCGCTCACGCAGACACTTAAAACGAGGATATAAAATATGTGGTGCGTGACAAGGAACAGAGCTAGTATTGAGCTTCATGCATGGTTCACCTTGTTACTCTGCATTGTTGGACTCACATTAACATGTTAAGTGCCAGAGCAATGATAGCTTCCCAGAGCCAGAACAAGCCAGCGTTTCCAGAATGAATTAAATTAAAGGTAATATATGATAATGGTGTCAACATTTCAGCCTACCATTAACATCTGCTAAGGAATGAAGGTCACTTTCTATACATAGGGAATACTGCGGTGTAAACGTTCTGATACTATCTTATATCAGGGATTCCTATACTGAAAGAAAATGATTTCTAGTAGACTGTCTACTTTGACAGAATTTTGGGCAATGTGCATGTCGTCCAAATTCAGTAAATCCCAAGCTCCTCTGGATGAATGACGAAACAAATGACGTAAACAGTGGGTGAAAAGCAGCGTAAATTTTGGTGGCAAATTTCAATTTAGTTTTAGTCATAGTCGTATTTTAGTCATCTGAATTGTTTTAGGTCTAATTTTAGTTGACTAAATCTCCAGAAGATTTTAGTTGACACAACTTAAAATCTAATGGGTTTAGTTAAAGCCTCTGTCTCGTTTGCCCCTTCCCCACCCTCTCTGTATCTCTTTGTGTCCCCCAGCCCCTCTGGGTGTATCTCTCCCAAGCCCAGGTCTGTCTCTTTTACCCTTTCTCCAACCCCTCTGTGGCTCCCTCACACGCCAGTGTTAATTTTGGCAGCAAATTTAAATTCAGTTTTAGTCATAGTATTTTGACTAAAAGACCATTTTAGTTTTAGTTGTATTTTAGTCATCTTATAATTGTTTTAGTTTTAGGCTAGTTTTAGTCAAGTAAATCTCAGAAATTTTAGCTGACTAAAATTGTTAGTCATCACAATTAAACTGGTGAACAGTTTAATTTGATTCATTATTAAGATTTGTGATTTGTTTATCCCCAAAAGGATTGCATGGACGAAATTCTTCCAAACCCCAAGTGACAAATCTCTACATAATGCTGCTCGCCCCTATCTATCCTCCCTTACACACAAGTATGTCCCGTCTAGGCCCTTACGATCTGTTATTATTATTATTTTCTGATCTGTTGAAGACTTACATCTATCTTCTGTCCGTACTCCCACCTCTGATGCTTGCCTTCAAGATTTCTCGAGGGCTGCACCGTTCCTGTGGAACTCGCTTCCCTCCTCCGTTAGATGCTCATCCAGTCTCCACTCCTTCAAAAAATCGTTAAAAACCCCTTCTTCATAAAAGCGTATCAATTAAACTGTAAATAGCTCCGAACTGATTCCTCTTCTGCAACGGTCACTAGTCTAATACTATCCTTACCTTTTTGTGTCATTTTACCCCACTCCCTCTAGCTTGTAAGCTCATTGAGCAGGGCCCTCAACCCCTATGTTCCTGTGTGTCCAACTTGTCTGGTTACAACTACATGTCTGTTCGCCCACCCATTGTAAAGCGCTGCGGAATTTGATGGCGCTATATAAATAACATAATAATAATAATTCATATCTTCGTCCCATTTCATCATCCCCTGTGATTTACTTTTATCTTTTAAATTATATAAAGTTGTATTAATTATAGAGACTAGTTTGTTATTATCATCTATATGTATTTAGTTATCTTGATTTTGATCTTTATTAATATGTTTTGATTTAAAAAAAAGTTTACTAATCTTAAATATGTAAAGAATCCATCTGCTGGTAAGTTAAATTTGTTCTGTAGCTTACTAAATTGGGACATTTTCCCAGATTCAAAAAGATCTCCCATATATAAAATTCCTGATTCTTTCTACATATCCACTTTTATATCATCAATATACATTTTAGAGACTTCTATTGGAGTCAGATATGTAAAATAATTTTTATTTTTGAAAATGTTTTGTTTGAGTTTGCTTATAGACTTATGAATGTCCGTAACAATTTTGTTGTTAACATTTTACTTTTATAATTTCTCTGGCTCTATCCAACAGAATATTTTTTTATATATAGAGGGAGTTGTACAATCACTTGGTTTAATATTTGCACATTAATTAAAATGAGTAGTGAAGAAAACATTCCAAAGATTTAATTTATTTGTTTTTCTTTCTATTTGTAATTTGACAATTATATAAGGGAACACTATAACAGGCTGCATAATTTATTGTACTTAGAATGTCCCTTTAAATCCTTGCTAATCAAGTATAGTTAGTTTAGACACAAAAAAAACCCACTTTCAGTACTCCAATAATAAGCACCAAAAGCAAACTAACTAATAATCTTACAAATACATTTACCCCCCCTCCCCCCACCTATATATATATATATATATAAGAGACCAATGGTTGGTTATTTATTTCAAAAGGTAACACGGGAGGACCCAACCAATTGGTAAGAGTGAGAGGTCCACAAGGACTCAACGATGTGTTTACAAAAGCAATCACTGTGACACAAAACTTATTTAACCCCTTAAGGACACATGACGTGTGTGACACGTCATGATTCCCTTTTATTCCAGAAGTTTGGTCCTTAAGGGGTTAAAAAATGCAATAAATGAAGAAGAGTTGTCACAGTTTTTCTTGTATCTTTTTCGATACAGTATGTACTGTTTGTTTAGGTAATGGAGTGAATTTACATCCAGTGGTGATTTATACACTCTATTACTTGGTCATAAAGCAGATATCAAAAAAAGCAGTTACCATGGAAAACAAGAAAAGGGAAACAAATAGATTCATTTTGCAAACATTTAGCAATTGTAATAATTGTAAAAGGTCCTTTAAACATACATCAGTGGATGGGTAGCCATATAGTTATATCCAGCTCTGTGAAATATGATGCACATAACATTTTATTAACCCATTATATTAACCAATATCCTTACACAATACACTGATGTTAAAAATAATATGAATAAAAAGTGAACCTGAATCTGAAATACCTCATCTAACACTCTCTAGGGGCATGAACTTTTAGAGTCAGGTGGACAGGCCTAAGATGGCCGAATACACGCAATTCAGCACAATTACAGATATGAGTTCCACCCCATGAAAGCAAAACCAGTACAACATGTCGCATAAGCAATCGCTTCCCGCAAATCAACAACTAAACAAAATACTAGACTTGGATATTCGTTTCAAGCCAAACTACAAATGGTCTGGATTTGGGACAATTGAGTAACCTAAAACACCACACGCCAGAATCTCAGGAGAACCAACTCGTGCAAGCCCAAATATGCGCTTTTTCACTCGTGATTTGGAATGCAGTTTTTAGCATCAGAAAAAGCAAGATAGAGTTAGAGAAGAGGCTGTTTTTGGTATGTGTTTTTGAGTGGGGGAAAATAAGAAGATACATTTCCCATGATGGACAAGAGGTCTCCTCAGTCATGTTAGCTGGATCTCTTGTTCAATCAAGAGGTAGAAAAAAAACCAATGATAGTTAATAGTAAGGAGACAGACAAAGTGACCAACAGAGGAGTAAAAAGAAGGAGCAGTAAACCTACTATACTTCCAAGCATAATTTTTCTAGATACTTTAAATTCAACTGATGCGGTAAACGGTGATACAGTGTATCGGAGTGGAGATAGCCTTGTTCATTGATTCTGCTGTGATGCTGTGAGACCAGCGTTAGCTTTATGATGTATCTAGTAGCTAGTATGGCCAGGCACATTGAGTGGGAGATAGGAGATTGACACTTGGATTGGCCTTTTGTCATTCACCCTAGTATCTCTTACCAATATATTCTTTACAATATAGTGTTGTTGTTTTTTCTTAATTGGTTGGTGTAACAGAACCCTACCTTTTGCCTGGGATTTGGGCACAGCAAAGGGACTCTCCCTCCAAAATAAGGACCTTTGGGAGGTCTGGAATACTGTCCCAATTTTTCATGTTGATCCTTTATGCCCCTTAACAGACGTTCAAATTCAGAGATCACACTTTCCTTCTCCCTAAGTTTAAACAACGTTTTCTTATACACACAGGAATGTAGTTGCTCATCTGCTACAGTGTTAGGAAAAAACATTCAACAAACTAGTCAACATTTAATTGTTGCTTCAAACTCTAGAGTGATATCCCTTTGGAAATAAACGGTCTTTGAAGAAATCTCGGAGGACCTTATTTGCTAAAGATTTCTCCTAGTGAAAGTGTTTGAGAGAAAACAAACGTTCTTTACTTTGATTGTAGCACATCATCTGCTGCATGTTGCAGACATGAACTGCTGAAAGGGTACGGAGGTTTAAAAATGAAGCATAATGTGGCGTGACAGCAGTACAGAATGCAATAGCATCATTATTTTAATGTATCAAGATGTTTGTTAAATTATGAACATTTGGCAATAACTGTTACAGAAATCAGTGACATACGTGTAGAATATCATTGATCACTGGCCATTGTTTCTGTGATGTTCAGAAGGACTGTTCTTTTAATGCCTTAAAGGGGTACTGTCATGAAAACCTAACCTTTGATATGTTAATATTAATATATGCAAATTTCAAAACCTCTAATGGCCAGTATACTTAGTTAAAATGGAAAAGCGTTATTCCTTCCTCCAGCTTCTCTCAGTGGCCCCAGTAAATAAAATAATTTCAGTGAGCCTTCTCTAAGGAGGGCATATCAGGCTGCTGTCAGTAAACCAGCTGCTGTCTGTGCAGAATGGTAAGTTTGTGTAACAGGCGCTCAAACAGTGAGCAAAACTAATGTAAGTGAGCTGCTACCACCTCTGTGTGAATGTCCCTCACATTCACTGCAAGTAAAACCAAAAAATCCTTCACTGTGTGGTGTATACACCCATCCCAGTAAACAGCGGAGTGCTAAAAATTGTTCACTTACCCTATTATATAGCCATGGTATAATGTGTCACTTACCCTATTATATAGGCACGGTATAAAGTTTCACTTACCCTATTATATAGCCATGGTATAATGTGTCACTTACCCTATTATATAGCCATGGTATAATGTGTCACTTACCCTATTATATAGGCAAGGTATAATGTGTCACTTACCCTATTATATAGCCATGGTATAATGTGTCACTTACCCTATTACATAGGCACGGTATAATGTGTCACTTACCCTATTATATAGGCACGGTATAATGTGTCACTTACCCTATTATATAGGCACGGTATAATGTTTTACTTACCTTATTATATAGGTAAGGTATAATGTTTAACTTACCCTATTATATAGGCAAGGTATAATGTTTCACTTACCATATTATATAGGCATGGTATAATGTGTCACTTACCCTATTATATAGGCAAGGTATAATGTTTCACTTACCCTATTATATAGGCAAGGTATAATGTTTTACTTACCCTATTATATAGGCAAGGTATAATGTTTTACTTACCCTATTATATATGCAAGGTATAATGTTTCACTTACCCTATTATATAGGCAAGGTATAAGGTTTACTTACCCTATTATATAGGCAAGGTATAAGTAGGCATGTGCATGGGAAAAAAATTCGGTTCGGTTCGGCAATCCGAAATTCGGTATTTTCACAATTCGGGACTTCGGCAATTCGGCACTTCAAGACTTCAGAACTTCGGCAACTTCGGAACTTCGGCACTGCAGCACTTCGGAACTTCGGCACTTCGGCACTTCGACACTTCGACACTTCGGAAATTCGGCAACTTTGGAACTTCGGCACTTCAGCACTTCAGAACTTCAGAACTTCGGCACTTCAGAACTTCGACATTTCGGGACTTTGGCACCTCGGGACTTCTCTTGCAGCCGCTTGGTAGATAACTCCCTAATTCCCACGGTATCAGGGAGTTATCTACCAAAAGGCTGAAAGACCTAAATTGGTCTTTCACACAAATTTACTAATACTAAGTAAAAATTACTTGGTATTAGTAAATGTTGCCCCTACTCGCTATAACGCGAGTAGGGGCATGTCTAGTAAACAGTGAGCAGCCTGTGACTGCTCACTGTTCAAAAAAAAAAAGTGCCCCCCGGCCCCCACCCCTGAGCGGCGGGTGGGGGCCCTAAATACTAATAAGGGGGGACCTAATGTCCTCCCCCCTGGCCCCCACCCCTGAGCGGTGGGTGGGGGCCCTAAAAACTAATAAGGGGGGACCTAATGTCCTCCCCCCTGGCCCCCACCCCTGAGCGATGGGTGGGGGCCCTAAACTAGAATAAGGGAGGACCTAGTGTCCTCCCCCCTGGCCACCACCCCTGAGCGGTGGGTGGGGGCCCTAAACAAGAATAAGGGGGGGACCTAGTGTCCTCCCCCTGGCCCCCACCCCTCAGCGGCGGGTGAGGGCCCTAAATACAAATAAGGGGGGGACCTAATGTCCTCCCCCCTGGCCCCCTGGCCCCGCCGCTGAGGGGTGGGGGCCAGGGGGGAGGACACTAGGTCCCCCCCTTATTTTACTGTAGTGCCTCCACCCACCGCTCAGGGGTGGGGGCCAGGGGGGAGGACATTAGGTCCCCCTCCTTATTCTCCTTTAGGGCCCCCACCCACCGCTCAGGGGTGGGGGCCAGGGGGTAGGACATTAGGTCCCCCCCCAATTCTTTTTTTATAGCCCCCACCCACCACTCAGGGGTGGGGGCCCAGGGGGAGGACAATAGGTCCCCCCCATTATTTTACATTAGGGCCCCCACTCGCCGCTCAGGGGTGGGGGCCCGGGGGGGGCTTATTTTTGGGGGGTTATGGTGAGCAGCCACAAGCCACAGGCTGCTCACTGTTTAATAGACATGCCCCTACTCGCGCTATAGCGAGTAGGGGCATCATTTACTAATACTAAGTAATCTTTACTTAGTATTAGTAAATTTGTCTAAAAGACCAATTTAGGTCTTTCAGCCTTTTAGTAGACAGTAGATAGTACCATGGGAATTAGGGAGTTACATAGAAACATAGAAACATAGAATGTGACGGCAGATAAGAACCATTCGGCCCATCTAGTCTGCCCAGTTTTCTAAATACTTTCATTAGTCCCTGGCATTATCTTATAGTTAGGATAGCCTTATGCCTATCCCACGCATGCTTAAACTCCTTTACTGTGTTAACCTCTACTACTTCAGCTGGAAGGCTATTCCATGCATCCACTACCCTCTCAGTAAAGTAATACTTCCTGATATTATTTTTAAACCTTTGTCCCTCTAATTTAAGACTATGTCCTCTTGTTGTGGTAGATTTTCTTCTTTTAAATATAGTCTCCTCCTTTACTGTGTTGATTCCCTTTATGTATTTAAATGTTTCTATCATATCCCCCCTGTCTCGTCTTTCCACCAAGCTATACATGTTAAGATCCTTTAACCTTTCCTGGTAAGTTTTATCCTGCAATCCATGAACCAGTTTAGTAGCCCTTCTTTGAACTCTCTCTAAGGTATCAATATCCTTCTGAAGATATGGTCTCCAGTACTCCAAGTGAGGTCTCACCAGTGTTCTGTACAATGGCATGAGCACTTCCCTCTTTCTACTGCTAATACCTCTCCCTATACAACCAAACATTCTGCTAGCATTTCCTGCTGCTCTATTACATTGTCTGCCTACCTTTAAGTCCTCAGAAATAATCACCCCTAAATCCCTTTCCTCAGATGTTGAGGTTAGGACAAATATTCTGTACTCTGCCCTTGGGTTTTTACGTCCAAGATGCATTATCTTGCACTTATCCACATTAAATGTCAGTTGCCACAACTCTGACCATTTTTCTAGTTTACCTAAATCATTTGCCATTTGGCTTATCCCTCCTGGAACATCAACCCTGTTACATATCTTAGTATCATCCGCAAAAAGACACACCTTACCATCAAGACCTTCTGCAATATCACTAATAAAAATATTAAAGAGAATGGGTCCAAGTACAGATCCCTGAGGTACCCCACTGGTGACAAGCCCAAGCTTCGAATATACTCCATTGACTACAACCCTCTGTTGCCTGTCACTCAGCCACTGCCTTACCCATTCAACAATATTGGAATCCAAACTCAAAGATTGCAGTTTATTGATAAGCCTTCTATGTGCAACAGTGTCAAAAGCCTTACTGAAATCTAGGTAAGCAATGTCTACTGCACCACCCTGATCTATCATTTTAGTTACCCAATCAAAAAAATCAATAAGATTAGTTTGGCATGATCTCCCTGAAGTAAACCCATGTTGTCTCTGATCTTGAAATCCATGTGTTTTTAGATGTTCAACAATCCTATCCTTTAACATGGTTTCCATCACTTTCCCCACTACTGAAGTAAGGCTTACTGGCCTATAGTTGCCCGACTCCTCCCTATTACCTTTCTTGTGAATGGGCACAACATTCGCTAACTTCCAATCTTCTGGGACTACTCCTGTTAACAATGATTGGTTAAATAAATATGTTAATGGTTTTGCTAGTACACCACTAAGCTATTTTAATAGCTTTGGGTGTATTCCATCAGGTCCCATTGACTTATTTGTCTTTACTTTTGACAGTTGAAATAGAACCTCTTCCTCTGTAAACTCACGTGTAATAAATGACTCATTTATCCTTTTTTTTAACGGAGGTCCCTTTCCTTCATTTTTAGCTGTAAATACCGAACAAAAATATTCATTGAGGCAGTCAGCTAGACCTTTATCCTCATCTACATACCTTCCTTCTTTTGTTCTTAATCTAACTAATCCTTGTTTTACTTTTCTTTTCTCATTTATGTATCTAAAAAAAGTTTTGTCCCCCTTTTTTACTGACTGTGCTATTTTCTCTTCTGTGTGTGATTTGGAAGCTCTTATAACTTGCTTAGCCTCTTTCTGCCTAATCTTATGGGTCATTCTGTCTTCCTCACTCTGTTTTTTTTTTATAATTACTAAGTGCTAACTTTCTGTTTTTTACTATTTTGGCCACATCTGCGGAGTACCACAGTGGTTTCTTGAATTTTTTGCTTTTACTGACAAGCCTAATGCAATTTTCTGTTGCCTTCAGTAGTGCAGCTTTTAAATAATCCCATTTCTTTTGGACTCCATTTAAGTTGCTCCAGTCTGATAATGACTCCTTTACACATATTCTAATTTTAGAAAAGTCTGTTTTTCTAAAGTCTAAAACTTTTGTTTTTGTGTGGTGGGACTCAGTCACTGTTCTTATATTAAACGACACTGACTGATGATCACTGGATCCTAACCTTTCACCTACAGTAATATCTGATACCAAATCTCCATTTGTTAACACTAAATCTAGTAAGGCCTCTTTACGAGTTGGCTCCTCAATGACTTGTTTTAGAGACAATCCCAGTAGGGAGTTTAGAATATGTGTGCTTCTGGCACAAGTAGCTATTTTTGTTTTCCAATTCACATCAGGAAGATTAAAGTCACCCATGATGATAACTTCCCCCTTCATTGTCATTTTAGCTATTTCTTCAACTAGTAGATTATCTAACTCTTCAATTTGTCCTGGGGGCCTATAAATCACACCTACACGAATTACTGTGTGATTACCAAATTCTAACGTAACCCAAATGGACTCTATGTTCATCTCAGTAACCTTTATTAGGCTAGATTTTATGCTATCCTTCACATACAGGGCCACCCCTCCCCCTTTCTTGCCTTCCCTGTCTTTTCTATATAAAGAGTACCCTGGTATTGCTATGTCCCATCCATTTTTTCCATTATACCATGTCTCAGTAACAGCGACTAAATCTACACTATCAGTTGCCATTATTGCCACAAGTTCATGGATCTTATTTCCTAAACTGCGAGCATTTGTAGACATGACTCTAAGCTTATCATTTTTTAACACACTTGCTACAGGCACCTTCTGTCCTTGTTTTGGGGGACAATTGGATTGATGTTTTATCACCCCTTTGCCCCCCCCCCCTCCTAGTTTAAATACATCCTAGCAAAACCTCTGAACTGCTCACTGAGAACATTTGTTCCCTTTTGAGAAAGATGCAAACCATCTTTTTTGTACAGTTTATTTCCATTCCAAACAGAGCTACCATGAGCAATAAAGCCAAATCCTTGCTCCCGACACCATTCACCAAGCCACAAGTTAAAGTCCCTAATACGCATCCGCCTGTCATTCTGAGTGTTATGCACAGGCAGAACTTCAGAGAATGACAGCGTGGAAGCAACCTGCCGTATATCATTGGCAAAAACACTAAAAACTTCCTTAACCTCTGAAACCTCATTGCAAGCCAAGTCATTTGTCCCTAAATGGACAAGTACATCCAATTCCCCTTCCTGCTTTGCTTGCTTAACAATATTACAGATACGTCTCCTGTCTCTGTAAGCAGTAGCTCCGGGAAGACACCTCACTAGACCACCATTGTCCATCTCCACACCTCTTATGATGGAATCCCCCAACAACAACTGCTTTCTATTAGGCCTCACCATAGTCTTCAAGCCTCTCTGCACAACACCACTAGCCTCAGTGCCTCTCTGCACAACACCACTGGCCTCAATGCCTCTCTCCACAACACATCTAGCCTCAGTGCCTCTCTGCACAACACCACTAGCCTCAATGCCCCTCTGCACAACACCACTAGCCTCAGTGCCTCTCTGCACAACACCACTAGCCTCAGTGCCTCTCTGCACAACACCACTAGCCTCAGTGCCTGTCTCCATGACACCATTACACTCTGAAAGTGCAGAAAATGAATTATGTAGAACAACAGACTGTGCAATATGCCTTTTATCCACAACTCTAAGTCTACCAGATCCTACAGTAATCCATCTGCCATTCCTACTATGTCTCTGTGGCAGTGGCTTTGCAGCATTTCCAACCTGAGTTTGTTTACCAGATAATTTACAAATTATATTCAAAAATACAATCTCCTGCCGCAAGTTAGAGAACTGCCTACAGATTAGACAACAACCAAACCTCCAATAAGTGGAACGCGAAACAAATGCATAGCAACTATTACACTGAACTAAGTCTGCCATTCCAATGAGGTGAATTATTTAAATCAAACGAATCTTAACTTTTTATTTATCCTCCTGAATACCTCAGATTACCTCCAGTTTATCTCCAGAATATCTCCAACCACAGACACTTAGAAGCAACACTCTCCAGAATATCTCCAACCACAGACACTTAGAAGCAACACTCTCCAGAATATCTCCAACCACAGACACTTAGAAGCAACACTCTCCAGAATATCTCCAACCACAGACACTTAGAAGCAACACTTAGATGAAGCAACCAAGCTATATTTTTTTTTAAAATTGTATACAATGTAACATTCTTCTTCTTTCACTGGGTAAGTATATTAGTACTTAGGCAATACTGTGCTCCGGAACTTCGGCACTTCGGCACTTTGACACTTCGGAAACTTCGGAACTTCGGCACTTCAGCACTTCGATAATTTCAGAACTTCGGGACATCGGCAATTCGGCACTTCGGCACTTCGGACATTCGGAAGTACCCGAATGTCTGAATTGTCCGAAATTCGTCCGAATTCCTATTTGGACCGAAACGAATTGCACATGTCTAGTATAATGTTTCACTTACCCTATTATATAGGAAAGGTATAATGTTTTACTTACCCTATTATATAGGCAAGGTATAATGTTTTACTTACACTATTATATAGGTAAGGTATAATGAACCTTGCCTATGTGTACCACATCTGCTCAAATGATCTGAGATCTGTGATCTTATCCTATGGGGCTCAATTAAATGTGAGTGTACCAATATTGAGTGATATTCTCTGTATAGTACTGGATTTACTACACTATATAAGCATTTTGTCATTATAGGACATTATACCTTACCTATATAATAGGGTAAGTGAACACATTTTATGCGCTCCACTGTTTCACTGGGGTGAGTGTATATACCACACAGTAAAGGTTTTTTGGTTTTAGCTGCTGTCTGTAGTGTACTCAGGAAACGCAGGCTTGAGAAAGGGGGTTAACCCGTACCAAAATCCTACAATCGTTTAAACTAAAGGGCCATTGCCATTTCAATATTTCAGAGTAAGATATATTCACATATGTACCAATATAGCAAAAGATGATTTTATTTATTATAATTTTTTGTGAAATCGCTCCTTTGAGAAGTTATAAATACATAGTAAAGTTTCACTCTATACCCTAAAAAAACCTTTGATGTTATATATTGAGCATTTTACTGATACCAAGGGACCGCCCCCATTTCTGCTGCATTGATAATGCAAAATTAAAGGACCACTATAGTGCCAGGAAATCATACTCATTTTCCCAGCACTATAGTGCCCTGAAGGTGCCCCCACCCTCAGGGTCCCCCTCCCGCCATGCTCTAGGGGGTGGAAGGGGTTAAACTTACCTCTTTCTCCAGCGCCGGGCAGGGGACTCTCCTCCTCCATTCAGTCAGTCCATAGGAAAGCATTCACAATACTTTCCTATGGACGCTGCCGTCTTCTCACTGTGATTTTCACAGTGAGAAGCGCGGAAGCCCTCTAGCAGCTGTCAATGAGACAGTCACTAGAGGCTGGATTAACCCTATTATAAACATAGCAGTTTCTCTGAAACTGCTATGTTTATAAAAAAAAGGGTTATTCCTAGCTGGACCTGGCACCCAGACCACTTCATTAAGCTGAAGTGGTCTGGGTGCCTATACTGGTCCTTTAACACTTCCACATTATCAGTGTAAATTTCATCCAACGTGGATAACATTGATTGGCTGAGGGCAGAATAGCCCAGCACCATTAGTCAATCAAAGTTGTCTAGGTTGGGTGAAATTGACATTAATAATGCAGAAGTGTTAATTCCTCATTACACACTTGGCCTAGATGAGGGCAGTTCCTGGAGGTATTTCAAGAACCCTGAGATTGTAACAAACCAGGGGGTCCCCTGGTGACATCATCAGTATTGCCCATGTTTAGCCAATCCAATGCTTTCCCATGGGGAAAGCATTGGATTGGCTAAAAGCTGCAAGAAGGCATGGCCAAACGCTGTTTTGGCCAATCAGCACCTCCTCATAGAGATGCATTGAATCAATGCATCTCTATGAGGAAACTTCAGCGTCCCCATGCAGAGCATGGAGATGCTGAACGGCAGTGCTGCCTACAGTGCAGCACTGAGCTAGGAAGCACCTCCAGTGGCCATCTGAGGAGTGGCCACTTGGAGGTGTCCCTAGGCGCAATGTAAACAATGCATTTTCTCTGAAAAGACAGTGCTTGCATTAAAAAAAAGGCCTGCATATAATGAATATACTCACCAGAACAACTACATTAAGCTGTAGTTGTTCTGGTGACTATAGTGTCCCTTTAAGTTGAGGTTCACTAAGCTCAATAGGAGGAATGCCATCTTCAAATTAAAAATCATACTTACTGATGACCAAACTCCAATAATACCCTATATGGCACCATTTATCCTTCCTTTGGATGCTTCCAAGTTCGCTGTGCCAAATATTGCTTTAAAGTCAAGGACACTTGGATATCACAGTCTGCTGCAATGATAGAATTTGTCTTTTTTTTTCCTTTTTTTTTATATACCCTCCTCCCTAAATAGCAGAGCTTTATTAAGTGATCTATATCCTGGGCTAGACAGTATGCATTACAAATGTTCATAAATAAATGTGTTGTCTGAGATCTTAGGTTCAGCCTGCTCCTGTGAAAGAAAGTTGTTCACTTGCCTGCTGCATTGCATTATATTGTGCCATTAGACCTTGATTATTAAGATTATCTGGGGCACCGTGATCACATCGCTTTCAGACTGATTATCAGCCGCACAAAAGGAAATCTAAAATCCGGGAATTAAACACTCTACAATATGTGTAATTCAGCACGTTAAGTCCTCCCGTGCACAAATTCTCTTTGTCCGTGATTGCTAAATTGTCAAGAAGCTAATAAAACCTGCAGAGTGTCAATTCAATGTGTGTGTTTCATGCACACTGCTTTTACATGATTCGTAAAAAAAAAAAGGAATATAAAGTTATTTGTAGTGTTGATCCTGATTCTTGAATTAGCAATTGAGAACCGTTAAGGCAGTGGAACTCCAAGCCAGACAATGAAATTGGATTTTGTCTTAACGGAGTCTACACAACACAAGATTCAGTAAAATATTACCCTCATTTTATCCACATACCATCTGGCGTTATAAGCTTTATCACAACATAATGGTACATCCCAGCTGGACTTACTTGTATGAATATGCACTGCACTGGATGTTTAATGCTTCAATATTGATGTAGTCTCTGTTCCTGATCGCTGATCTGTAATTAGTAACACGGTTAGTTAAAGCATCAGTACATCGAAACAAGGGTGAAAAATGCTGGGAACGAAACAACCAGAGAAATTAAATAAAAGTTGTCAATGCCATGCTTTGAAATGTATTTCTGCAATTTATCCAGTTAGTGTTTTATGGTACACCAAATAAAAATGTTCAAAGGGGAACAAGGTAGCACCCATTTAAATAAATTATTGGTATTTTTCAGAATCATGGGGGAGTCTGGAGAGGGCTTCCATTGGACATATATATTTACTGTCCTGTCACCTGGGCTAGTAAAGCAGATAGTTATTGGAATGAGACAGATACATATTTAATTAAAAGTTAAACACCATAATGAAAGCTGCAGAAGTCTATTCAATGAGAACTTTAATTAAAGGGACAATCCAGACTCTTAAGGCACTTTAGCTAGCTGAAAAGCTTTAGGTGTGAAGAGTGTGTCCTATTATTTTTATTTTTTTAAAAAGGGCAGATTTCAATAGAAACTAGAAAAGCTACAATTTCTGGGGAAATTGTGTGAAGTGTTCTTGCCTGCACCACTAGTCTACAACTGGAGTGGGCGGAGTAACTTATTATTTATATAGCACATTTAATTGCAACGTTGTTGCCCAAAGGGCTTCACAGTTACATTAAAACATACATTTATAAAAACATTAGCAGGTGCAAAAGGCCCTGTCTATGACATCACTTGCTGCTCCAGCCTGGCACAAGTCAGAGTATTTTGGCGGTTGCCACCTTCAAACGGTCGTATTTTAAAAACTATACATCCTACAGCGAAGAGCTTTACATTGTGAGAATCACAAGAGCCTGACCTACATTGTGATGCATAGTATGTCTCTGACGTATTAAAAATGAAGGCACAGTCACAGTTTAGAAATTGCTCTTCAAATTTGACCTGGCTAGAGTGGAGTTTCAATGAATGTCAATGGACGGTGTGAGTTGCAAACAAATGGTCATATTGTGAAAACTATCAGGAATATGGCTTAGTCGTGGACATTTTTAGTGGCAGCAGGGATAGCTGAACGTTTTGATATAAGATTTGTGTAGGTGGGCTTGAAAATGAGGGAGTGGTGGCAGTTTAGAAATCATGTCCTGATTTTTCAACTTTTGCCAGCTCCCACTCTAGTTTTGAACATTTTGCCATTTATTCCTATGGGACCAATTTTGCCACAAGAACGACGATATTCCGAGAACCATTCGGCGAAACATTCCACAAAGTAATAGCACACCAATCGGGAACAATCCGCACGTTTCGGTATATTACTGTCTATGTAGTGTAAAAACTGTGGGAGGAGTTAGGGTGGTAAATTTGGCTATAATAAGAATAATAATATATATGTGAGATAACAGTAAGTGGTCTTGCTATGCTTAATTAACACTTTTATAAATTAACCTAGTAACACCCCCTGGCTGTCAATCAGACAACAGTTCCTATTACTTCCTGGTTTTGCACTGAACTTAAGAGGTAGCAATCGCCCAGTGCACCTAGCATAGACTTCTCATTGAGTTGCACATAAAGTATGGGCAGGGTTAGAAGAGGAGGGCTTGTAAAGATAAGAGATCGGCAGTTTTTGCAAGCTGTTTGTAGATATAACTCCAAAGAAGAAAATGCATAATTAAATGCATGGATGTTTTAATTTGGGGTATATCTACTAAACAGTGATGTTTATTTATTTATTTTGTATGTGGGTAGTGGAGTATTTTTTTAACTCATGGGTCAGTGGTCCATAGTCCCCACTCCATAAAAGGCGTATATCTCAAATTATTACAGGTATCTCTACCTTGTATATCTAACACAAGGAGGTGATCGTCTCCCTGGGACTAGTGATGTATTATAGCACCAACATTCCAGTAGCAAAGAAATGGTCCTACCTCACAGATATGAAATGCCCCTAAAATTACTGAGTCCCTATGCATGCTTCTAAATATTTGTGTGCATATTCCTTAGCCTCTCCCTAAAACAGTACCTGAAAAATAAAATTAGTTTAAGATCATTACTTATATTAATGAAACATCGTACCTTCTGACCACGGCATACCCTTAAATGGTAATTGTGATTTTTATGGTAAGTATTTTATGTTTTTTTCTCACTGTATGAACTTTCTGTCTAATAATTATTTGGACAATAAATTACAAAGGTAGGCACACTAAACTAGTAGGATCACCAGGGCCATCTTTAATATTGATTGGACCCTGGGCAAGCATTAGCGTGGGACCCTTGGACCCTGTTCCCCAACTCCCACTCACTGGCATGCAATCACACCCTATACCCCTCCACAGTGACTGCACTAAAGTGGAGAGGGTCCTGGTGCAAGATTTTTTTGTGCTTCTCATCACAAGGGTGGCAAACAGGTAGATCCCCATCTGTCTTGCTGCTCCAATAATGCTTTGACAGCTGGGCAGCTGGGAATCTACAATTTTCCCGTGCTTGCAGAGTTGTATTTAGCACTGAGCAGTGTTTGTGTTAGTGTGAATGTAGGAGCAGGTTTGTATGTGTTGTTGGTGTTTCAATGCAAGCATGCATTTATGAGTTGTGTTGATTTTTGAATGCAAGGGTGTGGTTATATATAATTTTGGTGTTTAACACAGAGGTGTTGCATGGAATAGTCTTCCAGCTGAAGTGGTAGAAGTTAACACAGTAAAGGAGTTTAAGCATGTGTGGGATAGGCATAAGGCTATCCTAACTATAAGATAAGGCCAGGGACTAATGAAAGTATTTAGAAAATTGGGCAGACTAGATGGGCCGAATGGTTCTTATCTGCCGTCACATTCTGTGTTTCTATGTTTCTATGTTTCTATGTGTTTTTGTATGTATTGTTGACATTTCAATGAATGAGTGTGCTTGTATAAAGTGTTGAAGTTCGAATGCAGTGGTGTATTTGTGCATCATGTGTGTGTTTGAATGCTGAGATGTACGCACATGAACACATACACTGCCACACAAACACAAATGCAGATACACACACTAAAAAACATGCAGACACTAAGACAAACACACACAGATACACAGTTGGCTGACATCTCACTCCAATTAGCTCTTGGAGATGTCATTAGTCTAGGGGTTCACATACTTTTTCCACCTGCACTGTGAATGTTTACATGGTGTGTTCAATAAAAACATGGCAACATTTCATTCTTTGTGTGTTATTAGTTTAAGCAGACTGTGATTGTCTATTGTTGTGACTTAGATGATGATCAGATCACATTTTATGACCAATTTGTGCAGAAATCCATATCATTCCAAAGGGTTCCCATACTTTTTCTTGCAACTGTATATATATATATATATAATAACTGTTTGGAGACAGCTGTAAGATACAGCAATTTTCAGTAATTCTAGTAATAGAATGCAGAGTATGTTACTGTTTGATTATTTAACAATTCCAAGCCAGAAATACTAAAGATCCAAATTTTTTTAGGCTATATAGGTTGTAGATAGTACATTATATTAAGAGGGCGATAGACACCCTTCAAGGATAGAAAGCAAATAATTTTGGTCTGTTCTGATGTGACATCTTGTTTAAATGAACAATAACAATAACAATAACAATTTAAATGCTAAGTAACATAACCAATACAAATAGAACAGACTCTTCATCACATGCCCTCAACCACCATTCTTCCAGTGTTTTTATGTTTCAGTATTTTATTGTCACGATACCTAGTGACCCAACATGCAGTGTGTATATGATAATGGATAGACGTTGTTAGATTAAGAATGGTCAGGAACAACTGAGTCAGGGAAGCCAGAACTCAGGGTAGCGAAAAACCAACAGCCAAGTCACAGGAAAACAGAACGGAGAATAGTCAAGGGAAGCCAAGAACAATATACCAGAACAAACATAGAATATAACACACTCTTGGGAACTGTAAACATAAATCACAACAGGGCAATGATCCACACCCTAAGTGCCCTTTTTATAGGCTATGTCTTTAACTCTATAGCCACGACCCCAAAACGTTCAACATCCAATGTTTTAGCGGGCTGTGATGTCATCAGTGTCATTAAAAAGGGGTGGAGCTACAGCAGCCGGATTCGGAACTGCTGATGAGATGAGAGGGACCGTGGTAAGGGTCCCTCTCCCATTCCTGGACCTTCCCAGGCTGTGTTATAGCCTGGGCAACTTAAGGTAACATGACATATGACATAAACTCTCTCTCTATTATATATATATATATATATATAATAGAGAGAGAGAGATTATATTGTGTGATTTATGGCTAAAGCATCGTGTCTCCACAAGTATAGAAACATGTTATACAAATACTGTTCTATATCATTTACTATATTCTAGATTTTGCCATCAGCCGTCACTTTAGATTTGAGCCAGATGCACAGCAGATATCAATATCATTGCACATGCATGAAAACATGTGTGGAAGGTTGTTTAGTCTTGTGGGATCTTACATAGAACCCCATTTTGGATTGTTACGCATGTGCTAGAGTTCACATATGAGTCAACTCTTGCCAGCTTCATCTACCAGGAGCTGAAGATGGCCTTGGTCTGGAATAAATTGGCGTTGATGTACTAGGACTTTAGGTGACCGCCTCTGGCTTCCTTCTATAACTTCGGGGGCCACAATAATAATGAACATGTCTAGAACGCTGACTGTGCTGTGAAATTTGTTTGAATAAATTAATGTTGCATTGGAAAGACCAGTGAGTTTACTCTTCGTTGGATCATATAGATGGACTGGAGGTGCGCCGTGGGATAAACGTTTGTGGGTAGATTAAGTGCAGTACCCCTTGGGACTTTATATATATATACACTTCTTCTGCTACTTTGACATATGTTCACATATGTTTTGGTCACATCATGTTAAAAAAGCAGATTGCTGTTTCTTGATATATATATATTTTTGAAGCTAACCAGATGCTCATTTCATTACTTGGTCCCCATGACTGACTGTATTTCTCTACTTGACATGGAAATTGTGATTAGTAGCTGAAATTCTCAATTCAAATATATCTTCAGGCATTACATCCATAGCAACGCTTTGTATTACAGTTGAAGTTGCCCTTTATTATTGATGTGCCATTTACTTTTATGCTATCTTATGAAAGTGATAAAAATATTCAATTTAAGTACCAATACGGAGTCCTTCCTGTCGTTATTCCATGATATGAAAGTACCATAACTGGTTGAGAGCAAAATAGACAATCAAAATGGTTGCTTGCTCTGGCGCACATGTGATAAGAAAGCTATTTTTACCTTTTCATGACATGAAGTTAGGCAATTCCCATTATTATATGATAACTTCTGTCATGTCATCTTAAGTCATATAAGTAGATCTTTTATTAAAGAGCACATTTAGAATCTGGATATAATAGTAACTGTTATGGAATGTTCCGTATATATTTACTTTTATTATTCTAGAACAAGCATGTCAAATTCAAAGGCTAGCACGGGCCACATAAACAAGGTTTAAGTTAAGAGGGCCGCAAAAAAAAAAGAAAACCTTAAATTTTCATAGAAACTTTGGTTTGTTTTGAAAGGTACAGTATAAATACCCCAGTCCCCTCCTCTGTACTAAATCCCAGTACCCCCCTGTGCACTAATTGACAGTCCCCCCCTATATTAAATTCCAGTCCCCCCCTATACTTAATCCCAGCACCACCTCTACTAAACCCCAGCCCTTGTTTAAAAAAAAACAACCACCATTCTTCCAGTTTTTTAATGTTTCAATATTTTATTGTGACGATACCTAGTGACCCAACATGCAGTGTGTATATGAGAATGGTTAGACGTTGTTAGATTAAGAATGGTCAGGGAAAACTGAGTCAGGGAAGCCAGAACTCAGGGAAGTGAAAAACCAACAGCCAGGTCACAGGAAAACAGAACGGAGAATAGTCAAGTAAAGCCAAGAACAATATACCAACAAGCAGACTCCTCTGGTATACCCCCAATGGTGCCGTCTGCATCATGTGCGAAAGGTGGAGCACGTTGATGACATACACATTTACTGACAGACACACACACATTTACACATTCTTGCACACACACTCACATTTTATTTATTGCTCCCTACCTTTGGGAGCTGGTATGGGGCCTCTCCCTGATCTTCTCTCTGGAGCTCAGCCTTTATGCTCCCTCGTGCGCGCAGTTTAGTGATGCCAGAATGACGTAATATTCTGGCACCAGGCATCACTACAGAGGGTACGCACAAGGGAGCAGGAAGACTGAGCTCCCTCACTGCCGCCAGGAACCTCTCCTCTCTGGCCGTGTAATTTTGGCAGAGTAGGCATCTGCCATGTGGGGAGAGCAGGTGTCTACTCTGCTTTAGTAAGCATGGCAAATTTGCCGCTTGCCGGGCCACAAAAATATTAATTGTGGGTCGCGAGTTTGACATGCTTGTTCTAGAATGTGTGCACTGAATAATAGACCTGATAATGCTATGAACTCATTTTTTTCGGTGCATGTTCTGGGACCACGATTTAATTTCCATCTGCATCAAAGTTGAATGCAAACACCAAGTAGCCAATGATATATAAATTAGATTATTATTTATTTTTTTATCAAGATGCTGATTAGACTGCATGATTATTGCACAGATGTGCCTTAGGTTGGCCACAATAAAAGGCCACTCTAAAATGTGCAGTTTTACTGTATTTGCGGGAACTGGGGGGCTCCGACAACCAGTCAGTATCTGGTGTGACTACCATTTGCCTTACGCAGTGCAGCACATCTCCTTCGCATAGAGTTGATCAGGTTGTTGATTGTGGCCTGTCGAATGTTGGTCCACTCCTCTTCAATGGCTGTGCCAAGTTGCTGGATATTGGCAGGACCAGGAACACGCTGTCATAGATGCCGATCCAGAGCATCCCAAACCTGCTCAATGGGTGACATGTCCGGTGAGTATGTTTGCCATGCAAGAACTGGGACGTTTTCAGCTTCCAGGAATTGTTTAAAGATCCTTGCAACATGGGGCCGTGCATTATCATGCTGCAACAGGAGGTGATGGTTGTGGATGAATGGCACAACAATAGGCCTCAGGATCTCGTCACGGTATCTCTGTGAATTCAAAATGTCATCAATACAATGCACCTTTATTTGTTGTCCTCAACATACGCCTGCCCGTACCATAACCCCACTGCCACCATGGGCCACTCAATCCACAACGTTGACATCAGCAAACCGCTTACCCACACGACACCATACATGCTGTCTGCCGTCTGCCCTGTACAGTGAAAACCGGGATTCATCTGTGAAGAGAACACCTCTCAAAAGTGCCAGATGCCATCGAATGTGAGCATTTGCCCACTCAAGTTGGTTACGACGACGAACTGCAGTCAGATCGAGACCCCGATGAGGACGACGAGCATGCAGATGAGCTTTCCTGAGACAGTTTCTGACAGTTTGTGCAGAAATTCTTTGGTTATGCAAACCGATTGTTGCAGCAGCTGTCTGGGTGGCTGGTCTCAGACGATCTTGGAGGTGAAGATGCTGGATGTGAAGGCCCTGGGCTGGTGTGGTTACACGTGGTCTGCGATTGTGAGGCCGGTTGGATGTACTGCCAAATTCTCTGAAATGCCTTTGGAGATGTCTGGAAAGAAATGAACATTCAATTCACGGGCAACGGCTCTTGTGGACATTCCTGCAGTCAGCATGCCAATTGCACGCTCCCTCAAAACTTGTGACATCTGTGGCATTGTGCTGTGTGATAAAACTGCACATTTTAGAGTGGCCTTTTATTGTGGCCAGCGTAAGGCACGCCTGTGCAATAATCATGCTGTCTAATCAGCATCTTGATATGCCACACCTGTGAGGTGGATGGATTATCCCAGCAAAGGAGAAGTGATCACTAACACAGATTTAGACAGATTTGTGAACAATATTTGAGAGAAATAGGCCTTTTGTGTACATAGAAAAAGTCCTAGATCTTTGAGTTCAGCTCATGAAAAATGGGGGAAAAAACAAAAGTGTTGCATTTATCATTTTGTTCAGTGTATAAATTTAAGAAAATGGAACGAAAAAGCAAACACAAGTTATTGGCGATTTTTAATGTTTTATTCAACGGTGTAAATTACAAAGAAATAACAGTTCCACTTTAACTAAGAAAGAATGGTTCACTGAGCTAGTTTTTCAATTGAAGAATAGGTCACTGAGCTAATGCCATGCATATAATTTGTGTCCCTGCCAAAAAAAAAGGCTAAGAAGCACTGGTTTAATATAAAGAAAGAAAAAATAATAATACGGGTACTTCCATATGTACTTGCTCTGCAAAATGTTGCTCAAACCTCTGGAGTTGAAGTGGTTAATAAACAGATGCAATTTATAGCATCTGCCATCTGGTTGTAGGAATAACATATCACTAATCTTCAGTAGTTTCAAATTTAAAGGGGGCTGTTATGCATTAAAACATGACATGCATTACTATGCTAGCAGAGATAGACTGTGTCTACAGTATCAGATTTGCAACAGACGCTTTTTTAGAAGCAGGGAAAAGCTAAGCTAAAAAACCTCAGTCTACCAAAGCCATCCATATTCTCTTTTTTTTGTGAGACAACATAACCGTTATCAGCTCAAGCCAGTTTATTTCCCAGCCATGAAAGGTACAGCCTTACTGAGAAGATTCTGATCTCAGGGTACCAGACAGTTATAAATGATCTATCCTACCCCTGACAGCGTGCTAGCACTGTAACAGATGATCCGTTTCTCCAAAGAGCTGAGCCCATGTATTTAGCAAATGGCAAAACAGAGACAGTGAATGAATCCATGTGGACAGGAGGAAAACAAATATAGTTTTTTTTCTTACATTAACTTGATATGATTGATATGTCCCGCTCAAAGCCGGTTTTATTTAAGAGTATATTTGGAGGATAGATATAGCTCGGGAGTCCTATATACAATACACCGCTATCAATTTGTTCCCCTACACTAGCGATGGCTGAACCTTTGGCATTGCAGCTAGTGTGACTATATTTACTATGAAGCTCAGGCACTGTGGATGCACAGTCCGCAGCTTCAGAGTCCAAGGTTAGCCATAAGTGTATCAGGCTTTAACCCAGCAATGCCATTGTCACACAAGTCCAAAATCTGGGCGGTATCATCAGGTTTGGGTACGTATGGTGACACCTTGTAAGGTATATTTAACTATAGTATGATAAAAGACGTGACCTTTGGTTTCAGATGACTTAACATGTTAACAAGCTAATTCAAGAAGACCTCCGGTGATATTACGAGGGACGGTGCACATTTCTGTACACCTACACACTTTATTTCTCTCTCCCTGACATGCTGTGTTTTGTCTCTGAATAAATATGTGCAGTTGGACTGTAGGTGCATCTGTACAGGGCCCTCTTTAAGGAGGGGCAAAAGGGGCAGCTGCCCTGGGCCCAGTTACTCCTGGGGGCCCTAAGGCAGCTGCCCCATGGGCCCCCTGCAGCACCTGAGGTAATCAGGGGCCACAGCCCTTTAATACTGCTCTGGACCGGGCCCTTGTAATATGGAGGTTGGCTGAATACAAACATACAGCTAGCCCCCGCACACACTGCCCTGTGATCCCTTTTCTTCTCGTGGCATGCTGGGAGGAAGTGAGGTCAGATCACTTCCTCCTCAGTGCCGCTGGGGACTGGGGAGGAGGCACACACCACACGGAGGAGGATGCAAGCATTGTTGGGGAGAGGGACTGAGAAAGCTGATGGCAGACTCCCATCAGCCTGGGCCAGCAAGCTCCCACTGGACCCCAGGGAAGCCACCTTTCTGTACCCAAAAGGTAAGGAGACAGGAGGGTGGCTAAATATGTTTTGTTTTTTGTTTTGCTTATTTCTGATATCACTTTTATTCAAGTGTTTGTGTTTGTAATGTAGCACACAGGGAATAAGTACATGTTAAAAATCCTAGAAGAACCTGACAGTTCCCTATTAAATATAAATTTTAAAAGTATTTATTTTAACATATTATTGCATCAAGTGTTATCAAAGTCTGTATACCATTTCCAAATGTCACTTTTGCCAAATTCTGGACCAGGGTATGTAAGAACAGAGTTGATACATTATATTGGCCAAGGTTGCTGGGAGTTGCTGTTCAAGAGCTGCTAGAAGGCAGAGATTAAAATATGTAAATGTACACATATATGTGTGTGTGTATCTGGCTGTGTTTGTGTCAGTGTGTGTATCTGGCTGTGTTTGTATCAGTGTGTGTATCTGGCTGTGTTTGTCTGTGTGTCAGTGTTTCTGTGTGTATGTATACCTGTGTATGTGTACTTGTGTGTCAGTGTGTATGTGTACTTGTGTGTCAGTGCGTATGTGTACCTGTGTGTGTGTGTGTTTGTGTGTGTGTGTGTGTATGTATGTATGTGTCGGTGTGTGTAAGTGTGCATCTGAGTGTGTGGTAATGCATACATCCCAGCATTTTAATGCCAACACAAATACACTCCATCTCTAGCACTGTACACATATACACCCCTGCATTTATACCTTTATGTATGTGTGTATCTGAGTGTGTGTACATACCTGTGTCAGTGTGTGTGTGTATCTCTGTGTGTGGATGTGCCAGTGTGTGTGTGTGTCAAAGTGCTTGTATCTGAGTGTGTGTGTGTATGTGCCAGTATGTGTCAAGGTGTGAGCATGTGTCAGTGTGCCTATGTGTGTATCTGCGTGTTAATGTGTATGTGTATATGTGTTATAGAAATCACACAACATGCAAACAGAGCCCTGTAAACACAAACATTACATACAAACACACCAGTTTGCTGAAACACCAATACTACACACAAATGTACATATGCATTTAAAACACTACAAACTATGTGTGTATCTGCGTGTTAATGTGTATGTGTATATGTGTTATAGAAATCACACTACATCCAAACAACCCCCTGCATGCAAATACAAACATTACATACAAACACATTCCTGTATTAAAACGCTAAAATTATATACAAACACCAACTCTACACACAAAAGTACACCTGCATTTAAAAGCCAACACTACAGACAATCACACATTCCTGCATTCAAACACAAACACTACACAAAAGTACACCACTGCATTCCAATGGTAACAGTACATACAAATACGCCCCTACATGCACACATACACTCTATACAATAACATGCTGACATTCAATTGCACAAACACTGCTCAAAAATACAACCCTGCAAGGATGCTAGATCCCCACCTGGCATAGCATCGCAGGAGTTGTATGACAGATGGGGATCTATCTTTTCTTTACTCTTGTGCTACAGGGCAGGCCTGAATTTTTTTTTTTTTGCACCAAGGCACTCTCTACATTAGTTTCGCCTCTAGGTTGGGGTGGAGGGAGTGATTGCATGCCCAGGGGGCCCAAGCAGATGCTTGCCCAGGGTCCAATCAATATTAAAGACGGCCCTGCATCTGTAGGTGGATGTACCCATCAGTTACGTTTTTTTCTTGTGTTTTATCACTTTTTCACGGGTGTCCGTGTGTTTGTTATTTGCATCTGTAGGTGGACCAGAGTAATTTAATGCAATAGCAAGTAAATACACTTACGCCCTTCTAACACAGCAAGGTGAAAAAGTTACATTCACCACATATGGTCACTCAAACAAAGTAGAAAATGGGACGTCAATGGATTTCCACTAAAAATTTTCTGTTTCCACATTATTTATATTGAAATCCTTTATCTCGTAACCTGTTGGATAGGGATTTATTGTAAGTGCTGGGAAACCTAGCTTCCCCTGATAACTAACAGGGAGCTGAGTCTATACCCTTCCAGCAACCCATGCTCAAGAGAGTGTTAAATACGGAGCTGAGCCATTCTAATAAAATAATGCCCATAACCCCATTCAGCTGCAAGGTAGGTGGTTCTGAAAGTGTAGGGGTCCAAAGAACAGATTACCAGAAGCTTACTGCCCTTCTTACAAAGAACCAGTATAAGGAGGGTTAATATATTGTGACAGTTCTCACCGTGACATCCAGACGCAGTCACCCCAGAAGTGCCCAACAGGGGATTTGAACTGTGGCCCTCGTGTCCTGTTTCTGCTGTCTTGCTTCTGAACCACATTTAAGCTCATGTTTCAGCTTGATTTTAAACCTTGCCTTGTTTCCAGCACTAGGGGGATGGACTTTACCTGTGGCTTCACCTGTCTATCAAAGACCACCTGAGGAAGATGGATCATTATCCAAGGTATATAACACTGCCTCTCCCTGAGGGCAGTGTCAGTTTGTTGTTTCATGTTTCCTGTTACTTTAGACTGACTTGGCTTGTGACCCCTGCTTCTGGATCTTCTTTATTGCCTGTTCGCTGCCTGCCCTGACCTTTGCAACCATGTCGCACTACTCTTCTGGATTTGCCTTTGTCTGTACTGTGAATTGGAACACCTTTCATCCACAGCCCCCATGCACAGATTCATAGTCCTGGTGGTTTCTAACCTTATTACCTTGGACTGTGTATATCTGCAAGGTTGAGCACAGATCTCTGCCTACTGGACTTTCAACTAAGGTAAGCCGTGACACAGAGCAGAAGTCCTTCACATTTCACCCAATGAATCTCTCACATTCCAGAAACTGGGGAGTCTGTGGGACCTCAACAGTTACTATCATGCTCAAACGGTTATGAACAGCACTGTCACACAAGTAGCTAGGAAATGTAAGGTTAAGGTGTGGGTTAAAACTAGGGTTAAGGGTTAATTTAACTTAACGCCAACCTTACATATAATACTAAAATTAAATAAAGAAATAATTGTAACCCTAACTGTTACCTCAAGAATGAGGATCTTCTAATCTAAATTCTCTCCCTAAACATAACCAAATTTCAACACTCAATTTAAAAAAATGGGTATAGGATCAGCGCTGTGTGATCTAATGAGAGCTAAAAACAGATAAGAAGCTGCAACCTATAGGTATGAGGTTCCCTCTAATGTCCTCAAAAAGGAAATGGTAGAAACACAATAATACGTACGATCGTGATCACATGCTCATGATTCCCCCCTCTCTTTCCGGTCTCCCCATAGGCTTCACGCCATACTACATTTCCCAAAAGGCATCAGTACATACCATGTGATCGCGGCAGCTCGTGATCACATGATTATCGATCCCTTTTCTATTTTCAATATTAGGATTCGTTTTTAAGCTAGAATTAAAGGTTTTAATTATATTTTTAGTTACCCACATTATGCACTTTTTATATTTAAGATTTGTTATATCTTTGTATCTCACACATTGTATTGATGACGTCATTTTGGCGCCAAAATTTGAATAATCATGTATTTTTTAAGTTTATATAAGTATCTATGTACCAGGCTGATTTTTACTATTGCCAGTTGATAAAGCCCTGTGTGGCGAAACGCGTTTTGGCTATTTTCATATTTTAATTATAATAATAAAGGAATATTGGCTCTTTTATCACATATTTGCCATATACCTTTTATTTTATATTTTTATTTTCATTCTACCTGGTCATACATCACTTTGAAGTTGACATCCATCCAAGAATCCTAGGTGGGGATAATACCACCCACGCCATTATATTGAGCAGTATACCCTGCTCATACAAATGTGAGTACTTTTAATCCTACTTTTTAAACTTATTTTTATCATACAAACAGTGAGCACTATATTTGGCTCTTTTTTTTTTTTTTCTTTTATACCGAGGAATTACCAACATCTCTATCCCACCAGTGAGGGGCAAACGCCACTGAATGCTAATCATACTAGAGCGAGTTTATGCTCTCAAATAGGTGAGTGAATTACCTCCCTAGTATTTACCCAATTTTCACCTATTTACACACAGTCTGCACTATTGGAGTCTCTCTGTTTTCTCATTTGTATGTTCATCGCGGAGTCAAGATTCCTGAAAATAACAGAGGATCAAGCTTCCCATTGAAATTACTATATACCCAAGTCTCTACAAGCCTACCGGAATCCATAAGAAGCCTATTAAGTATTGGGACTATTATACGTATATATTCTTATTCTATTTTAACGTTTTTCATCATATGTGAGCTCATTATATTTACTTATATTCTTCTGTATAGCGCGACCTATTATTGTGTTTCTAACACTCAATTTAACCCTACATTTTCTAACATTCTCTGCAGCCCTAAAACTCACTTGAAATCCTACTTTTATTTACCTTGTTGGACCTGTTAACTGTGAAGGTAACAGATCAATTTGGGGAACAAGCCTTAGCATGATGGGCAGTGGTAGGGATAGTCTGGAGTGGAGACACTACAGGAGCAATATAGGGAGGCAGAGGCAGGAATAGTATAGGTACAATATGGACGCTACAGGGGGACAGTATTGGGGCAGAGGAGAGATTGTATGGGCGTAGAGCAAAGCTTCCCAACTCAGTCCTCAAGTTCCCCCCAGGATTTAGGCATTACCCTGTTGTGTCTAAAGTGTTTGCCTTTTCTTCTAAAAACACCTTGGACACAATTGGCTAATCCCTGTGGTACTTGACTGGGTTGGGAACCACTGACGTACAGGGATAGAAAATAAGGTGGTAAACAAACAGAGAGGTAATCAAATGTGGGTAATTTTGACAGGTACCTACAGCTCTAGGCATGGGGCAACAATTGGGTATCCTGTCAAGGAACCTGGGGGTAAACCTTATCTTGCTATGAAAATAAGAAATATAAGATATTAAATATGACTGCAGTAACCAAAGCAATGCTACAACACATGCTGGATGAAGTGGCTGGCAGAATGCAGAAAATGGTAAAAACGGTGATTGAGGAGCTGAAAAAAGATATAGTGGACCTGGGCACTCGAACCTCCCACTTAGAAGGAAAGGTGGCGGAAATTTCCACAGCCCATAATACTATGGTGGACAAAGTGGAGGACATGGAGATCAGGCTGGAGAGATATGAATGTAAACTGATGGACTTGGAGGATCGCTCCCGACGGAACAATCTCCGGTTAAGTGGAATCCCCAAAGAAATACCTCAGACAGAACTAACTGCCTTCGTAACAGAGTTCTTCTGCTCCATATTGCCTGATATCCCAGTGGACATGCTGATCGTCGAGTGGCTTCGAGGATATATAGAGTGTCCAGACCTTCCCATCTCTCTCCAACTACACCCAGAGACGCTCTCATGCATGTGCATTTCTCCCACATTAAGGAACTAATTTTAAAGACCCCCGAAACAAGAGAGATGTGGCAGCAAAATTTAAAGATGTCTTGATCTTTACCAATCTCTTGGCGGAAACCCTGAGGCGCTGGCGGACCTACAGGACCATTACGGAGACCCTACGCCAGCATAACATCCCATACCAGTTAAGGCGGCAACAGGAAAGGCCTGTGGCACCAGGATCCAAGGAGAGTGGAGGGCAGCCAAACAGAAGCGGGCCAATGCGAGAACCAAAAATTGAGGGCGGTCAGGGGCTTTCCCACATGCATCCCGGTGATGTGGTCTGGATTTACCTGCTATGGGACTATGGGTGAGCTGGTCTGCTTAGACCTACCACACGGGGAACGGGAGTATGTCACCACGGCGAAGGGTGTGGTGTGTCATGTCACAGTCAGGGTATGTAAATGTAAAGGGTAATGTGAATATATGCGAAGCCAGGCCCTAATGATGGGCAATTCACTCCCCTGGGCTGACACACAAAAAAGGGTAACAACTTCTCCCTCTCGCCCCCCCCCCCTTCACCCCCACTGCCTAACAATTCGAGAGAGAGATCATATTGCCCACTCCTAGGTCGGGTTCACACGGAGCCCATCAATGGGGATTGGGTGGGGGACAGATCAGACAACGAAGGGAACAATGCAGCCGCAGTGCCCACATCACAGTACGACAGGACTTTGGGTGATCATTGCCTGTATATCAGAGGGGGCCGACTTTAAACCCGCAGTTTCAGCTGGGGTGGCGAAGAAAAGTTCCATTGTGATGGTTTCTAATTATATATTTATTTTTATTTATTTTTTAATTGAAGGAAAATAAACAAACAGAGGAAGGAATGAGATTAACTTCTTGTTAATGTTTACTGTTTACCTATCTCTCGGTGTTGATAGATGGTGCCCTGACGTAAGGGGACCCCGAGAGGAGGGGACCCGCAGCTCTGTAAAATATAATATCGCGTGAGCACGGGGCATGAACTCCCTGTACAGGATAAATAGACAACTGGGCTCAGACCTCTCTAACACTCCCCAACTACACCAAAGTCAATAAACATGTAACCCTATTAGTTACCAACCTACATCTCCCGAAATTACTGGGGACAAAATACAGAATGATTATTGTATTTGTATGTTATGCTGTCTCTGTAAATAGATTTAATGTATTCTCAACATCTGTGACCGAAGGTTTAGTGTTTATTGTAACATACTTTTGTATTTTGCTATTTTGAATATGTTTGTATTCTACACAGCTGTTCAATAAAAACTTGAAATGTAAAAAAAATTAAAAAAGAGGGATGGGGAATTACAACAAGAAATATTTATTTATTTTGTGTGGTAGCATGGGAAGTCTGGGAATGGCCTTAATCTATCCATGCTGATACATTTCTTGGATTAAAAGACATTTGTCTATTTACTGGTTGGCGGGTGGCACAATACTGTGTTGGCGGGTGGCATAGGTGCCATAATACTGCATGTTTACAGATAACATTGGCATCAGAATTTTTTTTTTTACATACAACTGACCACATTAGATGTGCCACCAACAGTTTTATCTACGTTTACTGCCACTCAGAACTTAGTGTATTGTTATCCTTAGTCATTACTGAGCCCCAGGGACAGGCCAAGACATTACATATATAGATAATCCCTCTGCTTTGCATTCAATCCCTTGCCTATAAATAAATGAAATAATGGAATAAGCCATATACAATTCGTGTGCATGGTTTACCCCATAAAATGTAATGGCGTTCATGCATGCATTTGCAATATGAACGGATGTACTTTAACTGTAAAAATAGCAATGGTGGTTATAATGCATGTTTTTAGGTTGGCCATACTCATTGGTATGGGTGAAGTGTACTCAACAGCAGGAATACAGTAGTAAGATAATTCAATCCTGTCTCACTGCTAAAATAAAAGTCAGGCCAGGAGGCATTGGGGGAATGAAGGTTAGAAAAAAATAGGCTTTTTCCTTCATTTATGCCTTTACTAGCAGGTAAAAAAAAAAATATGTAAATATATATATATATATATATATATATATATATATCGTAAACAGTGTGTCTATCATATCCCTTTTAATTTACACATGATTTAGCTCTTGTACAAGAATCTGTTCTCAATGCTTTCAGTAAATATCCTATATTGTTTACGTTGTGTATTTCCATTCTCCATTATTCATTAATCAAACATATAAGAGCAATCTGGAGCTGGACATTTTTATAAAGAAATCTGATTCTCAGGAGCTCATGTATCCAATATAGATCAATGTGGCCGGAAGGGGAGAAATTTAATTACCTTGAATCCCGCTTGAATGCAAAAGACGAAATGTGTCTAAGAGTCGGGGTCATTAAAAAGTCAATGTAATTCTGCCCAAACCCACTGTGTGTTTGGAACTAATGACATTGTGAGCGAAAAGTAATAAATGTTACAATATTCAGGAACAGAACTTGTTACATGATATTGATTAAGGATATGGATGCCATACATTGTAGCATAACTCTAAAATGGAATAACCTTAGCCAAATCATGGTTTCTCCTTGCTACAAACACAACGAGGACGATTTAAACTGAAATAATCCCTCAACATCAAATTGGTAGAGCCAAGGATATGAAGTGGGTAGTGCAGTGGTAGCCAGGAGATGGAGCTCTATTTGTTGCAGTCTACCTCCTAATGTTCCTCTGACAGTATCTAGCTACTTGTTGGCTACCCAGGTGTGGTGTTCCTGAAACCCCAGCCTTTTCAATGAGCAAACACAAAATCTATGCAAATATATGAATGAAATATGATGTTATCTCTGCAATAGGTAATTTGCGTAAAATACATCAGCTGTTGAAGTTAATCACTTGCTTTCTAACAATTAAGCCATCAATCTCTTTTTGTTTTTAAACCTGGAAGAGAATTCCTGGAAGAGAATTGAGTAAACCCTAACTTATTGACTAACTATGGTCCGAAAGGAATGGTTTAGCAAGCACTGCTTTATCCCACTTTTATTTACCATCTTAATTGGCATAGGCCAATTTCCATAGGCATCAGAAAGCCCTTTTACCCACTGGTCTTATTCCTTGAACTTACTGTAGGTGGTTATTTGAGCTGTTTGTACACCTTCTAGCAAGTTATGGTTCTGTTTTTGTTAAATCACTGTTTATTCATGAGCCATGATCAGATCATGTCTAAAACAACATGAAGTTGAGACATCGCTTAAGTTGAATTAGCAACTCTAGTTATGTTCTGACAGAAGAAAGGTACATGGATGCAGAACTGGGTTTCCATAAAGTTGAACTGTAAGTCAGTGTTCCAAAAACAAGAAGTAATCGATTGTGTTTTCATGATGTTAGATCAGCTTAACCCACCAACGAGAGTCGGGATATCTATGTGAAACAACAGAAAGAGGGAATAAGACGTGGACACAGGTAATATAGCCCTTCGAGAAGCCATGACTTTATTATGTTCACTATAAATCCTAGACCTAGTTTTCTCTGTCAGTGTGACAATGGTAAACCTGATAACACCGCGGGACAGTTCAGCTTATCCTCTCGATGAGCACTCAGTAACAGCTCACATACTTCTAAGAAGACTACAACAGAATTGACTCTCACATGGATGAGAAAGAGACGTGGGTGGGGAAGGCTTCATGGGCGCTCAAGGGTAGAATTGGAATAAAGGAGACGAGTCAGCATCCACGTTTCCCACTTTATATTCACAAATGGGATAATACATAGTAACCCTACTGTGCCTTGGTGGGGCTTCAACTGGTATAACCAGTAACAGGTGTGGTGAATGTGTTTGAATCCAGCAAGTTATTCTGCTATACGTGCATTTATGCTGTATTTTTTTATGTCAGTTCAGTTATTTTAGAAGTGTGTGTTTAATTATAATATATCACAATTATCTTCTAAACATGCACAGAGGATAACTAATGCAAATTAATTTAGATTCCCATGATTCCATCTGTTCGCAAACTCCTAGAACAAACCTCTATCAAAGTAAGTGTGAACTTTGATCTTCAAGTTGACATGTCTATGTCCAGTAGTAATTGTTTTTGGCACACGTAAGTAGATGCACTGTAAAGTGAAACCAAGAGGGCTTCACTCACCTAAACATGCGTACATTATAGGGTGCTGCTGGAGCCAAAATATACAGAATCCAGCGCACTCACTTATTCACCAAACAATTATTTCAAATCTTAGTACAGAAAACTATTACAATATCTATGTATGCACTGTAAAGTGATTATTTCTAATTCAAAAGATTTGTAACCTTCATTGTATAGTTGACAGAAGAAAGCTGATTTGACATTCCCTTCAAACACCATTTTAGTAGTACTTATGGGGATGAATACTTTCTAAAATAAGACAAAAAAAAAACTAAACCTAAACAAATTCTATTTTAAAGAGACTCTCAGTCTGCAGTTCAGAAACATAATGGATGCTAAGGAAAGCCATTACTGTTCAGACGTCTGAGAAGGTAGAGCATCATGGGAAATGTATTTCACACAATACTGGAGTGCAAGCGTCAACTTTCACTTGCGTAGAGATTGAGACACTGAATGAGCATCATTTGAGTTGTCAGGGTCAACCTTCATGTGGCTACTGCCAGAGACACTTACTAAGCAGAATGGGAACTGTAGTTTCCAAACATCATGTGGGCCATTACTGATCTAGAAACAAAGACAGTGGCTACACACTGACGGGTGGAATGACACACGTAACATGATAATTTCCCAGCATAGAATGTGACTACCACTTTGATCACAGAATAGATGTTCTAACAGAGTAATAGCTATTAGAATTTTAGTTCTGCTACCCAATAAAAGGCAGCACATTTTGGCATGGATACTTAACGTGATTACAGAATGTTCCTGTGTAGATCTGATACATTTGTAATCAGGAGACCCTAACCTTTTTTTTTATTATTTATTTTTTTAATTCTTCTTTTATTCTTAAAGACTGGCCTCTGCAGGTGCTCATCTTGTATAATTACATAATTACGCAATAAAAAGTCCTCTCTCTTGTTCTCTGCATTATCTTTACATTTGCTCCCACAGAGGCTCACTACTTTGAGCTGACACACTTATGCTTCCCTTAGCAGCAGTAATTGTGTGTTTCTGCCATTTAAACCTAAATAACACCTTTTATGCAATTGATCTTCATTTGGCTAGAACAGCACTTCCATGTATATCTGTCGCTTGCAATTCACATGTAAATGAGGCAGTGTTCAGACAGAACACACATTTCATTTTCTTTGTATGGGATTGGTAAAATGTACTGAAAACAGGACAGCAAACCACGTGTTCGTACATTAATTATAATATGAGAACCTGCAACAGAAATATTTGGCATTTGTTATTATTAGCCCATTCCATCCACATTGTGGCACAGTGTGATGATAAAAGAGTTGCCAGTTTGCATCTGTTGTTGGCTCTGTAAGTCTGTATTATTCCAGTGTTTCATGGTCAAATGTATCATTTCCACACAAGCACCA
The DNA here is from genome assembly GCF_036172605.1 of Pelobates fuscus. Classification (NCBI taxonomy): domain Eukaryota; kingdom Metazoa; phylum Chordata; class Amphibia; order Anura; family Pelobatidae; genus Pelobates; species Pelobates fuscus. Next base: position 44,484,564 of record NC_086323.1, read on the forward strand.
CCACTTTTGTTGGTGACCCAGGGGAACTAAACCACGAACACAGTGTATACATAAGCCATTTTAACAGGAGTGTCCATCGTGGTCCAGTGCATTCTTTTTAGATTATCTTTGGATTTCAACCACCAGATTTATAATTTATCCAAATCTCTAGATTTTCTGACCTCGACAGTTTATTGTTATTGTGTATTGGGTGCTGTCTTGGCCAGAGTTTGGCTAGTTTTCTGGACCATTTATATTTCAATTCTTTGTGGGAAGGAACATGGGGTCACAGCTGTTTCTAGGTGGAATGGATACTATGAAATACTTTTGAAGTCCTATCTGGTTATAGAATCCAATACAAGTTTACTTCTGTTTATAAATGTTAAATAAAATTTCGAGAAGAACTGTCAAAAAAACAGAATTAGTAACTTAACATTATGAAACATTTCTCAATCGTGTTGATAATAACCAAATATTACCTCCAAGACTACTCTTATTCTTAAATATGGCCCAGTCCCCTCTCAAAATGTTCACCTACCTTAAGTGTAGAAGGCGGCTGCAAAATGTGATAACACTTCGGAAATGCGAGCTGAGCTACTGAGCGGTCGCACACTTACAAAGCTCCCGCTCCAGAGTCCCAAAAACTGGCTTTATTTACCGCAACGGAGCTCAAACACTTACCTCCTCGATACCCGGAACAACCCTCCGAGAGAGATGGGCAGAAAACATCGAAAAACAGCCCAAGCGGAGGGCCAGAAACACACAGACATCAGGCTGTCCTTCTGCAGGCCGCCGCAGAATGCCCGACCAAACATGGCGCCTGCGGAGCCACGCAGCTCGAGTGACTCTGAGCTCTCATGGGAGGATGAGACAGCCCAACAACACCGGACCCACAGCGGAGTACACCAGAGAGCAGAATCTGACTCCGACCAGTCCCCATCCACTAAGGGAGACATCAAAAACCTCCTGCGGGACCTGAGAGAAGTGTGGAAGGCGGACCTCGCTGGGGTACAGGAGGAAGTAGGAGGCCTGAACCGCCGCATGGGTGCTATCGAGTCCCGAGAAGGGGAGAGGGGGAAAACTATCGCTGACACAGATGCCAGGGTCACTGCCCTCACCCACCAAGTGCAACACCTTACACGCACGGTAGCCTCCCTAGAAACACGCCACCGGCGGAAAAATGTCAGACTCAGAGGGGCCCCAGAAACAATAGGCCAAGAAGCCCTGCTCGAATTTGCCACCGAAGTCCTACAGGCATTGGGAGTCCGGACGGAAGGCGATCGGCAACCGATAGTGTCGGCCTTCAGGGTCCGAAAGGCCCCCACGGCACCCGCGGACGCACCCCGCGACATCATAGTTGTCTCCAGAGACATTACGGTAAAAACCGCCATCATGGCGCGCTCTAGGCAAAACCCACATCTGATGATCGCAAACAACAAGATCGCAATATACGATGACCTACCTTTCACGGTCCTTCTTGAACGGCGCAAGTTCGCGCCCATCACCCGGACCCTCCGAGACCACGGCATCAAATACCGCTGGGGGCTGTCAGGAACGCTGGTGGTAACACAGGGGGATACCATTCACACCCTGTCGGCCACTGAAGACCATACGGAGTTTCTGAAAAGACTCAACACCCTAGCATCGACCCCTCTGGAGCAGATCGCAATAGGGGACCACAACGCAGCAAACCCTACCGCTAAGCAGAAACGAAGAAACAGACCTACTGGAGACACTCACCTGACGGGGCGGGAGGACCCCCCATTAAGAGACTCTCCCGTCCACATAACCTAAGTTATCATCAAGGCCCACATGACCACAGGATGGGGCTTAGCAAGAGACTCTAACAAGCCCTAACAATGGGCCGGTAATGACTTCACCAGTATTGAAACACACACCACTAAAATGTTTGTTTTAACCCCTTAGGGGATACATGCAGCTATGATTAACATGACTGATCCAACCCCACGAAAACCACACACGCACTTCGCCACTAGGCTCAAGCGCACCCCACTAGAGAGACCACCCTGTACTATAGAGGCGCTGGCCTTACCCTATATCAGTTGTAGCGGTGCCCTGTCACAGTATGACTCAAGACTCCATAAGCGTCACTAGCAGGCTCCACCGAGGCACCGACCTACGCGGTACCTAAGCCGCTCAAAAAAGCCCAACGGAAGATGACCCACCGAGTCACTTCCTAAAGTCCTAGACCATACTCACTTCTCCATATTACACCCTTATGCGTGGGAACACCAAGTAAAGATTATACCCAGAGAGCATATATCTCATTACATAGTTAAACCCTATCTGATACAAACTATGAGATAACCACAGTCATCCCTGACCCCCCCCCCCCCCATACCGCCTACTACCGAATACGACAAAACTAGGCCTCTATACACATGATATGGTATTCCTCGCATAGAATTGCCTAATGTCCCTCTGGGCCTAGATGGTATGACCTATAGACATCCTATTTTACAGACAGCCTACAATGTGTAGATTTTATATAATACTTACTAACTTGCATATTCAGACGCCTCTTACATGTTCGTTTCACTGTTTCTAACCATGTATATTCACAACAAATCCTTATAACATACTATAAAATGTGCGTTGTATCGCCATGCCATGCTTTAGTAAACCGATGTTGACTGCTAAAACGCAAGTACATGCTCTTGGGGCATGGCAAACGCATTTGTAACTGCTTTTTTTTTTTTTTATATACACTTACAAACAAAGAATAAATAAATAATAAAAAAAATAAAAAAAAAGCATACCTAGCCATATAGACTAGATGATCTTCGTTAACCCAATAGGATTTATAAATGTAATACCCCACATACACACTAGTGTTCCAACGAGAATAGAAAAGCTAGAATCTAATATCATAATCTGTTTACTTTACATGTCAGCAAAGTTAATTTTGTTAACTCCTATACTACTTTAACAAGTGCACTTTATTTCTCTTACCATGTCACTCTATGTTACTGTATGACCGGCTGGCTGCAGCTATTGTGGCGCAGCATGCCAGACTGTTATTTCATGCAAAACAAAAATAAAGAATTTAAAAAAAAAATAAAAATGTGATAACACTTCAAGCCTTAAAAATAAGGAATGTCAATGAAGGTAAAAGTCAAATAGAAAGTGACCTGATCTCTTTTTCTGCAGCTCTATATGGTGACTACTAAGCTAAACTGGTGGAGGGGGTGCTGGCTGACTTGCAGAAACTTGTCAATAGAATAACAATGTGACACGGTGCCTAAACTGACGGAACTTAAACACAGGATACGTGAAAGCTATTTGATGGATAAGCTCACGCCTATAGTTGATAATGCTATGACATTTTTTGAAAAGGTGTGAGCACCATCAGAGGATCTGGTGTAAAAGGGGGAGGGGAGGGGTGACTGAGGTTACAGCTACTTGATCAATGGAGGCAAGTGGTGGGTCCTTGTTCTTGCCCGGCCTACCTAAATTAGGCAACTCACATAGTCAAGGGCACTACAGATATAATTCCAGTTGATTTCCAGTAGAGGAGTCATTTTGGTTCTTGTATTTTTCTTTTTGTTTATTTCCTCACTATCACGTGGGGTACTCTCGAACGGCAAATGGTAAAATTACAGGTGGGCACTGAAGACGACTGCATAGCACAAATCAGGGCCGGACTGGGAAAAAAATTAGGCCCGGGCATTTTTCAATCAGAGCGGCCCCCTAAGAAGGGGGCGGGGCCAGAGAGGGTGTGTTTTGTCATCACTAATGACAAGCACACCCCCTCTCAAAGTGAGCAAGTTGGTTCAATGCGCAGAGCCGCGCTGAAGAGCTCTGGCATTAGAAAAAGGCGTGCGCTGTGTTTGCTTTTAAATTGTCTCTGGTGTCTCCACAAGTGGGATACCAGAGGACAATTGGGCCAGGAAAGTGTATGGTGCATGTGTTTGGAGCCTGCTTGTGAAATTGCGTGTGTGTTGAGTGTGGTGTGGTATTGTGTAAATAGGTCAATTTCATTTGTGTTTGTGGTGTAATATGTGTGGCTAGGGGCTGTAGATAGTGTGTGTATAGGGGGCATAGTGTTATAGGGGATGTAGCGAGTGTGTGCATACAGGCTGTAGTGTGTGTGTGTGTATAGGTGACGTAGTGTGTGTAGGGGTTGTAGAGAGGGTGTGTAGGAGATCTAGTGTGTAAAGGACCCAGAGTGTGTATAGGAGATTGTGTGTGTGTGTGTGTGTATATATATAGAGGATTAAGAGTGCATATAGGGTAAGGGATCTAGCGTGTATCTGGAGCGTAATGTGTGTGGTGGTGCAGTGTGAGGGGTGCTGTAGTGTGTGTGTTTGTATATATATATATATATATATATATTTGGACGTATTGTATGTGTGAGGGGCGCAGTGTGTGTGTATTTAAGAGGGGTGCTGTGTGTGAGGGTGTTTTTATCTGCCGTCACATTCTAGGTTTCTAATTTTCTTTGTCTGTTAACTCACTGAGGGTTATTTTATATATGTGTATGTGTGTGAGCGAGGTTGCGGTCTGTCTGAGGGTGCTGTCTGTCTGAGGGTGCTGTCTGTCTGAGGGTGCTGTCTGTCTGAGGGTGCTGTCTGTCTGAGGGTGCTGTCTGTCTGAGGGTGCTGTCTGTGAGTGAGGGTGCTGTGTGTGTCTGAAGGTGATGTGTGTGTCTGAAGGTGATGTGTGCTGAGTGTCTGAGGATGCTGTGTGTCTGGGTGTGCTGTGTGTCTGGGTGCGCTGTGTGTCTGGGTGCGCTGTGAGTGTCTGGGTGCTGTGTGTGTCTGGGGGTGCTGTGTGTGTCTGGGGGGGGGCTGTGTGTGTCTGGGGGTGCTGTGTGTGTCTGGGGGTGCTGTGTGTGTCTGGGGTGCTGTATGTGTTTGGGTGCTGCGTGTGTCTGGGGGGGCTGTGTGTGTCTGGGGGGGCTGTGTGTGTCTGGGGGTGCTGTATGTGTTTGGGTGCTGTGTGTGTTTGGGGGTGCTGTGTGTGTTTGGGTGCTGTGTGTGTTTGGGTGCTGTGTGTGTCTGGGGGGGCTGTGTGTGTCTGGGGGGGCTGTGTGTGTCTGGGGGGGCTGTGTGTGTCTGGGGGGGCTGTGTGTGTCTGGGGGGGGGCTGTGTGTGTCTGGGGGTGCTGTGTGTGTTTGGGTGATGTGTGTGTCTGGGGGGCTGTGTGTGTCTGGGGGTGCTGTATGTGTTTGGGGGTGCTGTATGTGTTTGGGGGTGCTGTATGTGTTTGGGGTGCTGTGTGTGTTTGGGTGCTGTGTGTGTCTGGGGGGGCTGTGTGATTCTGGGGGGGGGGGGGCTGTGTGTGTCTGGGGGGGCTGTGTGTGTCTGGGGGTGCTGTGTGTGTTTGGGTGCTGTGTGTGTCTGGGGGGGCTGTGTGTGTCTGGGGGGGGCTGTGTGTGTCGGGGGGGGGCTGTGTGTGTCTGGGGGGAGGCTGTGTGTTCTGGGGGTGATGTGTGTGTGTGAGGGGGCTGTTGGTGTGATTTTTTTTATTTAAATATTTTAATTTAAATATATTATTAATAATTAAAAAAAAAAAAGTTAGATCCCCCCCTCCCTTCTTACCTTTAGCATGGGAGGGGGGGAGCCGTTCTGCCTGCGAGGAGCCAAGGAGCCGAGGAGCCGAGGAGCAGCTTCCTTTACTGGTGGTCCAGTGGTGAGAGTGAACTCTAACCTGCCGGCTAGAGTTCACTCTCGCGAGATCTGAGCGTTGCCGCGGTAACCGCGGCAACGCTCAGACCTCGCGAGAGGACCCGGCGGAGCTGCTGGATTGAGCTCCGCCGGTCCTCTCTGCTGCTTCCCTCACACCCCACAGCCGGCGGCCGCCTGTCAGTGTCTCTGGGCCGGTGAGGGAGATCTTTGATCTCCCCACCGGCCCATGGAGGCTCAGAGCAGGATAGCGCTCGGATAGCGCTGGCCCTGCTGGGGCTGGCAGGGGAGATCCTGTGATCTCCCCTGCCGGCCTCGGCCCCACGGCCATCGCGGCCCACCGGGCATTTGCCCGGTATGGCCGATGGCCAGTCCGGGCCTGAGCACAATGCCCTCCTGGTTCCTGCTGTCTTGTTACAAACAGCTCTGTATCTTGCAGTGTTTTTCTTTCAATTGTAATGTGCTTTGTATTTAGATTTTTCAGTTTCTGTTCCTAAATGTGAAAAACAAGTATAATACGTCATGTTTTAACCATGATTTACTGTGTTGCCGAACTGGTGCTTGACAAAAATAAAGAATGTAATTTTTTTTTTTTAAAAAGATGCCCCTTTTGTATTCATGTCCCCACGTACTATGTATTATCATTGTTTTTTTTTCTCTATAGTAAATGATTTAAAAGATTTTACTTATAGTAAATAAACAGAACCGTTTACTGACCATATGGTTCTCATCTATTTCACTCTATCAGAATTGCAAAGAATAAGTACTTTTAGCTTTTTTTTTATTATCTCTCTTTGGATGTTATCGACAGAACAAAAAATAAACTCTAAATCTGCCCTTTACATTGGCAGAGGTCAATCAAGCCATGCCACTACACACGGAATAAACAATGCATTTAAATATCACGTAGGTCTCTGCTGTTGGCTAAACGTGCACCTTCGCACACTCACAATGTTTATCATCCTCCAATGCATGCACGCTTCTAGTGTCACCACTTCCACAGCCTATATTACTGTTCTACTGCTCTGCAGGGTTCTAGTGCCCCTGACTACAACCCAAGCGTGTCTAATGATATGCTTATGCTCCACTTTTTGGAGAAAGCTCCTTGGCATCTCCAAAAGCAAGACAGGAGCAAAGCCGGGACATGACCCAAAAAGCATGACAGTCCCGCCGGAGTTGTGATGATTGGGAGTTGTGCCGTACACATCTCTTGGCTTTCAGGAGAAGTTATGATTTGTAATAAATAAACACCCTACCCAAAAGAGCCTACCTATTCTTACACAAGGCAAGGTTATGTTTGGCACATGCCTAACTCCATATTTGGACTTAATTGTGTTTTTGCATACTTGTTGTGTTATAAATCCAGCACTTAAACAGTTAGAAAATGAATGTGGGAAAAAAAAAAACAACAAAAAAACATCCTGACATTAGAAAAAGAATTCAAGCCATTTAAATAAAACTTTTGTTATCTCTTTGAGTGATACAACTTTTGAAAAATACTTACAGGGATACTGATTGGAAAAGATGATTACGCCGTGTTGAGTGATTGATTCGCCATTTGATTTGTGAAGCACAAAAAAATTGTATGTTTGCATAGACGTTCAGGAGAAAATAGGCCAGGATGGATTTCCCAAAAGCCCATTAGATATCCATGAATTGTTAAGCTGTCATAATGACTTGCCTGATAAGATTGCACCATATGAAGAGATATATAGAACTGTAGAAAGACAATTTACAGTATAAAACGTGAAAGACATGAAGGTGTAAGGTTGGTGCTGCTAATTTGGATTTACCAATGGATAAAAGCCGTCGGTGGGCTAGGCAAGATTTTCCAGTGTCACTACTTTCTGTGGACTGATTAAGGGCTATACATGTGCATATATACATATGCAGTTAATACATTTGTGAAGATATATGTTGATTTATTGCCCTGCTCTATCCAAATAATGATAATAAAGTATTTAACCAGGAAAGGTACATTCAGATTACTCTGGTTTCCAAGTACATCCTTGGGATGTTACGTTTGCCCAACATCCAGGGGATGTTGCTATGACCCAATTTAATGGTACTCATTTTATCTACCTAGGAAGGATGAAGGGCTGAATCAACTCTGCTGGGATTAAAACCTACGACCTCCAAGGGTTTAAACAGATTCTATAGATGATGCATTAGCCCACTGAGATATCTCACCGGCCTATGGGTAACTCACCGGCCTATGCATCAATCATTTGCAGTATGTCTGTATGCTTTTATTGCACGTCCCAAAAATACTCTTACAATAGTATATTCACTCATCAGCCAAACAAACTGCAAAATTTAGGCCACAGTAGCCAAGTTAGTCAAAAAAGCCTCGGCTGTCAAAATCAAATTTTTGTTGAAAGAAGCCAACTTCTACCCAACTCTGTCTTAGCGTTAAACTGTATCTTGGGTACTATCAATGTTTTACATATGTACACATGTGTGATGCGTATTAATATTTACATGTTGTGCAGACACAGGATTTACAGTGCACTGTAAACACCTGCAAGCACCATCCTCATTAAATTTTATTATGATATATAATATTTACTATGCCTGTCTGCTTGTTTCATACACTTTATATTACGCCTGCCAGCAAAATAGTCTGAGCTTTATTAATAAATCATAATACAGTACACAGAATTGCATTAAATAAACACTATAGCGTCGCATATACAGACCTGTGTTCCTAATGCTATACAGGGTGAGAATTTCAAAGTTAAGTTAAAAATAGCCAAACTAGAAAAATTTGGTTTTGCTTTCAGTTCGGCTACTCTGGCCTTACATCTAAATTAAAGTATAATAGTGTTACGAATACAGATTTGCATTCGTAACAGTATAGTGTTCTTTTAATGCAATCACTTACACTATATTATTATTATTATTTATTTATAAAACTCAGACTATTTTGCCGGCAGGCGTAGTAATATAAAGGGCTTGATAAACCAGCAGACAAATACAGGTGATATTATATATCATAATAGAGGTTAATTAGGATAAAATCTCACTTTAATGAATAGGCACATAGTTGGCGAGGTTGAAAAATAGACTAAAGTTCGTCAAGTAGAACCTTGAAAACCACCACTCAACCTTCTTTTATGCTGTTGATCAAAAAGAATGCAAAAAAAAACAAAAACTTATTGTCGCTATTTCCAATCATGCCACAATAAAGGAAAACATCACTTCTTGGCTCCATAATAACAATCAGATTTCTCCTTAGATCAACAAGCAGTTTACATACATATCAATTATATCCTTGAATATTCTGTTTAATCTAAACAAAAAGTCTATAGAAACTGACAAGACAACCTCCTTAGGCAGCAAATTCCACATCTTTATTGTTGTTACTGTAAAGAGCCCGTTACTCTGCTGTAAGTAAAAACGCCTTTCTTCCAGTCTCAATGGGTTACCACTTGTCTGTTGTATATTCCTGCTATAGAACAGGTTAGCAATTTGTACTGACCTTGTATTTATATATATTTGTATAGTGCTATCCTATGGCCTTGAAGGCACCTTTTTTCTAAAGAAAACAAATGTAGTTTTTCTAACCTTTTCTCATAATGAATGTTTTCCATACCGCTAATTAATTTTGTAGTACATTTTCTAATTCTGCAATATCCTTCTTTTAAACTGGTCCCCAGAATTGCACCGCGTATCCAAGGTGGGGTATTACCATTGATTTATAAAGACGCTAAATTATTTTTTTATGACATGAATCAATACCCCTTTTTATACACAAAAGCACCTTACTAGGTTTTGCAATGGCAGACCGGCATTGCATAATGTTGCCTATTTTGTGGCTGATGGTGTTGTCTTTACTTTCAGCGCCAAATCCCTGCAGTCACTGGATCCGTCTCCCACGACCTCGCACCAATGCTTCTAAAGTCCAATCCAATGCGTCTCATCGAGGATCATTGAGGATTAAAAGCACATGCACACTCTTTCAATGAAATTAAGCTAAGCTGTGTGAACCGATATTGACCCAGTTCTCTAAGTGGAAACATCTCTAGTGGTTGTCAGGAAGACAGCCACTAGAGGAATGTTAAACCCTGCATTGCAAGCATTGTTGGATCTGCTAAACTGTATTGTTTTACATTGCAGGGTTAACATACACCCAGACCACTGCATTGCGATCAATTGGTGTAGGTGCTTTTAGCGGTCCTTTAAGGGTAGTGGCTATAGAGACCTTATGTTAGGAGATATTGATGTTGATGTAGTCAGTATTGGATTTTTCTGCCCTGCAAAGCTAAAACTCTAAAAGCATGTTATGGACAATGACAGTTGATCTCATGTAAGCATAAAATCTGTATTTTGAGGGACGAGGCCTGACCGCTGAACTGAGAGGATGCAGGGTAGAGCTGCTCCTGCTCTTCCAGGCAAATACTGCTGATTAATAGGCATAAACAGCCTCCAAGTTACATGGGCCACCAACTGAGAGGTGACACCATGGGGCACACGCTAACATCAAACAAGCTGCATAAACTGCAGGACTCACCAGAGCGACAGTTGCGGCCTACAAGCATGGTCGGCGCGGGGAAGGTGGCCGCTCCCCTGCCGCCATCAACAGCAGAAATCTCGAATAAGGGCCCTCGTTCCCCCCTCATGGACCGGTGGGGGTTATCTCTGTCCCAGGAGGGCACCTCCATGCTGTGGGACGGCATCCCCGGTTGCAACTGGCTAACCCCCAAATGGCGGCAACCGACACTGGCCCATTTAACACAGCAATAGGGTTGGACACAGTGGTACGGCTGGATGCCATACTCGCAGCCTTCTGGAAGAAAGTGGAACTTAGGGAGCAGCAAGCACTCGCAGACCCCCAGAGAAGCACTCACTCTTGGCGCTGCACACACAAAACCGTTCCAGAGGCACATCTCACCCCATAAAGCGAGCCCGAAAATGGTGCCGAAGACAGCGACTTCTACCTACAGGGTACAAATCGTCACGTCTGCACCCGACAGCAGCTACCTCCCAACACAAGAATACGCTGACTCTGACCAAGTCAAGTCATCCACCACGACCCAACGCGAGGTCTCGGAAGAACCTGCATTCCTTCCTGCAATGTTACCTTGCACCTATAAGAAGCATCCAGCAAACCACTACAGGCAGGACCGACACCAGTAGCTTTACAGCAAACCTCCATGTGAGTGAGCGGCTGGATTAGACCATGAGACTCTCAAGACCGGGCACTATACTGTGCCAACAGAGCATTGGCTGCCCTCGGCACTGAGCTGTGGACACTATTTCAGGCTCAGAACCCCCCACAGGACTTTCACTGCCACTTGTAGAAGAAGGACATTTGTTGTCTATTCGTTTCTATAACTACTAACTTGCCTTAAACCCCAGATGCCTTAACATGTCTACCTATGCAGGGATGGGCATACCTGATCATCTTAGCCTTGTATTCTCATACCTCTTACGTTCAAATACGTTTTATTGATCTCTCTCAGCATATTTAGCTTGATCATAATAACATAAAATTTGCTGATCTCTTTTCTCATGCCATACCATCTCTTGTTGTACACATGCTTGATCGTATGTCGTGGCAATGTGAGTTCACTTATTACATGTAATCTCGAAGCGCAACATACTACTCTACTGATTCATTACTTTTAAAATTTGTGCAGACTCTTTCGAATGACTTGCAGTGACTTGAATGGCCCCCAGCAGCACCCCATTTAAGCATGTTCCGGAGAGAGCAACCAACCCCCTGTTTTTTCATTTATATATATGTACCTTAAAACGTCATGTATTCTAAAACGCTTGTTACCGTTGTTGCGGCATGGCAGCCATGTTGTATATCTTAATGCACTTGCAATGCAATTAAAAAATAAATAAAAAAATCTGTATTTTGTAAAATGATAGCACTACTGCTGACAGCTCCACTGCTTCTAGTGAGCAAGACTTACAGCGCAGAACCCACCAAATGCTTTGGGAATTGCTATATTTTCATAGCATTTGTAAATGTTTCGCATGAAAACCTTCTGGAGGCATCATCCATCATTTTAAAACATCGCACCAGCCCTGGCTGAAGCAAAAAAAAAAAGTATAAATAAATAAAAAATCCACCCAAACATTTTGATTTAAGTGTTAAACCTGTGTAAACTCTACACGCCTGTCAGGCGTTGTAATACTTCAGTAACACCAAAGTATGATGGATCTAGTTTCCAGTTATGCCATGCATTGGATCTCTTTATAATTAGCTGTGGGATGCTCAGCGTGGCAGAGAGAGGCATCGAGTGTCTGAGCCGGCAATTTATCTTAAGGGACGTTAGACTTCTCTGCCTAATGCCATCGTACTTCACTTCCAGTTTTAATTCTGGGTATCTTGAATCCTTGGTGCAGGTGAATGCTGCAAACACAGTCTCCCAACAAAGTCGACAAAATCTATTTTAATTTTGCTCAACAAGGTGAATTTGGCTATTTAGACCTAAAGGTTTTAATTCTTGACAATTCAGAGTTTAGTTTTTTAGACTTAGTTTTTCTTGTTGAAATATGTTATAGTCTTTCTGTAAACGGAAGATGGTCCACTTGTGAACACTTTATGTGCTTAGAGACCAGTGGATTACCAATGATCAATGGAATGCATGCATAACTGATTCTGGGTGGAAGGTATATACATTAATAAAACAAGGTTCTGGATCAGAACATAGCTTATAACTAAAAGCAGAGTTTTGTCTTTCTAAACATATTTAAAAAGTCACTGCAGGTTGAAAGTAGTCCTTATTTGAATGCATTATTTTACAAAAAAAACTGCATTTTGCATTTTCTGAAATTTGTAGCTTGTGCAGTGAGCTTTAACAAGTTTAGAATGTGGCTTGGTCAATCAGGATGCTTTTCAGTGGATTTTAACATGTCCTCTGAGCCCTTGCCCAACAGACTTTTAAGAGACATGTATTAGGTAACAATTTTGTTCATAAGATAAGTTGCACAGAACTGCTGCCGAAGCTGATAGTAGCTGCACTGCTATTAGTTAGGTGACCGTTTCATTCCCCGTTTTGAGAACAAAGGGATGAGATTCAGCCGTGCAGGTGCATCCCAGCATACATGCAACAGCAGTGGAAACATAACCATTCCTAAAGCAGAATTCTGAGTTAAAATTCCCCCCCAAAAATGAGAGCTGGGTTCTGGATCTGTTGAAATCTAAACATAAGAAAAGAAATGTTGTAGATGAGTGGAACTAAAACGATCTCCACTGTACCTGGCATCATCCATGTGCTCATCCACCAAATAACATACTACAACATATATTGAAAGGAGTAAAACATTGGAAGATTTTCTAACGTTTTTTTTATCTCTAATACATTAGAGGTAACAAAAAAAAAAAAACTAACACAAACTTTGTAACCACAAATAAATTAATCGTAAACTAGGTGTAATCCCAATGAGATTCGTTAAAGATCTGACATAAAATCATTATAGATTATCATAAAACCCTGATGCATATCATCCATCGCTGGATTATATTGCTAATTAGTTAGGGGTTCCTTTGCTGGTGAAATTTTGTTTGATCAAAAAAAAAAAAAAGCATTCATTTAATATTCAAAAAGAAAACTGAATATGAATATTCAAGCATTTTTCTCCCTTCATTCTGAGTCCAGATGGACTTGTGAAGTATATTGCAGTTTCATATGGGATGTTAATTAGAATATACATGCACAGCCAAGTTATGGATGCTAGAAAACGGTCCTTTAAAGATGTATTATCATATACGACTTTGCAAAGTCATAATGGCCGACCCATTTTAAAGATATTCAGGTTTTTGTTATCATTGGTTAATTGTCATTCCTCCAGTCCAACAGGCTTATTCACAAATCTGTGATTTGATGAGAACTTAAAGTGAATTTCCTATTTTACCCAAACTGAAAACATGGCTAAAGATGTTTTCCAAAAAGTGAGTAAAAAGTGATTTTGAAAAGTTCAGAGTAGCACAGATGACTTTTTCACCTAAAACTTGAAGTTCACTTTGAATATTACCACATGACAGGAGGCTTCCTATTTTGCATAACTCTCTTTACTCACTCCACAGCAGGAAAGACATTTACATAACAAATCAAAAACAAGTAAGGTATATAACCAGTACAGTAACTCTAAGTACTTCCTCTTTCTTTGCTGCTCCACAACAAGTCAGGTCAGAGTAATTGCTTCTTCTCCTTGATTGTTTATTGTGCAGCTTTATATTCCTTACTAACTAGTTTCTACTGAGTGATTATTTTTGTTGTATTTATTGGTTGTGTTTATTTATGTGTTATAGGCTTAACAGCCTTGCCTGTGAAGGGGTTTTTCTACCCCTTCTTTTTTCTTCTTTTCTCCTTTCTTGTAATGCTTGCGTGTTCTATACTTGGGTGCCTGTATCAGGCATCCACCTCTAAACCCACTGGGTTCCTGCGTTGTGGCATGGCTTCCTGGTCACTGTCTCCCTGTTTCACTGATCTTAGCTCCTTCACAACGGGCTAGGCCGGCGCGGTATTGCGGGTAGGCTGTGATCCCGCCGTTCAGGAGTTTTCTCCCACGCTAGTTTCCCCGTTTTGGAGTTATTACCTTAATCCGTCCAGACGGGTTCCGCCCGTGTTCGACAGCCATTTGGTCTCCAGCCTCTCACGAGAGTGCGGCAGCCATTTTGGTTGCACTAGTATCATCGGACCCACGTGAACGGGTCTGTCCATGTTCCTACAGTACCCTAAGGTTAGTGGTTGCTGTCTGGGCTGATCTGAAACGTAATTTGAGCTTCCTGCTCTGCAGGTCAGTCTCCCTCTTACTGGGTCTAGTCCCTCAAGTATATATTGAACCCAGCTATTAGGGTGACTCATAAATCATTGGTATCCTTACTATCCCTAGCTGCTGTGAGGGAGTCTGTATAAGCACATTCCATTTTCTGGATGAGCCCCAGTATATCTGCCCTGATACTAGTGACTATTATCAAAAGTGAACTGATCTGCTGCCTGTTACAACCTTACATTTACCCTGTGCCTGTTTCAGTATTAGTTCTAATATCTGCATGATGATGGAGGACTCTAATGCCACATCTACTGTTCTCCAATCTATGATTAACGCGGCGATGGCCGCTTCTGTAGAGAAGACACTGGCTACGGTGCTGACCACTAGTCCTGATGCAGTCAAACCTGCCCCCCATGAAGCGAGCCCAACGCTTAATAGATTCCTCCTCCAAAGAACCTAGCCGCCTAGCTAAACATTATTGGAAGGGCAAGAGCGCCCGAGGGAAGTCTTCAAAGGGCAAAGCGCCTGTTAAAGAGAGTGTTACCAAATGTACACGGGCTCCAGTAATACCATCCACTCAGTCATCGGATGAGGACAGGGATCTGGATGAATGGCAGGCCGAGGATTCCTGGATTAGCCACATATGCCTGAGGCTGGAGAAGGGATCTTGACGAAATCCTAGCCAGATTCTAAAGCCGTACTGGACCCCTCGTGTCAGTCGATGTTTGATCTGCGCAATATCTGTCACCCCTGTTCTGGGAATTAGACGCATCCAGATCACCTGGCAAGGTTTATGCACCTATGGCTACGTAAGCCACTTGAGAAGGACCTACGTAATAGTCTACGCTCAGTATACCCTCGCCCATTGCTTCCTGACAAGGTTGCACAGACCCCTGAATTCGACCCACTCATGCTCACCTTTATGGCCTGTGGTGCCCGGGACCCACACAAAGGTGTCATGAAAGGTTTTAAGAGGGCTCAGGACAAACTACTGGATGCTACTGCCCCTTTCTCGAGGATTATGTTCCTGGCAGACAATGCCTTCTCGAGAGTGGATTCCTTTGAGGCAGATGCAGTACGTGAATGGGCACATGACATTCAGGAATGGGCTCAGAGGTGCTTTTGTTTCTTAGGAAACACTTTCACTCTCTCCTCAGAGAGACGGAAGGCAGCCCTATTCAGGATTGACGCTAAGCTGGCAGACTTGGGTCTACGTGAATTTGGTCATCAGGCACAGGGTAGGCTGTTTGGAGAAGCCTTTATGAAGGAACTTCACAAGCATGATGTTTTCACTACCCTTAATAAGGTCAAGACCTCCTGCAGTCAGCATGTCAGTTGAACGCTCCCTCAAAACTTGCCACATCTGTGAAATTGTGCTGTGTGATAAAACTGCACATTTTAGAGTGGCCTTTTATTGTGGCCAGCCTAAGGCACACCTTTGCAATAATCATGCTGTCTAATCAGCATCTTGATATGCCACATCTGTGAGGTGGATGGATTATCTCGGCAAAGGAGGAGTGCTCACTAACACTTAGATTTGTGTACAATATTTGAGAGATATAGGCCTTTTGTGTACATAGAAAAAGTGTTAGATCTTTGAGTTCAGCTTTGTTCTCAATAAAAGCCATATATATATATATATATATATATATATATATATATATGGCTTTTATTGAGAACAAAGCTGAACTCAAAGATCTAACACTTTTTCTATGTACACAAAAGGCCTATAAACACTACAAATATATATATTTAATAAGAATCTATACCCATTACAGGTTTACGGAGTAGTACATACTATATGCTTTAACATATCAAAAAATAAATTTTCATGATAGTTCTCCTTTAAGTATACTGTACCCCAATGAGTCTGTTAGTGTGGCTTATATAGAAACATTTCTGATCTTCGGATGTCCCCTAACTCCTTTTCTCCTTCAGGCTAGGCAACCAGGATGATATGATATTAACTATTACTGTGTAAGACAGGTGAATACACGTGTTAGGCAAGGTGTATTCCTTGTTCGGCACACGCTGCATTCTTGATTTTTTTTCTCTTGAAATTTCTATGTTGTTTTATAAGATGAGCTGAAACACATTCTTACCAATCCAAAATGAGTATCGTACTCAATGTATTGAGGTAGTGCTGGACCCCAGGTTGGTTAGCACCCAGTGATTGGCTCTTCTGGAGGAGTGCAGTTCCTGTCCTTGTACTAACTATTACATCCTTCTCATCAGATTTGCACAATTCTAGCTGTATGGGCAATTGTAAGTCACACTGCTTGTTTGTTATGTCTTTGGCTATTGTTTCAGGACATACAGGGAAAAAAGAAGAAACTGTTTTTCCTAGTAATACACCAATCCTTATTTTCTTCTGTTTTGTCCCAGCTTGAAAACACCCAGGTGCAAATTGTGAATTGTTCTGGTCTATCTGGGCATTTTTCTACAGTTATGGATAATGGTAGAAGTTAGATATAACCATAATCTACTGCAAAAAGCACAGTCAGTGGCAGCTACTACCTGTGTGCCCATCAGAGCTAGTCAGTGCACTCTGAGATTCTCAGAAATAAAATCCATACAGTGAAATTCTCATTCACCCAGAGAACCTGTACATTTAGCTTTAGGTTTTGATTCAACCCAATATATTGTGAATCTGCATATTAGATAATTCTCATTCACCCAGAGAATCTCACCTTTGCCCTAAGTCTATGAGATCCTGCCTATTCCGTCTGAGAATCTGCAATTTAGTATGTGAGCCTGCACCTTTGTTAGAGACTTGGAGTAAATTTTACTGGGAATAAACCAGTGAATTTAAAATTTTAAGTTGAGAATTGAATTAGAAAAATACCCTTGTTTCATAAAAACACTCCATTACACTCACACTAAGCATATTGGCTATTTTGGCTTCTATCTCCCTTTGTCAATTTTGAGTTTAGTGAATCTTATGTATGATTCAGCCATTTACACTTATAGGGTTAATCACTAAAATGAGAATTAAACGTGAAGTTTAAATTTAAAGGGAGGCTGTAGGCATAAAAACAACGTTGTGTTAATGAAGCAGTTTCAGTGTATAGATGATTCCCCTACAGGGTTACTGCTCAATTCTCTGCCACTAAGGAATTAAATAACTTTTATTTCTGTCCATACAGCTTTAGCCACACCTCCCCTGTGACTGACACATCCTGCAAAAAAAAAGGTTTAATTTTCAATCAGATGTTGACTTACTTTAGAAGTTGATATCTCCTGCTCTGTAAATTTAACTTTAATCACACACATGAGTCTTCTGCAGAGTATAGAAGGCTATTAACAGTGCTGGAGATAAGAAATTAAAAATTAAACCACAATAAAGGAAGTTTAACATTAGATCTCCCTAAACAGGAAGTCTTTAGGAAGGCGGTGTAAGTCACATGCAGGGAGGTGTAGCTAGGACTGCATAAACAAAGTGAATTAACTCCTAAATGACAGAGAATTGAGCAGTGAGGCTGCAGGGGTATAATCTATACAACAAAACTGCTCCATTAAGCTACAATTGTTTTAGTGCCTATAATGTCTCTTAACCCCTTAAGGACCGAACTTCTGGAATACAAGGGAATCATGACATGTCACACATGTCATGTGTCCTTAAGGGGTTAAAGGCTAAAATAGTCAAACTTGGAAAATTCAGCTAGGCTTCCAGTTCTGCAGTTTGGGCATACCATTTGAAATTCACTTTGAATTCTCCCTTTAGTGAATAACCTTGCAATACATTTTACTTTAACCTGACAAAAGATGAGATTCTGCCCATCAACCTGAAAATTTAAATTACCACCCTAAAATGCAAGGTTAATGATTTACCAACCTCCACTAAATATTCTCATCATCATGTTGACTTTCAACGCATTTCACAATGGTATAATTAAGGCTGATTATTAAACAGTGCAAAGCAATTGTCAATTCTCATTCTTCCAGTCCATGTAGATGTGTATTTTCCAGTGATCGAATACTCACAGTTTGACTATAAAACAGTGATTCATTAAGGTCTGACAAGTTCTGCAGTTTTATCCAGTGCTAGCTTACATTGACTTACAGGCAATTAGTGCAGGTTTTCTTCGCTTTATCCCTTGTACTGGAGCTTAGTGCAGTTAACCGTGAAATGGCAGGACTGGCCTTGTGAGGTTCCTACCACCTTTCTTAAAAGCCAGCATGCCTCAGCTGTAATTATGTTTTGTAGAAGATTCTCTCGGTTATCCGTTAAGCTCTAATAGTGCTGATCTGAGCACTACAGTCCGGAGACTCTCATAGAAATAAATGGGAGTTACTAGGCAATATAACTCAGGGGGTTATTTACTAAGAAATGCATTCTAGAGAATTAAATATTGACTTGTAAACTTTACGCTAAAATATGCACATTTACATTTGACTAGAACAGAGTTGGTAATTTTACCCAAATCGACATTTTTTTCCAATTTGGTCTTCAAAACACTACAAATGGGTGTTTAGCAAGTACATTCTTGCGTTGCACTATGACCTCTTAAAAATCTAAACATATTCTGTATCGTGAAAGAGAAGCATATATGTGGAATAACTGTACTTAAAAATAAAAAAAATAGTATGATCAATGTATAGAAATTAGCAAAACGATAATAACCGGATGTGACTATAGATGCCATCGTTGCTTTCAGTTCCCCTTGCGGCAGTTCCTGTATAAGCAGTTTCATTTGTACACTTCTGGATGGGACATTGTACAACAGGAAGTTTATGGTTCTTTCTACATGACACTCTAAACAGATTGGGAGACAACTTTCAGAGATAGCGCTCCTGTGTAGTAATTTCTCTCTTCTGGGTGCTATAAAAGTATTACATGCAGAATCCCATTCCCTAACTGCTTTGTAAAGTAATCAATAAAGACTACTGGAGCATCCATTCAGAGGTTTCAGTATGGTTTTGATTTGAAAGCCAAATCGAGAGTCGGGATAAGATGTATATTCACAATGGGATGCTGGGAGTAAGGACTTAGTATGAAGGGCCTCTGAGCATGCATGGGGAGTAAGAGCACTTGAAGCCCAGAGGGTTGCACTATGTTCAGGGAGTGGGGTAAAGTGACACAAGAGGTAAATACTAAATAAACAGAGCCTACCAGCACCCACACCAAAGTAACCAACAATAAATACACAGAGGATGGGGAGCCCTACACAAAAATATTTACAGAGGCTTATTCACTAAATACCAAATTCTAGCAAATTGCAAGAACAACACCAATTGCAGGAAGCTGGAAGCTGCATTGCAAAGAGTTTTTTTACAGCTTGGTTATTTCAGTTTTCATAACACTACAATTGGTGTGAAATAGAGATAGAACAGTCTCTCTAAAGATATTTAGCATGCTTAGCCATTGAGGATAGTACGGCAGGTATATGTCGGGAATTATTTGAAAATAAGCATAAGAGGCATGTTATGAAAGTAAAATAAGTCATTAAAAATACTTTATTAAATACAGATAAAAAAAACATCATATTATGATGTGTACTGCAGCCGTTAAAGTAAAAGTCCTGATTTAAGGTTAAATAAAAGCAGAGGTCATGTGAGTTCAGGCCACTGCAACTCCCAACTTCCCAGCCAGCTTGCTTTAAAAAGATTAAGAAAATATTGAAATGATGAACTTTGTAATCAAACAGCTACTGGGAGAATTGCTTTCCTTCATTTCTGTAAAGTGCTGAAGACTAACAATGGTACATAAGATGCCTGGCCTTAAAGGTTGGCTTAGCATCATGGGAAATTAAGTCCACACGTAACTGCATTTTGACTATATGGAGTTTATGTACTAAATAACATGGGAGTAGGAGATGATTTCTCTGGAGTGAAAGTTCTTTGAGCTAGGAGTAAAAATTCAAAGCAACTTAGATAGAAGGCTGAATGTAAAACATTTCCCCACTAGAGGTTCTCATCATCTGTATTAGCTGCCCATAATTTTAAAACACCATGTATAACTATCACAACTTTACTGATTACCTACATTTACCATAAACTGTAAGAAACAACAAGGCCCACAGTCTTGATTTTGGGGTCCTGTCCCATCATACCGATTTAGTTCTCTCGTTACCTGCATCTGGGGGACACCATTAAAGACCCTGCAGAGAATGCTTCAGTAGCGCTCCTTGGAAAGACCTGCAGGCTGGTGGCTGGCAAGACTGGCCCCTTCAGTCGGCGAGCCCGTACCCTTTCTGGGAAGGCATACATTACTGGCCTTGTAAATATAGCAAGTTGCAGCTTTAGTGAACAGTTGACCAGAAAAAGGTTGTTTTATAGAAGTAATAGAAGTAATTAGTGAAACTCCATGAGGTAATGATGGTTTATTTTAGCACACTGATTATCTGAGAACTGCATATCTCATGATGTTCATGTAACCAAAATCCTGGCTGAGCATTCAGCTATTTGGGCATTTACAATCCCAATTTCAATTCTAAAAAAAATCCATAGTTAAGTACACAAATCCCAAAATGATGAGGATTGTGTTGTCTGTTCACAGTGAATTCTGAAAATGTTAAATCGAAAAAAACTTTTTTGAAACTTGAATCAAAATATCCATAAACTTGATAACGTTACATATTGTATTCTCAAAGAAAGATGCCTAAAGCGAAAATCCCTTCAAACATAATTAACATTAAAGGAACACTATATTATTAGGAATACAAACACCATAGTGTCCCTATTTAGCAGGTCCCCTCCCCTGTTTGGTTAATAAGGGTTAAAACATTTTTTTACCTTAAATCTTTCGTGCCCCGAGGCTCTTTCAAAGCTAGGAGTTCTCGGCCCATGACATCACAGTGATGGTGGGACCTAATGCGCACTCAAGCTTCTCCATAAGAAAGCATGCTTTCCTACGTTGATCACAGGAGATGTTAGAACGTCCTCATGCAAAGCATGATGACTACCAATGTCAGACAGTAGGGACCTGGAATCGCCTCTTGTGGCTGTTTAGAAGACAGTCACTAGAGGTGGAGTTAACCCAGCAATATAATCATTGCAGTTTCTCTGAAACTGCAATGTTTTACAGTGCAGGGTTAAACATACAGGAGCATTGCACCCAGACCACTTCAATGAGATGAAGTGATCGGGGTGCCTATAATGTCCTTTTAAAGAGACATGCCGCTCATCAATACAACTTTGATGCATTTGGTTTTGGTCTTATTAATATGCTGGAGTTTTGAGCATGCTCAAATCTTTATAGTTTTTGCACACAAAAAAAAAGAAATGTTTTGCAGAATGCCATAAGCCTGCCTCCTTCGCCACACACCTACATGCCAGAAAGACTTACTTAAGAACTGTATGCACACACTCTCAGCCCCAACTCAACAGCACTGAGTGAGCGGCTTTTAATTCACAACCTGACTGCAGACAGTCAGAGAAACTATAAACAAGTAGTAGCTTCCGTGGGTGTCCTTCCCTTCTGAAGCAGGTTACTTTGTAGTTCATATCATTCAGTACTGTCAGTGGCTGAGCTGTGTGCATACATTTGATAAGGAAACATTTTTCTGGAGTGATGGGCGTGGTTGAAGAGGCAGGCTTATGATGCAGCATTCTGCAAAACATACTTTTTTGTACAAAAAAACAAAGATTTAAGCAAGCAAAGAAATACAGCATATTATTGGGGCCAAAACCTATCAACTGCATTTAAGTTTTAATGATGTCCAGAGTGTTCCTTTAAAGAACCCATTACAGCTCTGTGTGCTGGTTATGATCTTAGATTCCATGAGCACTGTCCATGTTCTTCCAAGCTGCTTGGAACCAGATTGATAATGTGGAATATCCACTTCTGGTGCCAGTGCAGTCAGTCAATCATCACATCCAGCTAGGACAGAATTAATATTGGTATTGTCAGTGCATCTGAAGATGGGGCAGGATACAGGTGTCATTTTTGTAAATTTCTCTTAAATGGTTTGACAAAACACATGTACCACACCCATAGACTCCTAGTAACATATCCATTAGACTGAGCTGTAGTGATTATGGTGCTTAAAATGTCCCTTTAAATCAACCTTGCAGAAGTGTAGGCAGGAACCGCACTCAATCCCTATGCAGCCACCCGGTGCTATGGAGCAGGACCAGCAATCCCACAACAGCTAAGCAAATAGAAGAAATATCTCCAGGCACTCAGGATGTTAAAGCCGCAGGCAGGTTTATTGGAATAGAAAGGACAGCAACGTTTCGACCTAACAGCAGGTCTTTGTCAGGCTAAAGACAAAGATCTCCTGTTAGGTCGAAACGTTGCTGTCCTTTCTGTTCCAATAAACCTGCCTGGGGCTTTAACATCCTGAGTGCCTGGGGATATTTCTTCTATTTAAATCAACAGCAAGAAAATATAGTATTTTCAAAAAGATCATGAAAAAGGTGAAGGATGACATAATTCCATTATTCCACGGAGAGCTTCTAAAAGGCACACTTCAGTTTGACTCAAAACTATAGCATGTTGGGGGGCGTGGCCTAGCAGCGGAGCGGAATGGCTGCCTAATCTCTGAGCTCCTCCGTACTCGCCCTGCAAATCGTTAGAAAGCTGCCCCAAACGCAAATATGGGGAAACACACTAAGGCTGGGGGTACCCCCAAACCAGCGGCCACCCGCCCACCTGCAATCCAGGCATCGGTCAGGCAATACATGACCACACAGCCGGACCCATCTTCCCAGGCCTCCACTGAGGCCTTCCTGTACTCGGAGGCCTCATCCATGAGCCCGAACTCCCAGGTCGGCGACGCGAGCGGAGAACCCACTGAACACCCGCCGGCAGACTGGATGGCCCTGCTGAGAGCACTGCCTACCAGAGCTGATCTGACCCAAGCCACATCGGCCCTCCATGCCTCGATCCGGGCCGACCTCCAACTGATGAGAGCGGACATGCAGGGTATGGCGGACCGCATGGCGCGGCTGGAAGAGGAACAAGACAACCTCACTGTGGCCCACACAACCACGGAGTCCACGCTTCTCAGCCACACTGCCCACTTACAAGCCATGGCGCGCCATGTAGAAGACCTCGACAACAGGGGCCGCAGAAACAACCTGCGGATCCGAGGCCTACCTGAAGGCGAAGAACCCTCAACCCGGCTCACAGACACACTTACCTCCTTATTCAACGACCTTCTAGGCCGTCCTACGGACACGCTGATCGACTTTGTCCGTGCACACAGGGCATTAAGACCCAGAGGCCCTGAAGGAGCGCCGCCAAGAGATGTTATATGCTGCTTAACTATCTTCTCCCTCAAAGAAGACATACTACAGGCGGCTCGTAATGCGGGATCCATTACCCACGAGGACCACCCGATCCAGATATTTCCTGATCTCTGCCCGGCCACATTGGGCTACCGCAGGGCCCTGAAACCCCTCACTCGAGCCCTGACGGCTCAGAAGGTGAGATACCGATGGACTTTCCCGACCGGCCTAACTGCTCACACCCCTAATGGTCCCATGCCGGTACGCAACCAACAGGACCTGCAAGATCTCACCATTGAGCTCCAGTTACCACCTTTCAACATGCCTTGGCCGGACCCATTAGACTTCTATGTAGGCCCACCGAGGCCGACACGAGACGACCCACTGCTACAAAGAAGAACTAGATCTAGACAGGAGACGGCGCGACCAGTCGGCAACACCCGCTGAGTTCTACGGCTCCTAAGAGACTTTGAGACCCACAGTTTGAGGTACCTGCCTATGAACAATAACCCGCTGGGGAGCTTCCCATAAGGTATCTCACAAACCACACTGAACTGCCGGTCTCCCTCTCTTGTTACACTTTTGGGTGGGGGGCTGAAACGGGGGATTTGATGACTCTGCGGCTCACGCTATGCCTCGACCGCCACTCAGAAGGGGAACATTCTCTTAACCGGCTGCGTTGCCATAGAGGGACTGACATTGCCACACCACCAACCACGAGCCGCAGAGACGGGGAGACTCGGTGCCACCGGCACATTTTGTGACTACTAATAATGGTGATATAGGGTCTTTGTCGGAGGGCCCATCCTCCCCCTCTATTGAAGTGGATGGGTATATACCATGGGGAAGGATAGGCAGGAGGGAAACACAACCACCACACACACGCCTGACGCCAGAGCTCAGGGCCACAACACGACACGCCATCCAACTAGACACGCCATGATGCTCGCACACACGACTCACAAGGCTAGAAGCCTGGTCCACACGACATGCATAATCTTTACGATACCCCACTCACAAGATCACAGATAACCTAGGGGCTAGAGTATTTTTTGGGCGGGGCGGGTAGGGGGTAGCCAGAGGGGCCTTCCACGTGGGAGTTTTTCTTTCTTTTTGTTGTCACCGCTGTAGGTGACCCCACGGGGAAACACCTCGTTTTTTTTTTCTCCTTTTTTATCCTTTCCTCTCCCCTCTCTGAACCGGGACCCCGGAGAGAGACCGGGTATATCCGAGAGGCATTCAGTAACCAGTAGGCCACGTTCCCACCTGGTCGGGGTGTCAGGTAGAAAGGCAAGGGGACTCGACCGAACCGCTAGTACGGACGGGACGACTCCACCTCGGCCTACACCCGAGCCATTATTTTGTATAGTGTTGTTTTATTGTTCATTGTTTACTTATTGTTTACATAGTGTTCATTTTATTTTTCTTTTCTTTTTTGTGTCGTCTCTGTATCTAATCCTAGGCGCTCAAAGTCCGGCTGCGGTGTCCGCGTGGGGACTCGGGAAGGGGCCTCATCAAGGACCACCCGTCCAGGTAACACCCTTTCCCTGTACCTCTGACACGCTCCTCCCCTGAACCCACCCACCACCTGAGTGGTACTGCAAACCGTAGGCCCACCATTTATCTGCCCGCACTACCCCTCCCAGAATAGCCCATAGGTACTCCGTCATGCAGAACCCGAAACCGGTAACCAGAGCAGACATCAACATTGTCTCTATTAATGCCAAGGGCCTTAACCAACCTGAGAAACGATCACAGGCGCTCCGCCACTTTCACAGCCAAAGAGCCCACATAGTATTCATACAGGAGACACATTTCAAGGAAGGTCTGACACCTAGAATGACTGACAAACGGTTCGCCCAATGCTATCTCAGCAACAACCCCTTAGGAAAATCCAAAGGCACGGCCATCCTCCTTCATAAATCCCTACATTTCACACCCACAGCAACCATGAAAGATGACTGGGGAAGGTATATATGTGTTAAGGGAACGATAGCTGACCGTACGTACACGCTAGCCAACCTGTATGCTCCTAACACTGCGCAACACCGTTTTCTGACTAAATCACTGAAAGCCATCATGGCCTTCACGGAAGGTTGTCTGATCATGGGAGGAGACCTAAATGTGGCCCTACAACCGAGCCTAGACACCTCTACGGGCACCTCGACGATACCCAGACATGTGTTGACCACTATCAACAAAACCCTTAGAGACCAACGTCTGACCGACTGTTGGAGAGCGACACACCCTGATGACAGAGACTTCACCTTCTATTCCAATCCAAACAAGACGTACTCCAGACTTGACTACTTTTTCCTACAACACTACTACCTGACTGATGTTAAGTCTGTGACGATTGGGACAGCAACATGGTCCGACCACGCACCACTCACCATGACGCTAACGTCTCCCCTCTATAAGCCGACGTGCCGCAACTGGCGACTGAACGAAGCCCTACTTAACGACCTAACAGTAGCCACGGAATCCCGAACCGCACTTACTCAATACTTCACTGACAATGTTACCCCAGATGTGACACCCCTCTGTGTGTGGGAGGCCCACAAATGCGTGATACGAGGCTACTTCATAGCCAAAAGCGCAGCCCTGAAAAAAGCAAAGGCTGCCAGACTGGCGACCATAATCACGGAGATACAGGTGGTGGAAGCCAGGCACAAACTTACACGGCTCCAGAGCGATGGTGCCAAGCTACTGACACTACGCAGGGAACTGGCATCCATCATGAATGCCTACCACCAAAGGGCGCACCTGCGCACCAAAGCCTTCTTTCACACACACGCCAACAAATGCGGGACCTTGCTGGCCCGTATGATCGCTAAAAAGAGAGCAGAATCCTACATACCTAAAATTCGTGATAAAGAAGGGCGACTGAAACATCTCCCGGGAGACATGGCGGCGGCAATACGGGAATATTATGCGGAGCTTTATGCCATACACCCCGACAGGGAGCCACCACGCCAAGGTGACGCCTTACCAGAAACTAGACAATACCTACGCACACGCATACATAACCGACTTCCCAGGGAAGCTACGAATGCCCTTGACGAACCGATCACGCCTCGCGAGTTAGCCTGGGCCATAAAAGAGTCGAAATTGGGCAAATGCCCGGGCCCTGACGGTCTCCCCACTAGATACTATAAAAAATTTGCTGACGTGTTATCCCCACATCTCTTGACTGCCCTTAACACCTTACGTGACGGAGCCAGCCTACCCACACAGACTCTAGAGGCCAACATCTCCCTAATCCCAAAGGAAGGTAAGAACCCGGAACTCTGTGCGAGCTACAGACCTATCTCCCTACTAAATTGTGACCTTAAACTCTTCACAAAAATACTAGCCCGCAGACTACAAACCTACCTCCCTGATCTCATACATAGAGACCAGGCAGGGTTCACGCCCCAGAGAGAAGCAAGAGACAACACCATCAGGACACTAGATCTCATCCACAAGGCACAAGACAGTCGGGAGGGCCTCCTCTTGCTCTCCACAGATGCGGAGAAGGCCTTCGACCGCATAGATTGGGGCTACATGCTGGCGGTATTGGAAGAGATAGGTCTGGGCCCGCACATGATGAGCTGGATACGAGCACTATACTCCAAACCCACAGCAAGGGTATGCGTGAACGGACTGTTCACGAACCCGTTCCCCATCCGGAACGGCACAAGACAGGGATGCCCCTTGTCCCCATTGCTGTTTGTACTGGCACTGGAGCCCTTTCTTAACTCTGTCCGGGACAACCAAGCCATAAAAGGGATACAGATAGGGCAGACGAGACACGTAGTGGCTGCCTTTGCAGATGATCTGCTGTTTTATGTCACTCAGCCTGAAACATCAATGCCAGCAATTATGGCAGAGTTCCAGCTCTACGGCCAATTATCGAATTTCAAAGTTAACCTCGCCAAATCTTCGGTTCTGAATGTCTCGATCCCACCCAATAGAGTTGCAGCCCTGAAGCACACGCTCCCATTCCAATGGTCTGACACTACTATAAGATACTTAGGCACCTCCATACCAAGAGACCTGTCACAAATATACACCGCTAATTTCCAACCCCTCCTAACCACAATACGTAGAGACCTGGAGGAATGGACTAAAGTTCGCCTTTCCTGGTTTGGACGCATTGGAGTGTTGAAAATGAACATCCTGCCCAGGCTGCTCTACTTGTTCCAGACACTGCCAATTCACATACCTGAGGCGTACTTCTCAACACTGCGCTCCATGGCACTCAGATTCACATGGCACAACCTACAGGCACGGGTCAAACACGACACTCTCACATTACCAAAACGGAAGGGCGGCCTGGCCCTCCCAGACTTCCAGGTTTATTACAAGGCAACCCATCTCCAGAGGGTGATGGAATGGTCCAAATCGGAGGTCCACAAGCTATGGAAGGAAATAGAGTCAGACCAAATATCCAGACCAATAGGGCTCCTACCGTGGCTAGATCACCACCAGGGCAGACAGCTGGCTAACCCACACCCGCTAATTAGAGCAACCTTAATGGTCTGGCACAAAGTGGGGACACCCTCCTCCTTCACCACGCCCATCTCACCACTCTTACCCCTGACGCATAATGACGCCTTCCCACCTGGACTAGACGCAGGCCCGTTCCAACAACTGTTAGGAAACTCACTACCCAGACTCTGCCACGCTACCACCAATGGCACGATACGGACTCTTGAGTCCCTGCTGCCCGTGGGGAGACCAACGTTCATGCTGCAGTTTAGATACAAACAACTATCCGCTTACCTACTAATAGTCACCAAAGACATCCATGCCCACAGGCCGCTCACAGACTTTGAAAGGCTCTGCCATGACCCAAACCCACTGGCCAGGGGACTGTCCACACTCTACAGCCTCCTCATGGACGCAAAGAGACTTCCCCCACCGAGCTTCATGAGTAAATGGGAAACCGACCTGGGAATTACACTCTCGCCAGCCCAATGGGAAAAGATCTGTACCCTGTCCCTTCACTGTTCAACATCCAGCGGCATACAAGAAACGGCCTATAAGGTACTGTCTCGCTGGTACCGCACGCCACTGGCCACCCATTCCTACGACCCAACCGCCACCAACAACTGTTGGAGATGTGAGAAAGCCCTAGGCACTCTCTTCCATATCTGGTGGACGTGCCCCCTGATACGACCCTACTGGGCAGCGATCCACACGATCATCACCAAATTTTCTGATACTCCCCCCCACTTAGACCCAGCAGCCTTTCTCCTGCACCACACCTCCACCCGTAGCTCAGCTTACAAAAAATCCCTAACGATCAGGATCTTAAATACAGCCAAGAGTCTCATTCCCTTATACTGGAAACAAAAGACCCCACCACCTGTGTCGACCTGGTTTAAGCGCATGGAAGAGCTAAGGGCACTAGAGGAACTCACCTCACACGCAGAGGGGAGGGAACAGTCGTATATGACGACCTGGACACACTGGATACTGACCACGACGAAACCTGACTTCCAGACGCTTATCACAGACTGAGTAGACATCAGAAGGGACATGACCCGAGACGATGGGTAGGGGTGACAAGGAAAGACCGACAAGACAGCGCACGTCATACATAAAGCTACCACTGACAGACGTTAACTCGACAATTCTGACCCTGACAGAGACGAAGGACCACATAAACCTAAAGGGAAGGGAGGACGCTTTCTCAAACGCTGAGGGATCCCCCCCCCCCCCCCATTTTTCATCCCCCCCCCCCCCTCTCCCCCCCTCCCCCCCCCCTTCCCGGGTGGACTTGCGGGCCGCGCAGCCGGACCAGGATACAGCAGACCACAGGTATGCCATTAAATGCTCAACTACACATGTTCCGACCTGGAAACCTGCGCGTTTCTCTGCATTACTTTACCGACACCTCAGAATCGCTAACAATGTGCCTTATTACATGTGTCTGCCAGTTGTTGGAAACCTGCGTGTTTCACTGAACCACACTTGAGACGTTTACCTTTATTGTTATTTGCAAATTTATTCTTGAAAATCTGAATAAAATTTAATTCACAAAAAAAAAAACTATAGCATGTTTTTTTTTTTTTTTTTACAATCAAATCAGACAGTTTTAATGTATTGCATAATCCATACATGTCTTTGACCGTTGAAGCTAGTGAGACTATCATCCACTGGGATTGGCACAAGGTCTCCTTTTACCAAGTTCGGTTCACTGTCCCCCATAGGATTTGAGGAAGACTTTCACACTCTGGTCAAAAATTATTCTTGGGTCAGGCAGTGGGAGAGCTGGACAGTTACACATCTCTCTCAGCTTAAGGGCCTGGAAAAGAAAAGCAATAGTTTAATACTGTATTTGTGTTAACAGAGAGGTTTATCAGGAATGTAACCATTTGGATCACAGAATGGCGAACATTATAACAAAACATTTCATAGTCTGTCATGACAAGCAGATGGTCCACAAGGTGACTCAATCTTGGGAAGAAAACACAAAGAAAAAAAAATATATCAAAGATTGCATGTGCATGGAACGTTGAGTACTGAAGAATGTTGTAAACATTCACTGGTTGCCGACTTAACCTCTTCGCGCCATTAGGAGGTGTCATTATGTCCTGTACAGCACGGGCTTTCACAACATTATGGTGTAATAGCACTTCCTAACTTCCTGGCTTGGGTGGAGGGCAGTCCCCTCGCTGCCTCTGATCGAGTGGACTGTCAGGAAGTTCCCAGCAGACAATCGAGATTGGAGTCACATGACAGCCTGACACCACGATTACTGGCAGGGCCGCCACCAGAAATTTTGGGGCCCCTAACTGAGCTCAGGGTCTGGGCCCCTGGGGGCCCACCTCCAAAACCGCCCACAGAGACCGTCTCCAAATCCCGCCCACAGGAATACACACACAGACACAAACACATTCACTGATACAAAAGGACACAGATACACACACACACACACACACACACACTGATAAATACTAACAGACACACATACTGATACGCATATAGGCATACATACTGACACACAAATACTGAGACATACACACATATACAGACACACAGGCGTACATAGTGACAGACACATACTAACATAGATACAGACACACATGCATAAGGACATACAGACACAGACACATTCATAATGACATACAGACAGACATTCATACTGACATGCAGACATACATACACTGACATTCATACACACATAATGACATGCATACAGATAGACATACATGCATACATACATACAGACATACATTCATACTGGCATCCATACAGACACTGACATCCATACATACACACATTCATAATGACATACATTCATACTGGCATACATGCATTCATACAGACACACATTCATAATGACATGCAGACATACATACACTGACATGCATACACATAGACATACATGCATACAGACAGACATACACGCATTCATAATGACATGCATACATACATACACTGACATTCATACACATAATGACATGCATACAGATAGACATACATTCACACACAGACACACAGACATACATACACACAGACAGACATACAAACACAGACAGACATACATGCACACAAACAGACATACATACACACAGACAGACATACATACACACAGACAGACATACATACAGACAGACATACATACAGACAGACATACATACAGACAGACATACATACAGACAGACATACATACACACAGACATACATACACACAGACACACACAGACAGACATACACACAGACAGACAGACATACACACAGACAGACATACACACAGACAGACAGACAGACATACACACAGACATACATTCACACACACACACATAGCTCATTTTCCAGCCACCCTCCTGTTTCTTACCTTGTCTTTGCAGGAGGGTGGCTGGCTGGGGCTGATGGGACTGTCAGTCGGCTGGCTCTCCCTCTTCATTGTCGGGCGGGCGGGGCTCTCCCTCTTCATTGTCGGGCAGGCGGGGCTCTCCCTCTTCATTGTCGGGCAGGCGGGCGCTCCCTCCTCCTGTGCGGAGTGAAAACTG
Source organism: Pelobates fuscus (assembly GCF_036172605.1). Lineage (NCBI taxonomy): Eukaryota > Metazoa > Chordata > Amphibia > Anura > Pelobatidae > Pelobates > Pelobates fuscus. The sequence goes on from NC_086323.1 coordinate 44,516,104, forward strand.
GGAGGAAGTGACCACTTCCTCCCAGCAGCACTTGTGCTGCGGCGGCAATTTATTTTTTAAAGGGGCCCGGTCGCGCTATACCACGGCCACAGCGCTGACCGGGCCCCTGAAGATATGGGGCCCATCGGGTGGCCCTAAGGCCACCCGATGGGCCCCATCAGCGTGCGGGCGCCGCAGTTCCGCTGCTACACGTGGGGCCCGGGCGGCCGGGCCCCCCAGGGCCGCCGGGCCCGTGACAACCGTTATGGTTGTCACCCCCTGATGGCGGCCCTGATTACTGGTACAATGTCACAGCCCATGGTTTGCATCATGGGCTGTGATATTGTATTCTGCCTTTCTCTTCTCTCACATTAATCAGAGATTAGAGAGGCAGAAAGATCATTGCTGGTAAAGTTCCAGATTTATACTGTGTGTAAAAAAGGTGTTAAAATGTAACTCTCTCACTGCTGATCACAGTGCTAATAACAAAAAAAAAAAAAAGAAAAACACTTTTCAATGCTGATCAGTTAATTTTATTTTTGGGTTTTTGGGTGTAGGGGGAGCGTGTGTAAAGGAGGAAGGGATAAAATAATTTCAAAATTAAGAAAGTCACCATGGCCGTTTCTATACAGCGGAGGATGTTTACGCCATATCTGACAGACACTTACTGCATCAGATGTAGAGCATTTAAGCGAGCATTCTGGTGATGGTACTCCCACTTTAACTCCAACTATCAGCAGGCGCTCAGAATGCTGCACTGTGTCTGAGCATAACTAGGTACCACCAAATTTAAGTGCTCCTGAAAAAAAACATTTTGGCAACCGCTGGCATCACAGTTGATATTTGTGAGCAAGAAAATGATTTTAGCCTGTTTATGATGGACGCCATGTTTGAGCTTATAGCTGAGAAAACTAACTTGTATGCCAGCCAATATCTCACTGCCATTCCCGACAGCAGGTAGCTTATGTGGCACCCCACTGACAGCACTGAAATGAGGAGGATTTGAGCGCTGGTGCTAATTATGGATTGTGAGAAAATCCAAGATTAGGAGTTATTGGAATAAGCACCCTGCCCTAGCTTCCCCTCTTTTTGCAGTGATTATGAAGAGGTAAGAGGTATGACCAGCTTCTCCGTTTCCTCCATTTCAGTGATAACACCCAGTGCCCTCATAGAAATGCCCATAGTAAAAAAAAAAAATCCAGAAAATTAAACCCCTGACCAAAGTATCTGCATAGACACGGTCCTTTAAGATTCAAGGGAGACTGCTTTTCAAGTGGTGCATTCCTCAAAGCGAGCTTGCTATGGAATAATATGTCAGCGAATGCAACACCGGTTATACTTGGGCATTTTGCATTCAATGACAGTCAACGAGAACCACCAGGCTTCCCTGATTCTGTGGGGACAAACGGAAAAATTGTACTGGATCTCCTACTCCCATTAATGAGTAAAAGATTTCACCTATGGCTAACAAGTTTTATACTAGCATAAATTAAAAAAAAAATATTTACACAGTGCGTAAGAATGAAAAGGTTGGAAAGCTTGCCCTTCCGAAGCTGACTGCTGGAAAAAATGGCAAAGGCATAATTGCTTTGCACCATGATGAAGTGATGGCCCTTAGCTCATATGTACACAGACAGCTAGAGGCTCTACATTTTTCCGTGCCCATTTGGCTTCCTCCAACGGTTGGAGTAAGGGTGAAGCGTTCACAGGTTAAATTAAACACTTATCTGATGCCCAAGGCCTGTAAATCTGAAAGAACACACGAGGAGGATTGACCGTCGACAACACCACCACGAGGCCTAAACAGCATGGCAGAGCCTGCGCTTTCAGCCTCAGCTCTCCTGAACTCACAAGTATTTACAGATGAAATGAGGAGCCTCATACAAGACTTCAGGAGGGAACTCCAACTATGATTTGGCTAAAATCACTTCTGAGCATATCTCTGAACGACTTGGGCAAACGCAGAGATAAATTAAAATTCAGAGTAGATGACATCATTGGGTCCCATAACCTACTGGAAGATAACCATTCCACTGTGGCAGATGAAAAGGCAAATTTACAATGAAAAATTACCAACATTGATGACAGGTCGTGCAAGATTAACATACACAGCAATTAAGCAGCAGATCTGCAGCAATTAAAAACACATAACTTTCAATTTCTGTGACCATACCCCCCTCTTTTTTTTATTACAGTGCAAATGTTTTATTTCCATCTGAACTCCCACTTCATCTTAAATAACATGGTTCTGCCCGATTGCCAGTACTGTAACTGTTTGCATTGATTGATGTGGTCTGCAGGAGCAGATCAATTAGTTAGAATGTACCTAGGGAGTACATTGTAATTATTCTACAAACATACTCTTTAATGGTATTTTATTCATGATGGGTGTATGATACATGTTACAATCTGTATTAAAAGGGACACTATAGTAATCATAACCACTTCAGCTTACAGTTGTGGTTCTGGTGTCTACAGCATTTCCCTGCAATTTTTTTCAATGCAAACGCTTCCTTTTCAGAGAAAAGGCAGTGTTTACATTGATGCCTAGTGCTAGAGATGGAGCCGGTACCGATAATTTGTGAACTTTCAGGCCAATAGTCGATAACTTACCGATATTCTGTACATTTACCATTTTGAAATAATAAACTATTTCTACACAAATCTACAGTTAACTGAACATGTTTATTTATTTTTGTATTAAGGTAAAAGCACAAAATATACATGCCAGTCAGAATTTGTTATATTTTCAAGGATATATGTGTGTGTTTGTGTAGTGGATGCAGTGTGTATGTTTGTGTAGTGTGTATAGTGGATGCAGTGTATGTTTGTGTAGTGTGTATAGTGAATGCAGTGAGTGTTTAAGTAGTGTGTATATAATGAATGCAGAGTGTGTGTGTTTGTGTAGTGTGTGTATAGTGAATGTAGTGTGTGGTGTGTGTAAAGTGAATGCAGTGTGTGTAGTGAATGCAGTGTGCTTGTGTAGTGTGTGTGTATAATGAATGCAGAGTGTGCGTGTGTGTGTGTGTGTGTGTGTATAACGAATGCATGTATAGTGAATGCAGTGTGTTTGTGTAGTGTGTATATAATGAATGCAGAGTGTGTGTGTGTGTGTGTGTATAGTGAATGCAGTGTGTTTGTGTAGTGTGTGTATGTTTGTGTAGTGTGTGCATAGTGAATGCAGTGTGTTTGTATAGTGTGTATATAATGAATGCAGAGTGTGTGTGTTTATGTAGGTATGTTAAGTGCGTAAAATGGGGGAGTATTTTTATTTAAATATTACATTTATTAATGTTAAATTCGATCTCTACTAGTGACAGCCACTAGAGGTGTTTCCTATCTCAGGCAGCACCTACGTTCAGAGTCTCCATGCTGATTGGCACAATGCAGCATTTTGCCACGCATGGGCAATAGCCTCACAATGCTCTTCTATGGGAAAGCATTGGATTGAAAAAGATCGTAATGATTGATTATCTCAGTCAAGGAAGTGTGGCCAGCTGCGCGGGAACTGGTGCAGCAATGGGGAAAAGGTAAGTTTAATACTCGTTTACTCAAATCTGAGGGGGCCAGGGACCTAAATATATATCCCAGAGTTAGGAATACATGTTTGTATTTCTTACACTGTAGCTGGACTATACTTAAAAACTGTTCCTTATAAATTCACAGACTGTACAAAACAAAACAAAAGGCAGGTTATGGATAGAATACCAGGTTTGTTTAAACTTTAAACAACACTTAAATAGTCTTACTAAAATTAATGTTTTGTCTATTTTCTATGAATCACACATGTTCAGCCATTACTTCGCATTTAAAAGTAGCTAACTCGTGAACACTCTTGATTACCTGCATACTAACTATAAAATTGTGCAAGAACTAACCTACTCCTGATTGTTATAAATGTTTGAAAAAGCATGTGGATTGCTGTTGGGGTACCCCATGCATGTTGTTCTCTCATATGCACTACAAAAATAAAGAATAAAAAAAATAAAAATAAAAAAAAAAAGAATACCAGGTTTGTATATTTAAGGGTGGGGGGCAGTGCTTTTCCAATGGCCCCTGCTCTCTGTGACATTTCCAGTCCTAAAAGGTTTGTGTCTTAGGTTTCCATAAGAGTGCCTGCTTAGCACTACCATTAAAAACAATCAGAGGACCAGGATTAGATGTGAGGTTTTAGCAGGGCCGGTGCAAGGATTTTTGGGTACATAGGCGAAGATGTATTTTTCCGCCCGCCCCCCCCCCCCCCCCCCCGAAAAATAACATCTTCACCTATGTGCCTCTTAACCAGCCCCTCTCCCCGTCCATTATTGGTCCCCTCCCTTCCCTGTCCCTTAGTGTTCTGACAGTCACACACACTCAATGACAAACACACAGATTCACTGATCTGACACACACTCATTCATTGACACACACACACACTGATTGACACTCATTGACAGACACACTGATAGTCACACACAGACTCAATGACAAAGATACTCTCACTGATTTGACAGACACTCAAACACACACTGACACACTCATACACTCACATGCAACACTCATACAATCACTCACAGACACACACACACTCATAATCACTCACAGACACACACTCACTCACACACACAGTCACATATACACTCACTCACAGACACACAGTCACTCACAGACACTCACTCACAGACACACATACACTCACACACAGACACATACACACACACTCACTCATACACACACATACACTCACACACAGTCACACACAGACACACACACTCACACACATACACATCACATACATTCACTAATTATTTTAATAAATAAATATTTTCCACCTAGCCTCCCTACCTGGAGAGCTGGTGTGGATGAGGAGTCATTCCCTGGTGTCCAGTGGGGCTGCTGGGCGGCAGGCAGCAGTGCTGAAATCAGACGCGGCGAGGGAGCTCTAATCTCACCGCTCTACTCCCTCGCGCGCTGTCTGCTGATACCGCGGGAGCCGGAATATGACGTCATATTCCGGCTCCCGCACTATCAGCAGAAAGCGCGTGAGGGAGCAGAGCGGTGAGATTAGAGCTCCCTCGCCGCGTCTGATCTCAGCACCAGCCGCGCCGGGGGTCGAGATGGTGGCCTGGCAGGAGGGAGAGCTTCCCTCCTGCCGGTCACTGAAATCTTGCGCCCCCGGAGCCGGTGCGCCCTAAGGCGGCTGCCTGTGCCGCCTTATGGACACACGCGCCAGCCCTGGGTTTTAGTCAATTCTTAGTCTGGGGCCGAATTTACTGTCAAAGCTTTAGTTAAAAGGACACTATAGACACCAGACCAACTACATCTTAGTGCATTTGTCCTGGTAACTAGAATCATTCCCTTCAGGCTTTTTGCTGAGAAAATGCAGTGTTTACATTACAGCCTAGTTATAACTCCAGTGGCCACTCCTTAGATGGCTACTAGAGTTGCTTGCTGGGGCAGTGCTGCACACTGTGCAGTACTGACATTCACGGTCTCCACTCTCTCTATAGAGCCACTGAACTTTCCTCATTGGGATGCATTGATTCAATGCATCTCTATGAGGAGTTGATCATTGGCTAGGGCTGTGTTTGACTTGTGCTGGCTCTGTCCCTGATCTGCCTTCTTGACAGTCTCAGCCAATCCTATGGGGAAGCATTGTGATTGGTTCAGACCACTACTTCTGATGTAGTCAGCCAAGCAGGCAGAACAGGGGCAGAGGCAGCAGCTGCAGACTCGAATACTAGTTACTATATTTGAAGAGCAAGCAGGGCCGGGAGGGGAGGGGCTAGATGGTGGTTTTAACACTACAGGGTCAGGAATACATTTTTGTGCTCCTGTCTCTAAAGCGTTCCTTTAATTGGAATCTGTGATACAAATGGGAACTTGAAAAGCATATGTTGTCCTGTTTAAGGGGAGCCAGGGCTGTAATGGTTATGATGCTTGAAGTAACACTTTAATTATGAAGATTTTACTTTACAAGTACTATCCCTAGCTGTCTTATGGCTTGACTGGTGAGCAGATTTGTGTTTAACATTGTATTAACTATCCACAGACTTCAGGTGGAAGGGGTTTTCAATCACAATTTTTTCCCCACCATAACCTTTTTGGTTTTTGCTTCCCAAGCACTACCAAGCCTCAATAGCAAACTAGTAACCAACCTCATGCTGATCATGTGCATTAACAATGGTGGTTCACTGGCTTTGCATCTTTTCCTAAGTTGTGTTTGAAAGCTTTTGTATACAGCAAACACAGACTCAAAGGAATCCATGATTAAAATGGAATGAGGCAAAAATGTGATTCATTGTTAAACTAATTTGCATATGGCCACCCAGAATCCTTTGCGGTAGTAACATCACTGCAAATTTGTGATTTCTGTGTGAAAAGCAAGTCTTATGGCTTGACTGGTGTGCAGATTTTTGTTTAATTAATGTAATTATATGCTTTGTATTAATATATATATATATATATATATATATATATATATATATATATAAACCACCCGTGTGCCCCACAGCTCTGCACAATATAAAAGGGCTGACTGTGCAGAATACCGTAGATAAAATAAAAGGAAATAATAGCCTTGCTTGTGAGAAAAGTTTAAAGGGCATTACAAACTCAATCAAATTCCACTGTATACAGAAACTGATGGCGCTTTTAATACACCGCTTGCTCTAATTATCCTAATTAAATTCAATCTGACACATATGTCTCTGATAACTGACGAAGTTAAGAATAGAATATAATGAAATATGCATTTGTTCATCTTATCTACTAATATTAGACCTTTCTTTAATTAACCCCCTTGCTGGTCATTAAATAACATTTTATTATAAATAACTAAAGCAATTTTTCTAAATAATTCTGTTTTTCTTTATCACAGTAAGAGGCGTCACTGAACCAACAAACATTCAAGGACATTTGACATTTTTTTTTCTCGAAGACTGGAGTGATTTTCCAGATCATTTCACTCTCAAACCTCAGATCACTGATGTGACTGTCAGGACGACTCCTACATCCCAGACAGAGATGTTTAAACTGTTAAATAGCACTGAATATAGCAGGTCAAGCAGACCTTAAATCCCAAACCTCAAACTCCAGATCATGCCGTAGATAAATGCAAAAAGGAGGGTTCTGAGCTTGCCGAGATGAACCTGGGTTTTATTTGCTGTATAGTGAGCTGTCCTGCTGTCAACAAACTTGGAAGGTGTAAAAAAATAAAAAATAGAAGTTGTAGATTTTACAAAAGTTGGATATTTTGTCTAAAATTGGATGGCAGGTTGTCAACGTAAAGGACCACTATAGGCACCCGGACCACTTCAGTTTAATGAAGTGGTCTGGGTGCCAGGTCCAGCTAGGTTTAACCCTTTTTTCTATAAACATAGCAGGTTTATAATAGGGTTTAATCCAGCCTCTAGTGGCTGTCTCATTGACAGCCGCTAGAGGCGCTTCAGCGCTTCTCACTGTGATTTTCACAGTGAGAAGACGCCAGCGTCCATAAGAAAGCATTGAGAATGCTTTCCTATGGACTGGCTGAATGCTCGTGCCACGCATGCGCATTCTGCCGAGGAGGAGGAGAGTCCCCCGCCCAGCGCTGGAGAAAGAGGTAAATTTAACCCCGTCCCCCCCTTAGAGCCCGGCGGGAGGGGGGCCCTGAGGGTGGGGGCACCCTCAGGGCACTATAGTGCCAGGAAAACATGTATGATTTCCTGGCACTATAGTGGTCCTTTAAGTCAACATACTGGTGAGATTTATCAAAGTGCCACCAACATTTTTTTTTGTCTAATTTGCAGGAAAAATGTTTGTTAAAATTTATTAAATCTGCCAGATGTTTTTATCTGTTGTTTTTTTGCGCTCAACCCATAGTTTGTGAATATATATATATATATTTTTAATTTTTTAACAATTGAATTGAGTTTTGATTTTTTTCTGCCACTTTTTTAGACAGTAAAGTGCTGTTTCACGTTTCTTTTTCATGTCATCGTAAATTGCCGTTTTTCTACAATGGGAATTTCAATGGGAACGCTTTGATAAATATCCCCCGCTGTTTTGTGATAAAAAAATGTATGACACCTCCAACACGACTAGTCCAAATGGAAATATATCTGCTGTTCTCTGTTATTGGACAATGGGACAAACTAATCAATGGATTTATTTACGAACTTGTGAATTGTGGCGAGTTGACAAGAATACTGTGAGTCTAGGTAAAACTAGTAAACGGGAAAACAGATAACTGAGAATTATTGCAACTTTGCTGTTGTGCAGTTCCCTTGTCTATTTGTTACAAATCACGGTTCAATGAATAATACCAAACTCTATTTTCTCTGCAAAAAAAAAAAAAAAATTACTAAACAGTTATTTAAGAAAAAAATATATACACAATAGCAATCAGAAATCTCTCTTATTTTGTATTCTGCACTTAAAGAGATACTATATGCACCAAAACCACTTCATCTGATTAAAGTGGTCTGGGTGCAGTGTCCCTGCCCCCTTTAGTCCTGCATGTAAAACATTGCCGTTTTAAACTTGACTACCTTTAGTGGCTATCTACCAGACAGCCACTAGAGGAGTTTCCTGAAGTTTGACTCTGGACAAAATGACGCTGGACATTCTCACGCTCTCCATGAGGATATCCAGCTTCAGAGAAAACCCCATAGAAAAAGCATTGAGGCAAAGGTTTCCTATGGGGATGGCTTAATGTGCACGCAATGCTCACTGCGCATGCACATTGGGTCCCTCCAATCAGATGACATGTGAGGAGGAGGTGGACAGTGATCGGAGAGAACCTCACAGGAAAGCATTGAGAAAATAATTTTTCTGTGGAAAAGGGCTAACCTACGCGCTATGCTTGCTACATGTCACGTATTCATCCGCTTATAGAATGTGGTTAATGACATTTACTGTCCACACAGGAAAAGTTGTGCCGAGCAGCAACCTAATCCACAGAAGGGTTAATGCTGAGCAGCAATTATGCAAATGAAACCTGGTAACTGACTTTGGGGTCAAAGGCCGGTTACAGCCTATCAGAACTAAAGGATTAAAGGGGTATTTAGGCCCAGTTCTCATCCTGCTCAGTGCCCTGTCCTGGTTTCCCTTGTGGTTGTCCGAGAGCGCGTTCCTGTTATTAGTTTTCTACCTGGTTTTTGACTTTGGCTTTGTTTATTGACTTCTCTATATTCTGATATCCTGACTCCTGGCTTTCCTCATCGCTGCGTCCCTTTCTGTGTTCCCTGACCTCGGCTAGTATTTTTGACTATTCTTTGTACGTTAAATCCGGCCAATCTAAGGACCGGTAATACGTTACTTATTTGTCATCCGTGCTATACAGTTCTACGTGCTGGATCAAACAGTAATCCTGACACTACATTAGGTCCACCCAATTAGATGACGTCAGAGGAGACAGACAACGATCCAGTGCCGAAGGACCTGCTGGAATCGGGTATACGAATTAAGGGATATTTAACCATTTACAATGCTGGGAGGGGCCCATGGGGGCAGAGGAACACGTTAGGAATACATATTTGTATTCCTAACACTAAGCTGTTCCTTTAATTTGCTGAAAACATTTCTGAAGTTTACACATGTACACATTTTATAGAACAACAACAAAATTCTGTAACATAATTAAAACATTAATATATGTACTAATGCAGAACTTCAGCAATTGTTTTGGACTATGATCCCTGCTGCTACAATCTAAGTACTCTAGCACTTGATTGGACAATGTCAAGCACTTAAACGATAGAAATAACCACAGTAACCAATTGTAGTAAATGCATATTTTTACATTATTTAATTATATGCATTACAAAAAGTGTGTATATATATATATATATATATATATATATATATATATATATATATATATATATATATATATATTATTATATATATATGAATGTATATTTGCACATGTGGTCTCCCTTGAAGATCATAAAGAGTCCAGGATGGAGCAAACACTTAATACATGTTTGGAATAGCTTGCAACTAAAAAATGTATACATTTCCGCTCGGCTGTAATTTCAGCTTTCCATAATCTCAGGACCTATAGCATCAAAACACATTTTGAATTAACCCTTCGCTTGGACTTAGCCCTTGATTAAAAGCCAGTGTGTGTTAAATAATTAAAACCAGTGATACCCAGTTCTAAGAACTGGTGAACATTTATTAAATTATCACCTTTAATCAAAGGTCAAGTCATAATCTTCACTGCTTGAGAATGGTAGACGTGCAGGAGACATCGGGAACAATAAAACCTACATGATAGAGGCTCTGACACCAGATGGTGGGCATGTTCTTGTTTTTAAGTAAATAGAGCAGCGTTTCCCAATTGGGGTTCCGTCAGAACACAAATGGGGTTCTGCCAAAATTTCTGGAAACAAAATAGCCTCCGCGATAATTGAGGCAGGTGGTGAGGGAGCTGAGCAGGGGAGAGTACTCCCTCGTCGCCCGCATCAATTATCGCGGCGGCCATTATCGCGGCACACACAGCAGTGATGCTGGAGCCGGAATATGACGTCTCTCCGGCTCCGGCATCACTAAGAGGTGCGCAAGGGAGTTGAGCAGGAAGATCACTGTATGTCAGTGTGTGTATCTGAGTGTGTGTGTATTTGTGAGTCAACATGTGTGTATGTGTATCTGTGTGTCAAGGTGTGTGTGTATCTGCGTGTCAAGGTGTGTGTGTGTATCTGCGTGTCAAGGTGTGTGTGTGTATGTCAGTGTGTGTATCTGTGTGCCACTATGTGCTAGTGTGTGTGTGTATCTGTGTGGCACATTGGGAGGAGACTTTCATTTATGGTGACCAAGGCTGGGGAACACATGTACTTTCCTAGCGCCGTTATATAGACGAGATGTTTTTTTATTTGGGATGGCACGCACTGAGGACAGTTTTAAAGATTTTTTTTAACATTTCTTAATAGCAATGATTGGGGCATACAACTGACCAGTAATATAAGTCCCATGGAAATAGATTTTTTTTAGTTTTAAAGATTTATGTGGAGGGGGAATCCCTGAAAACTATGCCCTTTTTTTTTTAAAGTAGGTTGATACTAATGGTTATGTTATGTATGGCAGTGGACACTATTCACCATGGCTCAATAACATCCTGAAGGGACAACTTCTCAGACTAAGGTGGAATTGCACGAAAGAAAATATATTTCTAACACAAGCCCAAGAACTACTGGGTACATTTTGAGAAAATGAATATCCATAAGACACCCTGGGAAGGGCTTGGGATGAGGTTAAGCATAAAACACAAGTAGAACTGCTATACAAAGATAACTCTGGGGTGTTCGAATAACCCCTAGTGACGTTTTAGTCTTTGATTAGAACACGGAGCATAAATCAATAAAACGCATAATAAATACATTTTGGGCAATTCTTGGAACGGATAGAGACTTATGGGAAATACTACCCGAGAAACCACTATTTAAGAGAAAAACCAAAGCGAGTTATGAACAACTGCTTTGGGGAAGTGACTGGATTTTACAGATGTAAAATGTGTTTAAGTTGGAAAAATACACAACAAGTGGGGAATGGAACGCATCCATCACAATTTTCGATCAGAGAGGACAAAAATGTAATACACCATTAGAGAACACATTACGTGTCACAGCAATAATGCTATTTACCTGTTACAGTGTCCGTGTAAACTACAGTAAATTGGAAGAACAAGACGGGAACATGTATATAATATACGTAAAGGAGTAATCAGTCACAGTGTTTCTGATCACTTCAGACAAGTGTATAACCGAGACCCCACAGGCTTAGTTTTTGTAGGAATTAAAGACTTTTCAAGGATTGGAGAGGGGGGGGGACTTTATTAAGAATATTGTCCAAGAAGAAATTAAGTGGGTTTTTCACTTGGATACTTTAACCCCTGCCGGCCTGAATATATATTTTGATTTGTTTAATTTTCTATAAGGATTCTTGTTTTTATTTTCTCCTCAAAGACCCTATTCCTTATTATGGTGTATTTATCATTAATTATTTTTTATAGACAAGAAAATGTGTGAACCAATAGTGGTATTTTTAATATTAATGGTTTAGAAGATATGCCCCACTTTTGTAATTTTTTTAAATACATTTTTAATATTTTTTATTTATTTTATTTTTTGTAATTTGTATTTTATTACAGTTTAAATACTCAAAATACAGCGTTGTCGTGGTATAAAAGTAATAATGATACATCAATAGCAATAACAATCTGTTAGAGGCTGCAATGTTGGCTCTGGAGATTACAGCTACTATGAACATATGACATTAAAACCATTAAACAATAACTGATGAATGTGTGGGCAATAACATTGTAGTATTAGTAGGATCATAGCATTTGTAGCAATTGCGCTACTTCTGATTGTCCTTCCGTGGTAGGTTTACGGCTGCGTCTGGCCATGAGGAAGAGTGTGGCTGCTATATAAGAGCCTATGAGTGTCATTGTGTCAATGTCGGTCCCAGGTTGCTTTTGGGCTTGCGCTGTGTCTGAGGTCCTACCATCACCGGTTTCTCCTTTGTCTGCGTTGTTTAAGTTCAGCTGCCGGAGGAATAGCGTTTTGTCGTCTGTGGAGGACAAGGTAAGTGTCTGGTCTCCCCGGGGTACCGCCAGGTATCCATTTGCACCCCACCGGTATCGGACTCCTGCATCCCGTAGTTGTTTGGCTAATGGGGCCTGCTGTCTCCTTTCCACAAGAGCTACGAAAGGGTGAACGCCGTATATAACCACAGTGTTTCCTTCCATTTGTACTGAGCCCAGGTCTCTGGAGCGGGACATGCTAGCGAAACGGGTTGCCACATCCCTCGTGACTGCTATAGTGTCTCTGGGTGTGTCTCCTGGAGCTGTTGCAGCTTCATGAATTCTGAACGCAGAGGGTATCATGCTTGGCTCGGTGCCCCATTTAATGCCCATTACGGACAATAGGCGTTGATTGTAGGGCAGCAAGGCATCCCCACCAGTGCTTTATGGTATTCCTCGGAGGCAGATATTCCGACTTCTATGCTGTGCCTCCTGTGTTGTGACAGTCCGAGTGAGTTTTTGGACCTGTGAGGTAAGATCCTGCATTTTGTCTTGGGAGTGTTGTAGTTTGTGCTCTCTTGCACGTGCTCTGGTTTCCACTGCTGTAAGCCGCTGTTGGAGATCCACCACCTCCTGAGTGCTCAGCAGATCCGCTCTCCGCACTTCCCTCATTTCTGTTAAGAGGTCTCTTATGTTCCTCTTCGTCGCTGGGAATGAGTCTACATCTGAATCTGGCTTGTGGCAGAGGGCCCCAACTTCAGCCGGTGGTGAGGTAAGACTCTCTCTGTCATCGTGGGAGTCCTCTGATGCCTCTTCCTCGCTGTGTGCCTCAGGCGCCATCATGGCGGGAGCCGGTGGAGTAGGCCTCGCAAACGAGAGCCGAATATCAGCCATTTTGGGTGTCTCTGGGAGTCGGAACATTTTATTTTTGCGCCCCATTGTTGTCTCTGTGTGGAAGGCGTGTTTGTGGCCATTTGTGGAAGCCGTTTTTTCGGCATTTTAGCTTGCTTTGCTGGTCTCTGGTACGGAGCTCCACATATACATGTCTCTCTAATAAGTCTTTATTATTATCCTCACTTCACATATGATGAACTACACAAGCAGATTGGGATTATCTTTATAAAAATGATCTGATTATCTATGTACTTTGTTGAATAGATATATTGTATATAAGAGTTCTATTGCAATATATTTCTCTTAAAAAAAAAAAAAAAAAACACCTTTTTATTTTCTTTCCTTATATTTTTTTCTCATGAGGACGATTGAGTATGTATGTATGTATTTTGAAGACTTTTTCGAACACTTTTGATGTAGCATAAGGTTGCGATTCAAATTATGGGCATGGGCACTTTAAAAGGCAGGAGGTTCCATCACTATTGCAACATACAAAAGGATGCTGTGGGAAAACTCATGTATGCTTGAGAAAGCCCCAAGAGGCGGGGCGAAACGCGTAGCTACATGCCGAACCCGGAACTTCCTGCACTTGTGGAGAGATGGAGACCAACTGAAGGATACAGAGAGGACACTTGCACTGTAACCAGGTCTTTGGTTTGCTCTAAGTGCTCCGAGTGCAGTGACATTTTATCTTTTTTACACTATTTGAATTGGTGATCAATAATGCCTATTACTTGAAGCTTCCGATTGGTGGGGAGTCCATCTGAAAACCTGTGTTATGGATCTAATGATCTCTAGGGTATGATTCTCCCTGGGCCAGATAGTCTGGAGTGGTACTATAACCACCCCACAATTGTGATTGTAGTTCCTTTAGAGCATGTTTATGTATTATAGATTTCTGAGACCTGCTTCATAAGGAGAGTGCAAGTATACATTTTTGTCCTCTATACCCTCTCACAGTGTGATATTGACAGAACTGTTTGCTCACTACATTAATAGCTATTCATGTGTATATCTTTGGGTATTCCAGATACTTTGTTACTTCTCCTGCACTGACACTTTTTAAGGGGATTGTTTGCTTTGGGGATATAATATACCAGAGGCCCTTGTAGGTTGCTGCATTTATACACAATTGTTCTGAGTTTGCCTTTGGTGGTAACACTTGGTTTTATAATTATTTGCACCACTCTAATTTGTTGGTTTTTAGATACATACACACACACTGGCACATACAAACACAGATACACACATACACATACCGGCACATACAAACACAGATACACACACCTTGACACACAGATACATACATGCACACACACACACACACATATATATATATATATATATATATATATATATATACCGTATATACTCGAGTATAAGCCGAGTTTTTCAGCACGTTTTTTGTGCTGAAAAACCCCAACTCGGCTTATACTCGAGTCAATAGTCTGTATTATGGCAATTTGCATTGCCATAATACAGACTGGGGCTGTGGGGGCTGCAGAGAGATGTTACTTACCTTTCCTGCAGCTCCTGTCAGCTCTCTCCTCCTCCGCCGGTCCGTTCAGCTCTCTCCTCCTCCGCCGGTCCGTTCAGCTCTTCTGTCAGCTCACACTGTAAATCTTGCGAGAGCCGCGGCTCTCGCGAGATTTACACTGGGAGCTGACCGAGGTGCTGAACGGACCGGCGGAGGAGGAGAGAGCTGACAGGAGCTGCAGGAAAGGTAAGTAACATCTCTCTGCAGCCCCCACAGCCCCCTCCTACACAGTGCCCATCCACTGGACCACCAGGGAAGGAGAGCCCCCCTCCCTGGCCAGCTAGCAAGCAGGGAGGGGGGACAAAAAAATGTATATATATTAATAATAATAAAAAAAATAAAAATAAAATAAAAATAATAATTAAATAAAAAATAATAATAAAATAAAAAAATAATATTAATAAAACATGTAATGAAACAAAAAAAAAATATTAAAATAATAATTAAAAAATAAAAATGCCCACCCCCCACCAAGGCTCTGCATCACACTCTGCATTACACACACACATACACACACTGCATTAATACACACACACTGCATTAATGCACACACACTGCATTAATGCACACACACTGCACTCATACACACAGCATTCTCATACACACACACTGCACTCATACACACAGCATTCATACACACACTGCATTCATACACACACTGCATTCATACACACACACTGTACTCATACACACACACTGCATTCATACACACAGCATTCTCATACACACACACTGCACTCATACACACAGCATTCATACACACACTGCATTCATACACACACTGCATTCATACACACACACTGCACTCATACACACACACTGCATTCATACACACACACTGCATTCATACACACACACTGCATTCACACACACACACACACACTGCACTCATACACACAGCATTCTCATACACACACACAGCATTCTCATACACACACTGCATTCATACACACACACTGCATTCATACACACACACTGCATTCATACACACACTGCACTCATACACAGCATTCTCATACACACACACTGCACTCATACACACAGCATTCTCATACACACACACTGCATTCATTATATACACACACTGTAAATAAATATTCAATTAATATAATTTTTTAAGGATCTAATTTTATTTAGAAATTTACCAGCAGCTGCTGCATTTCCCACCCTAGTCTTATACTCGAGTCAATAAGTTTTCCCAGTTTTTTGGGGTAAAATTAGGGGCCTCGGCTTATATTCGGGTCGGCTTATACTCGAGTATATACGGTATATATATATGTATTAAGGCAATTTGCCTGGATTTGTGGGAGGGGCTGGTTTGCTACCTCTAGCCTACTTAAGGCACTCCCCTTACCTTGCTCCTTACCATTCGAGGTCAGAGTTGAATGAGGATCCACTTCCGGGTTCTCTCAGACGCCATCTTGGTTTTCTTACCCACAAGTTTTTCTGCAGCAAGCTGTGTCCAGGAATCCTCTTGCGGGCCTTTTCCGTCCGTCCAGCTTCTTACCCGGGTCTTCGTCGTAGATCGCGTCCCAGGGACTCCTAAACCGTAAGTCAGACCTACCTGTCACGCCAGGATCGGTTCCCACGGCGCACGGTACAGCACGGGTCCTCGCTTTACAGTTTTCTCTGCACAGTTGCATTTCAAAGCCTTTTTCGCGGCTTCATTTCTTACAAATTGTTTGGCTAAATTATGCGTATTAGAGAAGCGATCAATTAGTACAAAGTGTTTTTCCTTGCTTCATTTAAACGATTGTCATTTCGGTTTGTGTTTTCTGGTCGGCACTTATTCATAGTATATTCTATGCACGATTGCTGTTCGCATTAAAATGCATACGGTTAAGCTATTCATGCTAACTTCTGTTTCCCTTCATACTAAGATTCGGTTATTCTGCTATGTATTCACATAGATCTTTTTCGGGAGTTACATTTCATCATTTCATGTATTTACATTTGGTTAAAAAGTTGCTTTGTTAAATAGACAGACCATTTTCATGCTATTTTTAAGGTATCACTTATTACATCAAGGGTATGAAACCAGCTAACATTTCTGTATAGACCATTGGACTCCCACGCTTACTGGAGTGTTTTTTTTTTTGGTTTTTTTTTAATTATCCATTTCATTACAATTAAATCAGCCTACGTTACAGGCCTCATTTCTTTGTTGTTAACCATGACACATAAGGATTTAATTCCTTTTCATGCATACTCGGGTTGAATCACACGTACTGATCCAACCAATCAGACGTTTCCTGCACAGTAATATACATATATATATAACTTACATTTTATGTTCTCCTTACTCACCATTATTATATAACACATATGTTGTTGGTACATAGGCCACGGCCTCCCTCAGATATCTTATTAAAGCCATGCCAACATTTCTGAGTAACACATATCTATTGCATAGTATCAAATTTTATTTGCAATCATATGCAAGCAAACCTTAAAACATTGCTGCTACAGGCTATAAGTCTGTTTTCTTTCCAACAATCCACACTCATCATACTACTTCTTTTACCCATTTCAGGCTGTCAAGCTTATATATATATTTGCTCCACACGGGTTTTTCCTGTGAATTCGTCATACTACCAGGTACGTACACCTGCTCATATGGTATTTCTACCATACATTTCATTTCATCCCCCTAGGTTAGAGTGCTGGCAATAGGGTCACAGGCCTCCCAATAGGTATTTACCCCTTCTTGGCAATCGCCATCAGTTAGTGGTCCCGCGAGGCCAACACCCCGCCTCAAAAGTTTCAGAAGCAAACACCCATCGGGCCACACGTTAGCTAGCCGCCTCGCATGTTGCATAGAGAGGGCCTCACCTGTCACTCCCTTCCCCTGCTTTCTGTCTTACAGTCACTGAGAGGCCTAAAACTCCTGCACTACGACGAGTGGCCTCAATAACCCCTTGCGCCAACGCATAGATAGAGCCTCTCAAGCCGCTTGGCAATTAGCAGGGCCTCATCTGTCACCAAACAAGTATAATGTTTTCGCCATCCGGCCTAGCTAGCCTGCCAGTACAATTTGGTGGTTTCCTATACTAATTAATTGTTTTGTTTATAGTATGTCTCAGGAAGGGGTAGAGGATTTCTCCCTGCCTAGCACCCCGGCTAGAGCTGTCACTCCCACACAAGGAGGAGAGCTAGCCAGTCCAGCATCGATCAGATCCTGGACGATCCCACGTATAACCACGGAATTGAGGAGACAACAAATCCCCTACCCCGCTACAGCAAGGAAAGCAGAACTTTTCAAACTGCTACGCACATCTACAAATAACATGGATGCCGGGGAAGGACCTAGCCAGTCCAACCCAGGAGATATACATGCCATGTTATGCTCACTCATGGCGTCCATGAGCAAGGTCAACTCCAGGCTGGAGAAACTTGAGTCAGTCACCACGGCCCTTACTCTAGCAGGGCCACCTGCTGCTGCTTCACAAGCACCAGCTGACTTGCCATTAGTTGCTCCAGCCATCACCCTGGATGACCAGGAAGTTAGCCCGGCTCATATGATACCTGAGCATATAAAAAGGGATATCCTGGAAGGTAAAGACGTCAACCTGGCTTCCCTGTTGATTGCCTCCCAGGATATTGTTGAGAATAATACGTATGCTTATGATGATGTATCTGTTGTTGTCAGGTCTAGGGATGCCCGCCTAAGCAGGAAACTGACTATCCCTGAATTTGTACTAGCTTTTGGTATTTACAGGGATGTCATCTGTGCGGTCTATCCAAACAGAAGAGAGGAGTTTGATCTCTATATGCACAAGCTGGTAGACCTGGGCAACAAATATGGTGGTTCAGCCTTCTATGACTACCATAGGTCTTTTTCTGCAAAAGTGTCTGGAGCCTTCTCCCAGTATGGAACACGATCGAACTGGGGAAGGATTGATACCGTCATTTTTTGCAGACACTTTGCAGGTCTAAGAACACCGGCTTGTGCATACTGCTCCTCCACAGCCCATACTACAATTAATGTAGTAATTGTAATTACAGTGGATGTAGACTATTGCATGTCTGTTCAAAATGTTTTAGGGCACATGCAAAGACCATGTGTCCAAATAAAATGTATTCCAAGCCTTACCTAAAGTCCATTAATATGCCAGTATTCACTGCATTTATGTCTCAGCACCCATCTAGACACCTAATAGACTTTCTTATCTCTGGTTTAACAGGTATCCTACACTTACCAGTCGGAACTCTGGAATGCCCTAATCTACAATCTGCCCAACACAACCCCACAGCGGTTGACACCCTCATAGCTCAAGAAGTGGCTTCGTATTGGGGCCTTTCAAAACTCCCTCATTCACAGAATGGCGCACTAACCCCATTGGTATTGTCACAGGGAAATCTTCCCAAAAACAGAGACTCATCATTGACTTATCAGCAGCCCACTCATCGGTCAACTCCAGTCTTAATTCCCTCATCCCCTCTGAGGAATTCTCCCTGCAATACACCACCATAGATCACGACATTACCGCTATCATACAAGCAGGGGTTGGAGCCTGGCTCAGTAAGACCGACATTACCAACGCCTTTAAATTACTACCAATCCACCCCACACTGTGGCACCTGCATGCCATCAAGTGGTCCGGGAACTACTATTTTTTTCTCCCGGTTAACCTTTAGGTCCAAAAGTAGCCCAGCTATTTTTGACACATTTGTCGAAGCATTATGCTGGTTACTATTGAACATAGCCAGATGCCCTACGGTATTACATTACCTGGACGATTTCCTACTGGTCGAGGAGAACACTTCCCCTCCTACTAGTCTCAAAGCTACCACTAAGCTATTTGAGCAACTAGGTGTACCTATCTCCCCTAAGAAAACAGAGGGGCCAGGCACGGTTATCACTTTTCTGGGTATCCAATTAGACTCCGCCACAATGCAAGCGAGCCTACCACACGATAAGATAGTGAATATTCTCACTTACATAAACAGCTACCTTCAGCTCGGTACTTGCAACCGCAAAGAGCTACAGTCTCTGCTGGGATCACTAAATTTTGCTATGCGCATCATACCTCAAGGCCGCTCCTTTATATCACGACCATTGCATCTTTTTCCACTTTTCCTACATGACACGCACAGGTTGTCCTTAGATACCCAAGCTACGGCAGATCTAAACATGTGGAAGAGATTGTTATCCACTTGGAATGGTAAAAGTATGTTCCTCCCTCAATTGACTGACTCATCTCCCACCATTTGGTCAGATGCGGCATCTACCACTGGTTTTGCAGCAATTTTTGGGAACGAATGGCTTTGGGGCAGCTGGCCTTCAGCAGTTCAGGATTTGGAAGGTTTTTTCACTACCTCAGCTCTTTTTGAGATCTATCCCATCGTGGCGGCTGCCGTAGCATGGGGTCATTAATGGGCAAACATGCCAGTTCGTTGCTACTCAGATAACCAGGCAACCTGTCACATCATCAACAAAGGTCGTTCCAAATCCCTTACGATCATGAGATTTCTGAGGAAACTCACTTGGTTGGCAGCTTGTCATAATTTTTTCCTATGTTGTTTCCATGTTCCAGGTATATGTAACACAGCTGCTGACAATTTGTCTCGCTTTAAATTTCAGGCGTTTCATCAAGCACTCCCGTCAGCTGAGCCCACAGCCACCATCACTCCAACATTTCAACAACTCATACTGGACTAGAAACCATCATGCAGCATAGCAGGACATTGTCCCAATTGGCACTTTCAAACAATACACACAAAACATACAACAGAGCTTTCACACTATTCAAAAGATTCCTTCTGGAACATAACATCATGCAACCATTTGTTATGACATCTTTTTGGGGGTTTGCTTCCTTTTGCCACCTTAAACTTAAAATGTCATATAACACCATCAAACTCTATCTCACTGGCATTCAACACCACATGCTAATCTTACACCCAAATAACAACAGTTTCATGGCCTCTCACCAAATTAAGACCATACTCAAAGGTATTCAGAAATCAGAGCCCACACATACAGCCCAGAGGCTACCCATAGATAACCAGATCTTTAAAGCATTATCCAACCTGCTTGACTTAAAACCGTTTGACACCAATACAAACTCTATCATCAAAACAGCAATATACATAGCTTTCTATGGATTTCTAAGACCGAGAGAATTCACTACAACCTCCACGACCCAAATTACTCCTTTCCTCCTCTATTCCCACTTGACAAAACATATGGATCATTACATCCTGACTTTACCTCACTCCAAAACCAGTCAGCACATACCCGTAAACATTCCGTACTATCCCACGCAAAACAGATGGTGTCCAGTCAGGGTTCTTGATGCCTACATACAGCTTCATAACTTACTACCTTCACAACCATTACTTCAGCTGCAAGATTCAGTACTCACCACTACAACCTTCATGACCTACGTCAGGTCTTTGCTCACACAACTGGGCCTCAACGCAGCCAACTACTCAGGGCACTCCTTTCGAATAGGAGCCGCGTCCACAGCCTCCAGTGTAAACATCCCAACTCATGTTATCAAAACACTGGGGCGCTGGAAGTTATCCGCTTACTCACGGTACATACCTAACCCAGTACAAGAATTAAGGGATGCTTTCAAAAACATGTCTGGTTGATAAAATGTATTGGTTGTCTGTAAATGAATTTGTTTATTTCAATTTTGTCCTCTTCTTTCTCAGGCCTACCTCATCGTCGGTTCCGGCACACCACAACCGACTTGCTCTTTTTGTTATCCTACATTTATCTATGGTATTTCACACTGTACTATCATAAGCACCTAACACAAGTATTAAGGCAATTTGCCTGGATTGGTGGGAGGGGCTGGTTTGCTACCTCTAGCCTACTTAAGGCACTCCCCTTACCTTGCTCCTTATCATTCGAGGTCAGAGTTGAATGACCCTCCCTCCACACCACATTTTAACATGTATTTCCTTTCTATTTCTTTTCCTGGGTAGGCCCTCTTCTTTTTCAGGCCTACCTCATCGTCGGTTCCGGCACACCACAACCAACTTGATCTTTTTATTATCCTACATTTATCTATGGTATTTCACACTGTACTATCATAAGCACCTAACACAAATATATATATATATATATATATACATACACACTGTGTGTCAAGGTGTGTGTATCTGTCAGTCACTATGTGCCAGTGTGTGTGTGTGTGTGTGTGTGTCTATGTGTCAGATACATACACACACACACACACATAGATACACACATTGGCACATACAAAGACAGATACACACACCGTGACACATATCGGCACATACAAAAAAAAGGGGGGGGGGGGGCGGGTTCCACAGTGTTGATACACTATGTCAAAGGGTTCCACTGTAAAAATGAATTGGGAACCCCTGAAATAGAGTAATACAATGCAATTCTGTCTTTTTAATTTCTTAAACAAAAAGAAGCTGGTTGCAATGCAGTACAGCTCTCTTTCCTACGTTCTGAAACCAGATCACACTGCTCACATCTTCAGTTCAAAAAGAAGGCAGCTTCAGAAAAGGCCGGGACGCAACTATTTTGGGAAGCATCTTGTTGCCAAGAAACGAGTCTATGTTTAAATAATACCAAGGCAACGAGCGTTACACAGATCTCTACTACAGAGCATTAAAAATGCAGCGCCTCAGAAACTATTTTTTCAACATCTTTCTTAATATGACAAGAGAAAAAAAAAATATCGCCCTTAAAAAAAAAAAAAAACAACTTCACAACTAAAAGGTGATTGACAAGCATTTCATGCACGTTGGGAGGCTTTCTGTATATCTAAGTTCTATAAAACAGAAGATTACATCTGACACTCAAAGAGAGAGAGAATATTTATGACCTGCTAGCAGATAACCCGCAAAAAAAAAATTTTTTAGAGTTTGGGAATTTAAGCTTGACATCTCGATTTCATTTATTGTATAAATTGACTTGGCATTTGAAAAGTAAAGGTATTCTTTGAGTAGAAGTAAATAAATGGTCTATACATTGCGCTGATAAAAGTGCTGTCAAATGCAAAAATCTGAATATTTCTTCCATATTGGGAGGAGGGGTCATCCAATAATCCATTGTATGTAAAAACTGATGTGTACAATCATGAGGCAAAGACAAATGGGGTTTTATGAAAAATATTTTTGAAGTCCCAATATTCATGTTTATAAATTAGTTACTTGGATTTTTGCACAAGACAAATGGATTTAAAATCAGTTCACGTTAATTTATCAAAAAGCTGAATTACTTAATAATACTAAATATTGAACTAAATCAATATTATTGGATATTATAGACTATATAAATTGCTTTGTTTATTCCAATGTCCTAACAATCTGAAGGGATGGGCAGAGGTCTGCAGTGTTTGTGTGCAATTTTAAAGGCATGTAGGTGAATTATCAGATTCTCACGACCAAACAATCTCAGGGAAGCTGATTAATAATCGACCCAGATATAACAGGTCCTCCAAATGAATGATTTGCCACCAAATATTAATTGGGACCAGTATTACACAAAATTATTTACCACAATTGACTAGCCACTAAGTAGAACTATTATTATTATTGCAATTTATACAGTGCCAATAGATTGCTTAGCGCTTATTTAAGATGGATCATCGAAATTCCACTCATTTAGATTAGTGTTCTTATAATCCACGAACGGGACGGACTTTGATGATATTAATGTTGTAAAGCAGGTGAGTAAATGAACCTGCACGAATGTGGAGATATTCTCAAATTCTTGCCTTGTTAGTGGTACCTGGATAAAATTCTAAGAATAATACTTTTTAATTATGGAGATTCTGGACAAAAGACTGACTTGGCTGTACAGCTCCTTTTCTATATCCCTTTCTGGGTCAAACAGAATAAAATATCCCAATTAAATCTGTAACTCAGGATATAAAAAAATCTGGAGATGAATTGCATATATTATCTATATGTGTGTGTGTGTGTGTGTACACACACACACACACACACACACACAATAGATATATTTATAGATCTATATATAGGTTGACATATACCTAAATCTATAATACATTTATACACACACATACCTTAGACTTACAGTATGCAACAAGGGTGTCTCCACATTAAGTGAAATTCTTAATAACTACCATTAAAATTTCAGCACACTTACTTTTAATTTAGTACTAAGCCATGAACATTTCTGCATATTTAAGCTCACAAAGTAGAAGTAGTGTGACTGTCTGCAACCATAAAGATTACGAGAATCAGCAAGCGTTGTCTGGCTCTGTTATTTATATGCTCTTACACATCATAAGTATATGGACTTAATAAGATCAATTGAAGCGAGTACAAATGTATATCCAATTACATCTGTATTCACAGACATTACTTGGCTCATCCGCGAGGAAATCGAGTTGAGGGAATGTTATTCTTATGTATTTTATTACGACGGGCAGTTCGTAATGGGCGCGGAAGAACTGGCAGAGGAGACATTGAACCAAAAAAAAATTCTTCCTCCTTAGGTTTCATGTTCTTCATCAAACAAGTTTAGTTTCTGGATATGAAAAAAAAAAAAAGATGGAGGAAAAGCGTTCCCAAGTAAGAATAATTTGTTATTTCTCTTTAATAAAAAAGATGAAAAGGTGAAAAAAGAGCCTATAATATCTACTTTAATATGTGTATTTAAAAAGTATAAATAAGACTGCAAAAAGAGGAAACCAATAGTGTAATAGTAAATAAAAACAACACTATGGCAATGCTGTGCTTTCTCCTCCTTTTCTTGCGATTCTATATTTAATTAGAAGGCATCTTAGAGGGTTGAGACGCCAGCTCAGAGTTAGACTAAACTCAATTAACTAATGGTAGATACACCATACAGTTGTCTTTCTTGTCTTCTTGCCTTATGCTACAATACACAAGACAATTTTGGAATTTATTATATGCGCCCAAGGAAAGCACTTGTTTTTAAATTTCCACTTGACGATTTTGTTTCAGTTAGAAGACTGATCAGGTGTGGTCAGATGTACAAATATTTATTTTTTTTAAACTCATTACACATAAACACAAAAGGAATATATTTATATAAGTGTTATGATCTGAAAAGTGGCGCAGTTTGTTTTAAAAGTGTGACATTTCCCATAAAGGAAAATAATATTCCACTGGTGAGTGCTCCACTTTTAAAATGTTTGCACCACTTATCAAATTGCCCCTTAATGGGGCACTCCGGACCCCTAATGCATTTTAGCTTGCTGAAGGGCTTCCTTTGTGAAGAGTGTGTCCTCTTTTTTTCATTTTACAAAAAGTGCAGATTTCACCTCGTTACACCCCCTGGCTGTCAATCAGACAACCAGTCCTGTCACTTTCCGGTTCTTTAGTTCAGTGGAGCTAAACTCAAGAGATAAACAATTGCTCAGAGCACCTGCCTTCTCATTGAGCTGCATTGGGAAGTCTGTGATTGGATAGCTACAGAACGTCTGGGCGAAGTTGAAGGGGAGGGCTTGCAAAGTCTTCAGACAAAAGATCTGCAGCTTTTACACCTCCAGCTTAACAATGCATGCATGTTTTTATTTGCGTTAAATCTGCAAAACAGTGATTTTGTTTGTATTTAGGCAGTGAAATGTCACTTTAATAAATCTTCCCCAAGATGTCAGTAAGAAAAAATAAAGAATGCTTTAATTACAATCAATGATTAGTCCAAGACCTAATATTGAAAATGTCAGTCCATCTGTCTCAGAATTAACAACACAGTCCTGATTTTGGGAACCTACCCAGCCATACTGGATTTGATATTGGATGTCTCTTTTCAATCGACATCAGAGATAAAGTGCAGCCTAAGACCATAATTAGACATGCTTTCAACAGCTTTTTTGCCCATATAGAGACTATTTATTCATAACACCAGAGTGTTCAATTAAAGGACTACTATAGGCACCCAGACCACTTCAGCTCATTGAAGTGGTCTGGGTGCCAGGTCCATCTAGGATTAACGTTGCCTGCTGTAAACATGGCAGTTTCAGAGAAACTGCTATGTTTACATATGGGTTAATCCAGCCTCTAGTGGCTGTCTCACTGACAGCCGCTAGAGGCGCTTCCACGCTTCTCACTGTGATTTTCACAGTGAGAAGACGCCAGCGTCTTCTCACTGTGGACTGCTTTCCTATGGACTGCCTGAATGCGCGCGCGGATCTTGTTTTCCTGGCACTATAGTGGTCCTTTAAGGCTTAAATGTATTAGGAATAGAATTTAGGCAAAAACAGAAGGACGTTTAGTCATAAAAAATAGTGCACACAGAAAAATGCAAATACACAAAAATACGTCCTGCGCTCAGACTCCCACTACTCCCAGGTGGCAGCAATGACCACAGTACACATCAGCCCCAATACATACAATAAAAAACAAAGAAAAGAGTTACTTGTGGACTAGCCCAAATCCCTAAGCATATTTGTTTCACTCCAATGGCCATTAAGTGAAAGCCCACCTGCAACATCAAGGCAAAAAAAAAAAAAAGAAGGAAAAAAATAAAGGAAAATACATTTAAATATAGTGTTGATGTAGTTGGAGGAATAAATCAGTTTATTTAGTCCTTGAAATTGCCTTCAGTAAAAATATTGGACTTCTATTCACTGGAAGCCGCTAGCATTGTGCATTGGGGATCAGAAATTAACCGAATCACTTTATAAACTAATGGTTACCAGTAGCTACTGTAATCCATAATGCCATAATTCATCCCTGATTAAATCATCTCTTACGGTCAATTCATTAGACTAAAAAAAGAACAATACACTTAATAAAGATGTTAAAGTTAACCTGTCATGGGGTTGGGTAAAAGCACAAAGCAGGTCTATTTCTATTGTGCTGTGATATTGCCTGAATTAACTTAGTTTTTGCTTATGTTCAATGTGACTTTATTATAATTTTTTTGCTATATTCCACAGTTCCAGCATCGCCATCACCCCTCCGTCAGGGTTGCTACCTCCCCTCTAGCTAAGCCCATTTTTGAAACGCCTTGCTGCACCTGACACATCTCCCCCACCCCCCTTGACGACGCTGATATGGTAGTTGTGTCATCTCTAGAACAGATATCGACATATGCGGATTGTCAGAGCGAGAGAAGGTTGGAGCGCAGTTTTCATAGTGGTTCTTCTAAAGACCTATACATTGGCTAGTGATTTCACCAGCACTATGTAGAGCTAATGTAATTCCTCTCCTTAAACCAAATGCAAAGTACCATGACAGGTACGCTTTAAAAGGAAGCTAAATCTCTTGAAGAAACATACTTTTAAAGGTTTGTCTGCACAAAGAATGAAGATAAGAAATAGCATGGATATAAAGAGAAAGATGCCCACTCCTAACTGAATGATGAAAGGATATTAATTTACAAGGGTCCACCTTTGAGGTTTCTTACATCCTACTAGTGCTTTACAAATAATGCCATAAATATTTTTGGCTTCTCGGAATCAGAAATATTTGTGATCTTCCACAAATCTGGTCCAAAATGGGGCCTTTGTACATAAACTCTGGGTTTGTACACGTTATGTCACATCCATTATACACATCGACGCAATAATAGGATTTTGTGTGCTTCATACAAGTATGGGACAATAGAGGCATAGCTATATTCCAGATGACCTTTTGAACTGACCTCTGTTAAATCTTTAATATGTTTTTCACACAAATCTGCACTAATGTCTAGTTGATATGGTTTATTCACTTTTTTTCACAGGTTATTACTGCTCTTTATTTTTATTTTTTTTAACAGAATCTTCAGCTGCAGAATAATATCTTAATATGCATATTAATAACCGGAGATCACATTTGCTCGTATGTGTATATATTATTTAATAGTTGGTCCTCGCTGTGTTTTATCATTTAACCCCTT
This sequence comes from Pelobates fuscus, assembly GCF_036172605.1. Classification (NCBI taxonomy): domain Eukaryota; kingdom Metazoa; phylum Chordata; class Amphibia; order Anura; family Pelobatidae; genus Pelobates; species Pelobates fuscus. Next base: position 44,543,812 of record NC_086323.1, read on the forward strand.
AAGGACCAAACTTCTAGAATAAAAGGGAATCATGACATGTCACACATGTCATGTGTCCTTAAGGGGTTAAAGACAACGGCATTGTGTTATGTACAGTTAAAACTTATTTAAATATGGTTTCCCCTAATAATGGATATGCTTTTTAAAGATTTTTGGGAATAGCCATTTTGGTTTGTTTTATGTATGCTTCTGCACTGAAATCTGGCCTCTATTTGGCCATATTACAAGAGTACTCATCAAAGCTTAGAGCACCTGGAAGTTTCACAGTGACACATTTCCTAATGCCTTGAACACAGCGCAAACTCGTATTATGATGTGCTCATGCTATGACTGTTGGGGACAGTTCCCTGTTGTCCCCAAAAGCAAGACACCAGGGGACTACGGCAGGGCAGGACCCGAAAATCATGATTGTCCTGCCGAAATTGGGACGAATAGGATTCATGGCCTACAGTGTCCTTCTAGCTTCTGCTAGGCCGATAGTAGAAAGACCCCCGCTGGGAGTAGGCTGACTAAATGCATTGTGGGCCTTATGGTTTTAGTGGACAGCAGAACAGGTATGCAGTTTTTCACCACCTTCTTGTAAGCCACTGATTATTAATCTATGTAATATATGCATAATTATATGTTGTACTCATATTTACGACTACAGCCACAGGATTATTATTGCATCTATAAATTGCACCCCAAAGTCATTGTTATATGTTTGTATGCATATTTTATATACAAATCTCACAGTATGTAATGTGTGATCTAGGGCAGAAACCTTTTTTTCATTATTATTATAATTAATTTTTTTGCACTTTCACTGCCAAAATATATTTTAAGTTCAAGACATTTTTAAGAGCACACTTTTCACATTTACGGAGCTGAAAAATAAGCACTTCACTCATTCACTGTGAGAGACACTTTCACACACATTATCTGCCTCTAGTAAGAACTAGTATGAACATCACTCCCAGCATGCCATTGACAGCCTTTCCTTGATTGGTTGCTCATTTCTAAACCTTTGTAACTTCTTTCAAAGTATTTTTGCAAATGGAGCAAAAAAATATCACAAACTGTAATACCTTTGAGATAAGAAATCTGAAAACAATATTTTAAGTGATTAAAAAAGCATATATTTTCCTTCTGTGTGAGGAAAGATAATAGGACAAGCAGCTCTCATTAACAGTTGGGAATGATGCCCTTAGATACATTAGCCGAGCAAACATGGAATTTTGGCTGGCTGCACGTGGGCACCGATCTGTGTGGATGGCACCGTGCCTACAGAACCTGTGCGCCAGTTTGACTGCAGGAACAACACTAAAAGCATCTGTAGGTAGGTGTCCTGTGTGTTTACAGCTGGAAACTGTACTTGTTTTGTTGTGCTAGCCATCTGATTTTCAATGCTAAATTAAAAGCAAATTGTTTTATATATATTTCTTTTTTTTTTTTCCAGCAGGCGCATGGAAAGAAGAACAACTGACAGACTTTATGCATATTTGAGAAACAAAAAATAAAACAACTTAACATTGGGAAGCTCCACTGACAATTTTACAATACAATTTTGTTCAGAATCACTTTGTGGATTAGATGAATATCAATGCTCAGACTGCGGCGTGGCCTTCCATGTTAACAACAATATGTAGGGCATCAGGGCAGCGAGACATTGAGGTCACTTACATATAACTTATAGCGAGCTGACTGGGACTTCATAAAGTATCCCCTATAAGGACCACAATCCACGTTCCATGTTGATGCAGGATATTTAAAAGTGTGGCTTGTTATGATGGAGTTATTACATTGCTGGTCCTCTAGTGTTACGGAAGCTTCATATCTTGTATATATTTTTCCCAGGAAAATGCATACAGTAGTAGATGCGTCAGAGGCGCTTGATGATACAACCACGTGGTATATATATATATATATTTTTTTTTTTTTTTTTTTTCCCAGATCTAAATAATCAGTTGCTCGTTGAACCTATGGCAGTGCTGGGAATGCAGGGCAGTGCTGGGAATGCCATGTTCATGAGAAGAAGAAAAAAACAATACTTGGCTATTTCCTTTAAATATCACAATTTTGATAAAATCCTGAAGTAGTTGGTTGGGCCAATCTGTAGAATAAGAGTGTTTACAGAGGCCGCTGGTGGTGCAAAATGACTCAGGGGTGCAGAATTCCACTTACCTCTGGCATGAGCCTGTCCAGCTGGTCAGCACGGTTTTCATGAGCTGGATGCGTAGAAAGCCATTCTGGTGTTCGAGGTAGTCCTCCAAAGTTCTCGGAAAACTCCATTTGCTTCCAGAAGACAGAACTTGCTCTGACGTCAACGCAGGCCTGCAAACATTAGTGTACTTTCAGCAGTTTACATGTGAGCTACATTTACAATCTATAACAAATTTTTTTTTATCTTTATAGCTTTGAATAAAAAGTCCTTATTTTAGTGAAGGGTCCAGATTGTTACCAATTTTCCACCAGCAGATATAAGCATTAAGAAAATCTGTTCAGAAATTAGACATATACTATACAAAGAGCTGTCTTTATGGTAACTTCGTAACTACCATTAGCTTTTGGGTGAGAGAAACAGATGACCTGGTTTCCAGGTTAAAAAGCAACTCACTAAATCATATCCCACTGTGACAGGGAAAACAGGAAAAATGGATTTTATAATCCAACTTGACAGGTTCAGATGATATGCAATGCATCTCAGTATGGCATTATCTTTGTTGTTTGCAAATCCGTCCCTAGATCTTTGTCTGATTTTTATAAGCAGTCCTCATAGCTTAATAAAGCTTGCTAAATAGTTCCCGGGACAGCTCATGTGAGATACAAAGATTACTGTGCTATTGTGATCATCTTGGATTAATGTCTACTTGACAGTATTATTCTTACCTTCTCAGGCCTATTTAAAAAATATATTTGATATATAGCATTTTTTGGCTAATAAAAAGTGCAAAATAATAATTAAAATTATAGACCAATGTCAGGGCAGATTCGGAAAGAAATTAGATTAGCAATTATTTGAGAGAGCCATGAAAAGTTTCTCTCTGCGACTAAAACATATGAAATAAATATCTGTTTGATAAAGATAAACTAACGATTTACAACACTTTGTGTATCAAAAATAAAAAACATTTTTTTTCCTTGTTGAAAGAGTACATGTTTATAGTCACCAGTTGAATGCACGCATGTCTGGATTTTCTGATTGACCAAATGAGTTCACTAAATCAGCGATATCAATATACCAGTCAACTTCTCAGTTCCCGTTTCCTGGACCCCTACCTCGTTGTGGACAAGTGGGTTTAACGGAACACTCAGCTTCAGCTTGCTGAATTGCTTCATGTGTCTGGAGTCTGTCAGTTCTGACAGTTTATAAAAGTGCAGATTTCAGTAGAAGTCTTATATAATTGGGTGCACTCGAGCAGAGAAGCTTCTCGATGAGAAGCCTCTGACTGGTCATTTCCCTAGCATAGACTAAAAGTCTGTACCTGGGAAATAGGGGCTTCCTTGCAAAGGCTGAAGCTTTTGCAAGAGTGTTTCTTTTTTGTTTTTTTGTTCTTTTCTTATATCCCCAAAGAAAATATGCATGTTTTCTCTAGGGAATACAATCACTGAAAAGTAAAAACAAAAATACTATTCTAATCCTCTAAGGATAGAAACTACATACCTCTCCCTTACTCAATGCAGAGTCACAGAGTTAGTGTCATGACTCCTCTTACATTTTCCTTGACATCCTTGAGGTGGCCAGGCAAATTGAAATATTGTGTGATAACCATGCTGGATCCAAAATTGGATGACTTGTCATCTTTGATGACGAACGTCACGCCATGTTGGCCAAATCTTTCCAACATCACGGACCATGTACGTATATTGATGTGAGAAAGCTGGTTTATTACGGACTGATTTTTATTCCACCTGCGTCACCTCCTAGGAAACATGGGAGGTACTTGCATCACAAAAGGCCTTTAAAACCCCAGAGCACCCTAAGACAAATACTTGGTTATTTTGTAAGTCAATTGCCTAAAGTGAAGCGTTTCAATCCTGCATTACTGGTACCCCTTCTTCACTAGTGTCTGTAATGGTCACTTATTGGCAATATGGATCACAACTGTAGATAACTGAAATTGTTTATTAAATTGTTATAATTGAAATAAAGTAAAATTCAAGTTGAACTGTCTCTTTAATTCCTTGTCAGAAAATTAAGCAGCAGCAGGATTTGCAGAGAAGATTAGGGTGAGGCAATGTTTTAGTCTGAACAGAGATGAGATTCCAATGTAGAATTGTTAAATGGCAGCAGAACAATTAGTTAGGTTGAAGCAAAAGAAGGTAAGCAGAGATGCAGGATAACAATACTCCTGTTTAGGCAGAAGAGTTCTACTTAGCTTTGTAGGGTTGGTAATCCGGTTTGATGAGAGATGTTTCTCAGAGAGGATTAAGTTGGCTGCAGACAAAAGAGTATCCAAAGGCAAGTCCGTGGTCGAGGAGAGGAGAAGGCAGGTATACGATAAACAGTCCGGGTCCGATACACAGGAGAGGTAAACACAGATACACTTAGCTTTGAAGTTTTCGCGGGAGGCTTTCAAATTGATCCAGCACTGAGGTGTTGCCGCGGTCTCCCTTTGTATCCTGGGAGTGACCGCGTCAGAGGAGGGGGAGTGGCCGCGCTCCGTCTACCCGGAAGTCCCCGGAGTACGGATGCCGGAAGGTCTGACAGAACCCCCCCCATAAGAAGCAGCCACCGGATGCTGTCAACGAGGTCTGGAAGGGTAGCGAGCATGGAACGCGTTGATGAGTCGACGAGCATGCACCGCGGAGGACGACACCCAGGAATCCTCGTCAACTCCGTAGCCTTTCCACCGGATAAGATACTGTAAGGAACCACGATGGATTCGCGAATCCAGGATCCTCTGGACCTCGTATTCTTCCTCACCTTGTACCAGAAGGGGATCAGGAGTGGTAAGAGCCTCCCTTAGAAAAGGGTCGGAGCGGTGTGGTTTAAGCAGAGACACATGGAAGACAGGATGAAGTTTCATGGTAGGTGGAAGTTTCAATCTGACCACGTTTTCGTTGATAAGAGACAATATACGAAAAGGGCCAAGGAAGAGAGAACTCAGTTTCTTTGAGGGACGGTTTGTGACAATGTTCTTTGAAGAGAGCCATACGAGATCACCAACGTTGTAAGCAGGGGAAGGTCGTCTGCCAGTATCGAAAAACTTTTTCTGAGCAGATGATGCATTTTTGAGGTTATCACGCAACTTGAGGAAGAGGGCAGACATGAAAGCGTTGTGGTTGGAGACGTATGGATTAGAAGAAGGGAGTCCCTGATCAGGAATCGAAGAGGGATGGAATCCGTAATTTGAAAAGAATGGAGTCATTTTACTGCTAGCGTGTACAGAGTTGTTATATGAGAATTCTGCCATAGGTAACCATGTGATCCAATCGTCTTGTAAGTGAGAGCAATAACACCTCAAGTATTGTTCAACACACTGGTTAACTCTCTCTGTTTGTCCGTTGGTTTGGGGATGATAGGCTGAAGACAATTTACGTTGAATACTGAGAGAGGAACACATCTCATTCCAGAACTTGGAGGTGAACTGAGTTCCCCTGTCTGAAATGATTTCTTCAGGAAGTCCATGGAGTTTCACTATGTTGTCGATGAATATTTTTGCAAGCTCAGATGAAGAGGGTAATTTCTTTAAAGGAATGAAATGAGACATTTTGGTGAAACGGTCTACCACTACTAGAATGGTGTTATGATGTTGCGAAGGAGGGAGTTCCACCAAGAAATCCATTGAAATGGACTGCCAAGGTCTTTCTGGGATCGGTAGGCTTAATAGTTGACCGAATGGTGGATGATGGTCAGATTTTGATCTCAGACAGGTTGGACAGGTTTTGACATAAGATTCTATGGTTCTGTCCTGGCGAGGCCACCAGTAATATCTTTTAGACAGCTCCAGTGTTTTCCTTGTACCCGGATGACCAGCCAGAGGGGAATCATGTATTAAGGTGAGAATTTTATTCCTAAACAAGGGAGGAATGTATAACCTGTTTTTGAAGTAGTAGAGACCGTCCTTTTTTGATAGTTTCTTTTGTTTGGGAAGCTCAAGATCTTCTTCTTTAAGATGTTTAATATCATCTATTAATGACGAAATGATACCTATGATTTTAGGTGGGGGAGTTCCAATCACAGGAAGATCTTGTTGGATTCTGGACAGAGCATCTGCTTTTTTGTTTCTGGATCCAGGTCTGTAAATAATTTGAAAATTGAATCGGGCAAAGAAAAGATTCCATCTTACTTGTCTGGCAGAGAGAGTTTTGTTCGAATGAAGATATTCAAGGTTCCTGTGGTCAGTGTAAACAATTACAGGAGTGCGTGAGTCTTCAAGTATGTGTCGCCAGTTTTCGAATGCTGCTTTAATACTTAACAATTCTTTTTCTCCTATAGGATAATTTCGTTCAGCAGGAGACATAGATCGTGAAAAAAAAGCCACTGGATGGAGAGGATCTTGAGGCGATCGTTGCTGAGAAAGGACAGCCCCGATAGCTGTGTCAGAAGCATCTGTTTCCATGACGTAGAGAAAATCAGGATTAGGGAGTTGGAGAATGGGAGCACTTGTAAATCTCCGTTTTAATTCATCAAAGGCTGCTTGAGCCTCTTCGTTCCAAGCAAAGGAACGTTTACTGCTATTGAGCAGGTTAAGCGGATGAGCTACATTGGAGTAATTTTTAATGAACTTCCTGTAGAAGTTGGCAAATCCCAAAAAACGTTGTAAGTCCTTAATATTAGCAGGAGTAGACCAATTGACAATGCAATCTATTTTTGAGGTATCCATACTTATGGAATGAGGGGAGATAACGTATCCCAAAAAAGTGATTTCATTGACTTCAAAAATAAATTTTTCAGGTTTAGCATATAATTTGTGTGTTCTTAATCTGGATAATACCCATCTCACATGTTTTCTGTGTTCCTCAAGGTTGTTGGAGTAGATGAGAATATCATCTAAGTAGATGATGACACAAACATCTAGGAGATCTCTGAAGATATCGTTTATGAAATGCTGAAAGGTTGCAGGGGCGTTACAGAGCCCGAAGGGCATGACAAGATATTCGTAAAGGCCATATCGGGTCCTGAACGCCGTTTTCCATTCATCATTGGCCTTGATTCTAACAAGGTTATATGCCCCACGGAGGTCAAGTTTAGTGTAGATTGTAGCTGTTCTTAATCTTTCGATCAACTCATTGATCAGGGGAAGAGGGTAACGATTCTTGATAGTTATTTTATTTAATGACCTGTAGTCGATGATTGGGCGTATAGTCTGATCCTTGTTCCTTACGAAAAACATGCTGGAAGCGGCTGGTGAACAGGAAGGTCTAATGAACCCTTTACGGAGGTTCTCATCCAGGTATTCTTTGAGGGTTTTTAACTCTGATTCAGAGAGAGGGTAAATGTGTCCAAAAGGGATAGGAGCACCAGGAACAAGGTCAATCGGACAATCATAAGGTCGATGAGGAGGAAGTGTCTCCGCTTCCTTTTTACTGAATACATCGGCGAACTCAGAATAGATGGAAGGTATGGGGGTTTCTTCAGTAACTTGTAGAATGGGGATGTGTTGTAGACATGTTCCCTTACAATATGCAGAGTTAAAGGTGAGAGAGAAAGGAGCCCATGTAATATATGGGTTGTGAGTCCGCAACCAGTCGATTCCTAATATAATTGGATAAAGAGGAGAATTTATAACATCAAAAACAAGAAATTCAGAATGGATATGATTGGTAGTAGTTCTTAAAGGGATAGTTTCAGAACGAATGGGCCCCGAGGATATTAAGGAGCCATCAATAACTCTGACAGAGACGGAATTACGTTTTTGAACACAAGGAATTTTATTTTTTGTAACAAAGGATGAGTCCAGGAAAACCCCATTAGCACCGGAATCGATAATGGCATCAGTGGTAATCCTTTCTTTGTCCCACTGTAATATGAGAGAAACAGAGGAGAGATGAGAGGTAGTTTTAGGAGGAAGTACACTCATTACATTCGTAGTAGAACCATGCTTACCGCCTCTAGGACGTTTCAATAGAGGACATTCTGGGACCACATGTTCTTGTGAAGCACAGTACATGCAGAGGTTCATTTGTCTTCTTCTGGTTCTCTCTTCTGGAGTAAGAGGACTTCTCAAAACCCCTATTTCCATAGGTTCTGTGGGAGTTACAGGTTTCTCTGGTGCTCGTGAAGAAGTGAAGGGTTTTTTCCATAGGGAGCTAGTGAGTGACTTCTCAGCTTTTCTTTCCCTAAGTCGTCTGTCAATGCTGATTGACAATTGGATAAGAGTATTCAGTGTAGTAGGTAGTTCTGTCCTGGAGAGCTCATCCTTGACAGCTTCAGATAACCCAATACGGAACTGGTTACATAGAGTTATGTCATTCCACTGGGTTTCTGGTGCCCATCGTTTGAATTCAGCAATATAATCCTCGACAGGCCTGTTTCTTTGCTGCAGTGTTCTAATGGTTAAGTCTGCAGTTTCTTGTTTATTAGGGTCCTCGTAAAGGAGAGACATGGCTTCGAAGAATTCATCCAGGGAATCCAATATGGGGTCATCATTCTCCAGGAAGTAATGAGCCCAGGCCATGGGTTCGCCTCTTAAAAATGAAATAACAGAACAAACCTTAGATCTTTCGGTGGGATATGATCTAGGTTTCAAGGCAATCAACAATTTGCAAGAATTGATAAATTCTCGGTATTGGGACCTGTCTCCAGAAAACTTTTCGGGGTTGGAAACAGCAGGATCACTAGCCGAGTGTGTAACGGTATGAGGAGTGTGTGTTTGTAAGTCCCTTACATAAGTAAGGATTCGTTCATTGGTGACCTGTAGGTCTTGCATGCCTTGAGTAAGCGTATCCACTCTTTGGTTCAATCTTGTGATTTCAGAAGTGAGATCTACTGGATCCATTAAGAGGGCTGGATCAATCTGTAATGGTCACTTATTGGCAATATGGATCACAACTGTAGATAACTGAAATTGTTTATTAAATTGTTATAATTGAAATAAAGTAAAATTCAAGTTGAACTGTCTCTTTAATTCCTTGTCAGAAAATTAAGCAGCAGCAGGATTTGCAGAGAAGATTAGGGTGAGGCAATGTTTTAGTCTGAACAGAGATGAGATTCCAATGTAGAATTGTTAAATGGCAGCAGAACAATTAGTTAGGTTGAAGCAAAAGAAGGTAAGCAGAGATGCAGGATAACAATACTCCTGTTTAGGCAGAAGAGTTCTACTTAGCTTTGTAGGGTTGGTAATCCGGTTTGATGAGAGATGTTTCTCAGAGAGGATTAAGTTGGCTGCAGACAAAAGAGTATCCAAAGGCAAGTCCGTGGTCGAGGAGAGGAGAAGGCAGGTATACGATAAACAGTCCGGGTCCGATACACAGGAGAGGTAAACACAGATACACTTAGCTTTGAAGTTTTCGCGGGAGGCTTTCAAATTGATCCAGCACTGAGGTGTTGCCGCGGTCTCCCTTTGTATCCTGGGAGTGACCGCGTCAGAGGAGGGGGAGTGGCCGCGCTCCGTCTACCCGGAAGTCCCCGGAGTACGGATGCCGGAAGGTCTGACAGTGTCACAGCTACTTGCTTTTTAATTATTTCACCAAGACCTCTAGATTCAAACTAACTCTAGCTTTTCTTATCTTTCTCCTGGATTTGATGTCCTGGCATCCAGATGAAGAGAAGAGATTCAGTCTCCGCTCCTTGTTTTCTGGTTGTATTTAATAGAGCATGGCTGCATTTAATTCCTGTTCTAGGGGGCTAGTTTATACCCTGGCACACAATTCAGTGCAATTCTAAGGTCAATGCTGTGCAAAGATTCTGTCTGTTGTAGGGCACCAAGTGTGCTGGCAACAGATGTAATCAGCATCTCCATTGCAGGCAAAGTATGCAAGGCAACGCGTTTGTCTTCCCTCTCTCCCCTATACCATATGTTAGTTTGTTTTTTAAATTTCCCCTGCCTCTCTCCGTCCCCTTACCGGCTCATATCACGCACATAAACCCATTTAGAGACACAGAACACACAATACAATTGCACTTTCAACATAAATCACACACATATATAATTTTCTGACAGTTAAAAAATATTGACACTGATCAATGCTTGCACACAGTTACAGCATACACATATAGACCACACACGCAACATATACACGTATCATTGATTTTATTTTCTCTTAGATTTTTTTATATAATGGCAATATGTAGCCACTGCAAGAAACAAACAGTCTGGGGCCTTTAACAACTTCAACTACTCCCTTGTGGAGGCAGGAGACGGCCTGTAAGATGCTCTGATACAGATTTGAACATTACGTGCCTTGAGTGTCCCTTTTAGCAATAAAAAAAAATAAAAAATGAATGCGTTGGTAAAAACGCCAATGCTGATATGTAGATGAACTGGCTCCAGAGAAGGTAAAATCTCTCCAAGCTGGTGCTTACTAAATTTGCCCTTTAAACCTTTGCCAGTTCCGTGTCTGCAAAAGGCAGATTAAAAAGCAGTAATAGGCCATCAAGGAGAAAAAAAAACCCACACAATTAAACTACTTTGCAATTGTATTGTGTTTCCTACAAGGATTCACTGAGCAATCGGATTTTGATGCTACATTTGATTATGTACAAAAGAAGTGCCTCGGGCAGTATTTTGGGAAACGCAGCCCAAAGCTACGTACGTGAATCACATACTAATTATTAAAATTCAGACGTATACAAAAAAAAAAAAAACATGTCTGGCAAATATTCAAAAAAAAAAGAAGGAAAAAAAAAGGAAATACATTTTTAAAAAAGGGCTTTTCAATCATTCCAATTCTATTTCAAATAGAAAATTTGAGTGCTTGTGTGTGTGTGGGTGGGCTTGGGGTGGAACGAGTGGAATTTAGATTTGGAAATATAAAAATATTTGCCATTTCTCTGTTTGCCTTAGTAGCTACTACTTCCTTAGTTGCCCATAACATTGTTGGTGGCTTTTTTTGTTTGTTTGTTTTTTAAGCACCCCATTTTTTTGATACAGAGGGCTGTCAAGCCTACACGCTTCAATCATTTTTTCTGCACAAATTTAAGGGAAAGTAGTCTCCTGATTTTTTTAGAATCCTAAAAACAGACTTTACATTAAAGCACAAAACCAAGAGCATGCATTAAGGGTGTATAGATAGGTGAGGGGGTTAACAGATGTGCTGAAAAACTCCAAGAGTATAGATTTTGTACATTGAAACTGAAGCCTGGATTAATCGGGCTCGCCTTATCCAATAGCCTAATCCACACTTTTATTTCCTTCTGTTTCTAGATTTGTGTGGAATAAAAACCAAAACAAAAATAACATGTACTTAATTAAAAAAATAAAAATAAAAATAAAACACTGCAGGGAAAACAGAGGGCCACAACTCAGCATTAGACAGTCTCCGTAACAGAACATGCATCTAGAATTCTTAAATACTAGCATACATTATTCGCATTAAATAGGACTATTAGAAGATAAGTGAGTTTTAAAATGGATTTTCGGAGTGATTGAGCTAAGTGGGTCATTTAAGGATCGCTTCCCCGGCATTGCAATAAGAGGAGCTCTGATGGCACAGGTACAGATGAATAGCAGCTACAGGCTCATTCACCCACCTACAAATGCCCAATGCTTCTTCTGTGGCACAAAGCAAGTCAGGAAGCGAATGCAAAGGGCACATTTGGAAGGATGACATCCTGTCTCCCAAGAGGTTTACACGCCAGAGCAGCCGAGGTCTATTAAACATTATGGCCTGTTTTCTCTGGTAATGCAAGCTACTCGTTAGCTAAACAGCTTGAACGCTTTTTGTGCTAGACAGATCCCTGTGCAATGAGCCGGTTACACATCCAGTGTTACACAAGTTACAAGAACCACTGGCCAATAATAAAAATAAATTACAAAAAAATGCATGTAGCTAACATCAAACTGTTCTACCCGAATGCAAACTTTACAAATCATTTTGTTTACGTTTGTTAACAGTCCTTGAAAACAGCACTCTTAATATCAGCTGCAGTCTCCTGTTACATAGTGATGTAAATGCTACAGGTCTGCTTATATATAAAACCCTATTTTCCACAGATTGAGTATGTAATTTAAAACTCAAAGACAGGTGGCCCTCACGTAATGACCAACCTGTTTTATGACGGCTCACGCTTGCGACCAGCTCTAGTGCAGGGATTTAAGTATTCCTCCGAAAGTAGACCGGCTCCCTTGCGCATGCTTGCTGTTTTACGACAGGGTCGTAAGAACGGAACTCGGTCGGTAAGTGAGGACACTCTGTACACTCTTCCATAATCACAGAATCTTCCATTTACCAAGAAACAAATAAAAGCAGCATTGTCATGTATTTTCCTTTCCTTACACCACTTGTACCATAATGGTTACACTCTTCCCATTGCGATTTGCCTTTATTTTGCTTAATCTATTCTTCCTTTCGCCAGATCTCAATACCTGGGCACCACCATTTTCTTCTCCTATCTTCATGATGTCTGCAGTTTGCTCTTCTGTGAGATTCCATTTTTCCAATTTATATATTCTTTGTCTCCATATATCATATTTAAGTATATAGTTTTGTATATACTAGATGATTATTTATGTTGATATGCTTAATAAATATGTATTTTCCAATTTATATATTATTGAGCCCTCTTTTGGGCATTCTCGGACAATTGCCCATATTCAAAATTGCGCCCGGAGGACTTCCGCTCGCGTCATCGCAACAAAACCGGAAATGACGATCTACACACATCGGAATCGATTTTCACAATCATAGAAGGTATATAACCTCAAGGACCCCGTACAGCAAGCATTCACTTTTGAGAAAGCCTCGATGAAACGCGCCAAGTGAGGAAGAACTTGGACTTTTTTACCCTGACTGTTTTTTAAAGTTTGTATTTTCACTTTTAAATATTTGTTGTAATAAAGTATATATACATTTTATATACACCCAGTCACCTTTTTTTGTCCTACTTCCTATTTATCATCTTGCTGCTGCTACATTTGGGTCCATCATATCCCTAGGTGGGGATTATTCCACCTGAAGCTGTTTTACTAGAGCAGGTCCTTGCTCTAGTATATGTAAGTAGGATAATTTATTTTTGGGCCAAATTTATACCTACATACTATACCACATGGTGTATTCTATCTGTTTTTCATATCACGAATGCTTACATCTATAAGCCTACCAGGAACACCTCGTATCAAGAAATCCTTAGACAGGGATTATTCCGTCCAGGCCCTTGAAATAGAGCTTGTAAAGCTCTGTAAAGTGTGAGTGTGGATTTAATATTCCTTTATTGTTCACTTTATTGTTATGACATACTGCACTATCAATATATTTTGTTTTTTCTTTTAAGCTACACCACTGGCCAGTATTCCTTATTACGTAGGTACCTTCTTTATCGTTAGCGCTGTTCACCTTTTTATTTTGTAATATTTGTCTTGTTTCACAAGGTTTGGGGGAACACCTTGTTGGTGAATTGCAGCTCATTTACAGAAAGAGAGCGCTTATTTTTGTCTTTTACTTCTGTGAGATTCGTTGGACTGATAGATTGTGGGTAAATTAGCATATGCAATGGAACTTTACTTAAGCTCAATCCATTGTGTAAGAAATGAAAAAAAAAACAACAATAAAAACGTCCAGAAATGAAAATGTTTTGTCCCTATTAAAAAAACTAAGGTAAATTAAGAAAAAGAAAAAGACAAAAAGGGATTAATTTAAAAGCAAAACCTTTATCTTGACCGTGCCACTTTAAAGGGTCAATATAGGCACCCATACTACTTTATCTCAATGAAGTAGTTTGGGTGAAGTGCCGTTGCACCCTTAACCCTGCAGTTTAAAACACTCCAGTTTCAGAGAAACCACAATGTTAATATTGCAGGGTTAAGACCTCTAGCGGCTTTCTACCAGACAGCCACTAGAGGCGCTTCCTGGATTTTAACGGAGTTTAACTCGGTGAAATGACTTTTGACATTCTCATACAAAGCAACAACTTCAAAATCCATAGGAAAGCAATGATTGAGCCAGCACTGTGGAAAGAGGCAAGTTTAAAAAGGATTTCTAACCCTTTGTACACTGGTGGGGGGGCCATAGTAATAAGGACAGGAACACTATAGCATTAGTTTTGTATAACTAACGATATAGTGTTCCTTTAAGTTCTCAAAGCTGAGCAAGATTATACGGACAATACTTAAAGATATAATGCTGGACTGTTGTCATGGAAGAGATCAGCTGATATTCTGTAAGAATTTTTCTTCACATATGTGCAGCATGCGCTTATATGCAGCATTCTACAAAATATATTGTTTTTAATGCAAAAACAATAAGGATTCGAACTTGCAAAAAAATACAGCATATTGATACGTTCAAAATCTATCAAATGTAGATCTATTGGTGCCTGCAATGTCCCTTTAAGTACAAGGCTTTTATTTACCAAATAAATTTTAACATCCTCTTAGTAATCTACACCACAAGTTCTAAACCTGTGATACGCACACTGTAACGGATCGACGGGCACCCCTGTTGAAGGATGCTCCTAGCGTTTCCTGAGGACTTCAAGCACTGCAGCAGACACCATAACCACCGTAGACTCCTCCAGAGAGCAAAACAGGAACCAGCAGAACAAGAGCTTAACAGTGATTCAGCAAGGGAATATGCATAGCAATCCCTTGTAGCAGATTCCCCCAATAAGAGATGGCACTCCAAATTGAGGGTAAAGAAGAACTCATGTTTAATGGCAGGTACTCTGCTTTTATGCAGTGCTCCCCTGCAGGGGGAGACGCCCACAGGCAATTAGGCATTCACCAACCAGATAACGGTTACATCCCACATATTCCCTCCCCTCTGCTTGGGAGATAAGTGAGTTTCTTACAGTATCTACTCAATTATCTCCAAGCTAAAAACTTAGAATTTTTTATAACTTTCAGATTTTTCATCACACAGGAATAAAACTTACATTTTTATGAACAACACAACTTGTGGAACAACATATTCAAAATTCGTGAAAATCCATCCAGTGGTTCCAGAAATCTTAAAAAGTCTCTTTGGACCGACCGCACGCCTGTTTGCATGCCCAAAACAGTTCCACAGATTCAGGCTGTGTGGTCGGTCTATTTCTGCCTTGAAAATAACAAAGTCCCATCCGAAGGCGGCGTTCGAATCGTCGAACGCACTTCGACTTCTGTCGAAGTGAAACCGGGGTTGTGTTCCCGTGGTGTTATATTGTCTACCAGAGGTCTATTTTACACCCAGAATGACAAAGTCCCGTTCGAACGTGTGTTCGAATCTTCGAGCTGGACTTAGTCTCCAGCCGCAGTGTCGAAGGGTAGGGGAAGGTACAGGTCACTGCGTTGGACTGGACTAAAATGGCCGCCGCCACGTGTTCAACTGCGTAATGGCGGCCACTTCGACTACTTCGAAGTAGTGGCGAGGTTGGTTCCGCCACACATACCCCAAGGAGTTTGTGCACCACAAGCAGTGGGCGGCAAATGTGCGCTAGGCAGAGTAAGTACCTGTTTACCCAGACATCAGGTGCCTACTCTGCCCAAATTTGCTGTGTCCGGAGGGGAGAATGAAGGCGGGCGGCAAGGGAGCACTGATCTCTGTGCTCTTTCAGCACAGCTCCCCCGCGTTGATGCAGGGATCCGGGTTATAACATCACACAGCGGGTGAGGGAGCAGACCAAGAAGACCGTAAAGATGACAGCAGCCACTCTAGACCCTAGGGAATTGCTACACAATGTACCCCAGGGAAAAGATCCACTCCAGCTGTCCCAAAGGTAGGAAGGCTGGGTGGACTTAAAAATATTTCAAATGTAATAATTTGTGAGTGTGTGTATATACACACACACATATATATACATATATATATATATATACATACACACACACATTATATATATATATATATATATATATATATATACACACACACACACATACACACAAAATCTATATACTAGGCTAGCAATATCACAAGCAAAAATACTCATTAAATTAATTATTTAAAATTAACCTGTCGTGCCTTGTTTAAAGCGGCCCTGTCATGCCGATTGATTATGAACAAATTTGATTGGCAATGGAAACTGAAACTTGCTTTAAAGAGACACCGTCATCGTTTAGGGGCTTTGTTAAATTTGCAAAGTCCACGAACAGTGGCATCCTCGCTGGTGGTCTGGTGGCCATGGTGGGTGAGTTTACTTACCTGAATCTGTCCCTCGCGCACACACCTTCATCTTGGGAAGATCCTCTTCTGCACCAACATCATTGCTGTACTTTCCCACAGCTTATTCCCTGCAGCCCTCACTGAGGTCTTCTGCCACGCGGCCTTGTGCCAAAGAAAGTCAGGCTTTCTTTGTCTCTGTATATCTCTTGACTGGTTTGGAATTTCAGTGAAATCATAACACAGTCACAATGAGTATTTTTTATACAATACTAATTTTCTGGGGTGGGATGGGGATGACAGTTCCGTTTTAAACTCTGCCCATATAGGCCACTACATAATAAGTTGTGAGTGCATATGTCTGTGAGTATGTCTGTCAGTATGTGTGTAAATGTGTGTCTCTGTTTCAGTGTCCTCGGTGTGTAACATTGTCTGTGTCCTCTCTGTGTAAATGTGTGTCAGTGTCCTCTGTTTGTAACTATTAAGTGTGTATTATATTTTCATTTTGTGACTTTTATATTTCAAATTAATAGTTCATTCACACCTCCTTACATACACAATATTCACATTATGTTATATTTATTTTAAAAAATATTCTATACTTCCTTTAACCAGGCTTGTTCTCCAATATAGAATTATGTGTCTACACATTTCATTTGGAATATAAATAAATATAATATACCTTCTCAAGGCAGAAGAATTTTTTTAGACCTGCAGGGGTACCACTCTGTAAAACGTTGCTAAACACTGGCCTATACTACAGATACCCTGTGTATATATTCCTTAAGAATTTCAAAGAACTCACCTTTACCTTGAGATTCTATTAAGATAACAGCAGTGTGCAAAATCAGAGCAGATCTTCTACTTGGTAGTTTGTAAGTTACCCCCATCACCACTATTCGCAGGTAATAATTATATTACACACACTTTCAGTATAGTTTTGTTTTTTATCTGGCTTTATGTTCCTGCTTCAGAAATGGAAATCCCAGCTGCATAAGTATATTCATTTTTATTTTTTGAGCACACAATTTACACAACTGTTTGCCCACCACATTGTTGTTGTTAATTCATTGGTAGATATTTTGTATGCAACAAATTGTACACATTTTCTGCCTGCGTGAGCAGGTTAGACAACAGTGACAGAGGAATCTGAGTGAACCTATTATGACCAGTGTCTGCGCATCCATCATTATAAGGCTTCAGAGTTTATTAGTGTCTAGTGAATCTACCTGTTCTGCATCCTACTGAGCAGACTGGAGCCACTATGTATTTATAGTAACACTTCAATTAACTGCAGCCAAGTCAAAGCCATTTCTCTACGCGCTGTAAAAAAGTAGATTAGAGATAAATGTATTCATATAAATAAGCACCTTTCAGTGGTTTAGAGAACTGACCAAAAATAAATAAATATATGAATTTGTGCAAAGTCAGATGATGATTTTCTTTATTCCAATTTCTTCATTTTAGTTTGACTCTCCAGTTGTAAACACAAAGATGACAAATGGTATCACTTTTGTTTTAGAGAAAGGTACACATTCCTTCTTTGATAAAGGAGTTGAGCAGCGCCGAAATGCGTTAGGCGTTATGGTTTCTTTATTTTGCACACTGCACTTTTAAGTTGAGCACGATTTTTTGTTTTGGGGGTTTACTTGCCAGCTGAATTAGGAATTTATGGTGGAATAAAGACTGCTAGTAGAGCCCACCGAAGGGGCATTTAATAATTGCGAGTGGCCGAGAAGGATGTAGACTGTCTAGTTTAGACTTTTTTTTCTACACAGTTATAGGAGGGGGTCATCCTATTTCTTTTTTTATAATTATATCTATAGAGTGAGTTTGCTAGTTTACTCAATTTTTTATTTATTTTTGAGACGATAGAGCTTGCAGCTACCATCTCTAGACTATTATTAACAAGGAGAAAGTAGTTAAGGTGATTAATCCCTGTTAGATAGACATTATTAGAGTCCACCTCTCTGCAATTTATTTAGCTTTAGAGGTTTGACTCTCAAGGTATTGTATCTCAGACTCTGCAGTTATTTTGTAATCACAGTTAGCTTCGAACCTTCAAGTGGTAAATTTGTAACTGTTCATTTGTGGATATTGTATCCTACATCTAGTTAGGACTGGTTACAGGCATTTGTACCCCCTTCTAAGGTCTCAATTACGCTTTACTGTTCCTTCTCACAATTTGATAAGGCAATCTTGAGCTGTTTCAGCTCCCCTCTAGGTAACTCATGGTTTTGCTTTTTTTCTTTAGAGTGATTAACATTTGTTTGTTTATTATTTTAGTGTATTTTTGCAATCAATAAAGTATGTTTTAAGATTAACTTGGATTAAGACTCTGAGATATCCTCCCCATGATCTTGGGATTTTTTTTTATTTTTTTGGAACCCCTGATCATACTCTTTATTTACTTTATGGTTCATTGTCAGGCCAAAATATGGGCCCCCATATGCTAGATAATTACAATTCCCATAACGCTTTGTCAGCCTTAAGGAGTTGTAAATTTACCTTTTGGTCACTCTTGGTCTTAGTGAAGGCTTCATGTGATTTGGTAGAAATATAACGATTGTGATTATGTAATTTTTAAATACAATAAATAAAACACGCCAGTAAATCATATTATGTATACCCATTTTTAATCTGTTATGGATTAATTCATTGAGAATGTACGAGAACATTGTAGATGTCTTCTGTAAAATCACAGATATGACATTTACATTAATACTTTACATGTGAGTCCTTGCTCACTAGTTCCCAGTTCCCATGGCAAACTATTTATCTTGGATAAATCTATGGTATAAAGTAAATGTAAGAAATACATTTAAGTGTGAGATCATGGCCTACGTTACTACTGAGTGCAACAGAGTCTGAAGACTATATATGAAAGGAATATATTTTATACTTAATGGGACAAACCAATTCACACTTCATCCTGCGACCTTGTGTCAATACGCACTTTCTGCATTGTGAATGAATGTCAAATTAACCTGAATTTAAAACCATAAAAAGTATATATATATATATATATATATATATATATATATATATATATATACACACACACACACACACAAACACAAACACATATATACACACACACAATCTATATACTGTGCTAGCAATATCACCTGCAAAAATACTGGTTAATAAAAAATATTTAAAATTAACCTGTCGTGCCTTGTTTAAATCGGCCCTGTCATGTCGATGGATTGTGAGTAAATTTGATTGGCAATGGAAACTGAAACTTGCTTTAAAGGGATACTGTCGTCGTTTGGGTACTTGAATTTGCAACGTCCGCCAACTGTGACATCATCGCTGGTGGTCGGGCAGATAAAGGCGAGTTTACTTACCCGAATCTGTCCCTCACGGACGCCTCCATTTTGGGAGGGTCCTCTTCAGCACCAACGTCATTGCTGTACTTTCCCGCAGCCCTCACTGATGACGGATGCCATGCCGCTTTGTTTTAAAGAAAGTCAGGCTGAGGAGAAAAACAAAGTTGTCCCTACTTTGTCTCTGTACATCTCTTGACTGGTTTGGAATACCTCCAAGCCTCAACTAGCTAGCCAGTAACCAACCTCGTGCTGATGATTTGCATTAACAATGAAACAGCTGTCCATGAGTGGTTCACTGGCTTTGCATCTTCTCCTAAGTTGTGTTTCAAAGCTGTTGTATACAGCCAACACAGACTCAAAGGAATCCATGTTTAAAATGGAATGAGGCAAAAATGCTATTCTATGTTGAACTCATTTGCATATACCCACCCAGAATCCTTTACAGGTGTAGTAACATCATTGCAAATTTGTGATTTCTGTGGAAAAAGCAAGTCTTATGGCTTGACTGCTGTGCAGATTTTTGTATAACATTTTATTAAATATTTATATATCCAAAAACACTAAATCATTTGTAAAGCTTATCCAAAAATATTAAAATCAAAGTTTTAAGCCATACCTTTCCTCATGAATTTTGTGAAAACTACAGCACTCAGGAAAAAAATATTAAAAACAAAGGAAATTATACTGAAGCAGATTAGATAAACTTTGCTGCTGACAGCGATTCTTATTAAAGGGACAATCTGGACCCTTAAAAGGACTTTAGCTTGCTGAAATGCTTTAAGTCTGAAAAAATGTGTCCTCTTTTTTTAATTTTACCAAAAAAATGCAGTTTTCAATATAAACTGACACTTTTATAATTGAACCTTCTTTACACCCCCTTGCTGTCATTCAGATTACTGTCCATGTTACTTCCTGGTTTGTTTAGCTTTGTGGAGCTATATTCAAAAGGCAGGCAATTGAGCTGCATTGAGAAGTCTGTGATTGGACAGCCACAAAAGGTCTGGGCAGGGTTTGAAGGGAAGGGCTTCTGAATGCTTCAGACAAGAGATCTTTTAGATTTATCCCCAATTAAAAATTAGAGGCAGATCTACTAAACAGTGTATTTTATAATTAGGCAATGGAGACAAAATTATGCAATTACCAAAACACAGAAAGGATTTTTTTTTTTTTTTTATAAATCGGTTTTAACCAATACTGTATTTATTATAGTAAATTGTATAACTGATTTATTTTAAAAATAACATAATACATAGAGTGTTTCTCATGTTCTACGGGTTAATTCTACGGAGCCACAACAAAAAAAAAAATGTAAGTACAAAACATAACCACTAGGTGGCACTCTTTATAAATGAATTTAAGAGATTTGCCTGGCATTCAAATGAAGAGTCTGAGCATGTAACATAAGTGTACGTTCCAGCAATGTGCTTCTGTCAAATGTTATGTCGGATGGAGGCAAAAACACAGTGATTACATCAGGGCTGCCATCATAAAATGTGCCTCCTGCAATGCCCAACCTCGTGGCTTGACATTTCCAAGAATGACTTCCAACAGGCAGTGCATGATTTGATAGAATATGGTGAGCCTCGTGGGAATGAAATCTGTTATTCAAAATACGGCGAGCTATTTGCATGTCTACAAGGATTCAGACAAAGAAGGTTACTGTGCTGTGGTTTGTACATCATCATCCCAGTCAAACGGGCTGTCGAGCTAACAAATTATCATGCAATCCTCTGCCGCTTCTCACCTGTTCTTTGTTGAAGGGCAGGTGTTTTAACAAGATGTGCGGGGTGCATTTTAATCAGCACCAATTATTACAGTCGTAATACACTAAACCTAAGAGTGCTAAATGAATTTCATGCGCCTGCGATATACCAGACATTTCTAATTAAACAGCAAGCGGTACATGTCAAAGTAGGGCAATATAAAAGTTAGTTATTTTACTTATTTATAGTGTTTTTTTTGTTTTTGTTTTTAATTAAAGGTTTTCTGGAACAACATAAAATGACAACCGATGCAGAAAGTGGACCCTAACTCAGCATTAGGTCTAGAAAACAAAAACGGAGATATGTTGCACGTGAACTTAAGGAATACTGGCTACTTGTTCTGCATTATGGAAAGAAGACGCCAACATGGTTGCCCCAACCTTCTCAGTGTATGTATATAGTTAAGCGTCTTTTTACTTATTTCAGGTACAACATTTCGTCCCACTAAAGACTTGGGTAAAAAAAAAAAAAAAAAAAAAAGCTGGATTGTTACGGTGAAAAATGACTGTTGCTCTTTCAAGCTTGCCAATAGATAGAAAATGCCCTGATACCAACTGCACAAAGTTATGGTAATTCTGTATACAAGGGAACTGGCTGTGGCGTCAATTCATACATTCAGACCGCTTGCTTATATGATGTCACAACCAGAGCAATTGTCCATTTACTGCACAATATCCAGATTTGCAGAAAGTTAAGTATGTCTGTTACAAATTACAGATTTCAGGACTTTGCAAAACAAGAAATATGAAAGGTTTAGGTGTGTCTAAAATATGTCATGCACTAGTGCTAGCCTCAGGTGTGCTAAGAATTCTGGGTTTTCAGGACCACAATCATCTTGCAGATATAATGCTGCCAGCATGACAACAATAAAGGCTAGTCTATGACGAGCCATGCTAACAGGATGATATCTGATTAATGCTCTAGTGTTGATATATAAATATTAATAATATTTTTGACATGTTCCGGTATTTCTCGGATGAAAGAAAACACATCTCATAGCCCATCATTGTGCTTTGTTGCGAGATGTGCCTCCGCTAGGTCCAGCACTAGGACAGAGAGCAGACACGTTTGTACATACAAACAGGACATCCATTATATCTGGCAGATTTCACTTGAGTATTGTGGTCATAGCATTAAATAATTATTATTATTTATAAAGCACTAACAAATTCTGCAGCACTGTAAATAGGTGCACTAACAAACAAGTAGTTACAACAAGACAAGTTAGAACAGAAGGTGAGTGGGGTACAATGGCACAAGAGGTAAGGGTATGGAATAAAAAATTAGGTTGCTAGAAGTATTTACAATGAAGGCTATTTTTTTTTTTGTATGATGATGCAGTTGCAGGAAAGGATGTAGGTTAGTTAGATGTGGGGGTGGAAAGCTGTTTTTTTAAGTGAGTTTTCAGTGATTTTTTCAGTGCGTGGGAGTCTGAATGGGACATTCTGTGAATTATTGAAAATAGGCATAAAGGCGCAGTTTTGTTAAGAGATTTGTAAGCGATGACCAGAATTTAAAATTAATACCGATACCTTACAGGAAGCCAATGTACAGATTAACAGAGGGGGGAGCTATGGGAGGTGCGGGAGGACAGGAAGATGAATTTAATGCATCATCCATTATAGACTGTAGAGGAGTGAGCAGGGAGTGCATAGGTAGAGGGGGACGCAAGCTATATTTTTGAGATGGAAGTGACAGAATTTGACAATTGACAGGATGTGAGGGGTGAAGAAGAGGTTGAAATAAAAACGAAACCAAGGGAGTGAACTCTGAGGTAGAGCAGATGATAGTGCCATTGACTTGTAGGAAGATAAACATGGGAGTAGCAGTGCTTGAAGGAGTAAATATAAGAAGTTCTGTTTTGGAAAGATTGAGTTTAAAGAAGCGAGATGCCACCCGGTTAGAATAGCAGAAAGGCACTTTGAGACATCATTTAAGAGGAATGGAGAAAGAGAGATTTACATGTTATCAGCATGGAAGTGGGATTGAAAGCCAAGAGGGATAGCATAGACTGAGAACCTTAGGGGGCTGAGGACAGAACGCCAACAGATAAGGATTGTGGAGGAGATGAAGAACCAGAAAAGGAGACTTTAAAAGAGCACTTACGAGAAGTCACTCCGTGCAGCCACAATTATTCCCTGGTGGAGATATTTTGACCTGACATATGTTTGGTTTCCACTAAACAGATTTCCCACTTTGAAGACACATTACGATTCACACCTATTTTGCTTTTTAAACATGTGTTTTAATTAGTAAATCACATCTCATGAAATGCTGTTTGAAAAGAGACATTTGGTACCTTGGCAGCCAGCTGAAGTCCCACTCGGTCAGCTTCTGACTCTAAACTCCTGCTGTAGGGCCGGTCGAACATATACTGTGAGTGTGAAAAATTCTGTTATCCAGAGCAGTATGGAGGTGACAGCAATGATTTTATATCTCAGATATTGGCATTCGACAGCATGTGGTAAAATACTGCCAGATGAGTTATGATAACAGGGTCAATCAGCACATTTCAACATGTTTATGGATAGGTGGGTGTACATACATATGTTATCATTTGATTATCTTAACACCAATTAATAAACAAAATACTCCAAGATATGTTCAAAACTTTAATTACAAATACTTTATTTTTATAAAACACATTGTACCCAATAAATGTTTTGCTATGTGCACACAGAATAGGATTTTGCAAAAAAAGGCAATCTAACATGCTGTATCCGACACTGTGATGAGCATGCCTTCTTCTTAGGTCAGGTAAAGAGATACAGAAAAATCCCAGCAGATTGAACGAAAAGGACAACTCTAAATTTCCACCAGCTGGCCTACACTCTCTAATCAATTAAATGATTTCAAAACAAATTAAAAGTAGGAAAAGAAACCCAAGGGGGACACACAGATGAAAAAGATCATATATTTGCAATTTTGTCTTTGTTCTCACTGTAATGAACCCTTGTGTCTGTTGTAGGTGTAGTATCCGTTCTCATTTGTACAACCCTGTTAATGAAGGTCACCAGAAACAGTTTCTATTGTCTCTCTCTCTATCTATCAATCAATCTATCTATATATATATATATTTATTTATTTGTGGTCAAGGCATAAAGCCGTAGATTTAGTAACCTAAACAAAGACCTGAACAGTCAGTTGGGGTGTGCCGTAACGGACGACGCAGTAGGCCTGAAAATAAAAAAGGGCCTACCTCAAGAAATGATTAAAAGGAGGAGTGGTGGGTGGGACAAATCTCTAGACCTGAGACGGTAGTGAGTGAAGGGCTGGATCTCCTTAAGAAGGGGAACCAAGCCCCTCCCACAACTTCAGGCCCTGCCTTCCATTTGTGGTCAAGGCATAAAGCCGTAGATTTAGTAACCTAAACAAACAAGACCTGAACAGTCAGTTGGGGTGTGCCGTAACTGACGACGCAGTAGGCCTTAAAATAAAAGAGGGCAAAAAGATGTAACCAGTTTATTCAGCCTACAATACAGTATAATATTATTACATAATCATATTCTTGAATACTAGGCGTACTTCTTGAACTGGCTGGGGAATGTATCGGGTGTAAGCTGTAGACTTCCAGCGGCCCATAATTTTAATGATGTGTGCCAGGATATTCTTTTTTGAAGCGGTAGTAGCTGCTCCTATTCGAAATGAATGACCAGAATATTTGGCCGGGTTTAATCCCAAGCGTATTAACAATGTTCTTACATAGAGCATGAACTTACTGATCGTCAGAGTCTTACCGTATAAAGCCAGTAGTGGTTGATGTGGTGTCATTGAGATGGAAGAAAGGTACTGGTCGAAGACTACCACAGGGCACCATTTATTGTCAGTAGGGTAATAGGGAATAGTGACAGTCTGTCCCTTCACACTGGTTTTTGTATGGTGTAGGAACAGTGAATAGTGGTCGTGTGTTTTAACTAGGAAGTTTGGGGTGTTATAATTAGTGGTGGTAAACTCTTTGGGCCGAAGGAACCCATAGAATGCCAAGTAGATGGCTGTTTTAATGATCTGGTTTGTGCGAGTCTCAAAAGGTTAAGTGTCTAAAAGATTCGACAGTGACTGAAATAGGAGATCGTGTATAGGTAATCTGGACGGTGTAGGTGCCGGGGTGGAGTCCTTGATACCTTTCAGTACGGACTTTACTTGATAAGAGGACAGGAAACGTTGTTTATCAGGCCATGTGGTGAGGATGTGGTGTTGAATACCAGTGAAATATAATTTAATGGTGTTGAAGGATAGTTTTAAGTGAAGATGGCAAAAAGAAATAAACGCAATCATTGTGCTCATGGCAAATTTGTCAGAAATTTTGTGTTCCATCACAAATTTATTAAACATATGAAAAGCCCTGCCATAAACCTTTCTAGTGTTAACAGAAAGCCCTAATTGTGAGAGGTGATATCCGTGAGCGAGTAATCTGTTTAATCCAACACCATCTCCGGCCACTGTGGTACTGGAGTGGGTATTAAGGCCGCTGTGGGTAGGGCCGCCCGGAACTCCTGAAAACGAGATCGGGTTAAATGGTCAGCGGCAACATTGAGAACCCCAGGAACATGTATGCAATTCAGGAAAAAAATTTATTTCGCTGCTTGCCATGTGAGATTCCTAATAAATCGCATGATGGCCAGGGAAGAGGAACGTCCCTTGTTAACAATATGGCATGTTGCCATGTTGTCCGAGAAGCACCGCACCGACTTCCCTGACCAGACAGCTCCCCATTTAACCGCGGCTGCTACAATGGGATAAAGTTCAAATTAAGCAGACGTGTCCTTGAATTCTGGAATCTCAGCAATTTCCTTTGGCCAGTTGCCCCACATCCATTCATTGCCAAAAATAGCGGCAAAACCGGAAGTGGCCGCAGCATCTGTTCAAATAGAAACAGACTCATCTGATAATACTGGTACGAAAATGCTCTGTCCGTTCCAGTGCAGTAAAAACTCCCTCCACATGCGTAAGTCAGCGGTGGCATGCACATCTAACGTTATACGGGAGGAATCGGTCTGAAAACGAGGAAATAAACAGAGCAGGCGGGATATAAAAGCCCGCCCTTGAGGAATAATTTTCATGGCAAAATTAAGGGAACCCAACAGGGATTGTGACTCCTTTTTGCTGCATGACTGTTCGGTTAAGTAAAGGTCAATGGCGGCCAGTATGCGTTTGATCTTTTCCCTGGGGAGACTAGCCTGCATGTGTACAGAATCAAGCACAACCCCCAAGAAGTTGATGACCGTATCGGGACCTTCAGTCTTAGTAGGTGAAATCGGGACTCCTAGTTGTGTAAAAAGTCGTGTCGTAGCCAGGAGGCTACTGGGAGGTAAGAGGTTACTTTCTATGGAAAGAAAGTCATCCAGATAATGAATAATGGTGGGGCATCTACAGGTGTTAAGCAATATCCAACACAACGTCTCGGCAAACATATCAAAAATACGTGGGCTGCTCTTGGAACCGAATGTGAGACGTGTGAAAAAATAATATAACTCTTGCCATTTAACACCATGTAAATGCCACAGGGATGGATGAATAGGGAGTAGCTTAAATGCATTTACTATGTCCGTCTTACTAAGCCAAGCGCCCACTCCTGCTGAGAGGATGGCCGTGATGGCATTATCTATAGTTGCGTATTGCAGCGAAAACTCTTCTGACGGAATAAATGAGTTTAGACTTGGTGTAGATGATGCATGGGGAGCAGAAAGGTCAAGAATCAACCTTTGCTTGTTTGAGGATTTACCCGTGACCAGACCTATGGGGTTAGTTCTCCATACAGCAAAAGGTGGAGAATCAAAAGGGCCAATTACAAACCCTTGGTCAATCTCTTTCTGTATAAGTCGGTCAATAGCGTCAGGATCCGCTATGGCTGTTTGCAAGTTCTTGCATTCTAAGACCCCAGTAGGCATGTGGATAATACCTGTGTGAAATCCTGACGTGAAACCTGACACCAAAAATTCCACTAAGTGTTGAGATAGGTGATCACATAATAACTCTCTCAGCAGTGAGATATCAATAGACGATAAGTACTGCTTGGGGTATAATTTATTTGGGCACATTGCTTTAGAGTGAGCCCAGAAACATAAGGAACAAACAGGAAGCAGCCTACAGGCACTGAACCCGCAAGTGCCTGTATTAAAATTGTTGCAAACCTGCGACTTCCCCAGAAATATAATATCGCGGCCCAATTTATCTTTAATGACCTTGGCTGGTCTCCCGGCCGGTGTCATATTGGGAGGGGGTTAGAAAGTATTTACCTCTGGGATATTGGGACATAGATTTGCTGTGTGCGAATTGGAAGCACAAATGGCACAAGCTGGTGTCTTGAGGCCCGCAAAGTGTCGACAAAAGAGCTCCGTATCCAGCACACTCCAGTCTACTTGATAACTAAACTGGGATAGAGCCGCCGACGCCTTTGTGGCGAAAGCACGGTGGTAGTCGTAAAAAGCCGTACCACCGTACTTGTGCCCCAAATCCACCAGCTTGTGTAGGTACAGATCCAATTCCTCCCTCCTATGGGGATGCACTAAGCATACTACATCCCTGTGGGTCCCAAAAGCCAAGACAAATTCAGGGATTGACAGCTTACGATTCAGTCTGGGGTCCCTAGATTTAAGTACCACTGATATGTCACCATAAGCATATGTCTTATTTTCCAGGACATCTTGGGAGGCAATGAGTAGTGAAACCAAATTTACATCCTTCCCCTCCAAGATGTCCTTTCTCAAATTAGCAGGCACCAAGTGTGCCGGGTTAATAATATGAGGATCTCTAGTACCCGTTGGAACATTACCTGGAGAAGGGCTGGGGACAACCGCCGAGTCACTATTTCCCAGAGCCGTTTGCGACTGCTGTCGGCTATCTGTGTCCATTTTATTGGTAATACGACCTAAAGAGGTCAAGACCGAGGATAATACCGCTTGCAGATCAGAAGACTGACCGCTACTAGACCCTTCATCAGCCCCTGTATTATCAGTTTGCGTGTTCAAAAGTCTATACAATTCGGCTTTCCTAGCCGTAGCTGGGAATGGAATATTCATTTTTCTCAATTCGGCGGTGATCCTAGGAACAGTCCAGGAGCGGAGAGATGAAGGGCTTGCATTGTCGCCTCCTTGAGATGGAGTGACTGATCTAGCCGGTGTGCTAGGTATAGACAGTTCTTCCCCGCCTTCTGGTAATTGTGACATGCTATAAAATAAATTAGAAGTTTTACCCAGGTCAAAATTTCACTGGCTGCTTTAACTAGTGCCAAGCGGCGAAACAATTAAGACGATAGGTGACAGGTGAGGCCCTGCTAGTTGCCAAGCGGCTGTGAGAGGCTCTACCTATGAATTGGCCCGATTGGGGTATGAGGCCATTGACATTATGGTGGGGAGTTGGCCCATCTGTGACAATAACCAGAAAAAAGACAGAATGGGAGTGACAGGTGAGGCCCTCTCTATGCAACCATGCGAGGCGGCTAACTATGATTTGGACCGAGGGGATGTCGTACCTCCGTTTTTAGGATGGGTGTTGGCCTCGCGGGACCACTAACGTAAGGCGTAAAAGGCCAGGAAGAACGTACCTAGAGGCTTCTATGCTTTAATGCCAGTATATAACTAGCTTATGAAAATAGAAGGGGACGGGAATCGTGTGGAAAAAGGACATACCTGTTGAGCCAAGTATTTAGCCGGATAAGGTTATACAGGTGATCTGTAGGTCCTACAAGATTAATAGTGAGTTTAAAATTTAATTTAATTTAATTTAATTTAATAACTATTTAGTGGTTTATCGATATGTACCTCTAAATTCCCTCCTATACCCAAGATACCTACCAGGTAGATTTATCCTAAATAGGAAACTGGAACCAAAAACCCAAAGGTTGCACGGATGGCCTAGCCTATAAATGCAGAAGTTACACGTAAGTCCACCGGCTATGCAAAACCTCAAGTGGCTAGCTTATAACATGATAAAATGATATGTGTAACTGAACGTGTTTTAGAAATTTAATGTGCAACATAAAAAAAAAAAAAAATTACATCATATTGATTGCTATGCAGTATCTAGAATACGGAATGTATCATGCCAGACCTACATGTAATTGGTCTGAATTCAGGTGCAGAGGGCAGTAACCATATCTGCATTAAATACTTAATACTATATGTAACAAAAATATGCTTTAAATTTGCACAATATGTCATAATTAGTAGGACCACAAGGGGCCGACCTAACCCACCTAAACCCAACAATGAAAGTTTTAATGGGCCGTTTAATGAATGAATAACGAGTGTATTGGCATCACAAATGAACATTCCTTTAGCCAGGATACATGTACGTATGATCGAGATATGATTTAAACGAAATCATGCAGAGAAATAGTTCGTAACTTTGCCCAGCGTACGTGCTATCCCGACCGGCAGCCAAAATAATCAAAATTGTGACGAAATGGATGAGCTCCGTATTCTATAGGGTTATCCCAAGATGACGCGGAGCGACCGCGACTGCCGCACGACGGCAGCCGTGACTTACGGTTTGTTGTCAGAAACGGCACTGGTCACCGGGCGCTTATGCAGATAAGCCGATATGCGGATACACCGGGAAGTTAGGACCACTGTGCGAGCTGAACCGGAGTAGTAGGAACAGGTAAGTATATCCACGAGATTCAGCCTGCGAAAAAGGAGATTTGCACGGACCGGAAGTTCGGTTATGCAAATCTCTAGACCTGAGACGGTAGTGAGTGAAGGGCTGGATCTCCTTAAGAAGGGGAACCAAGCCCCTCCCACAACTTCAGGCCCTGCCTTCCATATATATATATATATATATATATATATAGTAGTGTAGATACAGGACACTACAGACTTCCTCAAACTTAAAGGGACACTATAGTCACCTGAACAACTTCAGCTTAATGTGGTTGTTCAGGTGAGAGCTATAGCTCCCTGCAGCCATTCTCATGTAAACACTATATTTTCTGAGAAAATACAGTGTTTACATTGAAAGCTAGGAACACCTCCAGTTGCAGTCACTCAGAGTGAACCAGAGGGACTTCGGAGTAGATGGAGGCATAATATGCCTCTATCCACTCAGATCTGCTGTCAGCAGAGCACAGGGCAGCACTGTGCACAGCATCCTGTGATTGAGTATCTCCTCCCTCTGCATGCAGACACTGAACTTTCCTCATAGAGATTTATTGATTCAATTAATCTCTATGAGGAGATGCTGATTGGCCAGGGCTGTGTTTGAATCATGCTGGCTCTGCCCCTGATCTGCCTCTTTGTCAGTCTCAGCCAATCCTATGGGGAAGCACTGTGATTGGATTAAGCTACCACATGTCAGCAGACTGCTTGTT
This sequence comes from Pelobates fuscus, assembly GCF_036172605.1. Lineage (NCBI taxonomy): Eukaryota > Metazoa > Chordata > Amphibia > Anura > Pelobatidae > Pelobates > Pelobates fuscus. Next base: position 44,574,375 of record NC_086323.1, read on the forward strand.
TTTCTGAATCTAACAGCATGCAGATTTACAGCTTCAGGCTTGAATACAGTAAGATTTTTACTATATTTATGGAGGCATGAGGGGCCCAGGGGGGATAGATAGTGGTGTTAACACTATTGGGTCAGGAATACATGTTTGTGTTCCTGACCCTATAGCGATCCTTTAACCAGATAAATGAACTACCTGAAAACACTATACTAGTAACAGAGTATGTGGAATCCTTATACAGCAATATCCTACATAAGGATGACATTGAGGCCTGCATTCAATTTCTCTCATCCCACAAACCAACACACAAATATGATAGTGAAATTATTGCCCAGCTTATAGAATTCATACTCACACACACAACTATTTCAGTTTTAATAACAATAACTACCTACAAATGACAGGGACAGCGATGGGCACAAAAATGTCACACCAATACACTAACCTTTTCATTTCGGACTTAGAAAACAGATTTTTATGTACACAGCCCCACAAACTATATCCATGTTATCGTTACATCGATGATATTTTTCTAATATGGACAGAAGGAGAAGAAAGTTTTATAAATTATTCAATTCATTCCACCCGTCAATAAACCTTAAAATTAACTTTTCAAATCACAGTGTGAGTTTCTTGGACTGCCACCAATGGCATTCTTCATTCGTCTGTTTACATAAAACCCACAGGCAGGTACAGCTACCTCCACAATTCCAGCTTCCATCCCAATCACACCAAACATGGTATCATCTACAGCCAGGCAATCAGATATCACCACATTTGCTTTGACACAAAATACAGAAATCAGCACCTGAGTACACTGTCAGAGTCATTTAGGCAAAAGGTCAACAAGGAAAGGACAGTATCTAAAAAAATAAAACCTACCCTAAAAACACCACGGGAAAGACTCCTACAATACAAAGAAAAGGAAAACAAAACCAGAATCCTTGTGTCCCTCCACTAGTTACTTACAACCCAACTCTAGAAGGAGTATGTAAAATTATTAAAGAGCTACAACCATTCATTTCAGAGGACCCCACACTCAAAAAAATATTCCCTAAGCCCCCCATACTAGCATTCAAACAACCGCCTAACCTGAGAGAGATTGGTCTGCAGCAAATTGACCACAGAACAGGAGCTCACACAGAATTGCATTGTAAAATGCAACAAATCACTTTGCAAACTGTGTCAACGTATATGTGGCTATTACACAGCCAGACACAGTAACAAATCATACAACATTAAAGGGACACTATAGTCACCAGAACAACTACAGCTTATTGAATTTGCTCTGCTGAGTAGAATCATTACCTTTTTGCTGTAAACACTGTATTTTCAGACAAAAAGGAAGTGTTTACATTACAGCCTAGTGATAACTTCAGTGGCCACTCTTCAGATGTCTGTTAGAGATCCTTCCTGGGTCATGGCTGCCTAAAATGCATCTAAACATTCAGTATCTCCTCCCTCTGCATGCAGACACTGAACTTTCCTCATAGAGATTAATTGATTCAATTCATCTCTATGAGTAGATGCTGATTGGCCAGGGCTGTGTTTGAATCATGCTGGCTCTGCCCCTGATCTGCCCTCTTTGTCAGTCTTCCTATGGGGAAGCATTGTGATTGGATCAGGCTACCACTTCTGATGATGTCAGCAGACTGCTTGTTTTTTTTCTGAGTCTAACAGCATGCAGAGTTACAGCTTCAGGCTCGAATACAGTAAGATTTGTATATTTAGGGAGGCATGAGGGGCTCAGGATGGCTAGATGGTGGTTTTAACACTTTAGGGTCAGGAATACATGTTTGTAGTGATCCTCTAAGGCAGTGTTTCCCAACCCAGTCCTCAAGGCACACCTACCAGTCCAGGATTTAAGGATTACCCAGTTTTGTCTAAGGTGTTTTTAGAAAAAAAAGAAAAAACACCTTAGACAAAACTGGGTAATCCTTAAATCCTGGACTGGTAGGTGTGCCTTGAGGACTGGGTTGGGAAACACTGCTCTAAGGGATCATATCCGTGCACATCTGTATATGTGGTGTACATGATACAGTGTACAGTGTGTGACAAAGGTTGCTACATTAGAATAACTGTCCTTAAGCTGCATCTCAAAATGAATAAACAGACACCCAATCAAGAACCACCAGAAAATGGATATTGTACCCCTGTTGGTCATCACTTCAACCAGACTGGTCACTCCATCCAAAACCTCAGGATTAAAGTTCTTAAACGGAATTTCAAAGACTGAAGAATGAACTAAAGACATTTGAGATGAAAACTATCACATATTTCCACACCAGAAATGAAGGACATTAAGCGTAGACTGTGGCTTTCTCACACACTACCAAAACTTTTTATAAACACACATCTTAATGTGTTATATAGTTCTTTTTCAATATTCTCGCTTTACCTTAATTGGATCAATTTATATACATACATATATGCAGCTATATACTTGCATGCCCAGCTCTGCTGGTTATTTTGGGGGTATTTTTTTCTTTTTAACTAGCTTATTGACTCTTCTCTGGCTATTCTCAGCCAACCAGCACCTTTTACTTTCAGTCACATCTTCTGCTATTTATGACAACCCACTCACCTGTTTGTCCAATAAAAAAAGGTTTCTTTGCATACTGTAATACTATGGTATTTTGGCATATATATATATATATATAATCGTATATACTCGAGTATAAGCCGAGTTTTTCAGCACATTTTTTGTGCTGAAAAACCCCAACTCGGCTTATACTCGAGTCATAGTCTGTATTATGGCAATTTGCATTGCCATAATACAGACTGGGGGCTGGCAGAGCTGTACTTACCTTTCCTGCAGCTCCTGTCAGCTCTCTCCTCCTCCGCGCCGTCCGTTCAGCACCTCGGTCAGCTCCCAGTGTAAATCTCGCGAGAACCGCGGCTCTCGCGAGACTTACACTGGGAGCTGACAGAGGGAGGTGCAGAGACCGCGCGGAGGAGGAGAGAGCTGACAGGAGCTGCAGGAAAGGTAAGTACAGCTCTGCCAGCACCCCTCTCCCCCCCACTGAACTACCAATGACACTGGACCACCAGGGAAGGAGCCCCCCTCCCTGCTATGTATCAAGCAGGGAGGGGGGACGAAAAAAATATATAATTTAAAAAAAAAATTAATAATAATTAAATAATAAATAATAATTAAAAAAAATAATAATAATATATATAAAAAAAAATAATAATAATAATATATTAAATGCCCACCCCCACCAACACATACACAAACACACACTGCATCACACACACTCACACTTCATTCATATACACACACTGCATCACACACACTCACACTTCATTCATATACACACACTGCACTCATACACACACACACTGCACTCACACACACACACACTGCACTCACACACACACACACTGCATTCATTATATACACACACTGTAAATAAATATTCAATTAATATAATTTTTTTTAGGATCTAATTTTATTTAGAAATTTACCAGTAGCTGCTGCATTTCCCACCCTAGTCTTATACTCGAGTCAATAAGTTTTCCCAGTTTTTTGGGGTAAAATTAGGGGCCTTGGCTTATATTCGGGTCGGCTTATACTCGAGTATATACGGTATATATATATATATACACATATATAAATAATGTCATAATTTCCCCTCTAATTTACCTTCAATGTAGCATGAACAACTTTTCTAATCTTTCTTCTCAACCAAGTTAAAACTAACAATTCATATGCCAATGGGTAATTCTTGATACTGAGAGAATTAACCTTAGGTAAATGTAAAATAATGGACACTGATGAAAAATGACTATCTTCTAGTACTTATCGGAACCGATAACTGCAGAAAATACACACACAAAAGCCCCAAAAAAACAAAAACCTTCATGAGTTTACATAACATTTAGTGTATTTAGCACTGCCTCAGCAGATAAAACTAGATTGTTATCCAGCCTTGACATTTTTCACAGTGACCCAACCAGATCTACCAGTAAAGCGATGTCATATTTATGTGAAGCATTATTGACGTTTTACACGCAAGCAGTCAATAATAGTTTTACAAAGGGCATCCGTACGTGCAAGTACTTTGTTTCACAGTTGCCATGCAACGGAACACAGTGTTGATAGTGTGAAACCCTGGGTTCGTCCCACTCACTTAAATGAATGCCAAGGTGTGGATAGCAATAATTGCCAATTATTTCCTTAGTATTTCCAAATGTCACCTTACTGGAAATAATACCTTAGGCTGACCTTTTTTGGGGAGTCATTTTGACTTTAAAACACACTTTCGTCTCAGTAGATTATATGAGCATAACCATAACCCCACTGCAGTGGCTAAATATGGATCAAACTATAATATTTTTATATTGTCAAATCGCTGCCTAGCTGCAGTCCCACCTATCTACCTGGGTTCTGGATACAATATCGGAACACTAATCAATAACCGCAGACAGTTTAGACTTTTAGCATAACCTTTTTTTTATTTTTTAAATAAAGTTAGGACGTGGACAGCACATTCTGTTTAATGAGCTGTGAAACATTTACTTCTGCCTATTCCCTACTGACGCAGATAAGTCTATTTTGTTTATTGCAGGTGCATGGCTTCACAATAAGCACAATATGTAAATCATATGGATTTAGTGCAGGAGATTTTAAAAAAATATTCGGGAACTACCCCCAGCACCTGTGACATTGGCAGCCCAGAACTCGGTTTCCTGGAAATGCCCTCTGAGCCCTTTACATTTTCCAGTCATAGGTTTCGCTGGGAGAAGACTTTGATTGGACCCCGGCGTGGCTCCCTTGATGTCCTGGCCCTGGATTAGCGTTTATCTTGAGGGCCATGCAGAATAATACCGATAGGTCATTATTCTATATCATACAAGAAAGGGTTGATGAAGCCCTTTTACAATAAAGTATTTGGCCAGGAAAGATACTTTTGCCAAATAGCTAGTTTTCAATACATCCTGGTGAGTTATTACCCAACTTCATGGTACTCATTTTATTGATCTCTGAAAGATGAAATGCTGAGATGACCAAGCGAGGAATCGAACCAATGACTGAGATTCTGCAGTTCGCTTTAATAAACATTGAGAAACATCTCGGGCAATAATACATCTTTGCATGATGGAAAATACTAATGGAACTGTGTGTCCCATAAACCTCTACTGATCACAAATTAATCAGATATGCACAGTGATCCTCTTAAAATCAATAGAAATGGCCAGGATTAACCAATGTCACGGAGGAAGCTGCAGGTTTGCTGCAAAGAGAGGAAAAGTGCAGAACGCGTGTGTCTCTTACATTTGCCTTTGTAGTTTTTTTATGTGCTATCTCCATAAAGCATTAAAAAGGGATCCAACTGCTATCTGGTGTTTTCTTTCAATCATATCCTAACCAAATAAATTCCTAGATCAGGAAAAGAGGGGAAGGAGATCAGCAGCTGCTTGTATGTATTCTTACCTCTTTTAATTTGGAGTGAATCCATTGACCAACAATTGCCAGGCTGTCCATTGGACAAAGAGCCCAGATCAGGGCAAGAGAAATGAGAAGCAGGAAGTCCAAAAAGTGGGTCACACTACCCATCTCGGCCTAAAACAAATAAAAGAAAGCTCTCACCATTACTATATAATAATTACAAACGTGTAGTGTGTGCACAAATACATTTGTTAAAAAAAAAACTCAGGGCAACGGATGATTATCTTGTTTTGTAAATTAGTCAAATAAGGGCTAATTTTAAAACCTGCCTTTCAGACAAAAGCAACAGATCAGAAATATTAATTTAACAAAAGGTTACATTTAATATATGGTCTGCTCAGAAGAACAATGTTGGGTTTTAAAGATCGAAATATTGAGTTACGTGTGTGTGTGCGTTTAAATTAGAATTCAAAACAGGCACAGAAATGCCTTACTGTGCAAAGCATGGTTATATTCATACATACATACAATATTATGATACATACAATATTGTTTTTTTGCACAGTGTTTGGAGCCCTTTAAACAGAACAAAGCATTTGTGGATTGCTGGGAGAGGAATCAATGAAGCTTTGAAAGCTCCCCAATCTTTTCTTTATCGCTGACGCACCATCTTGTTGGCTATTAAAGCCTTAGACAAATATATACCACTCAGAGACCACTGCAGCCAGCAGAACTGTGAACTTGATACTGATATACAGCCGATGATTTAAAGAATGCCAGCACAATTCACCTTTCTAGTGTGTAAGGTAGTAATAAGCTCTGGTAGGCTGAACCCAACAGCGTGTGCAGTCATTCAGTTCTGGCTGGTGCAGCAATAAAATATGTTAACATAGGAACAAGAGCCAGGCAACTTTATTTCCGAGATACGGGCCTTACTGAATTGTATAAACCAGATGTCGTTTTATACAATTGATGGAAGTGTTCCACAGCTGTCAATATTCCTACTTACTACATTGGGGTTTATCAACTAAAGTGAGAATTGTGGAGCATTGACAAAGGAAATGCAAATATTACATCAAACGGGTTAAACAGAAAAACTCTACAACCTAACTATTTTCCCATGTTGCTAATTGAGGCCTGAAATTTGCGAACTCCTTGGCAGGGCTTTAGACTTCCTAATTTAGCGGTTAAATCCCAACGAAACTTGTCTTGGGTTGTTTTTTTTTTAACATGCCATTGGTCCTTTTTTGGGTTCAAGCTACAAGAGCTTTTATCATATTTATTCCATCTGAATACCACACTGCACACATTACATTAGGGTCAGAATTTTTCCTAGCAGAAGCACTATAGTGTCAGGAAAACGAACTTGTTTTCCCGGCACTATAGCTTCCCTCTTTGTCAAGGCTTCCCTCCCCCCACCACTCCTGTGGTGCAGAAGGGGTAAGGCCAGCAGGGAAGACCTAATGCGCATGCGCAGCACTGGCCACACTGGCATTAGGATCTTCCCATAGGAAAGCATTAATCAATGCTTTCCTGTGGGGATTCTGGTGACGCTGGAAGTCCTTATGCATAACATGAGGAAGTCCAGCGTCGTTTAGACGACCAAAAGTCATATTAGAACCTGGAAGTCCCTACCAGACAGCCACTAGAGGAGGACTTAACCCTAGCAGGTAATTATTGCAGTTGATAAAAACTGCAATAATTACATGCTCAGGATTAAGGGTGATGGGAGTTTGCACACAGGCAACTTCAATGAGCTGCAGAGGTGTGGGTGCCTACAGTGTTACTTTAAGTTGTTGCAAAATTACAACACCCATGATGCTTTGCCAGCCTTTAGTGTGGCATAGCATTTGGCCACCCCTGGTTTTGAGTAACCCAACACTTTCTGTTCGGTTCTTAAAAGGAATCTCCAGTGCCAGGAAAACAATCAGTTTTCCTGGCACTGCAGGTTCCCTCTCCCTCCCACCCCCCAATCCCCGGTTACTGAAGGGGTGAAAACACCTTCAGTCACTTACCTGAGGCAGCGACAATGTCCCTCGTCGCTGTCTCCTCCTCCGCGCCGCTCCTCCTACTGATTCCGTCGGCCGGTGGGTGAGACTGATCCCGCCCACCGGCCAGGTAGACCTATTGCGTATTACCGTGCCCCATAGGAAAGCATTGAAAAATAATTTCAATGCTTTCCTATGGGGAAATGAGCGACGCGGGAGGTCTTCACACAGCGTGAGGACGTCCAGCGATGCTCTAGCACAGATAATCTGTGCTATGAAGGAGGAAGTGACCTCTAGTGGCTGTCAAATAGACAGCCACTATAGGTGGAGTTAACCCTGCAAGGTAATTATTGCAGTTTATAGAAAACTGCAATAATTACACTTGCAGGGTTAGGAGTAGTGGGAGTTGGCACCCAGACCACTCCAATGGGGAGAAGTAATCTGGGTGCCTGGAGTGTCCCTTTAAGTACAGGTATGCAATTTCAGGACTTTAAATAGATCAGCATCAAGCAGCCACATAAATCCCATGTGAAGCAAAGAGTATAATTTCATGCACATTAAGGTTCAGTCACCACCCTGAGCGTATTCCCAGATCATTTAAAGCTGCTGTAACATGCAATGTCCACAATCATAGAGAGGTATTCTGTTGAGAGTAGGGAAGGCACAATTATTGATCTCACAGCGGTTTCATCATTCACCACTTGCCTGGAATGGACAGCATGAAAATAGATTATTGCAATAAAATGATCCAATTAGATTTTTATAGCCAGGGTCAATGCATGAACTGGAGACCCAGAAGAGGGGAGGAAATGTCGGCAATTTCTCTATCATATATAAACACTTCTTATAATAAAATGTAGAGTTGCGACGCAAGCGAAGAGTATTGGTTTATCTCATATTACAGCGTTTCTTTATATGAGCTTATTTATTGCATGTCTCAGAGGTAACCAACCTCATGCTGATGAGTTGCATTAACAATGAAACAGCTGTCCACGAGTGGTTCACTGGTTTTGCATCTCTTGCTGAGCTGTGTTTCAAAGCCGTTGTATACAGCAAACATAAACAAAGGAATCCATGTTAAAAATGGAATAATGAGGCAAAAACGTATTCTTTGTTGAACTAATCTGCACATGTCCACCCAGAATCCTTTGCAGCAGTAACATCTCTGTTGGAAAAGCAAGTCTTGTGGCTTCAATGGTGTGTGCAGATCTGTATTTAACAATGTATTGAATATTCATTTCATATATAACCCACAATCTTTAATGCCTAGTTGCACCCTAGGAATTTTGGTATTGCACCCATCCTAAATTCACATAATGTAAATGAGATCTTAGTACACATACATTGCAGAATAGAATATATTCCAGGCTTTTAACTTTAGTATAACTACAATATAGTAATATGAGTAAGCGGTATGTGTAATATTTGGTTCACGGGGTTAATAACATTTAAACTTACTGTATGGTCAAGAACAGCATGAGCCAATTCATGTGCCAGAATAAAGGAGAGTTGGTGTGTATCTGCCACAGCATTGAGCATGCCGGTGAATACAAAGATCTGCCCATTCTGTAAGGTAAAACAGAAGAAACACGCTACAAATATACCCATATGGTGAAATTACTGTGTTACTGTCAACACAGCTAACAGGAACTTGGACAGTGGACAACACATCTGAGAAGACCATCAGTTACATCTCCTAATATAATGACCAATCCATATGAACATATCTTATAAAAACACAGACCTTTATAAAATAACATTATAAATGCTTTCTTTTTTTATGATCAACCAGAAGTGGGTCTTTGAACAATGGGTACATAACCCAAAGCCCTTTAGCATCTCTTGGTCCACAACTTCTTGCATCTTGGCAACTTCTAGCAACAGACCAGCAGGAGCTATTTAGTCACATTAAAATTACTAAATCCCTCTGTGCTCTATAACTGTGGTATTCCAACCGCAGTTAAAGATTACTGGTCACCAACAGAACCTTCAAACAATAACAAGAGAGTTTGTGTGAAACATCTATATTATATAAAAAAAAAAAAAACAAGGAACAAAAAAGACAGAAAAGTTTTGTGTCCAAAACGAACCTTTATCAACGTTGATAAAAGCTGGTTGTGGTGTTCAAACATCACAGTTAAAATGTATGCAACATTGTATAAAAAAAAATAAAAAAATTCTTACAGCAATAAACTGTAGGTCCAAAGAGCAATCTGAGAAAACAGTGGTCATTAAGCCGGTGTGCAATAAACTATTGACCGATCGGAAATAGACACACAAAAGGGGAAAAAAAGGTCTAAAGATTTTGGACCTTATTTGTATATATTAAAAATCTGACTCTGATTCTATAAAGGATAGTGAGTGCAAAATGGTTTATACAAGGCTGTACGAACACAAACAAACTCACATACACATATATACATAAACACATGAAAGCACTGAGTTGCATTTTCTGTATAATAAACTCCAACCACCTACCTTAATAATATATTCATATTTTTTCTTACCTGCATCACAGCAGCATTTATTTCTGACTTCTCTACAACGTGAACGACCCACTCCATCTTCGACACCTCTGGTAGGTCACCGTTGCAAGCGATAAGATGGTCTACAATTTTCTGGACAAGCTGATAACGTGGATCTTCCTTGGGAAGCATAATATCCTTATACTCTTCAATCAGCTGAAAAGGTAACAAAAATAAAAAGATATGGACAATCTGGAAAAGTGCAACTCTGCACATTGGGTTCTTTAATCCTACTTCTATTTTAAACGATATATCTGTATTTGGTTTGCGGCTCTTTGGGGGATAAACTGTGCTGGCTGCGTCTTTGAAGCAGGAGAACCTAAAAGGATATTCCCCTATAACCTAAGTCAGTTTTATCTTTGAGAGGGAATTACAATGAAGGGGAGATTTAACGAGTAAGGAACATTCAAAGCACACAGAGCTATGCGTTTTGTCATGCCGCTGTCAAAATAAATAATTGCTTCCATCGTTTGTTCCAGGTAGATAATATACAGCTTGCTGCAAACTAGGTTTTCTTGTGTATGAGATAGTATTTAAAGTAACCCCAACCAATATTTTGAAGCTTTATAATTTTTTTCTGCTTTAAATTCAGAGGATTAATGGAAATTCCAATTCTGGGCTTAAATGAATCTGGCGCACATACTACATGATTTCTTTAAAAACCACTGGAGCATTTTTACTTACATCATGATAAAATCTTTATAGTGGGCCTGTTAACAATACATACTACATTAATATTATTGTTTATTATAAAGCGCAAACATATTTTGCAGTGCGGTACAATAGGTGGGCAAAACATACAAGAACTGGCAATATGACCAATTTGACAAATAGAAAGGTGAGAAACCTATGACTTCACAACATAAAGGAAACGGGATTAAACTACACAAAAATGAGTAAAGTACTTTCTAGTCAATATAAAAATAAATTGCTGGTGTATAGTCTTGTAAACACTAAAATAACTAGAAGGAATAGCTCAGATTAAGGAAGACAAACAGTAGAAGTGACAGGGGAAAGAAGTTAATTAGTAAGAAGTACATTTGAAAAAGCAATATTCTTTTCTTTCAGCATACAAATGTTACACACACATGATAAGTAGTTATAATCGGTATTTACAGATGAAAATGAAGGAAAGGGACCTCAGTTAAGAAAAAGGATAAATTAGTCATTTATTACACGTGAGTTTACAGAGGAAGAGGTTCTATTTCAACTGTCAAAAGTAAAGACAAATAAGTCAATGGGACCTGATGGAATACACCCAAAGCTATTAAAATAGCTCAGTGGTGTACTAGCAAAACCATTAACAGATTTATGTAACCAATCATTGTTAACAGGAGTAGTCCCAGAAGATTGGAAGTTAGCGAATGTTGTGCCCATTCACAAGAAAGGTAATAGGGAGGAGTCGGGCAACTATAGGCCAGTAAGCCTTGCTTCAGTAGTGGGGAAAGTGATGGAAACCATGTTAAAGGATAGGATTGTTGAACATCTAAAAACACATGGATTTCAAGATCAGAGACAACATGGGTTTACTTCAGGGAGATCATGCCAAACTAATCTTATTGATTTTTTTGATTGGGTAACTAAAATTATAGATCAGGGTGGTGCAGTAGACATTGCTTACCTAGATTTCAGTAAGGCTTTTGACACTGTTGCACATAGAAGGCTTATCAGTAAACTGCAATCTTTGAGTTTGGATTCCAATATTGTTGAATGGGTAAGGCAGTGGCTGAGTGACAGGCAACAGAGGGTTGTAGTCAATGGAGTATATTCGAAGCTTGGGCTTGTCACCAGTGGGGTACCTCAGGGATCTGTACTTGGACCCATTCTCTTTAATATTTTTTATTAGTGATATTGCAGAAGGTCTTGATGGTAAGGTGTGTCTTTTTGCGGATGATACTAAGATATGTAACAGGGTTGATGTTCCAGGAGGGATAAGCCAAATGGCAAATGATTTAGGTAAACTAGAAAAATGGTCAGAGTTGTGGCAACTGACATTTAATGTGGATAAGTGCAAGATAATGCATCTTGGACGTAAAAACCCAAGGGCAGAGTACAGAATATTTGATAGACTCCTAACCTCAACATCCGAGGAAAGGGATTTAGGGGTGATTATTTCTGATGACTTAAAGGTAGGCAGACAATGTAATAGAGCAGCAGGAAATGCTAGCAGAATGCTTGGTTGTATAGGGAGAGGTATTAGCAGTAGAAAGAGGGAAGTGCTCATGCCATTGTACAGAACACTGGTGAGACCTCACTTGGAGTACTGTACACAGTACTGGAGACCATATCTTCAGAAGGATATTGATACCTTAGAGAGAGTTCAAAGAAGGGCTACTAAACTGGTTCATGGATTGCAGGATATAACTTACCAGGAAAGGTTAAAGGATCTTAACATGTATAGCTTGGAGGAAAGACTAGACAGGGGGGATATGATAGAAACATTTAAATACATAAAGGGAATCAACACAGTAAAGGAGGAGACTAAATTTAAAAGAACCACAACAAGAGGACATAGTCTTAAATTAGAGGGGCAAAGGTTTAAAAATAATACCAGGAAGTATTACTTTACTGAGAGGGTAGTGGATGCATGGAATAGCCTTCCATCTGAAGTGGTAGAGGTTAACACAGTAAAGGAGTTTAAGCATGCGTGGGATAGGCATAAGGCTATCCTAACTATAAGATAAGGCCAGGGACTAATGAAAGTATTTAGAAAACTGGGCAGACTAGATGGGCCGAATGGTTCTTATTTGCCGTCACATTCTATGTTTCTATGTTTCTATGTAACTCCTCTTTCTTTGCTGCTTGCCTCCAAGGTAAGTCTTTTCCAATTACAGACCTAGTTTATTATATATATTACTTCTATTGTTTTAAATATATTTTAATTTTGCAAAACTTTTTTATTTGAGCGGTTATTCATGTAACCCCTTTCATATTTATTTTTATTTTTATTCTTCTCCGGGTTCGCCCCAGGTTTAGTTTTACAGCTTCTTCTGTCCGATCTAACTACGCCGGTGGCCGTGGCATGGCACTCGCAGCAGTTTTCCCCTTAATAGCTTCACACAAGTCATACGATTGACGCGCAGTCTCTGCCTCTCTTGTCAGTGCTGGTGGCCATTTTAGTGCAGAAAATTTTGACACTTGTTGGATTTCCACGCTTTTCAGTTCTGCCACTCAAGCGAAACACTGTTCCAAGCTCATCAGCATACAGTTTCTGGCTCGTTCAGAGGATTGTTTTTTTTTCGCTTTTAGAGCAAGTACTTTTTCCAGGCAACTACTATATGTTGGCTCTTCACCTACATTAGCTTCTATCCTGTAATAACAGTTTGGGGGTTTTGTCTTCGCCAAATACTGAGGGTAAGTCCCTCTTTCCTTTAGTATAATTTACAGGGTGACGCCACTCTTATTCTTAGATAGGTGAACCACCAGATGGTTTCACTAACACAATCAGAAGCTCATTATAAACCGGATCAAGTAACGGTGTCCCATATCCCCGAAGATGTCCCAACCCGAACGAAACGCCTAGGTTTATTACACTCTACTTTGTACACTACACGCTTTCATTGTTTTTATTTCTGATTATTTTTTTACCTTTGATTCCAGTTGTAACTGGTTCTTTCGTGAGATCCACTTTTGGTGGATATATACCTGATTTTACCTCTCTTTTATTGAACATGGAATATACCCCTTTGGGGAGACAGGCCTGTATATATTATTTTTTTGTGAGTCCGATGCTTCCTTACTATATTACACCATATGCAGTCAGTTTTTCTTCTCTATTTTAGTTTGTTTTCGCTATTTTTTTTATTTTATCCTGTATTGTATTGAAGGTTATTCTTATTTTCACTTGTGTGCTTCATTCATTAGCGCTTTCTTTTCATATACTTCAAGTATATACTGTTTGTTTACTCCTATGGACATCTGGAATGGGAATGCTATTTTTGCTTCTCAACTGCATTTCATACTGGAGTTAAACGCCAGCCTCAACAGGGGCGCAATATGCTCTGACCTCTCTACCGGGAACTGATTGCAGGTTCTTCTATGATCCACAGTTTCGCCAAAGAGACTTACAACTGTTCATTGGTACTACAGAAGACAACATTTCGGTGGTCCGCTGTTTACATCTCCTTAGAGTATCCTGCGCAAAACTACTCTGTTTTCCCGAGAGAACTACATCAGTTTTGCCTGGACAAGAACCTTTTTGTTTGACCAGACTATCTTCCTGGTTCAGACAATCTTGTCGCAGACTGGTTTTCTTGCCAGCGGAGAGAATCCAGGGATTGGCAAGTGAATCCTCACATATTTCGAGGACCACACATCTTAGACCTTCGCATTCTTCAGCTGTTTGACGGATCCCATCTGTCTTGCAGTTGACACCTTCCTTCAATTGTGGCCAATGACCAGAGTTTACACTTTTCCACCGTGCCATGATTCCTCGCACTCTTCATCATCTCAAAACTATTTAAGTCAAGATAACACTTGTAACTTTTCTGAAGAGAGCCCAGCCATGGTTTCCCAATCTCCTAGAGATGTCAGTGAATTACCCCACTATTGCCTCTAACCTACAATCTTTTCAGGGATTCAACATGGAACTTTCACCCACTCGCCCTCAAAGCTACCTTCCTCTCATGGCCTGGATTGTTTCAGGGTATCCTGGAATGTCTCAGGACATTCTGATACTGCTCAAGAGCTCTTATGGGATTCATGGTCTCCCGGGACAAGACGTTCCTATCTCTCTGTGCAGTGCATCTTGGATAGCTGGTGTGTGGAAAGGGATATTGATCCCTTTTCAACGTCTCTAATTAACATTTTGAATTTTTTTTATTGCCACTTTTCGATTAGTGTCTTACAGGTCTCTTAATGGGATTTGTTACACTTTTTCTGCAGCACATGTTCCTGTTGAGGATTCCTCTGTGGGCAGACATTGATCCATCTGCAGACTCGTACGCAGCATTTGTCTTGCTAGTCCTCCTGTTCCTAAATATACCTGATTTTGTAATGCTGCACAAGTTTTTACTTTTTGGAGACATGGCTTTCCAACGCTGAACCCTTTCCTACATCAGCTATCAGTCAAATTGCCCCTACTTCTTTGTTTAATTTATTTTCAGAGGGTACCTGACATTCAAGCTTTTGACATTTACGCTATTGTCTTTACACCCGAGGGAGTACGTTTCTCAATTATTCGGCGCACAAAAGCTACTTCCACTTAGTTCTCTGTATAGTTTGTTGCATTCAACAATACATTTCTTGTACGACATCTCTCCAGGCCCAATTTTTTATTTTATTATTTTTGTCTTCACATACCTGTTTTGTGCCCCACAATTGCTCGTTGGATTAAGTGGCTTCTCACTATGGCGGGTATAGATTCCTGTTTTGGAGTTCACTCAGACAGATGTACGAACACTTCCACCGTCTTAATTGCTGACGGCTTCCTTTCAGACATTTTGCCTTCTCCTGATTGGTCGAGGGAGTTTACTTTACATACCTTCTATTCAGGTAAAATTCTAGCATCAGTGACCGGGTTCTGCTAGGAAACCTTGGGTCCTGGCATTCATGTGGATGTTACTTTGCCACATACCAGCAACCTAGAGATTACAGTAGACCATGTACAACCAACCCTTCATGGCAATGGTATTCCCTGATGGCCTCTTTCAGCATGATAATGCACCCTGTCACACTGCAAAAATTGGAATGGTTTAAGGAACATGAAAAAGGTGTTGCCTTGGTCTCCAAATTCCTCAGATAATGTATCCACTTAGCCATGAAATCTCCATAGACGGAGGAGAAACTAATCGCAGAAGAGAGGGAGTAACTTCATACTTATGTCCAACAAGCTCATATAGTTGTTGTCCACATACTTTTCACTATATAGTGTACGAGGATGTTACATTCTGCTCCCCATTCACACTTTATTTTAATATTTTGTCTCCTTAGTTGACGAGTGTGACACCCCTGGTTAAGAGGGTTTGAGACACTTCACTATAGACATGAAGAAAGTCCCTTTATAAGGGACTTTGTTTATAATTTCACCATGGTGAGTTGCTTTTGAATCCACAGGGAATATTTTAAGTATTTTCTTTTATTATCCAAACATGTTCTGTAACACTTACTGCTTGATCCAACTATTAAAAACCTGGTGCAAATACATTTTTAAGTATATTTGTTAGCACATTAATGGCGTGCTGTTTTACTAGTTTGGGTTTGAAAAATGTTACTTTTTCCCTTTGTTCGCACAAAAGTGGTTCTTTTAAAATTCATTAGCTTTTCATCAAGGAGAATTGTTCACAGCTGGCACTTAACAACGCAAGTGCAAGATCCATTTTATATTCCTTAAGTAGATGACAGACTAATTCCCCCTTTACTTATACGCAAGCGGCAATAATATTAATACAAATAACAAAAAGAAAAAAAAAATGGAGACAGGACATCGAAGTAATATCACTAAAATGGAAACTAATCCCCGTGTGCATTCTTGAAAAACTGTTTTATTCACCAAAATGTCACACGCGGTAAATAGACAATGAAAATTCAGCATTTAGGACAAAATAAGAGAGTTGGAGAGTTTTTACAAGTGAAACCTTTTAACTAGTCCAAGTGCTCTGTTTGTGTACTATGGGTCACTAGGCACATCCTTATTGGCATGGGATTATAGTTTATTATTTGTAGTTGTTTTGGTGACTATAGTGTCCCTTTAACATCAAATATTGTATTTCATAACCGTTGTACATGTAACAAAAAATATACACAATAGTAAATATACATAAAACACCAGATGTAACTTATGGACAGTGATGGTAATGAACATATAGGGCACTAACCCCAAGCGCATATACCCGCATGGCGGATCTGCTTTGGAGTGATTTGCAAATAGTTGTAATTATGTACAACCAGAACAAAGACAGACGGAAGACTTCCTTGTACAATAGTAAATGCAATAAGCTTTCTTGGTCATGGTGTGTCCTATTTAGAGTTAGTAAATAACCCTCACTTTGGTAAATAAACCAACAGGTGATACTCAAAAAATTAGAATATCGTGCAAAAGTTCATTTATTTCAGTAATGCAACGTAAAAAGGGAAACTAAAATATGAGATAGACGCATTGCATGCAAAGCAAGATAGTTCAAGACGTGATTTGTCATAAGTGCGATGATTATGGCTTACAGCTCATGAAAACCCCAAATCCACAATCTGTTGTATTAGAATATTGTGAAAAGGTGCAGTATTCTAGCCGTATATTAGTTTCCCCTTTTACGTTGCATTACTGAAATAAATTAACTTTTGCACGATATTCAAATTTTTTTAAATATCACCTGTACATGAAAAGAGTGCTAAGATGGGAGACCTGCCCTGTGGTCTCCCTCTGGGGTTGTGCTTCACAGTGAGACAAGAAAAAAAAAATGGACATCCCCAAATGGATAACAGCCTTAGCGCCATTAGTTTTCCTAACTTTTGACTGTGACGCTGCACGTCACAAAAACTGCACATGCCGAATTCAGGCCATCCTGAAGGTTGAGATGCGTGTACCATAAACATAGAAACATAGAATGTGATGGCAGATAAGAACCATTCGGCCCATCTAGTCTGCCTAATTTTCTAAATACTTTCATTAGTCCCTGTCCTTATCTTATAGTTAGGATAGCCTTGTGCCTATCCCACGCATACTTAAACTCCTTTACTACCCTTTACATCCACTACCCTCTCAGTAAAGTAATACTTCCTGATATTATTTTTAAACCTTTGTCCCTCTAATTTAAGACTATGTCCTCTTGCTGTGGTACCGTATATACTCGAGTATAAGCCGAGTTTTTCAGCACATTTTTTGTGCTGAAAAACCCCAACTCGGCTTATACTCGAGTCAATTGTCTGTATTATGGCAATTTGCATTGCCATAATACAGACTGGGGGCTGTGGGGGCTGCAGAGAGATGTTACTTACCTCTCCTGCAGCTATCTCCTCCTCCGCCGGTCCGTTCAGCTCTTCTGTCAACTCACAGTGTAAATCTTGCGAGAGCCGCGGCTCTCGCGAGATTTACACTGGGAGCTGACCGAGGTGCTGAACGGACCGGCGGAGGAGGAGAGAGCTGACAGGAGCTGCAGGAAAGGTAAGTAACATCTCTCTGCAGCCCCCACAGCCCCCTCCTACACAGCCCATCCACTGGACCACCAGGGAAGGAGAGCCCCCCTCCCTGGCCAGCTAGCAAGCAGGGAGGGGGGACGAAAAAATGTATATATAGCAATAATAATAAAAAAAATAAAATTAAAATAATAATTAAATAAAAAATTATAATAAAATAAAATAAAAAAATGTAATGAAACAAAAAAAATATTAAAATAATAATTAAAAAATAAAAATGCCCACCCCCCACCAAGGCTCTGCATCACACTCTGCATTACACACACTGCATTCATACACGCACACTGCACTCATACACACGCACACTGCACTCATACACACAGCATTCTCATACACACACACAGCATTCATACACACACACAGCATTCATACACACACACAGCATTCATACACACACACAGCATTCATACACACACACTGCACTCATACACACACACTGCACTCATACACACACACTGCACTCATACACACACACTGCACTCATACACACACTGCACTCATACACACACTGCACTCATACACAGCATTCTCATACACACACACTGCACTCATACACACAGCATTCTCATACACACACACTGCACTCATATACACACTGCACTCATAGACACACTGCATTCTCATACACACACACTGCATTCATATACACACTGCACTCATAGACACACTGCATTCTCATACACACACACTGCATTCATTATATACACACACTGTAAATAAATATTCAATTAATATAATTTTTTTAAGGATCTAATTTTATTTAGAAATTTACCAGCAGCTGCTGCATTTCCCACCCTAGTCTTATACTCGAGTCAATAAGTTTTCCCAGTTTTTTGGGGTAAAATTAGGGGCCTCTGCTTATATTCGGGTCGGCTTATACTCGAGTATATACGGTAGTTTTTCTTCTTTTAAATATAGTCTCCTCCTTTACTGTGTTGATTCCCTTTATGTATTTAAATGTTTCTATCATATCCCCCCTGTCTCGTCTTTCCTCCAAGCTATACATGTTAAGATCCTTTAACCTTTCCTGGTAAGTTTTATCCTGCAATCCATGAACCAGTTTAGTAGCCCTTCTCTGAACTCTCTCTAAGGTATCAATATCCTTCTGAAGATACGGTCTCCAGTACTGCGTACAATACTATAAAGTGAGGTCTCACCAGTGTTCTGTACAATGGCATGAGCATTTCCATATTTCTACTGCTAATGCCTCTCCCTATACAACCAAGCATTCTGCTAGCATTTCCTGCTGCTCTATTACATTGTCTGCCTACCTTTAAGTCATCAGAAATAATCACCCCTAAATCCCTTTCCTCAGATGTTGAGGTTAGGACTCTATCAAATATTCTGTACTCTGTCCTTGGGTTTTTACGTCCAAGATGCATTATCTTGCACTTATCCACATTAAATGTCAGTTGCCACAACTCTGACAATTTTTCTAGTTTACCTAAATCATTAGCCATTTGGCTTATCCCTCCTGGAACATCAACCCTGTTACATATCTTAGTATCATCAGCAAAAAAACATACCTTACCATCAAGACCTTCTGCAATATCACTAATAAAAATATTAAAGAGAATGGGTCCAAGTACAGATCCCTGAGGTACCCCACTGGTGACAAGCCCAAGCTTCGAATATACTCCATTGACTACAACCCTCTGTTGCCTGTCACTCAGCCACTGCCTTACCCATTCAACAATATTGGAATCCAAACTCAAAGATTGCAGTTTACTGATAAGCCTTCTATGTGCAACAGTGTCAAAAGCCTTACTGAAATCTAGGTAAGCAATGTCTACTGCACCACCCTGATCTATAATTTTAGTTACCCAATCAAAAGTATCCATAAGATTAGTTTGGCATGATCTCCCTGAAGTAAACCCATGTTGTCTCTGATCTTGAAATCCATGTGTTTTTAGATGTTCAACAATCCTATCCTTTAACATGGTTTCCATCACTTTCCCCACTACTGAAGTAAGGCTTACTGGCCTATAGTTGCCCGACTCCTCCCTATTACCTTTCTTGTGAATGGGCACAACATTCGCTAACTTCCAATCTTCTGGGACTACTCCTGTTATCAATGATTGGTTAAATAAATCTGTTAATGGTTTTGCTAGTACACCACTAAGCTCTTTTAATAGCTTTGGGTGTATTCCATCAGGTCCCATTGACTTATTTGTCTTTACTTTTGACAGTTGAAATAGAACCTCTTCCTCTGTAAACTCACGTGTAATAAATGACTCATTTATTCTTTTTCTTAACTGAGGTCCCTTTCCTTCATTTTCATCTGTAAATACCGAACAAAAATATTAATTGAGGCAGTCAGCTAGACCTTTATCCTCTTCTACATACCTTCCTTCTTTTGTTTTTAACCTAACTAATCCTTGTTTTACTTTTCTTTTCTCATTTATGTATCTAAAAAAAAGTTTTATCCCCCTTTTTTACTGACTGTGCTATTTTCTCTTCTGTGTGTGATTTGGAAGCTCTTATAACTTGCTTAGCCTCTTTCTGCCTAATCTTATAGATCATTCTGTCTTCCTCACTCTGTTTTTTTTTATAATTACTAAATGCTAACTTTTTGTTTTTTACTATTTTGGCCACATCTGCGGAGTACCACAGTGGTTTCTTGAACTTTTTGCTTTTACTGACAAGCCTAATGCAATTTTCAGTTGCCTTCAGTAGTGCAACTTTTAAATAATCCCATTTCTCTTGGACTCCATTTGAATTGCTCCAGTCTGATAATGACTCCTTTACACATATTCTAATTTTAGAAAAGTCTGTTTTCCTAAAGTCTAAAACTTTTGTTTTTGTGTGGTGTGACTCAGTCACTGTTCTTATATTAAACCACACTGACTGGTGATCACTGGATCCTAAACTTTCCCCTACAGTAATATCGGATACCAAATCTCGATTTGTTAACACTAAATCTAGTATGGCCTCTTTACGAGTTGGCTCCTCAACGACCTGTTTTAGAGACAATCCCATTAGGGAGTTTAGAATATGTGTGCTCCTGGCACAAGCAGCTATTTTTGTTTTCCAATTCACATCAGGAAGATTAAAGTCACCCATGATGACAACTTCCCCCTTCATTGTCATTTTAGCTATTTATTCAACTAGTAGATTATCTAACTCTTCAATTTGTCCTGGGGGCCTATAAATCACACCTACACGAGTTACTGTGTGATTACCAATTTCTAACGTAACCCAAACGGACTCTATGTTCGCCTCACTAACCTTTATTAGGCTAGATTTTATGCTATCCCTCACATACAGGGCCACCCCTCCCCCTTTCCTGCCTTCTGTCATGCCTTAATTATGGTATCCTCTTACTTCCTGGTTCCACGGAGCTTAGCCACACCTCTTTATGACACCGTCTCCCTATTTAATCTGACCGCACCAGCTGATCGACGCTGGATTAATGAACTACGTTCCGTACTCACGAACCGGCTGCAACATCGTTGTGAAAGCCTCTGTTACAGGACCGGACTGGGAGACTTCAAGTTCCCTTCACCTTTCCTCGTCCACGACTAAAGCTGAACTCTCACCATTCAGGATAAACCGCCTCTGAGGAGATCTCGGGAACCAGTGTTCTATGTGCCGGAAGCCAAGTAAAACCTCTGTGATAAGCGTTGCATCTCAAAGCTGTTATTTCCTGTCTCCAAAGTCCTTTGATAAAACAAACCCGTTACAGCTAACTTCAACTCATACTTTGTCTCAGTTAGCTGCATCTGTCTTGCTTCAGTTAAAGTCTGTGGAACAGCTATTGTAACTTCTTATCACCTAATTAATTAATACTACTAAAGGACTCTTTCTGCTTCAGTTATCGTTTACTACTTAAAGCTACAGTGCCTATAATTGTGGACTTCAGTTATCGTTTACTACTTAAAGTTACAGTGCCTATATTTGTGGACTTCAGTTATCGTTTATTACTTAAAGCTACAGTTCCTGTAAATTGGAATTAAAGTCAATACCTTTTACTTTTTATAATAAATATTCAAACTATAAGAAATCTGCAGTTGTGTTCCTTCATAACAAATGTTTAGACATGACAGATTAATCCAGCCATTGTAATGGATCCAGCAGATTTCGATTCTACTATAACTACGCTGAATCAAAGAGTTGATACACTAGCCCAAGGTGTGCAAGACCTGCAAGTTACTAACGAAAGAATTCGCATACAATAACTTTTTTCATACCAGCAGTAAAATGACTCCATTTCTATCCAATTATGGATTTCATCCTTCCTCATTTCCTGCTCAGACAGTTTCTTCATCTAATCTCTCCGATTCGAATCAAATCTCTCATATGTCCTCTTTATTCAAGAAATTGCATGAGAATCTAGAATTGGCCTCCTCCAATCAAAATAAGTTTTTTGATACAAAAAGACAACCTTCACCTTCTTATAAAATCGGTGATCTTGTCTGGCTTTCCTCAAAGAACATCTCTACAAATCGTCCATCAAAGAAGTTAAGTTCTCTTTTTCTTGGTCCTTTTCCAATAATATCGGTTATCAACCGTAATGTTGTTAAATTGAAACTTCCACCAACTTTAAAGCTACATCCTGTTTTTCATGTGTCCTTGTTGAAGCCTCATCATCCTGACCCTTTCCAAAGAAATGTCACTACTTCTCCTGATCCCATATTGGTCCAGGGTGAAGAAGAATACGAAATTCAAAGTATACTGGATTCAAGGATCCATCGTGGCTCCTTACAATACCTCATCAGATGGAAAGGATATGGAATTGATGAAGATACATGGGAAAACTCCTCTGTCGTTCATGCTGACAAATGAATTTCCAAATTTGACAAGCGTTACCCTTCTAAGCCAAGTCAATAGCACCCAGAGGTTGCTCATTAAGGAGGGGATACTGTCATGCCTTAATTATGGTATCCTCTTACTTCCTGGTTCCACGGAGCTTAGCCACACCTCTTTATGACACGGTCTCCCTATTTAATCTGACCGCACCAGCTGATCGACGCTGGATTAATGAACTACGTTCCGTACTCACGAACCGGCTGCAACATCGTTGTGAAAGCCCTCTGTTACCGGACCGGACTGGAAGACTTCAAGTTCCCTTCACCTTTCCTCATCCACGACTAAAGCTGAACTCTCACCATTCAGGATAACCGCCTCTGAGGAGATCTCGGGAACCAGTGTTCTATGTGCCGGAAGCTAAGAAAAACCTCTGTGATAAGCATTGCATCTCAAAGCTGTTATTTCCTGTCTCCAAAGTCCTTTGATAAAACAAACCCGTTACAGCTAACTTCAACTCATACTTTGTCTCAGTTAGCTGCATCTGTCTTGCTTCAGTTAAAGTCTGTGGAACAGCTATTGTAACGTCTTATCACCTAATTAATTAATACTACTAAAGGACTCTGCTTCAGTTATCGTTTACTACTTAAAGCTACAGTGCCTATAATTGTGGACTTCAGTTATCGTTTACTACTTAAAGTTACAGTGCCTATATTTGTGGACTTCAGTTATCGTTTATTACTTAAAGCTACAGTTCCTGTAAATTGGAATTAAAGTCAATACCTTTTACTTTTTATAATAAATATTCAAACTATAAGAAATCTGCAGTTGTGTTCCATCATAACAAATGTTTAGACGTGACACCTTCCCTGTTTTTTCTATATAAAGAGTACCCTGGTATTGCTATGTCCCAGTCATTTTTCTCATTATACCATGTCTCAGTAGCAGTGACTAAATCTGCACTATCAGTTGCCATTATTGCCACAAGTTCATGGATCTTATTCCCTAAACTGTGAGCATTTGTAGACATGACTCTAAGCTTATCATTTTTTAACACACTTGCTACAGGCACCTTCTGTCCTTATTTTGGGGGACAATTGGATTGGTGTTTTATCACCCTTTTGCGCCCCCCCCCCCCCCTCCTAGTTTAAATACATTCTAGCAAAACCTCTGAACTGCTCATTGAGAACATTTGTTCCCTTTTGAGAAAGATGCAAACCATCTTTTTTGTACAGTTTATTTCCATTCCAAACAGAGCTACCATGAGAAATAAAGCCAAATCCTTGCTCCCGACACCATTCACCAAGCCACAAGTTAAAGTCCCTAATACGCATCCGCCTGTCGTTCTGAGTGTTATGCACAGGCAGAACTTCAGAGAATGACAGTATGGAAGCAACCTGCCGTATATCATTGGCAAAAACACTAAAAACGTCCTTAACCTCTGAAACCTCATTGCAAGCCAAGTCATTTGTCCCTAGATGGACAAGTACATCCAATTCGCCTTCCTGCTTTGCTCGCTTAACAATATTAAAGATACGTCTCCTGTCTCTGTGAGCAGTAGCTCCGGGAAGACACCTCACAAGACCACCATTGTCCATCTCCACACCTCTTATGATGGAATCCCCTTTCAACAACTGCTTTCTATTAGGCCTCACCATAGTCTCCAAGCCTCTTTCCACAACACCACTAGCCTCAGTGCCTCTCTCCACAACACCACTAGCCTCAATGCCTCTCTCCACAACACCACTAGCCTCAAATACATGGTACACATGTTGAGGTATAAGTTACTATTAAAGAGGCACTTTAAGCACCATGACAAACTTGATGGTACATAAAGGACTATGCTCCAGCTCTCACTTCTGCAAGTGGCATAGAACTGGCACAGTTTGTCCAAGTACCTTATATCAGGGTTTTCTTTTTTAAATATGGCATGCCACACAACTTCTACAGAGCTCTTCCTCCTCCCTGGAGATCTTTTCTTAGAAAGCAACAAATTGTAACCTAGCCGACACACTGCACTGAACATTCGAGTGGCTGAAGTGACCCTTTACATTTCTATTCTAATTGAAAAGGATCCTGTCATCTGTTTAAATATTATATTCCTAGGATAATCAGTTAAATTATCATTATTATTATTATTATTAAATAGATCGAGAAATGTTTATCCTGTTTTAAGGATTGTTAACAAAATATACAGACAGATGGCGTAGTGTTGTTGAAGTTTGTTTGCTTTTTTGGGTAGCCGTCGGCTTTTTATTCCTTTTCCTATAATATTGCTAAAAAATTAGAAATTGGCATGAGACAAACATGAAACCATAAGCTAAGGTTTCCTGAACACCAGAATAATTACTTATTAGAGGCTTTAGTCCCAAAACTGTGATCCTTTGATCAAGCACAAGGAGTTTTTGATTACAGACTGCGGGAGGCTGTAAGATGCACGGCACAGATTAGCTGTCAACCGCGCAGCTCAAATAAGAAACATTCAATTTAAACAGCTAGTAAAAGTCTTTTCCTTATTCTGGGATCAGTGAAGCAAATCAAGTTTTGTTTCACTGTCCAGTCTTACCAAGATCTAAGCTGCGTTATTCAAGGAATTAATGCGCAGCTTTCGCCAACATCACAGAAGTATATACTATTCACTCCCTAGTGCATTTCTTGTGACACCTGGGATAGGGTGCTAGAAATTAGCAAAAGAAAGGTCTACGGTGCCAGAAAATAGTTTCCACAGTAGTCTCATGGTGTGCGATTGCTTTGCTGGTGTAATCAGCAAGAGAACAAAGTTAAGAAGGCATTTTATTGTATAGTATACAGAAGTATTGGGAAACACTTCTTAAATTATTGAAATCAGGTGTTTCAATCAGACCCATTGATTCGGGTGTATAAAATCAAGCTCCTAGCCACGCAGTCTGCATTTAAAAACACTTGTTAAAAAAAAATCATCATTATGAAAAGCTCAGTGAATTCAGTGAATTCAGTGAAAAGTGAAAGCATGCTACTGTGGTAGGATGCTACCTTTGCAATAAGTCATTTTGATAAAAGTGAAAGTTTTTAGGACACGAAGCAGAAGACCACGTAAAGTCAAGGAGCAGGGTCACTGAGTGCTGAGGCACATGGTGCGTAAAAGTCGCCAATGCACTGCTGATTTCATAGCTGAAGAGTTCCAAACTTCCACTGGCATTAATATCAGCACAACAACTGTGTGTCAGGAGCTTTTTGAAATGGGTTTCCATTGCCGAGCAGCTGCATACAACCTTCACATCACCGAGTACAATGCCAAGCGTTGCCTTGTTTAGTGTAAAGCACGTTGCCAAGGTTGAGTTTGGTGTGGAAGAACTTGACTGGACACACAGAGCATGCCCAGTTCACAATGCAAGGTCCATGGTTCAGTTTGGTGTGAAAGAACTTGACTGGTACGCACAAAACACTGACCTCAACCCCATCGAACACCTTTGGGATACACTGGAGTGGACATTAACATTACGAGACAGGCCTTATCCTACAATATCAGTACCTGACCTTGCAAATGTTCTACTGGATAAATGGGCAAAACTCCCACAGAAACACTCCAAAATCTTGTGGAAAGCCTTCCCATAAGAGTGGAAGACCTTCAAAGACGGTAGCAACTACATATTAATGTCAATGTTTTTAGAATGTGATGTCATAAAAGTGAGCAAGAGAATATATACATAAAATAATGTGACTCACCAAACTTGCTATTATTTATTTTCTATATTAATAATACACTTAAAGGGACACTCCAGACCCATCAAGCACTTTAGTTTGCTTAAGGGTTTTTTTTGTGTTAAGAGTGTGCCAATGCTGTACTGCCTACCAGCTTCCTCAAGGTGTATCGTAACGTGACGTGATGTGCTTTGGAACCTTCTTAGAGGTATTGTGGCAGCTTCGGGAGCTGGTAGAGATCTCTTGTCATGCAGCCACTTCCAGAAAGCCTCAAAGAGTGCTTCCAGTCTATGGAGAATGTTGGACATCTCTCCATGGAAGTCCAAAGGGCTTGCAGCGTCGTCCGCTATCTTGTTTGTGCTACCTTTGGTAGAGCTAGTACACAGTTGGAGCAGGATAGCTGCTGAGATGAAGAGTAAATAGGGCATCGGATTCCTTGGAACCTTGCTTACGCAAGTCGGACCTTGGTACCCACTAGACCTCAGATGTGTCATCAGAGAAAAGTGACTACAGAGTGCTTATAGATCACGGGAAGCATTCCCATGCCAACCTATTAACTCAATAAGTGGAGTATGAGCTGACAGCTATAAATAAGTAGCCAGAACAGCCAAGAAGTGAGATTTAATCGGTGACTCCTGAGGAGTTTGGTTGTCATTGCGGTCTGGATTTTTCACTCTGTGGAGCTAAACTCAAGAGGCATGCAATTGCCAATCTGTGATTGGACAACCACAGAAAGCCTGGACTGGGTTAGAATGGGAGCGCTTGCAAAGGCTTCTGACAATAGATCTGCAGATTTTTGCAAGCTGTTTTTAGATATATTTCCAATGAAAAAAAAAAAAAAGCATAATTAAGTGCATACATGTTTTCATTGGCGGTTTAAATACTAAACACTGGAGTGTCCCTTTAACTACTAATTCCAAAGTTTGTGGTTTTGATCAGAAGGAAGGGGAACAATAGACATTTACAATAATGCAGCAACATTCCAACCCTAAATCTGTATTTATTTTGTTAAAGACCCCGAGACAGTCAAACCATTGATTCTTTCACATAAAGTCTTATTTTTAAGAAAATAATATGAAGCTCTGTGAGTGCATTTGATTTGCTACCTATTCCATATATTTGGCAGTAATTCACTGACGTCTAACAAAGAAGAGAGACATACTACAGGGAGCAGGGGTTAATACATTATTATAATTATATTTGCTTAACACAAAAGAAGTCATAACACAGCTCTCCGTTGTATTTTACTCACATTTTCATATTCCATTGTAGTGATAAAATTGTAGTGCTCCTTTTTGAAAAGTAAGAGCCGGCTCCGTCCGGTAATGGGACTCTCCTCCAGATGGGTGCAATAAAATAGGATGAAGACGATCCCTAGTGAGGTTACACTAGCAATCAGCTTCCACTTGTTTTGTTTTAGGTTTTCTTTGAACATCTGCCGTTTGTTGGAGGGAAGACTTTTCCACCATTTTCTTACACTCCTGAGAACCAAAACACAAATAAGAAAGACTGCAGTATGTGCCACATGAGCCACGTAAATTAGAAAGATCAAAGTGCTAAAGAAAGGTAAACCCAGAAAAGCAAGCACAGCATTGAAGACTTTTCAGTTCATTAAAAACTGTAATCTAACTGTCAGTAATATAGTGAATACTCTGTTTGTAAAGATGAAAAGGGTTTATCTGCTATACAGTGAGTTCAAAACTAAATTGCAGTGGAGGCCATAATAGCATAATGAAAAGACCAAAATAGTACTTTTATTTTCTCTCATATCAGCTATTTTGACCTACAGTTTATCGCTGGGATATCCAAACTTTTTTCAAAGAGGGCAAGATTTGATGAAGTGAACATGCGTGAGGGCCGACCCTTTTGCCTGACATTCTTTGAACCATTAAAATTAAATGCAAATTAACTATTTTATGCAAAATTGAGCGGCATACTTTTCATTTGATCTCTTTATTCTGTCCCTTTTCTCCTTTATACTGTCCCTTTTCTCTTTTATTCTGCCCCTTCATTCTCTGCCCCTTCTCTCTTTTATTCTGTCCCTTCATTCTCTGCCTCCAAGGAGAAAGAACCAAATCCTGCAACGTCAACGTCCAAGAGATCGTGAGAACTCAGACTGAGGACGAGCAGTGACTGCACATCCGTCTGCGTTCTCGCAATCTCTTGGCCCCCAGTGAATCCCTGCGAGCTGCTCAGGACCGCGGCTTTCAAAGATCCAGGGATCCTGAGCAGTGCTCGGGGATCCACAACAAATAGTATTAGCCAAATAACCCGTGGGGCTGTATTAAACCGGAACAAGGGCCGCAATGGGCCCGCGGGCCGGACTTTGGACATGACTGGTTTATAGTTTACCAGGCAAACGATTATTTAGGGAACAAACATCTGTATCTTATTCACTCAACATGAAATTGCAGTGAATTAGTAAACAAATTGCAAAAATTAGGTAAAAACAGCCAATTTGTAAAAAATAAAAACTCCTCTATAGTCACAGCCATGCTAAATGAGCCTGAATTTTGCAAAATGTGCAGTTTGCTACAGTTCCGTGTTTAATCCCTTAGTGAAAGTTTAGTGAATATATCCCTGAATCTTCACAAATTTCTAAGTCATAGCTGCAAATAAGTGATCCTTTAGTTCTTGTGACAATGTGGATTTGTTTTAATAATTCTGACAAAAAATGTCAGCAGACATCCAATAAAGATCCATTACTCCAGGATTACTCAGGGATTTGAAGTGTTCATGGTGGTAGGAGTCCGCATGTGCTGTGTTTTCAGTTTTAAAACACTGCACATCCCGAGATATTTGTAATTGTGTTCTGGAGGGCTAGTAGCAACTCAGCACATGACACTGGCAGCCCAGAACTCGGTTCCGAGCTGCCAATGTCAATTCTGTCCATAAAATAAGTCTGTTGTCAGCTTGCACTGCAGGCTGACAAGAGACCTAGAGTTCTATGCCTGCAAGGGGAAACTAACTCTCCCCTCCCAACCAACCATTCTCATTTCCTCCCGCCTCCCTCTGTTCCACATTGTTGTTTTTAAACTAAACTCTCCCTCCCTTCGCCCGGTGAGTGCGCATGCATTCTGAGCTGACTAAATGGTCCAAATCGCAGGCTTCTCAATGAGTAATTGGAACGCACACTGCCTCAGGGACGTCAGAAGGGGGCACGGAAGATCAGCACTGGGAGCTTTGCTGGATTCCAGGTAAGTAAAACCTTTTTCTCCAGGTTTTACTACAAATTGAGATGGGGAACCTCCTCCACAGTGCCCAATAGGGCATTTTACACTGGAAATGGTACCCCTTCTCAAAAGGGTTATAGTAAACCATTAAAGTGTTTTTGACTTAAAGGCACACTCCAAGCAGCATATCCCCTACAGCCATAGCTAGAAGTGCTCTGGCACCATCCCAGTGCAAACCCTACGCTGAAATCTGGAATGTCTGCACTCCATTTGGTCTTCACTAGGGCTCAGCACAGCCTAGATAGGATCGCTCTCATTACTTGTGAGTGTTCATCTCACGCTCTAAGCTAATATACTTGATCCTGCATTTTCTACATTTTCTACAGCTCTAATAAGAATTCACCTGCCAAGGATGATTGCAAAGAGCTTCTGTACTGGTTTTATTAATAGCCAAACATGGGGAGGTAAGAGAACATTCAAACGTGCCGATGTGTGGATTGGCCTGTAGCAGTGACTATGCAGCTGACCAGCCAACCTTAAGGAAATGCCACCAATCATTGGCACACACGAGTGGAGATTTCCACATTGTAGGTAATTATTTAATGATGCCCCAATTCTCCTTTGGGTGACCCATTGGTTTCCTTCAGCCTTGTATGGGGATGAGTTGAAATGCTTAGAGCATGTTTTTTGTCGATAAAGTTCTGTGTGTTCGTTGTTGCACCATGACGCTGAAGCCTTTGCTTTTGGTGTTGAGCTTTGAAATGTGCTTCTGTAACACCTTGCTGAAATGAGTTTTTGGAAAGTCAATATTTTCTGTCTGGAGATTTGAAGATGATGTATGATGTCCATACTTTTCTCCCAGAATGGATCTCCCTAATGATTAAAAAAAAATGAGAAAACAAAAAATAAAAAACACAGCATTGTAGTCAGTTTAAAAAAATATATAATTAGATTAAAAACATAACAAAAGTTAAACCGGATAGAACTTATGGCAAAAAGGTAAAATGCATCCATCCAGTATATAGGATATGGCAGCATACATCTGTGGTAGCAGATAAATTATTTTTAATTTTAACCAGATTGATTAAAGAAAAAAAAAAAAATACTTTTAAGATTTATCCTTTTTTTCTCTATTACAGCAGCACCATAAAAAATGCTGGTTTCAGTAAGTGCACATGCTCCTACATACAATGACGCTTAGCATGTCCCAAAACACTCTCTCGCAGCTAACCGTAGAGAACTGCAGTGTGGACGATAAAAACAGAAATGTGCAGAACTGAGAAAGGAATTGATATTTGTAGTCCAAAGCAGCCAAATTGGAAAACATTTTTGTTATTATTCATCAAATTAGCAATTTCCTTGTCAAATGGCAATTTCCTTCAGTTAACCAGAAAACTGTTGTCATACTGCAGGCATGCATATTTGTAACATCTAGAAAATGAACCTGGACAACACGGTTAGGGTTATCCACTACATGACTAAACCCCGAACTGTAGCGAAATGAAATCCGAATTAAAAAAAATGTAGGTACCGGTAAGTGAAAAATTCTCCCACTTTGCTGCAGTAAAGCTATTTTTAGCCTTGCTTTTACAACCGGTATTTTAATTCCCTATGATTCAAAGTTTTGATTATTATTTATATAGCGCCAGCAAAGTCTGTAGCGCTGTAAAATGATGATTAAACCCTCTGTCGGGTTAGTCACGAAACTTCTAATAGAGCTGTACCGAATGGGGCAAAACCATCCAGCCACATATGATGCCATTTCAATTGCAAAATCTGGACATTATTCACGTTATTGAACAATGTCCAGATTTTGCTAATTGTTTTCGGATTTCAGCTAATATCAAGACATGTATGTCTCAAATTTGGGCCCAATGCTTCAAATTCATAAGATCACCATATTACTTTAAGGGAGGTTTAAACCTCCCTATGACCCTACCTATTTTGCTGCAAGTGGGGCCATATCACCTAAGTGTCTCAAACTGCCTAGTCGCAGGTGGGAACTACTGTAATATAAGAGGGTTGGGAATCTAGTGTGCCCCCGCTCCCCACCCTTGGGGGCTCTAGTTATATTATTTGGGGGAGGGCATAGTATGCGGCATGGGCACACATTGGCAGCATGTGGAAGCTCTAAATAATGAAACAATAATGAAACAATGGGTGGTGGACGTGCCAATGTAAAAAAAAAAAAAATTGACAGAAAAATTAAAAGCTACGACAAAGTGAATTAATGAATTCATCTGACCCCAGCGAGAGCTCGTCATAATGTAGTTAGTAGAAATCTAGAAAAGCGCAAAAAAGTTGTGTTGCATATAAGTAACATATAGAAAGTTGTTGTTTTTGTTTGTTTTTTACTCCTTTCAAGAAGGGGGAAGCAGGGAGAGCCATGGGGGCAGAGAGTCACTTTAATGTTAGGAATACATATGTGTGTTTAAGTGCCGGTAATATGGGTGGTCCTTTATTTATGCCAGTGAGTATTAGCGCTGTAGATTATTTTGGTGCTTTATAAGGAAGTGTTAGGAAACGGTGTACGTACGTGCAACATAAATAGTTTTAAAGTTAAACCACTTGCATTTATGCAGCTCTTTCTTGAAACAATCATATTGTAAATGCAATCCAAGGCTGAGCCTTATTATTATTATTATTATAATAAAGATGTTTTGGACTACATCTCTCATAATGCTCTTACAGACATAATGCTAGCAAAGTATCAAGGGAGATGTAGTCCAAAACATTTGGAGAGGTCGAAGGTTCCCCACCCCTAGTTATTTCAGGTACAATGTGTCCACAGCCAGGTTACCTCTGTTAGTGTACTTACCTCAGCTTGGCATGTGACTATGGGGGAGGGTAGATCAGGGTCACAGCTAACAGCCAGTCCTGGTAAACATGTAACCAAGGAGAGTCAGTGTGGCCCACTCACATAACACCCTGTGCAGCCCGCTGACAAACTGCACGAAAGGTCCTTGCTGCCTTGACAGCAGCCGCCATATTGCTACACCCCCTACCTATACCTCGGCCTTCTCTTTTCTAATGACTAATTCTCGTAACGAAAAAAAAAAATGTAGCAAGCTGTCACCAAGCACAGTATAACATGCAGGGGACACGGTTTCTCCGGCCATTTGCGGCTGCGCGAGGCATAGTCAGCGGGTGTACCAAGATGGATGCTCGTGCCATTGGCAGCGAGAGTGGGGGGGAGTAAGGTGTAGCAATATGGCGGCGCGGCCATTGCCCGTGAAGCCTCGGGTGTACCAAGATGGCGGTCGTGTTGCTTCCTGATTGGCTGGTGGGAGCAGAGACGTCATTTCGGAGGTTTGTGTGTTGGGGCCCAGGTCCCCAGTGATGTCCTGCTCAGACCCAGGCCCCGTGCAGCCTGCCTCCCCACCCCGGGCTGCTGGCCCCGGCCCGAGCTCCTGCGGTTAGAGCCTGGAGGATACTGGAGCCATCATGGCGGAGGAAGCAGATGTGGACATTGAAGGGGATGAGAATGAGTGCAGCAGGGGGTGAGAACTTATACCATGGGCTCTGTTATTATTCTTCTTCTTATTATTATTATTATTATTATTATTATATTAGAACTTATACCATGGGCTCTGTTATTATTATAATAATAATAATAATAATAATAATTATTATTATTATTATTAGAATTTATACCATGGTCTCTATTATTATTTTTTTATTATTATTATTATTATTATAATATTAGAACTTATACCATGGGCTTTATTATTATTATATTATTATTATTATTATTATAATATTAGAACTTATACCGTGGGCTTTATTATTAATATATTATTATTATTATATTAGAACTTATACCCTGGGCTTTGTTATTATTATATTATTATTATTATTATTATTATAGAATTTATACCGTGGGCTTTATTATTATTATTAACTGACAGAATGTGCCATTATTTAACCATTGCAGGCACTTACCTGCCACCTACCTCTGCTGCTGGCTGACCTTACTGTTTAAATGCATGGAGTGATGACAATAGGCTTCCTGATGAAAGGGACACTATAGTCACCTGAACAACTTTAGCTTAATGAAGTAGTTTCGGTGTATAGAACATGTTCCTGCAGCCTCACTGCTCAATCCTCTGCCATTTAGGAGTTAAATCCCTTTTTTTATGAACCCTAGTCACACCTCCATGCATGTGACTTGCACAGCCTTCCATAAACACTTCCTGTAAAGAGAGCCCTATTTAGGCTTTCTTTATTGCAAGTTCTGTTTAATTAAGATTTTCTTATCCCCTCCTATGATAATAGCTTGCTAGACCCTGCAAGAGTCTCCTGTATGTGATTAAAGTTCAATTTAGAGATTGAGATACAATTATTTAAGGTAAATTACATCTGTTTGAAAGTAAAACCAGTTTTTTTTTTCATGCAGGCTCTGTCAATCATAGCCAGGGGAGGTGTGGCTAGGGCTGCATAAACAGAAACAAAGTGATTTAACTCCTAAATGACAGTGAATTGAGCAGTGAAATTGCAGGGGAATGATCTATACACTAAAACTGCTTTATTTAGCTAAAGTAATTTAGGTGACTATATTGTTCCTTTAACCCTTACAGCCCCACATGGGTGTGTTGTGCTCTGCCTTGGCTGCTCCAGCTCCATGATGAGTGTCATTAAATAATATGGAGTCTAGAAGGGGCTGCTGAGCTAAAATGTCAACCTTGATGATTCCCCTTTCTCTACTCTTGTTGCAAATACAACCTCTTGCCCAAACAGCTTGCAGTGCAGGTAAATATAGGATTTGTATTATCTGAATAGTTTCAGGGTTATTTACTAAAGTGAGAGTTGTCGGAAAAATTCTCCAAGACAGCTGTGCTTCGAGATCATGCTGTCAAGCTATTCTGGTCCAAAATATAAAATGCACTTTCAATTCTCTTTGAATTCCCAACAATTCTCAGTTTAGTAAATAACTATGTGTTTAACACAATAAAGAAACACTCTAAATACCATAACTACTACAACCTGCTATAGTGTAGCCACTGTGTTAAAATAGTTTGACAACTTACCCGTGTCCCCAGGTACCTGCTTATCATTGATCTCCTGCAGGACATCTCTGTAGACTTAAGCACAGCTGATGCAGGACAGCAGTCATTGGCCGAGAGCATTCAACTGATGCTCTCAGCCAATGAGCATGTGCCTGTATAGTCTCACTTTGATGTATAGCTTAATACGAATTTCTGTGCTGGTGAAGACCGAATGCAGCAGATGTAGTCCCAAGCGCCTTGTAGAACCAAGGTAAGTTGTCAAGCCATGCTAAAACGGTTGATATCTTACTGTGGGACTCCTTACATGGCACTCCTTGTAATGATACTTTAAAGTACCACAGTTTTATGTTAAACATAACCCCCACTACTGCATTTTATGTCTCTTTAAAAGGCCTTTCTAAGTGCCACAACCCAAACACTGTGGTTTGTAAATAGTATGACATTCACCTCATTCCCCTGGTTGCCTACTGTGAGGCCCCACTTCACAGATATTATTAAAATGGAAGTTCATCTTCCATGTCCGATATATCCGTTCTGTCCATATTTAGACAGAGCTCATTGGCTGAGCGCATCAGGTGACATTCTTGGCCAATGGTTTCCATCCAAAGATGGGCAGAACTTATAGTTGAGAAACACTTTGACGTTTACCTGGTTGGAGCCAGGAGACTCTTTGCAACACAACCACTTCTGTGAGCTATAGTGATTATGGTGCTTAGAGTGCATTTTTTAATAAGCTTGCACACTTTATTTTAAAAGAAACCTTTCTCACAGAATTAACCATAATGCCACTCATAATGTTCTATAATGTTCTATAATGTAAATGTTTATTGATTTATATATTTCTATGTTTACAGAGCTCTTGAAAACCTGAACACAGGATTTGTTCCAGACCACTACTTGGATTCAGTGTGGAAAAATGATGAGCTTACAGTGAGTAGTTGGTGTATCATGTACTCTTTGCTTCTGTGAAGAAGTGATGATGCCCTTAATGCAAGTATGTCACTTCTCTTGAATTGACTGCTCCTTATTTCCTTACCTTAGTAAATACTGCTCAATAGGTTATTTGGGTAAGTAGATGTGTGTAGGTAACTATAAAACAAACTTCCTTTATGTGTGTGGGACCATGGGGTTAAATCATTTACAAGGTATATTCTGACTGTCGGGACAGCCAGACAAACAATATAAGTCTATAATCAAATCTGTTTCACTTGTCAGGAGAATAATGGTGCAACTGTTGCTAACTTTTAGTTGAATGCCGGGTAGTGCCAAAACCCCATACGGGAGAGTTTCCATGTAAGGGGAGTACAAATGGAGAGTCCAGGCATCTGGCAAAAAATAACGTATCTTAAAGGTTCAGTATAACCACCATAACAACTTTGCATGATTAGTAAAGTTTATGGTTTAGGAAGTATCTTTCACCGATACTTAGTGGCTTAAAATTGCAGTGATCCATCTTTATCTTAGTTTAATCAGTTGTATTTAGACAACGCACACACAAGTGGGAAGGATCCCCTTATACTTTCCTGTGAGACCTGCGTGCATGTGTCGTTGGCAAGCCCTGCTGATCGCTGTTTCACATAAAACTGATAGCAGCTCTAGTATGGCTCCTGTCACTTTATTGAACAATTACACTCATGCTAAGCTGACCCGCATCCAGTCACCACAATCCAATTTGATGAAATTTGACATTTAAAATGCGTAATTATAAATTCTGTATTAGTGTTGCATGGTAGGAGGGGGGGAGGGAGGGGGAGTTTTACAAAGAATAATATCCAAAGATTATTCCATGTATATATTATTCTATATTTATTTATTTTTTAGCCATGGACATTGGACAGCACTATCAGTGAAGAAAACAAGGCTGTTATTGAGAAAATGTTGCTTGAAGAAGAGTATCCTTCAAACTGGAAAATCTTCATTTCCATAGACCCCAGGGTCTGCTGTCTCTGGATACAATGTACCGTATATACTCGAGTATAAGCCGAGTTTTTCAGCACATTTTTTGTGCTGAAAAACCCCAACTCGGCTTATACTCGAGTCAATAGTCTGTATTATGGCAATTTGCATTGCCATAATACAGACTGGGGGCTGGCAGAGCTGTAACTTACCTGTCCTGCAGCTCCTGTCAGCTCCCTCCTCCTCCGCGCCGTCCGTTCAGCACCTCGGTCAGCTCCCAGTGTAAGTCTCGCGAGAGCCGCGGCTCTCGCGAGACTTACAGTGTGAGCTGACAGAAGAGCTGACCGGACGGCGCGGAGGAGGAGGGAGCTGACAGGAGCTGCAGGACAGGTAAGTTACAGCTCTGCCAGCCCCCCTCTCCCCCCACTGAACTACCAATGCTGGACCACCAGGGAAGGAGAGCCCCCCTCCCTGCCATATATCAAGCAGGGAGGGGGGACGAAAAAAATATATAGTATTAATAAAATAAAAAAATAATTAAATAAAATAATAAATAATAATAAAAAAAAATTAAAATAATTAAAAAAAATTGCCCACCCCCCACCAAGGCTCTGCAACACTCATACACACACACTGCACTCGTACACACACGCTGCACTCGTACACACACGCTGCACTCGTACACACACGCTGCACTCGTACACACACGCTGCACTCGTACACACACGCTGCACTCGTACACACACGCTGCACTCGTACACACACGCTGCACTCGTACACACACGCTGCACTCGTACACACACTGCATTCATTATACACACACTGTAAATAAATATTCAATTAATATATTTTTTTTAGGATCTAATTTTATTTAGAAATTTACCAGTAGCTGCTGCATTTCCCACCCTAGTCTTATACTCGAGTCAATAAGTTTTCCCAGTTTTTTGGGGTAAAATTAGGGGCCTCGGCTTATATTCGGGTCGGCTTATACTCGAGTATATACGGTAAATCCATAGGTAGATTGAGAAAACATTATATAGAGTCTAATTAAAATAGTGGGATCCCTTCAGAGTCATTTATTGTATGTAGATGACTTCTCAGAATCAATACTTTGTCTCCCAGAGGTCTCTATATCATTTTATTTAATTAAAGCCATATTCTCCAGCTATGAGAACATATAACTTCATTAGAATGCAGCATCAGTAACCGTTCAAAAATGTTTTCTCACTCTGCTGGTATTGCGCAACATTTATCAAAGTGATCACCTTTAAAATGTCACTAACCATTTTACCCTCTGGCAACACAGCTGAAGTAAAAAAAAGTTATAATTGTTTAAAGGAACACCCCTACCAATATAGTATCCCTGTCTTTTGTTGTATCTTGACCCCCTCACCTGTTTGGCCCCCAAAAAAGATATGAACTTACCTTTTTTTTACTGCTCACCTCTCCGCCTCCCATGATGTCACAGAGAAGGTATGGCATCCTCTATGTTCGTCCAATCAAATGCTCTTCATAGAGGTGCATCAGGGACCTAATGCACATGTGCAGCCAGCTCTGCATGTATTACAGCTTCCCCATATTGTATTCAATGCTTTCTAAATGTTTTTCCGCTTCACATGACCGAGTTTTACTCTGTCAGTGACGCAGAAACGTGTTTAATGGTTGTCAGTGTGACAGCCACTAGAGGTTGGTTTTAACTTTGCAATATAAACATTGCAGTTTCTAAAAAGGAAAAAAAAATGCAATATAAAAGGACAGTAAAGGGAAATCTTTACTGCTTAATCAACTAAATAACTTTTTTAAGGAACAGGTAAGCAGTACAGATTTCCTTTACGATGGAGTGGTCGACTATAGTGTCCCATTAAAACCAGTCCCAAACCATGATTTTGTTGTTAATATTGCATTGTCAAGCTCGACATCATGAGGTTAACAAGAAATAAAATGTGCACCTTTCTGGGCTTTTCAATTACTTCACAGTTTAAAGGTTACGGAGAGCTAAATGCATTGCTGATGCAAATAGGTGTCACATGCATCATCAGGACTATTTATATTACCAAGAGCAAACTCCTCCATGTCTCCACTAGTTAGAACAGTAATATCTCTTTATATATTGGATCTTTAACATCGATTCTATGGTGAGTTTTTAAACTAAAGTAGAATCGTATAATTGTAGAAGACATTGGTCAACATAATAAAGCTCCAGGTGAGGTTCTGCCTACCTAGTTAGCTAAAATTTGAGATTGAGTGAGTAAGCGGTATCATTCCCGCTCCCATAAAAGCAGTAAGTAATTTCACATCTTATAGAAATAAATGGGTTTTAGATCCTAGGACAAGCAGGTTTGTCTTTCCTTAGCATCTCCATAGATATTATTTATCAAGCAAACCACTTCCAGCAAAGTTCTGGCAAGAATCCAAAGATGGAGAAAAGCGTTGTATCAAAAGGTAAGTTTAAAAAATCCTTTTTGATTGAAACCATTTTCATTCTAAATTTAGGACTACCCATAAAGGGTTATTAAGGGCGCTGCTAAAAGTGTAACTGTCAATTTCCTACATTTCATAAATCAGTGCTTTTCCTTGCGCCTTGGGTCTTTGTTAGTTAAAATGGCTGGTGTTATATGTTAAATACTATATACATTCTGTCACTTATACATATAGTTCTTGGAGTTACTCACTTTAGAACCCATTGAAATAATAGACTCGGTAAACAATTTTGTTTCCTTGTGTCAATAAAGAAATGCACATCCATGGAGGCAAAATACCCACGAATGAAGATAGTAAATAAAAATTAAACTTTATTTTTGTGATACAGATTTGTAGTTAATCAGGCGTATCAATGATATATTGGATTTAAATTTGAGTTCAATGCATGGAAAAATATAATAATAAAGTAATTTTTCTCGCTTTTTTTTTTTTTTTAAATGCCAGAAGCCCACAGAAGAAAATGTCAAGAGTAATGTAAGTTTCTTTCAAACGTTTTTCTGATTTAACTATCCACTATCTTTCTTCTGCATAGTTTTATAGTAAGTCTCATGTTATTTATTTATATAAAGTGCTGTTTTTGTAGTTGTTTTATGTAAGTTAACCATACCAAATTAGGGGAATGTTGTTTTACCTTCCACAACCAGAAAAAAAATGACGGATCTGCATTACCAAAGAGAAATATATGGTTTAAAGATGTTCCATTAAATGGCATGTTTCATATATTTATGGGCTTTTTTGTTTTCTTTGTGTGTGTGTGTGTGTAGGATCCGCTCCCCAAATAAACCAGGAACCAGCCCAGTGAAATGGACTTCAGAAGAGAAGGAGCTCTTTGAACAAGGAGTGGTAAGAAATTTCATTACATGCCACCTAGGATTGCTAGACCTTTTATGTATTTCTGCCAAGTAACGTTTATGTGACACAGGATTCCTTGTGTATTCTATAAAAGACCTATTTGTCCTCTCGTAATCTGTAATTACTTTTTATGTTATGGCATTATGGAAGGGATCAATTGTCTAAATATATTCAGTAAGTGTGTAATATACAGTATTACTTTTTTTTTTTTTTTTTTTAAATATAATTAGGCAGAGTTCGGCAGAAGGTGGACTAATATTG
The DNA here is from genome assembly GCF_036172605.1 of Pelobates fuscus. Classification (NCBI taxonomy): domain Eukaryota; kingdom Metazoa; phylum Chordata; class Amphibia; order Anura; family Pelobatidae; genus Pelobates; species Pelobates fuscus. The sequence goes on from NC_086323.1 coordinate 44,614,494, forward strand.
CACGGCTCATCGGAAGTCGTACTGTGTTACAAGTAAAGAGTTATGCACGACACTATTTTAAAAATAAGGTATGTGTGGGGGGTTATTTGTAATTTCATGTTTGTGTGTGCACAGATTAGAGTTAGCACTAACATATATTATTTGTGTTATAGGTAATAGGAGGATATGCAGTAGTTGTGCAGATATAATTTAAGGACCTATACATTTTCCTAGGAGATAGGAGGAAGCTTTCTTCCTCTTTATTTTCCTTTGTCCTTTTATTGTCCCCTTGTCTAATTTGTAACTGTTCCACTTTAAGTCCCGTATGCCAGCTTTGACCGTTACTATCCAAAAACCCTCCAAACATTGCTTCACCCTGATCAAATGCTCAGGCCTCCACCACCAATACTGTTTTTCCTGAAGCACACTGGGAATGAGCAGGGGAAGCCATGTGATAACTCCTAGCAACTCAGTGCAAGAACAGGTACAGAAAACAGGCATGTAATGCATCGGACCCAGGCCTGCTCTACAATTCTGCTTTTAGATGTATAAGATCCAGGTCACACTGAACACTATCTGTTAAAGGAAAATGTCCATGTAGATGAATTGAGGCCACATTTGTGGTGAAGAAGGAACCCTCTTTTTAAGTTTAACATATGCTCCCCCATTTTCCTTTTTATATTCTTTTTTGTTTATACTCCGTGTAGTGTCCATTTATTACTACTTTTACTTGTGCTCTAAAACTGTGCAATGCTTAACAGTATTGCCCTGTCATCTCTTGTACAATTTAAGATTAATGCTTCATTACCCAATTGAATGTATGTCTTCTTTCTATTTGCCACTGAAAACAAATATTGCACAATAATCCTCTTCATATTCTCTGCCTCAATGCTGGAAACAGGAAGAGCCCATATTTATCTTCATGCACGTTAATATTACTTATCAGCTGACTGTAGTGAGTTGCCTGAACGCCTGTAGCCTCTTACAGACCTGTGTGTGCATGAATTTGATGGTACTCTACTCCTGTTAAGACAACTTGGGCAGTTGTCCCAATCCTACCTAGCCATGGAGCGTATGTGAACATCATTACTTTAGCAAATATAGTAAAGGAACAGTGTTCATACTAAAAACTCTTCTGATCAAACTAAGTAATGTGCATACCTTCCCATATTCCAGGATGTAGGTCCCTGTGTTGCCATCCCATTTAATCAGTGGTCCCTAAAAGGAAAAGTGGATTTTGAGTGAAGGTTTTGAGGCATAAAAGCAGAGTATGAGTGTACCATTAAAGGGACACTATAGTCACCTGAACAACTTTAGCTTAATGAAGCAGTTTTGGTGTATAGAACATGCCCCTGCAGCCTCACTGCTCAATTCTCTGCCATTTAGGAGTTAAATCCCTTTGTTTATGAGCCCTAGTTACACCTCCCTGCATGTGACTTGCATAGCCTTCCATAAACACTTCCTGTAAAGAGAGCTCTATTTAGGCTTTCTTTATTGCAAATTCTGTTTAATGAAGATTGCCTTATTCCCTGCTATGTTAATAGCTTGCTAGACCCTGCAAGAGCCTCCTGTATGTGATTAAAGTTCAATTTAGAGATTGAGATACAATTATTTAAGGTAAATTACATCTGTTTGAAAGTGAAACCAGTTTTTTTTTCATGCAGGCTCTGTCAATCATAGCCAGGGGAGGTGTGGCTAGGGCTGCATAAACAGAAACAAAGTGATTTAACTCCTAAATGACAGTGAATTGAGCAGTGAAATTGCAGGGGAATGATCTATACACTAATACTGCTTTATTTAGCTAAAGTAATTTAGGTGACTATAGTGTTCCTTTAAACATACTGAAGCAGTGCTAAGCCATTCTAGCGCTTTCTACCAGGGAAGACTCACAGTTGACTTCATTTTCTGCGGCACGCCTCCACTCTTCCTATCTCCAACTTGATTTTAAATCTCCCAGGTGACATAATTTTCTTTTAATATTTTAGGTTTTGTATAAATGCGGCATTAATTTATTCTGTTTATGCAGTGTAAGGTGGAAGAGAGTGAGAAAGTGGTGTCCAAACTTAGCAGTGAAAGTCTTCCAGTTTTCCATCTAGACGATTCGAACAAAGAAAGTGAGATCACATATGAGCTCCCAGCTTTTCGAGGACGAGCTGATCCAAACCTTAATGCTGTTAAAATTGAAAAGCTATCAGACGATGAAGAAATTGATATAACTGATGAAATAGATGAAGTGATCGGTGAGAAGTCAGATTCTTGTGACACCGTAAAATCCGCGGGTCTCTCTAACCATGAAAGTGAAGAAACGTCTCATAGTATCCCACAACAAATTCTTGCCCTATCAGAATCTTCACAAACAGAGGATTCCAAAATGGAAGCTATCGGTGAACAGTTGGACATAGCAGACCGGGAATTATTTAACCCATCAACAAGCCTCACCATTAATGATACTAGTGCATGCACATACTTCTCTAAACTGGAGCACTACAGCACCCCAGAGCATGTGCAGTGTTCCAAAGATTTTGACTTTGGTGCCCATGCAATAAACTCTCCTCCACTGTTTGAAACTGAAGATGATGAGGAAGAGCTTAAGTCACCTGACCAGGAGATGGAGATAGACAGAAATTTCATTATGGAGGATGAAAAGCAAGCCATTCCAGAATTTTTTGAGGGGCGTCCAGCAAAAACTCCAGAACGGTATCTTAGAATCCGCAACTATATTTTGGATCAGTGGTAAGATTAGAAGTCTTTGTCTTTAATCATTGTTTGTGTTTTTGATGAGTGGAGTCAAGAAGAATGTAAATTTTTGCATGCAAAAGGCTATTCTATGTGCACTTAGCTTTTATGCTGTTGGTAGATAAACGTTGTAGCCTCAGATGAAGGTCTAACTGTTCCTGTCGGATGGAGTAACACCATACGTGTGTGTGACATGGTTTGCTGATATTATTGTTCATTCGTTCTCTCTTTTGCACTACCTCTGCCTACTCTTTGCAGGTCTATTTCACAACTGGGTGCAGTGGTCCTTTAACTTTAACCCTGCAATGTAAAACAATGCAGTTTTATTAGAAACCTTTACAGTGAACGGTTAAGTCTACTTCTAGTGACTATCATAATGACAGCCACTAGAAGTGCTTCCGCTGCACTGACTGAATAAACCTTGGTCACGTAACGTGTAAACCCCCATAGAAAAGCATTAATTCCATGTCGTTGCAGGAGGTAGAGAGGTCAGAAAAAGTTGAGTAAAACTTTGTTTCTTTAAATTTCCACTGCAAACAGGAGGGGGGGGGGGGGGGCGAGGAGGGGGAGTAGAAAGGGTGGAGACAGGGGTGGCTATACAGGTTTGTATTCCTAACGCTAAAACTTCTTACCTCTGTTCCAGCATTGAGTTAAAGTTCTCCCTTGAGCCTGATCCTATTCTGCTGATGTTGTTCCCCTTTATTGGAGAGGGATTAAAATAGGAGTAGGAGGACATGGGTGGCATGGAGGAGTAGGACTAGACGTCTGTTGCTAGAATCCTATGTGCTGACTAGGGATGCACCAAAATGAAAATTCTGGGCCGAAACCGTAAACTCAGGATGCCCTTGGCTGAAAACCGAAACCGAAAATGACTTTTTTTTCCCCCCAAATGCAATAAATCAATCTGGAAGGTAGAAAAGGGGTTAAAACATAAAATACATTGGTGGTAGCCAGGGGAAACTGGTGGTAAACTGTATATAAGGGGACAGTTTCTGTGCTAAAAGCAAGCCTTTTTAATAAAGCTCACATACTTAAAGGAGCACTATAGGGTCAGGAACATAAACATGTATTGCTGACCCTATAGGGTTAAAACCAATATCTACCCTCACTAGTCCCCTCATGCCTCCCTAAAAATAGTAAAATCTTATTTGTATTCAAGTCTATTGCTGCAGGCGTTGTCCCTGTTTCCTGTAGACCTGCCCACTGCCTTTTGACATCAGTAGAAGTGGTAGCCTGATCCAATCACAATGCTTCCCCATAGGATTGGCTGAGACTGACAAGGAGGCAGATCAGGGGCAGAGCCAGCATGATTCAAACACAGACCTGGCCAATCAGCATCTCATCATAGAGATGAATCTGCATGCAGAGGGAGTGTCTGCATGCAGAGGGAGGAGATACTGAATGTTTGGATGCATTTTAGGCAGCCATGACCCAGGAAGGATCTCTAACAGCCATCTGAGGCGTGGCCAGTGAAGTTATCACTAGGCTGTAATGTAAACACTGTATTTTCTCTGAAAAGACAGTGTTTACAGCAAAAGGCATTGTGCCCTCTCATAAGTGGGTGGGGTGTAATTTTTGACCTATATGATCCTTTTTTGGTCGAAATGGGATAGGCCCATTTTCTGCCGAAAATTTTGGTGCATCCCTAGTGCTGACATCAGATGTGCAGTATGTACGTATGGAAGTCTTGCTCCAGGCTGTAAAATGAAGCTGCCGCAGCAGCAAACCTGTTAAACTCTCTACATGCAGTATTTCATTACGAAATGCAGCACATACAGGCTCCATGACCACTTGAAAACACTGAAGTGGTCATGGTGCTTGAGTAACCTTTTAAGATACAATAGAGAACATTGCTCGAACAGCAGGATTGCAATACTTAATAATCTGATCCTTGGAGTGTTTATATAGAGGAGCAGTATTTTGAACTCTTATTACTCTAGTATTACATTTGTTCAGAGCAAATGAGAAACAGGACTGGTTTTATCTAAACTTAAAATAAATAAATAGGGTGATTTTCTTTCTCTCTGTATGTAGGGAAAGTTGTAAGCCGAGATACTTGAATAAGACATCAGTCCGTCCTGGCCTCAAGAACTGCGGTGACGTGAATTGTATTGGACGCATTCACATGTACCTGGAGTTAATTGGAGCCATTAATTTTGGGTGTGGTAAGGCATAAGACATTCATATTTTTCAAGAAACTGAAGAGCTTGTGTTTCCCAATGATGCATCTAAATTTTACTTATTGTAAATATTTCTAGAGCAAGCCGTTTATAACCGACCTCGGCCAATCGATAAGACAAAGTCCAAGGAAGGGAGAGATACTCTGGAAGCATATGAGCTTGCACACAGATTGCAGTCTATGGTAAGCTGGATTCCAAATTCCATTTATAGTTATATAGTGTGGCTTTATTCTTTTTTTTATAGTACTCTCCAGAAATTATTATTAACTACATATCCCTAGGTATCACTAGTGAGTCCCAAAATACTCTCTACTTACCTTTGTCACTGGTTAGAACTGTGCTAAAGTTATGAATGTAATATCCCATCTAGGAATAGTATACAATAAAGGAAACTATAGGGTCAGGAGCACAAACCTGTATTACTGACCCTATAGTGTTAATGGTCCACCAGCACTGGCTCTGCCCCTGATCCGCCTCCTTGGTGACATCATCAGTATTTACAATTTTTAGCCAATCCAATGCTTTCCCATGAGGAAAATTCAGCATGGAGACTGTGACCTACTGTGCAGCACTGCCCCAGGAAGCACCTCCAGTCGCCATAGGAGGTATCCCAAGGGGGCAATGTTAACACTGCCTTTTCTCTAACTAGGCAGTGTTTGCATGAAAATGCTTGAAGGGAATGATTATACTCACCAGAACAACTACATTAAGCTGTAGTTGTTCAGGTGACTCTAGTGTCCCTTTAAGACCAGATTGTTATGACAGTATAGACCAGGGGTAGGCAACCTTCGGCTCTACAGATGTTTTGGACTACATCTCCCATAATGCTTTTACAGCCATATTGCTGGCAAAGCATCAAGGGAGATGTAGTCCACAACATCTGTAGAGCCGAAGGTTGCCTACCCCTGGTATAGACCATCCATAGTCCCCAGGAATTTAAAATAATTTGAATCTTAAATTTGTTAAATGATGTTGTGTACTACATCTCTCCAGCTGCTTCTGTGAGGTAAAAAGTTAGAACAATCTCCATAACACGCATTCTGAATTACATCACACTGAAAAGTTTATTTATTTGTAGGGTATTCTTTCCCATACACACTATTGCTGTGTAAAATCATTATTCTTTTTACCAATCCCAGAAAAATGATCTTTGTCTTCATTACTATATTCTAGTAAACATCTAAAACAAGGATAACAAAAACATAATTTTATGCTAAACATGCTGCATTGCAACCGTAAAATTCATAATGCATAGACCGCTTAATAATCAGAACCGAAATGCTTCCCCTTACGCTCCCTTGTCAATAATTGCACAGCGTACTGTGCTGTCTGTATAGGAGTGTATATAACAGTGCATGTATCAGCAAATGTGTGTTCATAGAATTAATCTCGGTGGGCACAGAGCAGGGCGATTGAGTGGGCATTTAAGAACACAGGCACCTGTGTGCTAGCAACATCCTGATTGTGTGTGGGAGGGGGGGGGGGGGGTCGGAGAATCAGGTAATATGTCAGGTTCGCTCTAAGGAGGAACTATTAAATAAAAAGAAGAATTAAACTTAATGACTGCAAAAAGTACATTTGTAAAGTATACTATCTCTTTCTATGGGACCAGCATGCATGTTACTGCTTTCATTGAGATTTCTGAGAAATATTGTGTTTTGACAAGGAACACTTATCACATTTTCCAAGCCAACTTTACTCATTTTAAAATGTTAAAGTGGCCTCCTGGTAGAATAGTCAGGGAATTCATCCTGATCAGTTCAGAGACAATTTGGTACAAATACAGAGGAAACCGTGTACTACCTCCATTATTTGTAATCCAGATTACCACGAGAAATACCCATTGACTGGCAAGTGACATGGTCAAATGAGATGCCCTCTCTCTCTCTCTCTCTCTCTCTCTCTCTCTCTCTCTCTCCCTCTCCCTCTCCCTCTCCCTCTCCCTCTCCCTCTCCCTCTCCCTCTCCCTCTCCCTCTCCCTCTCCCTCTCCCTCTCCCTCTCCCTCTCCCTCTCCCTCTCCCTCTCCCTCTCCCTCTCCCTCTCCCTCTCCCTCTCCCTCTCCCTCTCCCTCTCCCTCTCCCTCTCCCTCTCCCTCTCCCTCTCCCTCTCCCTCTCCCCCTCCCCCTCCCCCTCCCCCTCCCCCTCCCCCTCCCCCTCTCCCTCTCCCTCTCCCTCTCCCTCTCCACTTTTTTAGCGCACCCGAAGAAGACGCGTCAGGGATCCGTGGGGAAACTGGTGTGATGCAAAAGACCTAGAAGGGCAAACATTTGAGGTTTGTTTAATTTTCTTATTATTCAGGAATGTATTAAGCACAAAGGCTTCTCACACTCTTAGTACATTTTACATTTTTGAAAAGAAACCGCCACAATCAAAACAAAATAATGCCTTTTTTTTTTTTTTTTTTACATGAGTTGAGCTGTATGCAAGCTCCTTTATCTCAAAAGTCTTTTATGTGGCTGAAATTCTTTGGTTGTTTCTTAAATGGGGTTCAAGAATGTCAAATGGATATTTTGATGCAACTCAAAATGTAATTGGGAGAACAAAGATTAGAATTGCACCTACATTTTGAGTGGAGGCAGACTCTGGCATCACATGTTGTCAGAACTTTAAGTAAGGTGCGAATGGATTTGGGTTCAATCCTCTATTATTATTATTATTAATAGCATTATTATTAGCATTTATATAGCTCCACCTTATTCCTCTGCGCTTTACAAGTATACAAAGGGGAAATGAAGACGACCCTGCTCAAACAAGTTTACAATCTACAAGGATTTGAGGTAGGGGGATATGAATTGTTAGGTTTCAGGGTCACCAACTGATCAAGGGGTCTGACTGGGATTCAAACCTGTGTTTCCGGGTTCCAAAGCAATTATATTACCAGCAGTTTCTACCTAGAATAGTTGCAGTGACAGTCCTCCTCGCTCCTGCATTAGTTCTATTACAATTATATTAGAAGTAGAGCATTTAGATCCAAGTATAGATCCAGATATGAGAGGTTGGCACACCATCTAAACGTGCCTCTTGTATTAAATCTTTCTGAGTTATTGTGCCGAGGACTGCAGCCACCTTCATAGAGAAGATGAAAGAGTGGATGCCTTGCTGTGGCACACTTTGTCAGTAGGCGTAAGCTTTTAAATTGGAAAAGATTTATGAATTCCCAGAAGCAGCGTTGTAAGAATGAAACACTACAAAGTAGTAGAAGCTCCCTTTCTAGTTATAGCCTTAATGAAAATTACATTTCGGTTGTCTAGCATCTGTCTGCAGAAGAACTGGCAAGGAGACGAGAGGAGAAAATCAAATCTTCAAAATCTTCCAAAGGATCAAGACTGGTCAAGAGGTCAGATATTTTACACTCATGTTAATTTTTTTTTTGTGTGTGTTATGGTGGTTGTTGTTTTTTTGTAATTTATTTTATTAATATTTTAAGTTAAGTGAAAGGCTATTTCACTTTTACTAAAGGGAAATATTTTTGTTATTATCCTTACCTCCGTATATTACTTAATGATCTGGGTGACCTGTTACTACCTGCAGAACAACTTTTCACCCATACACTTATTACTTGAGGGGGAGAACATGAAGCCTCCCATCCATTTCCTGTAGCCATTTTGGTAATGGAGGAAGCAATGTTTTGGCAAATGTACATTAATCACTTAAATAGAAACTGTTACTTAGTCATTCCTTTACCTGTTAAACCGCTTACCAGGTAGTATAGATACGTTTTGTGGTTTTTTTTTTAATGCACAGACCTCTGAGGCACTTCCCTACTGAGTGCTAAGTCTTCACTACATGGTGCCCCAGGCATGCACATTCTGGCATTTACAGCAAAGTGCTTGCCAATTGTATGCACATTTTTAATAATGCCATACATGTATATAGCAGTGCTGGGGTAAAATTGATTTGCATGCCATGTAGAATAAAAAAAAAAAAGCCATAATTTTAGTTGGAAATTGGGCTACAAATTCAACTAGTGACAGTTCCACTTAATAGTTCACGTAATATTAAAACTTGGATCCATCGTTCCAGTTATCTTGACTCCAGCATGTACTTGGGAACTAGCTGCAAGCTAAATGTACATTCCCTGGTTAAAGGGACACTTCAGATTGTTGAAGTGCTTAATTTTCAACCGTGTGTCTTTTTTTTTTTTTTTCTTTCATTTTTCAAAACTGTAGATTTGAATAGAAATTGGCACTTCTATACATTAACCTGGTTCCACCCTCTGGCTATCAGACAAACACTCCTGTCACTTACTGGCTATTTAGCTCAGTCAAGCTAAACTCAAGATGCAGCAATTGCCCAAGGCCACCTGCCTTGCAGCGACCTACTTGAGCTACATTTGGAAGTCTGTGATTGGACAGACACAGAAAGTCTGGGCGGGGTTAGAAGGGGAGGGCTTCCAAAGGTTTAAAAGATCACATAACTAAGGGCTGTGCTGTTGTGTTTTTTTGTGTGTGTGTTTTTTTAATCAGCTGTTACATACTTGCTTTTAACAGTAATATTCTTGTTTTCTAGCTCTTTTGACCCTTTTCAATTAATCCCTTGCGCATCTTTTAATGAAGAGAAACCGGTAAATATAATTCATAACACTTAACCCTTTTGTGTTCTAAGTTTACTTGATGTAATAAAATGTACAAAACTCAAATAGTTTGAAAATGTAGGACCTATCAGGAAATGGGTAAAAAAGTATGCTTATGTATATCCCCATCCTTTCAGGCAACCCATTGGATTTATAGCAGTTTGAATTTTAACGAAAATCTAGCGCTAATTATAATCAACTGAGGAAATCCTGAATAGCTACACATTGCTTACAGTGTACGATATTGCAATCTAAAAATAATACATTGTACGCTAGATGGAAAGAAATAGGACTGACAGAAATATCAGGGTGTAACCCCTATAATGAATATAGAAATACACAAAGAAAAAGGAAAGGCAGCCTAGAAAGTAAATATTAAAACCTAACCTTTACTAAATTCTGTATGCATATATAATCAGGGTATTATAAAATAAAGGTACCAATGTAATCAATAAAACCCTAATCAAATGGAAGTAAACATATCCTGCCACAAATACATATTGTTTGATGTAATGCTAATGACAGTAGGTTACACATTGCAAAGTTCGTATTAGTTTATATCAGACTATCATAAAAGTAGCAGGAAAAATAGCAGAAAATAACAACAGCAGGGAGGTCGCAATGCAGAAGGAAAGTTATGGCCCTAAGACTTAGTCCCTGAGTTGGCCTTGAGGGGCATAGACTAAACGTCCCCAATAATGCTACAGTATTCTGGATACAAAAAGTTTGCTTGAAGAGCCTCATGATTGTCTAAACGATCATCGAGGTTCTATTCTGCAGTCTGTTCTATCGCTTTGCCCACACTGCTTACTTCATAGCACATGGAATGATTGAAGTTCTTTGGAACCTGACCACTTTTTTTTTTTTTTTTTTAACCTGTCATCTCTTCATTTTGTAGTGTAGCAAAGAATTTCATATTTTGAATCTACTAAATTGCACTTTTTGTTTCAGGAACCATTCAGAGTGAAAGTCGCAGCAGAAGTGATGTTACTATTAGATTTGGTAAGAATGCTGTGTTAGATAATGCTGGTAGCCTATTCTGTACACCAGGGGTTCCCAATTAATTTTTCCCGTGGAACCTTTTGACACAGTATACCAACATCGTGGAACCCACGAAAAAAAAGTTTGCGCCATAGCTGGCAATGAACATGGACCCATTGACAGTATGTGTCATTTTCAAATATTTTGCTCATAAACTGTTTAGTCTTATGATACTCCTGAAGCTTTCACTTAAAAAAGGCAATGTCTTTATCTTTGTACTCTGTGGTTTTGCTCAAAATGACGATGTAACTTAGCAGGTGCTAACGAACTGTTTGGCAATATTTTCTTGCAAAGTAAGCATTGTGCTTGAGGTATATTTTTATTTCTGGCAAAAAAATCCAAATTTTAAGTAGCTGTCATCATATTTCCTTTTCTTTGTTTGAGAAGAAGATTGGTTAGCTTTGTGTTCTTTTCTTCTTTTACAGATTTCTACTGAAAAAATAAAATAAAAAATATACATATACAAAATTATATGTAAAAATAAATAATTTAAAAATTGCCAAAATCATGTGGATACTCTCATTTCACTCTCACAATTAAGTTGTAGTTGGAAGAAACTGCCGCTACTCCCATGAACACTATATGTCACTATGCAAGTAAGCCTCACTTCAACCAAAAGTCAAACCCCTGCTCTTGTGAGAACAGTAAGGAACTACATGGAGCATTTATCAAAATAAATGCGATATTGCACTTGGATCAATATGCCAAGTCAGTGTAAGGCAGCCAATTACTTGAGCCACAAATGCACTGACACCAAATGTCAAAGTTTAGTTGATAAGGATGGGGGGGAGGCGGTAATAATAAGGGGAAATGTACTTGGTAGATTGCAGAAAAGACATATCCCCCAAAATATTCACTAGTCATATCTAATAATTTATTTATAAATACAAATTTGAAAAATCTTGAACTTTAATGTTCTCATTGACCAATTCTTATACTTTGGAATTTATTCAACTAATAGTAAATTGTAGTGAGTTGACAATTCAGGTTAACATCTGCAAGTTCAGCGTTGGACTGTAGTGTGGGATGACCAGTCTATAATGCTAATGGTGTATCTTTTCATTTATAATAAGGGAGGTGAGATAAGATCTCATTCAGCCCTTTTGTGTGTGCTATTTATAGAGCTAGCTATTTTTCTTTGTCCACTCTTGGTCTGTAAGTCTTTGGCTCATGTTGACAACAAAAATATACTCCCACAAAACATATAAATACAGAATAACACCCCTTGGATTGTGTATAGTGACAATGTCTCTCCAGATAAGTAGAGATCTGTGCAGATCAGTGTTGAGTTTCAAAACAGCCGTAATGGAGGTCTGTGCAAGAGAGATACGCTAGTGGGGAGATGAGGAAATAAATAGAGCGACTCTTGGAATAGACATGGTGTAACAAAAGAAGAAAGAAATGGAGTGATATTGGAGAAAAGAAAGGGTTAGCTTAACACTAGGGGAGAGAGGAATTGGAGAATACAGGCAGGAAAGAGGAGGAAAGGAATCCTGGGAGGAGAGAAGAGTTAATGAATGCTGGGAGGAAAGGGGAATAAAGGAATACTGGGCTGGGAGAAATTCTTACCTTAAATGACCCTGGACGAGCTGACACAGGGCAGGCATGCATAAGTGTGTGGCAATCTCGCGATCTCTTTATAAGATCGCGGCCGCACAATCTCTGCTGTTTCCGACCTTCCGGGAACAGCAGGGCGCGGCGACCATCTTGGATGGGGCGATTCATTGCAGAACCCCAATTTTGGAACACCAATTGGGAAACGCTGCTGTACACTATAGCCTCACCTTTCTTGTATACTGTTGGCATATCTTGTATATGTGGGAATTGGCAGATCTGGTCTAATTCTGGATATCATGAACTCCTTGACACCCAGACTTCATCTATCGCTCATCCACATACATCACCCATCTTTCACCAACGTTACACACACCTTACAGGTAAAATAGAGAACCCACACGCACCAACACCCAAGGCTAAGGTTGTGCTGTACTAATGATATCAAAGCCTGTTATGTGTATGTTGGGCAAAATATGAGATCCAGATATTGTGCAATATGCTATTATCTATTTGTTTTTTTGAGAGGTCAAACAGAAGTATCAGAATCCAATTTCAGGGCGATATAGGATGAAGTGTGTGTCAAGCTGAATGGAATCAGCATATCCTACATGCCACCTGTCTTCTTTTTTGTTGGAATATTCTGAATGCATTCTGAAAGGATTCCATTGGGCAAATGCTAATGTTGTGGCTGTCTTGGTTTTTAAGCACGCCCATGTGTCCATGGCAGAAGTGATCGGCTTACTGGGAGGAAGATATTCGGAAACAGAAAGTGTTTTAGAAGTAAGTGTTATGATTTCTGCCACAATCTAGATTACATCATGCAGTCTCAGAGTTGCTTAGCTGTAGAAAGTCATTGTGGAGCTAAAAAAAATTGACTTTAAATAAAAAATACAAAAAAAACCTTCCCCTCGACTGTTTCACAGGGTGGGACATTTTAATTTTCGAAATTCCGATCGTAGGTCCCACCCGGTGGGACACATGAGTAACATACAAGTTTGACGATCGTACGGCTCACCCAGAGGGACATAACGTTATCGGATAAAGGTGACTTGGGAAAAAAAACGCACCCACAAAGTGATTTCTATAAATACATTTTGCAAAATTGGTGAACGACACTGAAATTGTATCCGAGTGGAAAGGGTTAAATAGGCATTTAAACACCTATGAAAAGGTTGAGGGTAAATCCCTGCTCACACCAATAACCCCAGGTATTATTGTTTTGAATATGTTTATTGTTATCAAATCATAACGTCCATTTCAAACTTGGTTTTGTTTTCGAGCGGGTAATCGCCTACGCAGAGGCGCTGTTATTAGTTACATGAGTCGGAATGCCATCTTATTGCCTGCGCAGAGGCAAGTTGATCATGACGTTTGTAATACATGGCTGAACAAAGTAATGCATAGTACATTTTACACTTTACACTTAACTAACGACTACCTTATTTGGAGAGTGCAATGAGGGTGGCATATTTTAGCAATGCTATGTTTTCGTCCTAAATGCCTGTGTCTGCATAATAATTTATTTTGCCATAAACTGCAGTGGAGACATATTATGCGATAAAGGGCTAGTGTTTTGTTTGCATATAGCCCAGAGATGTCTTATGAATACATTGTTTTTGCTTACTACCAGAAATTTAAGCATAGTTATTGAGTGTATTGTTTTTGTGTCTAACATGTTCGTACTTGCCTGATATGTTATAAATGTATTTTGCATCCGAACTATGAATGCTAATACTAAGCACTATCTATGTGATGCCTGGAACGTTCTTTTAGGTTTTTGCTAGTTTGTGCATGAGCCTCCAATTGTAGTAGTAGATACACAAGTGGCTAAAATTTGCGACACAGTAATATTTCCATGCGGCTACCGCCGGGTTATGATCAGAGTATGATCCCATTCATATTGCCATATTTAAGGGACACAACATTACAATGTGCTTAAAGAGTGCACTGTGTGTCCAAATGAGGGAGCATACTTATGGTTACCAAATCTATTCTTGGTTATATGATACAGTAAATAACGGTTACAAATCTACGAAATTATAGCTTAAACATGTTGCTGAGGCTTTTCAGGCCTCTAGAATCATCAAGCAGTAACCCGGAGCATAACATAGATAAGATATGGTGCTGCATAATGTACAGCTTTATATGGTGTTTGTAGTGGGCCTGGTTTCAGGTAGCGCAGTTTGAAGTCGCAGCGTTTTCGATGTGTCCGTGGGAGTGTGCCCTCCCAGGTATTATTGGATAAGTTCTCATGGCATTCCGTGCATGGAATATTCTCTATTTAATTCATTTAAGCAAAGGGGATTATTCTCTAAACAGCAAATTGTAGTGTTTCGTTGCAGATTTATTTTTCAAATTTGCCATTTTTGCATAAAAGTTGCAGTTCAGTTTCAATTTTGTTACAATAGATGTTTAGTAAATCAGCCACTAAGTAAATTAGGGGACATTCTGACCTGTTGAAATCGGTAGCTGACAGATATTTTAAAATCGAAAAGAACCCTGGTTTTTACACCAATTTAGTTGCAAGTGCCTGACCGTCTCATGGGGCAAAATTTTCCAGTGCATATAAATGTTATGTGAACGATGTATTGCTGCAACTAGAAGTGACAGTGACACAATTCATATTTATGCATATGTGATAACAGAGACAAAATAAACATGGCTTTTCAAAATGGAAAAAAATAATTTTTTATTAATTTATTTTCATTTAATTTTGTGGTGTGGTTTTTAATAATTACATTTTAATGTTATAATTTTTATCTAGCTTATGCCCAATAGTGTAGCAATTCATATTAAAACATTAAACATATGGCATAGATGCATAAGCTGCATATTTAATCAGGATCGGACAGATCTATACATTTGTTAGCAATGTAATGATAAAAATGTTAGTGCCTCCATGTCCTATTTGCATAATAGCAGGACTTTAACAGATGGCTTATGTGCTTTCTGTACAGATCTGGGCAGCTGAACCATGCAACAGTCTTAGCACTGGACTGCAATGCGAGATGGATCCAGTGTCACAAACGCAGGCATCAGAGGCCTTAGCAGAACGAGGATACAGCATTATTGGATGGTACCATTCACATCCGGCCTTTGATCCCAATCCATCCATCCGTGATATTGACACACAGACTAAGTATCAGGTATGGAACAGACAAAATCAATCCAGTTTAAATATTGTCTGTATTAATCAATGGCATTGTGACATCACTATTGCTGAAATTAAAGTTGGCTATGGATATCCAATAAGCTAAGAGCATGACTGATTTACTAATATGATGTTTAACCCCTTAAGGACACATGACTTGAAATAACATTTATTCCAGAAGTTTGGTCCTTAAGGGGTTAAAGGGATATTTAAAACATGTTTTTGTTTGTTTGTTTTTCACCTTATAGGGACATTCCACTACTGGAAGTAACCCCTATTTTGTAATACATCATATAGATAACAGTTTAAAATAAATTATTCTAATGAGTACAAATTAAACAAAGAAAAAAGGAACCTTTTTTAAAGGGGCCCTCCAGACACGAAAATAACATTGATGCTCTAGGTTAAACTGTTACTTTTCTCCAGCGCCGGGCTCCCACGGCACTGGTGATCTCTCCTCCCTCTTCCGACGTCGGCGCCAAAGGCGCATGAGCGGCAAGAGCCATGCGCGCATTTAATCAGTCCATAGGAAAGCGTTTCTCAATGCTTTCCTGTGGACGTCAGCGTCTTCTCGCTGTGATTTTCACAGTAAGAAGCGCGGAAGCGCCTCTAGCGGCTCTCAGTGAGACAGCCACTAGAGGCTGGATTAACCCTAATGTAAACAAAGCAGTTTCTCTGAAACTGCTATATTTACATCTGCAGGGTTAACCCTAGATGGACCTTGTACCCAGACCACTTAATTGAGCTGAAGTGGTCTGGGTGCCTATAGTGGTCCTTTAAGTGAGCTGGGCTACAGGAAGACAAACCAGCATTACAATGAGATGAAACCCAGGAAGACATATGTTCTATCCCTACATGTCTGTCCCCTTGTTAGCCACCGTGCACAAATCTACTATATGGTATCTCCACTCCCCAATGGTGTGTGTACTAGGCTACTTAATTTCCGCTTAATAGATCACTAATACAGATTGTTTAGTTCAGGTAACTAATATTAAACACTTGCTTATACGTGTCACTTTGCAACGATAACCTTCTTTTTACTATTTGTCATGATGTACAACAATGTAATATTACTCTCCCTTCACAGAGCTATTTTTCTAGAGGTGGATCAAAGTTTTTGGGAATGATCATAAGCCCTTACA
Source organism: Pelobates fuscus (assembly GCF_036172605.1). Lineage (NCBI taxonomy): Eukaryota > Metazoa > Chordata > Amphibia > Anura > Pelobatidae > Pelobates > Pelobates fuscus. The sequence goes on from NC_086323.1 coordinate 44,630,854, forward strand.
ATCGCAGCAACCCTCTTCCTCAATCACAAGTGTCTTGTCTCATTATAGGAGATGATCTTAGCGCAGATGGCTCTTACAGTATGTACATTATTTTATTCACTTTTCATAGTCTGAAATGATTGTAAATCACGGTGTCTTGTTCCTCTATTATACAAGCTTGTTACAAATGTGTAAAGTTATCCATTGAAACCGTGTTCAAGCCAGTCGTGTGCAGATCGTTTTACTCATTAATGGAACACTCCACAGTGCTAATTATTTTCTTTTAAAAAATATCACTGTTTAGCAATTATACCTGCATGCATGTATTCATTGGAGTTATATTTTAAAAGAGCTTGTGAAAACTGCAGCTTTTCAGTCTCTTTACAGGGAAATAACCTCATTGAGAAGCCTCCATTGAGAAAGAATGCTGGTCTTGATCTAGTCTCTGTGAGTAGTAATGTAAGGGAGGCAGGCACGTTCAAGTAGAGCTTGCCTGCCACTTCTGTTAGCTCAGCTGAACTAACGGAAGCAAGAAGTTAAATATCCCTGACTGTTTGATTGACAGCCTTGTAGTGACTTTCAGTATTTAATGATAAACGTGATGATTTCACCTACAACGCTTCACTTTTATAAAGTGCCTTTTAAATTAGATACTCTTCACTCATAAAGTGCTTCAGCAAGCTGAATTGCTTTATTGGTTTGGAGTGGTCCTTTAACCCCTTAAGGACCAAACCTCTGGAATAAAAGGGAATCATGACGTGTCACACACATCATGTGTTCTTAAGGGGTGAAACCATTTATTTTGGCAAATTCATATATTTAACTCGAGTCAGAACATAGGGCTTTAATTTAGCAAATAAAGGACCTTTGAAGGGCCACCATCCAGCACACGGTACATAAGATATATGGATGGGTAGGGACTTATGGGCCACCTTGTAGGAACCATGACATAATTAAGACAATTTGTGGTTCACAACTTTTGTATGTTACGTAAGTAGGCTACTTAAGTGCTGTTTAACAGTTTACAAATGCAGATTGTTGAAATTGGGTAAAATATATATATTTTATAATACATTTTATACCAGTCAAAGATTGAATATACAATATGCACCTGAAGCACTCTGAAATCAGAGTTTTAACCCATGTTGTTTTCTTCCATTGTATGGTTTCTTAAAGGGATACTCTAAGCTCCAAAACAACTTTAATGAAGTTGTTATAGATTACGAACATGCAGTCTCGCTGCTCAATTCTCTTCCATTTAGGAGTTAAATCACTTTTGTTTCTGTCCTTGCAGCCCTAGCTACACCTCTCCTGGCTGTGACTCGCACAGCCTCCTGCTATGCTAATTTAACTTTGATCACACACAGCAGACTCTGGCAAGCTATTAACAGAGCAGGAGATAAATTCTAATTTAAACAGAGTATGCAATAAAGGAAGTTTTAAAAATTAGAGCTCATGACAGAAAATGTGCATAGAAACTGCATAAATCACATGAAGGGAGGTGTGACTGTAAGGTAAGGCTGTATAAACAAAGTGACTTAACCTCCTAAATGGCAGAGAATTTAACAGTTAGACTATACATGAAAACCACTCAATTAAGCTAAATTTGTTTTGTTGTTTCTCTTTAAATTGCCAAATTTGGCTTTTGCTTTCCCACAGTTCACCGTTTAATGAATGAAGCCTAACATTTCACTTAAAACAGGCTTGAATCCTATGTCGTGGAAAAGGAGTGAGTTGAACTTTATTTAATCAACACAAAAGTGATTGTCAGAGGTATTGAAAATAAAGCAGTATCTTTAATTTGCTTCAGTTTTCTGTAAATACAGATTTCAGATCAGACTGTCCCTTTGAATTATCCTGTTTCAGGTAAACCAGCCCATAGAGCAGAGGGTGGCCAAAAGGTAGACCCCACCAACTGATTTGAGATTGTCAAAACAACATGGCAATTGTGGTTTTACAACAGATGGGCTCTAGTTCCAATTGCATACTTATGGTTTCCTGCGCAGGAACAGCAAATGCTCAAAGTGTTTTTTTTTTGTTTTTTTTTTATTAATACTGTTTGTTAAATATCTTTTTGTGGCTTTCTAAGAATAAATGCTTTCTTGCTTTTTTTGTCCTGACACATCCTCTAAAGTCTCCACTGTTCAGAACATGATCGTCCTTGCTATGAGACATTGAATATGTTAGCCATGAGTGCTTTCAGAATCTGATTAATGAGGCTGCATTCATTGCTAACATAGACCGCTAATAGATGTCTGTGTCTTTTGTCTCCCAGGAATCCCCTACAAATTTGAAGTAGAACACCTGCCAGGAGAACCTCAGTGGGATCTAGTGTTTGAAAAGACAAGATGGATAATCGAGAAGTACAGAGTATCCCACAGGTGTGTTTACAGCACCCAGATGTGTTCTTTTCATTATCTTGACGTAAACCAAACATTTGAGGATACGTTGGTATTTCATTGGATTTCCAGAACAATCAAAACATTAAGTTGAAGGACACACACTAGACACATTAAGGTTGTTCACAGTCCAGGGTCATTATTTGATCGATAATGTCAGAAGTAAGTGAATCTTTCATGGTAAGTACAGTCCAAAAATATCACAACTTTTTGTATGCTAGTAACTCTGCCAAAGTTAAAAATCTTTATCAACTTAAAGAGTTACTCCAGACTTCATCACTACTACAGCACACGTTAGTGGTTATGATGTGAGGATCACTGTTCCAATTTTCCAATAATGGGGCGAACATTTTGTAACCCTCTTGCTGGGCGCCGAGGGATCCTCTCAGGGGGATGACAGCATATATTCTGAAGAGCTGATGTTGACTGTCAATCCGAATGGCCATTTATTGGCTGAGAGCGTCAGCTTACTGCTGTCAGCCAATGAACACAACTCTGTGCATAGAAATGTGCACAGGATTGATATTAGTCATCTGGGAACTCTTGTTCCCGGCTGGCTAATGATGCCCCAGTGACGCTGCCGGAGTTGGAGTACACCTACAGCAGCAAAGGATCTAAACTCTGTATGTGCAGCGTTTCATAGTGTAACTCTACAAAGTAAGACTCCAGGTGCTTTGACCTCTTCAAAATACTGAAGTTGTCATGGTGATTGGAGTAACCCCTCAACTTCAATTGTCACTGTTGATTATATGATCTCGAGGTCAATACTATAAGGTCATAAAGTTTGACAAAAAATGGTCCATTTTGGGGAACATCCCCTTTTATAGTGCAGTGGTGAGGATATTAGGTGTGTGTGTCCTTAATCTGTGCTCCAATTCGCAATGAAATGCCTGTACATTTCTTAAAATACGTTTAAAAAAGAAATTTTGAGTATAGAGTTCCTGCGTGATGTCTTATCGATTTTGCTATGTAATTTTGTTGTTGCAGTACTTATGACTGCATTAATTCAACAACAAGGAATTGTTGGTAAAACAATGTTGTTTGCAAACGTCATCAACGTGTTTGTGATGTTTGTTCTGTACATGCAGTAATAGTTGATTGAAAGTTGTTTTGTGAGGTCTATGAAGTCCTTTTGTTTTTTTATTTAGTAAGTGTCAGTGTCTGGAGCAGTACAATGTGCACTGGCCAGCTCCATACACAGAAGAACTTGTTGTATGTTCTATGGAACACAGGCCGTACGCAGAGCGCAGGGCAGGAGACTGACATGTACTAGTCACCACTGCTCTTATTTTGGTACATGCTGTGAGTAAATGGACATATAGGATGCTTGAATGTGAAGAATCACAGAGACCACTATTGACAAAAAAAAAACATCCACCTCAGCTGTTTGCCTAGCTATATTGGCCAAAATATCAAATTCCCTACTCAATTCCTGGTTTAGATTTTATCCCAGTCATACTGCTAGTTATGCTTAGGGTAGGGTCCTGTTTGCTGAACTTTGATATGTAGAAAGTTGAAATCCAAATTACAAAGTTTAGTTTCAGTTAGCCAAGTTGATGTATAGCAGAATTTGAGACGAGTGTCCAGTTCAGCTATTTTAGCGTAATTACTGACGTTATGTTTTTAATTTGATACAATTTGGAGTTTGGTGAAAAAAAACCTCTTTATGGTTTTATTACCATACTTGCTAATCTTACTTAAATCTTGTTTTTACTAATGATTTGTTCTCTTGTCAAGCAGCAGTATCCCGATGAACAAAAGGTTTCGACAAGACTGTGATCTGACTTGTGTACAGAAGGTAAGCCGTGTCTTCTGTACAGTGTTTGCCAAACACAAAGGGATCTGCTTATTTATTTATAGCCTCAGTGATTGACTACCGTAACCATACTACTGTTTCACTTAGTCGCCTGCCTCTAGGTCTGCTTTCTCCAATTTAAATCCGCCACGTTCAGACTTAAGTTTATGAATGTGTTCATGGCCATCAAATAGATTGGCAAGTGCATATCTCTGAAAAGTTGGTTCTACTTTATTAATAACAAATTACTGACTGTACTAACATGTCCACATCAAACATTACCCAGTGTCTCTATTCCATGTCTGTTCACAACTGTAAGCACAGTCGTCGTGTCTAATAAACGTGGCATTTTGCATTACTTTCTTTTTGGCTATATATGTTCTGACCCTAAAGTAGCACCTAAGCAGATGGATTGCGGCCTTTTGCATTTTATGTTGTATATAATATCATTTTTGTGGACAGGGCTTTTTCTTTTTGTGTGTATGTGTCTGTGTCTTTTTTACGTATTCCTGACCCTGTAGTGTTAAAACCTCCCCTTGCCCTCCTAAATATAGCATCTTACTTTTCCCTCCGTATAGTGGCAGTACTTACAAGTGGGATGTTCCTTCCGGTGTTGGACAAGAAGCTCCCCCTTCTTTGAATAATATAGCTGTGCTCCGCCTGCTGCCTCCATATAACCTGCAAGATTGAATCACCCGCCAGTTCTTCTTGTCCCGGCAACGGGACGGACAGGTTCCCCAGTTCAGGTGGAGAGGTGCGATCAGCACAGGCTGCTGATCGGGGAGGTAATTGCCCGATGGTTCCCCGGGTGGGAACTGAGTGGCGCAGTACTTCCGGTCTAGCGTTACGGAACGCGACCGGGTACTTCCCTTTTGTGGCTGCTAAGATGAGTTCCCGGGCGGTCCTCCTCGATTGCTTTTCGCATGCGCACAGTGGTGGAACGCACGCCGGGAGGCGTTGCGTTCCACCAAACACGGAATCGCGCAACTGCGCATGCGCGAAACCGGGGTTTTTTGGCGCCAAATTTTAAAATTACAATTTTTAATTGGTATATAAACTGTGCAGAACCTTACTGACCCCAAGGGTGGGTGTACAGCTCTGGTTCTCCGTGTCACCAGCCCTCCTACACGGACATTAGTTGATTTAAGGTGAGATTTTATGAATCTCTCCTTTTATTCATCTATTATTTTGCATGCGTCTATTTATATGTCTATTTCTATTTCTATTGAAACATTTTTTTGTTTGATCCACAGATATGTCCAGTCCTATTCCGACGGACAAAGCGGATAAGGACAAGATGTCAGCATCTGTCCCTAAAAAAGCCACAAGCAAATCTAAGCACTTATGTTGTCTGGAATGTGCTGTACCTCTGCCTGACGGATGTCGCAAAAAGACGTGTAATCAGTGCTCTGTGGAATTGCTAGAGAAAGCTAAGCAGACTGATATGGCATCCTTCCTGGGCTGGTTCCAGGAAAATTTGTCCCAGACGTTTGAGTCTTTTAAAGATTCTGTGAAGCAAGAGCCGGCTATACAAGAGAAGCCTAAGAAACGTAGAAGGAATAGATCTCCTTCGGTGTCTGACGTTTCTTCAGGAGAATGCTCTATTTCTTCGCCTTCGGATATTTCCAGCCTAGCTTCCAGTGTGGAGGAGGGCTTCCCACCAGAAGAGCTGAAAAAATTTATTAAGGAAGTAACATCAGCTATACAAGAAACGCAACCTACCAAGGGTAAGGTTAAAGGTTTCCCGATGTCACCTAAAATCTTGGATCTCCTTCATAGAGAATGGAAGAATCCTGAAAGACGTGCATTTATTTCCAAACAATTTAAACTGTTGTTCAAACTACAGTCGGAAGAAAAGTGGGAAGATCTTCCTAAAGTAGATATTCAGATTGCCCAGCTATCTAAGAAAACCACTATACCCATTGGCGAAGTCTCAGGACTCAAAGACCCAATGGATAAACGAGCCGAAACTTCATGTAGAAGAATATTTCAGGCCGCAGGGTACCAATGCAGAGCCGGTATTGCAGGTTCAGCGGTTCTCAGGGCTCAGAGCGTTTGGCTACAATCCCTGGAAGAATCTCTTATGGGAAAATCAGATGCAGATCCTTCCCATCTTATGTTCCTACTGAAATTATCTAATGAATTTCTTTTGGATGCCTCTGATGAGTCTATGGGTTTAGCAGCAAGAATCATGGGATTGTCGTCAGTGGCCAGAAGAGCTCTTTGGCTACGTACATGGACAGCAGATTCAGCGTCCAAGGCTGCCTTGTGTGAATTACCCTTTGAGAGGAACAAACTATTTGGAACACCTTTGGAAGACATTATTAAACAAATGTCAGACACAAAGAAAGCCCTACCTCTGGAATCAAGATCACAGGGTTATAAACGTTTTCAGTATAAGGGTCAGCGGTCCTTTCGTTACCAAGGGCGGTTTCGAAGGTTTCAAAAACAGGGTGGAAACAGCAGCCAGTGGTCTAGACATGAATCCAACAGGCAAGACAAAAAGAGGAAGTTTTGACGCCAAAAGAGTGGGAGGACGCCTTCGGTTCTTCGCCCAAGAGTGGAAAAAGAGTACATCAAATGGGTGGATTATAAGAACAATTTCAGAAGGTTACAGAATAAAGTTTTCAACGAAACCACAACCTTCCTTCCTACTATCAGACTATCCTTCAAAGAAAAAAACAGAAGCACTCCTAACAGAAGCTCTTCTTCTTTTAAGAAAAGATGTGGTAGAGAAGGTACCCAAACGTTGGGAATTTCAGGGGGTTTACTCCCGCCTGTTCCTGGTTCAGAAACCAGACGGATCCTTTCGGCCAATACTAGACCTAAAACAAGTCAACACCTGCATACCGTACCAGAAGTTCCGCATGGAAAGTATTCTGTCTGTAACGCACATTTTACAAAAAGGAGATCACATGGCAAAATTAGATTTAAAAGATGCTTATCTACATGTACCGGTTTCAGAATCTTCCCGGAAGTTTCTCAGGTTTGCGGTTCTTACAAGAAAGCGAAGGATTCTCCATTTGCAATTCAAGGCTCTACCCTTTGGCCTGTCTTCAGCTCCTCGAGTTTTTACGAAGATCCTGGCACCCGTAGCAGCAGTCTTACGTCTGAAAGGTATCTCGATTGTTCCATACCTGGACGATTGGTTCTTGAAAGCCAAATCGAAACAACTGCTAGAATATCATCTCAGGATTACGATGAAGGTTTTAAAAGATCACGGTTGGATCCTGAACCTGGAAAAATTCAAGTTGAATCCGTCACGGAGTCTGGAATTCTTGGGTCTTCAGGTAGAATCACAGTCCCTGTCTCTGTTTTTACCAATAGAGAAACAAAGGAGGATCTTAAAAGCCGTATTAAAGCTGCAGAAAAACCTAAGCTCAATCAGGGATGCTATGAGTTTGCTAGGCCTCCTCACTTCTGCAATCCCAGCAGTGGCTTGGGCAAAAGCAGAATCAAAACCATTGCAATGGGACATTCTTTCACAATGGACTCGAAAACAGGAAGATCTAGACTCTCCCTTCCACTTATCCGAAAAGGTGAAAAAACAGCTAAACTGGTGGAGAGACAGGAGCAACATTTCAAAAGGCCTATCTTTTGCACAAAAACAGTGGATTACGATAACCACAGATGCTTCCCAGACTGGTTGGGGCGCCCATCTCGGTTCTCAATTCCATCAAGGTCTTTGGAACAAGGAAGAGGCAGGCGCTTCCTCAAATTTCAGGGAATTACTAGCGGTCTGGAAGGCACTGGTGTCTTTCGGTTCAGTCATCGCCAATCGGACGGTGAGGATTCAGTCGGACAACGCCACCACTGTGGCTTATTTAAATCGCCAAGGAGGCACGAAGGTAAAAGCTCTCCAAAATCTCTGCTACCGTATAATGTCTTGGGCCCAAACCAATCTTCTTGCAATCTCAGCTACCCATATCAAAGGGTCTCTAAACATTATTGCAGACGACCTCAGCAGAAGTCATTGGTCTCAGGCAGACTGGGCACTATCAAACCAGGTTTTCTTGGAGCTAGTTTCCCGCTTCGGCAGGCCAGAGATAGACTTGTTGGCGACAAGGAGAAACCGGAAAGTGCAGAGATTCGCTTCTCTCCAAGCAGGAGACTACCCAGATGTCCTAGACGGTCTGTCGATCCCTTGGAACTTCAACATGGCTTATATTTTCCCGCCTGTCGCTCTTTTTCCCCGGATTGTTCAGAAGATAAGATGGGAGAAGGCAAGAATTCTAGCAGTCCTGCCCTTCTGGCCAAACAGAAGTTGGTTCTCAGAAGTGGAAAATATGACCATATCAAGTTGGTCTCTCCCGATCTCTTCCACCATATTAGAGAATGTGACTCTTCCAGTAGAAACCCTGGAAATGTTTCGCCTGACAGCATGGTTGCTGCAAGGATGATCCTTCAGGGTCATGGTCTCTCAGAACACTTATGTGACGTTTTGTTATCCTCTGTCCGCTTGTCCACTTCGAAAATCTATTTCAGAGTCTGGGTGAAATTCAGAGCCTGGTGTTCTCTTCGAGGTTCGGATCCTGCCAGAACGTCTATCCCGGAAATCCTTTCTTTTTTACAGGATGGTTTTGAAGCCGGCCTAGGGGTCTCTACACTCAAGGGCCAAATTTCAGCTCTAAGTCACTTCCTGGTTCGTGACATTGCCTCAAACATACTTGTCCGAAGGTTTCTTAAGTCCATACGGTTAAAAAGGCCTCCCAGATTAGTGTATTTTCCTACCTGGGATTTGTCTCTGGTTCTTCAAGCCCTTTGTGAACCACCGTTTGAACCATTGATTAAGGTCCCCATCAAGCTACTAACCTTCAAGACGGCTTTCCTGGTGGCTATCACCTCCGCTAGGAGAATTGGTGAGATCCGAGCTCTATCATCTTCTCCGGAGTTCACCATATTCCATCAGGAAAAGGTGGTCCTGCACCCCAGGCCTTCTTTTTTGCCTAAAGTTATCTCTAGGGCTGCGATTAACCAACCTATTATTCTGCCGTCCTTTTGTCAATCTCCTACATCGGATCTGGAAAGAAAGTGGCATTTCCTGGATGTTAGAAGATCCCTGAAGATCTACCTTCAGAGGACTCAAGGGTTTAGATCCTCAGATCATCTCTTTGTCTACTTTCAAGGCAAGTACAAGGGTCGTGCTGTTTCCGGACCCTCTCTGGCTCGGTGGCTTACAGATACCATCAAGTTGGCTTATCACTCCAAAGGGATTCCTCTCAGATTCCCGTTGAAAGCTCATTCCACTAGGGCTATGGCAACCTCCTGGGCTGAAAGAGCAGCAGCATCACCTGAAGACATCTGCAAAGCGGCTACTTGGTCTTCCTTGCATACATTCATCAAGCATTATAGGCTGGACATATTTTCATCTTCTGAGGCTGCTTTTGGGCGTAAGGTGCTGCAAGCTGTGGCCTGCTGAGTCCCCACCCTTTGTTGTATGCAGGGTTCTTGCTATATCCCACTTGTAAGTACTGCCACTATACGGAGGGAAAAACAGTAATTTTACTTACCGTAAATTCCTTTTTTCTTAGTATAGTGGCAGTACTGGGTTTCCCTCCTCTTTCATTTGGATTAAATGTTTTTTGCATTAGTCTGTCTCCGTTTGGTTCTTTTCTATTACTGGCGGGTGATTCAATCTTGCAGGTTATATGGAGGCAGCAGGCGGAGCACAGCTATATTATTCAAAGAAGGGGGAGCTTCTTGTCCAACACCGGAAGGAACATCCCACTTGTAAGTACTGCCACTATACTAAGAAAAAAGGAATTTACGGTAAGTAAAATTACTGTTTTTACAGTCTACTGCTGCTGCCCCTGATCTGCCTGCTTGGCTGACTTCATCAGAAGTGTTGTTCTGAGCCAGTCACAATGCTTTCATATAGGATTGTCTGAGACTGTCAAGGATGCAGATCAGGGGGCACAGCCCTGGCCAATCAGCATTTACTTATAGAGATGCATTGAATCAATGCATCTCTATAAGGAAAGTTCAGTGTCTCCATGCAGAGGGTGGAGACATTGAAAGGCAGTGCTACACACACCTCTAGTAACCATCTAAAGAGTGTCCACTGGAGGTATCCCTGGGCTGTAATGTAAACACTGCATTTTCCTGAAAAGACAGTGTTAACTGCAAAAAGCATGAAGGGAATTACTATACAAACCAGAACAAATACAATAAGCTGTAGCTGTTCTGGTGACTAAGCAGTCGTGACGTGCTCCAGGAGATACTTTTTTTTTGTTTTGTATTTTGAGTTTGTTACGGTTTTGTATTCATCCTCCTCTACCGTGTGAAAATGCACTGTATTAGTTACCTTAAATTATCTTCAAGGGATCTGCAGATTCATTTTATCCAGCAGGTGGAGCCAGATCTACTGTTTAGTGCATTAAAAAGCAAAATGATTGCACTAAATATAAGATTTTGTTTAATTCACAGTATGTTTTATTGCAAATTGATTTTGATAATTGCAGAAAGGTTACTTCCTTTTTCTCAATAACAGATACTATTACTTTTAATACACCGTATTTCTTGATATGCGTACGACGCACTAACAGATTGATTGTGTTCTCCTGACAGCTATTGTCCTGTATGAAAAGAACATTGGGAAACACAGCCCACCCTGAGGTTACTGAAGAATTTCTGAATCGGATAGAAGATTTATTTCATACCAGCTATCAAAGTTTTAAGGATTCAAAAGAAGAAGAGGAGGAGGAGGCTCCGAGAACTTATGAAAAAAGTAGTGTTGCAACTGTGTCAGAAAGTGATCATTTCTTTGAAAACTAGCCCATGCAATCTGGCTCCTGTTTAAAGATTATTTTGTGCAGCAAAACTCCGTGATGAAATCGAGCAAACTTTTACATCTGGTTTTACTTTTAGACATATCGACACATTGAAAAGAGTAACTGAAGAAGTTGGTCTGAGCAAAAAAAAAAAATGGATCTTAAACATTGAGAATAACTGTCTTTCCAGCCCCTGTCTGACAAAATCCCAAATGAAGTTTGCCAAAATGTTCCCCATTGTATATAACCATGCGTTCTCTAAGGTCATTACATGGCAGAGACTTAGCACTTGCTCAATTTCTACTTTCCAGCTCATTTCCAAGAAATATTGTAATGTTTTCAAATTAACAGTGTAAAAGCCTGGCCTCGCTTGTTTTGTAAAGCTGATCTTATTCTGCCGGTGACCTGTTTGTGTCATCCTAGTACAGTTGCTGCACAAAGGGTTGGACATCAGAACTGGCAGTCATCGATCTGGTTTTATAAGTGGCACTCTGCAACTGGTGGGGTTTTTAAAGGGGATCTGTTTCCATTCCAAATGTTTAGCTACTGGAAGTTTAATTCACATGATTGACCCGCCCATTAATTGATTCTATGGGTAGTTGATACCATCCGCACAAGGGAGCCTAGTCCAGGAGTGTCAAACTCAAAACTCCCAATTGTTGTCCAGCTGTAACTCTCGTAATTCTCTGCAGCATCTTCCACAATTCCATACCACTTACTTCACTGACTTTTTCGAAGGAGTAAATGATTTGGGAACATTATAATCATACAAATCAAGGTTAATAATCAAAATAAGTAGGCATGTTTTAATTGTAGTCTAAATGTCATCTTGATAGAACTATGAACAGTCTGGGTTTTATCGATCACACCATAGGAACAGCCTTTTGAACTCTTGGTGTTCCTCAAAGACTGCTTAGAGAAGCAATATTCTCATTTGTGGTCTTTGGATGACAGTCTCGTAATATTAGAAATGAGGCTCATCGCCCGAACACAACCATTATGCATTCCTGAGAATATATTTTGCTGTCCTGTATGAAGTTAGGCAGATGTATATCTTTTGTGTACAGTTTACCTGATATATCGTGTTGACCTTAATGCTAATTATCAAACTATAAGTATTTAAGTGTATTAAATACCATTTACAGAAAATATTATCACTTGCATAATTTTTTAGATTTTCTAATATTGCTGCTAGAAACCCAACCATTTATTTAAATACTTAAAGAGACACTGTAGGCATCCAGACCACTTCAGCTAATGGAACGTAAAAACCCAAGGGCAGAGTATAGAATATTTGATAGAGTCCTAACCTCAACATCTGAGAAAATGGATTTAGGGGTGATTATTTCTGATGACTTAAAGGTAGGCAGACAATGTAATAGAGCAGCAGGAAATGCTAGCAGAATGCTTGGTTGTATAGGGAGAGGTATTAGCAGTAGAAAGAGGGAAGTGCTCATGCCATTGTACAGAACACTGGTGAGACCTCACTTGGAGTATTGTACGCAGTACTGTAGACCCTATCTTCAGAAGGATATTGATACCTTAGAGAGAGTTCAAAGAAGGGCTACTAAACTGGTTCATGGATTGCAGGATAAAACTTACCAGGAAAGGTTAAAGGATCTTAACATGTATAGCTTGGTGGAAAGACGAGACGGGGGGATATGATAGAAACATTTAAATACATAAAGGGAATCAACACAGTAAAGGAGGAGACTATATTTAAAAGAAGAAAAACTACCACAACAAGAGGACATAGTCTTAAATTAGAGGGACAAAGGTTTAAATATAATATTCGGAAGTATTACTTTACTGAGAGGGTTGTGGGTGCATGGAATAGCCTTCCAGCTGAAGTGGTAGAGGTTAACACTGTAAAGGAGTTTAAGCATGCGTGGGATAGGCATAAGGCTATCCTAACTATAAGATAAGGCCAGGGACTAATGAGAGTATTAAAAAAAAACTGGGCAGACTTGATGGGCCGAATGGTTCTTATCTGCCGACACATTCTATGTTGAGGTGGTCTGGGTGCTGTGTCCCTTTTGCACCTAATGCTGCAATGTTAAAGAGGGGGCTCCTTAGAAACCTATAGTGCCAGATCCCTTTAAAGGAAAGATGCTTCTGCTTCAGTAAGCATGCACAATAGTTGTTTTTCATATTTCATGAATAAAACTACTGCCATTGTTATACGCATACTCTGGACAAGAATTTAGGAAAATGCTCTGCTTTCCCACTGAAGATGGTGTACTAGTATTGGATTTTAAAAATTTTCAACTCCTTCCTGGTCTGTACAAAGTTCAATACAGCAGCTTCAGATCCTGGTGATTTTCAGCAAAGGTTGGTACATTATTGGTGCTATGTCTTTTTTTTTACATTTCTCAAATTATGTTTTCTGCTGCTATGAACTGGAAGTGGTTGTATACTAATAACTTCTTCTCCTAAGTTGTAATTTCCTCTGACAAATGTTAACAGATGTCACCAAATTCATTTAAAAACAGATTTTGAGTAGCTCAGGCACCTGCGGTTCAGCCCTTTTAGAGATGTCAGAAAAGTGTTGGTTCCCTTTCAGTATAGGTCAGTGATGGCTATTTGGACTACATTTGCCATGATGCTCAGCTAGCTTTTGGACTCTAAAACTAGCTGAGAATCATGGGAAAGGTAGTCCAGAAACAATTGATGGTGTCAAGGGTAGCCATCACTGGTATAGGGGATATGTGTCTGCCTTTTGGGTAGACTTAATCGTCTGAGAGTGTCAGCTGCTCTTAAGCTTAGTGTAGCACCAGTTTGGGCTGACCAAGATAAATGGGTTTGCTGGAGCCAAAATTCATGGCTGTTATTATTTTATCTGTCTGCCCTAATCTATGTCCTCTCACTTCCTCAACACCATTCATGGATTATACATAAATAGAATAAATGGCAGGACCCAGGGCGGCAGCCTGGAATCATCCCCAAGAAGTCTAGAGTGTATTTACCAAATAGTGGTGAATCGAAAAATATCATCTGATGTTTTGGATTTCATTGTTTACTGATTACTATCACATTTTGAATGTGTTCCATTCCACATCTGGAATGACAAAGAACAGCCCTTGGTTTTCACAGTACTGTGCAACAGAACTTCACAAAATAAAACCACTCATGTAATCTGTATAAAAGCCATCTCAAGGTTCTAGAGATAGCTATAAGATGGTTTGTGAGGTCTAGCGAATCATTGGCATGGTTTTACATCATCATGGACTACAGATTCTGCCAGTTATTAAAAAGGCAGATCATGGTTTTAAATCCTGCATTGCCCACAGTATGGCTGAGGCCCTTGAGCTTAACTGAAATCAGTCTCGGGCCACCCAACATGTGTACTCCTTTACTGTGATTTGGGTCCCTGCTATTCAATGTCTCACCACTCAAGGGTTCATTTACTAAACAGTGAAATGAAATGATTGTAATTTTTAGGCCATGAAGAAGCAGTGCTGTTTCACGTTTCTTAAATTTAGTATTTCTCAGCAGCGAAGGACATCTGGGCAAGGCAAGTGCGCTGCTGCTCATTTTACCACAGGAAACTCTTTAATAGTGCTTACTTTTGGAATATTGAAATTACGCTCTAGGGAAATACTCCAAGCACTATAACCACTACACTGTATTGGTTATAGTACCTGGAATGCATTGGCACCATCCTTTGGTAGTTTGTCAAACTATTGCAGAAGTGGTTGACAGCTTATCTAGGTCCTTCGGAAGCCTGCTGCACACTACCTTCCCCTGCAGTTGAAGCTGATGTCTCCATAAAGCTAAGTATGGCTGACCCAGGACCACATTAAATGGCTGCTCAGCTGTCGATCAGCAGTTCTGCTTAGCTCTGAAGAGCTAACTGAATTATCCTAAAGGAGAATCTTGGAAGTAGCGTATGTGGATGCAGGCACAAAGTGTGTTTGAAAAATTTCTTTGCCAGGGCTCTCCTTGAAGACATTTGAATGCCTGGAAATGCAATTGTGTAAGTCAGAGGATCAGGATGCATTTGTAAGTGTCTTTGTAGGCCAGGCATAGTGGCACATTAAAAAGTGCAAGCCTCTCAATTGCCTTGGGCTGTGTGATGCCATCTAGTGCAGACACATGGAATTATTTTATTAAAATATTTTATTTTTTTAAAATAGTTTGTCACTTGTATAATAGTCGCACTCTACCAGATCTGTTTAGAATTTTTTAACATTTAGTAGGTTACTATTTTATAACTGTCTTTCAGTAAATATTCACAAATAATATTAAATTCTAATAACCGTGTTACTGCTGATTAGACACAACGTCTCTAATGTAACACCAAAGTGTGCTTCAGGCAAGAAAAGGTTTGGGAACCAAAGCTTGGGGTTTAAGTATGAGTAAACCCAGAGGTATTGTTAGACCGTAGCTAGGCTGGCAATTCATATAAGGAAAAACATATATATTGAAAAATTTAATATATGCTCATAAGAATGTAGTTGTCCATTTTAGTCCTGGTTTACAGTCTTAAGAGTTCAATGTCAAAGGCATCTCCACAGGAACCACAAATAGGCTTGACAATATTAAATAAAAATGATCACCAGGCAGATCAGAGTTGTTAAGCAAGTCATAAACCCATTTCTCCAGATAACTTGTATACCAGTACATTATAAATAATCCTTCAGCTTTCCTCTTCAGAAGAGATGTAACATTCTAAACCCAGAATTCCTTTCACTCCACCACCAGAAAGGTCACCTTGCTTGCTCTCCAGACTAGGTGCTGAAAGTTCTCCTCTGGGTGCAGGATCTTTGGACAGAAGAATGTCTCTCATGGGTTTTGTTTCACTTCCACCTGCATTGTAAGATGACCTAAGCCAGATATGTTTTGGGTGAGATTTCTCACTATTAAACACAAGAGGTTTATCCTGGTCTGCCAAAACTAGCATTGCACTCTCTACAGTTAATGGTTTCCTCTCTCCATCAGAGGGTGTCTCTTCTGAATCACTCTGGGCCTTATTCGTGCTCTGATTAAGAATTGGTGTGCAAAGCAATTTCGCCCCCGTATGTTCTCCTTGAAAATAGAAAAAAAATAAAAATATATATATAAGTGCTCAGAGTGCATTATTGCTTACATTTTTGGAATGCTAAGAATGCACACTCATATCAACTACACATTTGTGTATTTTTATAACAAATCATATAACAATTATGGAGTGACATCTGTTCAATAAAGTAAACAGTCAAAATTATACATTTCAGTTTATATAAAAGAGTCCATCTAAACAGGTTCAAAATTAAATTGTTTGTGTATTCTAGGATGTTTATATTTTGTATAATTAATTTGAAGCATCACTCAAATTGATTTTTCTGGTCATTGACTGATTAACATTTTCATTGGCCGAAGACCGTATATAACAAGAAGTAAGCCCATCTTGAGTGACTAAATTCTAAAGGCACAAATGAAGGACATTTACACACCACAGGAGTGCTGCACCTTTATTTTCCGTGCGCAGCTGTAGTTGTTAGTAACAGGCTTTTGGCTCCCTCCACAAGAATTTAGAGTTTAGTGAATGCTATTTATTTTCCTTTAGTAAATTTCTTGGTTAAAGGATGTTCAAATTAATGGGGAAAAAAATGAAATATGCATCAACTGAGTTGGTTGTGGAGTCTAAATGAATTTCAATAAATCAGCTGCTGAAACCTAAGGTTCTGTTAACGTTCATTATATCATTGCAGATTTGTAAGGGAATAGTTGTACTGTAGAGACTTAGTTACAGTACCGGATTCTAGCCAAGATGGCAGCTTTCCATCAGCAGCTCTTTTTCTTGAGTAGCCTCGCAGCTTCCAGGGGTGCTCCTTGCATGAAGGATCCAACTTACGGAGCTTCCAGAGAAAACTCTGATACTCCTTCCTCAAAGTCTCGATCTTGTCTTGGAATTCTTGGATCTTCCGCTCTGAGTAGTGCGACAACTGTGATTGCTACAAAAAAAAAAAAATGACATTGTGGGATGCTTAGTTTTCGCATTTGCAAGAAATGTCTATGTGTAAGATTCTGATACAAGTGATACATTAAACTCTGGTAACTGAATAACAGTTCTGCCATTGACACCATATAGTAAAGATTAAGGACTGGTGAATCTAGTTTGGTCAAGATAGTGTAACAGACTGAGAAAAGATGGAAAGAAGGGGAATGGAGCCAGAGTGTTACACCTCTCCTGATGGGGGATAACCCCTGTGGGAATAGATAAGAAGATGGAGAGGGTAACCTTAACTTATAGATGATCACAAAATCAGAAAATGTATATAAAACCAAATATTTAATAGGTAATTTTAAAAGTCCCAATCAGACAAAAAAAAAAAAAAAAAAAAAAAAACACAAGACAAGACAAACAACACTCGATATTTGTACTATACGTGAAAAAGTGAAAAGTTAAAAGGACACGCAAACAGATGAACAGAAAAAGGAGTAAACGTGTGGCAGGTAGCCTGCATAATCATACTGCAAAAGTAAAGTGAATCCAGTAAGCATGAAAATAAAACAAACAAAAAAAAAAGATAGAAAGAAGTATAACCAAATGTTAGAGTGGCTGGGTTTAAAAGGGGTACTCCCATGGTATTGAGTAAATTATTTTCAGCAGGTTGAACAGTTTTCTGCCTCCACCCCATGTGATACATATGGCCCCTCTTCACAGATATTCATAAAGCGGAGGTTCCCATTCAGGCTTAGCCACTACTTGAATTTGTTGGCTTACACTTAGTTTCACTCTAATGACAGAAGACCAGAAGTGTGAGCGTGAGGAGTCGAGGACCCAGGTTAATGTCAAACTGTGTGAAAGTTTAATTCCTTAATGTAGGACAGGGCCAGAGGAACCTTCTAGTGAGTAACTGGATAAACACAATTATCTGACACGGGATTAAAGGCACACATCTTGTCTGAGCACCACCATGGTAATACATGCATATCTGCTGGCACATTCAAATCATTGAACACAGGCCAGGATCCATACAAAATGTTACAGGTTTAATTCTACCTCGAGGAAAGGGATATATTGAGAGTATAAAACAGTAATTCTTTTATTATTTCAAGCATTACTATGCATTCACAAACAGTGGCGGATCCAGAGCCTGATCTCGGGAGGGGCACTTGAAGATTATTTAAAAAAAATAATCCTAGCACAATAACCACTACAGCTCAGTGTAGTAGTTATGGTGCCAGTAGTGCCAGGATCCCACCCCAGAGTAAGTAGTCATACCGTTTAAGAACAGTTTGACAACTTACCTGGGGTCTGCTGGGATATAGGGCATAGGAGAAGTGGTGTGTGTTAGGGGTGAAGTGTGTGTGAAAGGTGCAGTGTGTGTGAGCGGTGAAGTGAGTTTGAGTGTGTAAGGGTGGCAGTGTGTGTGTTAGGGGGCAGTGTGTGTATGGGGGCACTGTATGTCTGTGTGGGGCAGTGTGTGTATGGGGGGCACTGTGTGTATGTGTTTGGGGCAATGTGTGTAGGGCACTGTGTGTGTATAGGTGTGCAGTGTGTGCGGGGCAGTATGTGTATGGGGCAGTGTGTATGGGGACAGTGTTGTATGGGGGCAGTGTTGTATGGGGGCAGTGTTGTATGGGGGCAGTGTTGTATGGGGGCAGTGTTGTTTGTGGGCAGTGTGTGTATGGGGGGCAGTGTGTGTATGGGGGGGCAGTGTGTGTATGGGGGGGCAGTGTGTGTATGGGGGGGCAGTGTGTGTATGGGGGGGCAGTGTGTGTAGTGTTTGTATGTGGGGCAGTGTTTGTGGGTCAGTGTGTATATGGGGGCAGTGTTTGTGTGTACGGGGGCAGTGTTTGTGTGTACGGGGGCAGTGTTTGTGTGTACGGGGGCAGTGTTTGTGTGTACGGGGGCAGTGTTTGTGTGTACGGGGGCAGTGTTTGTGTGTATGGGGTCAGTGTGTGTATGGGGTCAGTGTGTGTAGTGTGTGTATGGGGTCAGTGTGTGTAGTGTGTGTATGGGGTCAGTGTGTGTATGGGGTCAGTGTGTGTAGTGTGTGTATGGGGTCAGTGTGTGTGTGGGGGTCAGTGTGTGTATGGGGTCAGTGTGTGTAGTGTGTGTGTGGGGTCAGTGTGTGTATGGGGTCAGTGTGTGTAGTGTGTGTGTGGGGTCAGTGTGTGTATGGGGTCAGTGTGTGTAGTGTGTGTGTGGGGTCAGTGTGTGTATGGGGTCAGTGTGTGTAGTGTGTGTATGGGGTCAGTGTGTGTATGGGGTCAGTGTGTGTAGTGTGTGTATGGGGTCAGTGTGTGTATGGGCTCAGTGTGTGTATGGGCTCAGTGTGTGTAGTGTGTGTATGGGCTCAGTGTGTGTAGTGTGTGTATGGGCTCAGTGTGTGTAGTGTGTGTATGGGCTCAGTGTGTGTAGTGTGTGTATGGGCTCAGTGTGTGTATGGGCTCAGTGTGTGTAGTGTGTGTATGGGCTCAGTGTGTGTAGTGTGTGTATGGGCTCAGTGTGTGTAGTGTGTGTATGGGCTCAGTGTGTGTAGTGTGTGTATGGGCTCAGTGTGTGTATGGGGTCAGTGTGTGTAGTGTGTGTATGGGGTCAGTGTGTGTAGTGTGTGTATGGGCTCAGTGTGTGTATGGGGTCAGTGTGTGTATGGGGTCAGTGTGTGTAGTGTGTGTATGGGCTCAGTGTGTGTATGGGGTCAGTGTGTGTAGTGTGTGTATGGGGTCAGTGTGTTTAGTGTGTGTATGAGGTCAGTGTGTGTATGGGGTCAGTGTGTGTATGGGGTCAGTGTGTGTATGGGGTCAGTGTGTGTATGGGGTCAGTGTGTGTAGTGTGTGTATGGGGTCAGTGTGTGTAGTGTGTGTATGGGGTCAGTGTGTGTAGTGTGTGTATGGGGTCAGTGTGTGTATGGGGTCAGTGTGTGTAGTGTGTGTATGGGGTCAGTGTGTGTAGTGTGTGTATGGGGTCAGTGTGTGTATGGGGTCAGTGTGTGTAGTGTGTGTATGGGGTCAGTGTGTGTATGGGGTCAGTGTGTGTAGTGTGTGTATGGGGTCAGTGTGTGTATGGGGGCAGTGTATGTGGGGCAAAGGGGAGGAGGGAAGGGAGGCTTTTTAATAAAAAAAAAAAAAAAAATGTATTTAATAAAATATATTTATGTCCCCCCTCCCTTCTTACCTTTATTGAGGAGGAGGGGGGATATTTCTGGATCCCTGGTGGTCCCAGTGGGGAATCCCTGGTGGTCCAGTGGTTCCAGTGAACTCTAGCCCGCGCTCCAGGGCTAGAGTTCACTCTCGCGAGATTTGGAGCGTTGCCGTGGTAACCGCGGCAACGCTCCAAATCTCGCGAGAGGAGGACCCGGAGGAGCTGCGCTGGTAACAGCTCCCGGGTCCTCTCTCCCTCCCCTTCCGGTCGGCTGTCAGTAATGTGCCTGCGGACCGGGGAGGGAGATCACTGATCTCCCTCCCCGGTCCGCAGGCACATTGCAGTGCAGGGCTGGCGCTTGGGCAATGCCAGCCCTGCACTAGCCGGCAGGGGAGAATCTCGGGGGGGGCAATTGCCCCGTTGCCCCCCCCCCCTGGATCCGCCAATGTTCACAAATCAAGACATTGATGGGCTCCTACTCACACACACTTTCTATCAATCTATCTATACATACTGGTCTCAGCCTAGAAATTATAACAAACAGAAAGAAAAAAACATTTTTTTGCAAACAAGCCAAAAAGAAAAATTTTACTTATTTTTTACATCAAATCTATCTGGTCTAAGTGGATTTAGACCAGGCTTCCCCAAACTCCGGCCCTCCAGATGTTGCTGAACCACAACTCCCATGATTCTCAGCCTATTTCATTCATAGAATCATGGGAGTTGTAGTTCAGCAACATCTGGAGGGCTGGAGTTTGGGGAAGATTGATTTAGACTATAGTTTACAGTGTAAACACATGGTCTGCACGAGAACCTATTTAAAGGGAAACTCCAGTGATTGTTTTCCTGGCACTGCAGGTCCCCTCTCCCTCCCACCCCCCAATCCCCGGTTGCTGAAGGGGTGAAAACCCCTTCAGTGACTTACCTGAGGCAGCGACGATGTCCCTCGTCGCTGCTTCCTCCTCCGCCGCCGCTCCTCTTCTGCATTGCGTCGGCCGGTGGGCGAGACTGATCCCACCCACCGGCCGGGGAGCGCATTAGCGCTCCCCAGAGGAAAGCATTGAAAATGCATTTCAATGCTTTCCTATGGGGAAATGAGCGACGCTGGAGGTCCTGACATAGCGTGAGGACATCCAGCGACGCTCTAGCATAGGTTTCCTGGGCTAGAAACCAGGAAGTGCCCTCTAGTGGCTGCCTAGTAGAGGTGGAGTAAACCCTGCAATGTAATTATTGCAGTTTATAAAAAAAAAAAAAAAAACTGCAATACTTACACTTGCAGGCTTAAGGGTAGTGGGAGTTGGCACCCAGACCACTCCAATGGGCAGAAGTGGTCCCTTTAAGAATTGGTTGATAAATGTGTATACAATTATTTAAAATACCATGTACTCAAAATTAAAATTTTACCTATTAATTTTCTCATATAAAACCAGAATAGAACATTTTACATTCCATTTTCCCCCAACTTTACCAGTGGAGTTTGCGGTCACATATAGCATATATAAATGAAATCATAATTCTGATACTTGTGTTTGAAAGGATTACCTGACTACTATGGACTTACTTCCAAATAGTAGTTTATCTCACTTTTAATGCTTGGTATCCATTTCTTAACATTGGAAGCTGTATTCAAGGCAGACTGCAAAATAAATGCAAACAGTTAAAACTGAAGAGTGAGTGTGAGTGTGAGTGTGAGTGTGTGTGTATTTTTATTTTTTATTTTTTTTAATACAGAGCACAATTTTATTTTAATGTTTTAATGTCAAGTATGAATGAATTGCATGACATGTAATGTATGTATACCAAAATAATAAAACTTTGGGGTTGATTCATGAAGCAATGAGCTGTAGTGATTTGAAACCCAAAATTGCAGCATTGTATATTTCTTCTCTTAAACAAAAACATTACTGAACTCAAGGTCTATATGCTTAGAAAGAGGTGTGCCAAAAAAAAAAAAAAGGTGGAGCCCCAGATGTTGTACAATTCCAATTCCCATGATGCTTTGTCATTCTAAAGGCATGCAAAGCATCATGTAAGCTCTAGTTCTAAGGCACCTCTGGAGGGCTTATTATTTAGGATGGTTTTGCAAATTATAAACAATCACTGAATAATGCATTAAAAAGGGATGATGGTGGATTCCTGGACTGAAGTATCTATTTTAAATGCAATGCCAGCAGGGTAATTAACAAAGCACAGAATTTTAACAAATTACTTCCAAATTGCAAACTTAGAAGAAAATAACCAAACTGCAGCTATAGCCAAATGGGGGAATTACCCCAATTTAGTTATTTTAACCTCAATGTCTCCATTCAGTTTTAATTTGCTTCATTAACACTCCAAGTGCAGCAATGTGAGTTTGTATGGAACACATTTTTAAATGCCCAGAAAAGCATCCTACAAGCTATGACCCTGGATTTCCCCAATACATTGTAACTCACCAGTCTGGGTCTGCTATGGTTTACATCTCTGATTCTTCCCTCTGTCAAAGGAGTAAAAACAAATCTAATTAGGTTTCTTCATTGTCCTTACAAATTATTAAATAAAAACCCATTGACATTGTGCTATAGGTGATAGAAAGACTAGAGTCTAAAACTGAGGATAAGAGAACCTTCTCTCTCTTTCTGGAGCCACAGTCTGTTCAGCTTGCCCAGCTGCTTCTCCTCATTTCTGGCCATGTTGTCTTCTACTTCCTGGGTCGTGACGTCACTTGATCACATGACATAAGATGTTGCCCATGGTGAATATGATCAGCTGACTTTCATCGTCCAATCAAATGGTAGAGAAAACAGCGACCTGTGCATGTGTATATGTGTGTATAGCAAGCAGCTACCTGTGTGCTTGCATCCTGCCTGTCTATCATTACATGATAATAAATAATTATATACACATTTATGGATATTGGGGGGAGGGGTTGTGTTCCAGGGTTCTCCAAATTCTGACCCTCCAGATGTTGTAGAACTGCAGCTACATTTTTCAGATTCTCTAACTATTTCACTCAAAGCATCATGGGAGTTGTAGTTCAGCAGCATCCGGAGGGCCAGATTTTGGAGAAACCTGTGTTAAAACTATTATGTTTATTCAGTATAGTGTGGATTTCCTGGAATTAAAGTAACACTCCGGCCAAAACAGGCAGAACTGAAAATATAGATCACTTTTAGATTTTTCTACTATTTAGCTATTTTAACCTAAATTTAGAAGTTTACTTTGAAATACCAGAAATTCACAGGTTTGTAAATAACCCCATACGGATTGCACTTAATATTTTTTTTTTAATGTGCAGGCAGAGGCGTAACTAGAAACCACGGGAGCCGGTGCAAAAAATGTCCTGTACCCCCACTCTCCCCATACGTCTAACCCCCCACCCCCTATTCCCCCACTCCATACGTGTCCCCCCCCCCCCCCACATGCAGACAAACAGATACAAACGCAGATACACTCACAGACATATATACATGTAGAAACACACATACATACAGACACACATACATACATACAGACACATACAGAGACCCAAACATACAGACATACATACACACACAGACATATACATACATACAGACATACAAACACACACATACATACAGACACACACATACACACAGTGACACATACAGACACACACACAGATATACTGATAAAGACATTATCTATCACACACACACACAAACTGTTAAAAAAAAAAATAGTGTCTTAACTGGGGTCCAGTGGCTGCCTCATGCTGATGGGAGTCAGAGCTCCCACTCTGACTCCCTCCTCTCCTCCTGCACGGCGCTCTGCTGGCTGGGATGAAGTAATGGCTTCCTCCCAGCTCTGACATCCTCACTGGGGCCCGGTCACGCTCTTAAACCAGGCCCTAGGAAATCCATTGCCATCGATGGCCCCAGGAGGGCTCCTTCAATGTAACCCTGGCAGTTACATTCCTAATGTGAAATCAACAACATATAATCATAGATCTTTCTTAGGGATAACCTATTTGATTTTTCAGCTGCGTACACACCTGCACACCGAGCCCCCTGGTATGACGGGCCCGGTCGCAGCTGCGACCCCTGTGGCCGCGGTAGTTCCGCCAGTGTGTGCAGGTGTGTACGCAGCTGAAAAATCAAATAGGTTATCCTTAAGAAAGATCCATGATTATATGTCGTTGATTTCACATTAGGAGTGTTTGATTTCCACATAATAGGGACATATACAGACTTGGGGATAGAAGAATAGGGGCGTATACAAACATAGGGGCATATACAAACTGGGGAGATAGGAGAATAGGGACATGTACAAACTGGAGAGATAGGAGACTAGGGACATATACAAACTGGGGAGATAGGAGAATAGGGACATGTACAAAATGGGGAGATAGGAGAATAGGGACATGTACAAACTGGGGAGATAGGAGAATAGGGACATGTACAAAATGGGGAGATAGGAGAATAGGGACATGTACAAACTAGAGAGATAGGAGACTAGGGACATATACAAACTGGGGAGATAGGAGAATAGGGACAAATACAAACTGGGGGGGGTAGAAGAATAAGGGTACAAACAAACTGGGGGAATAGGAAAACAGGGGCATATACAAACTGGAGAGATAGGAGACTAGGGACATGTACAAACTGGGGAGATAGGAGAATAGGGACATGTACAAAATGGGGAGATAGGAGAATAGGGGCATATACAAACTGGGGAGATAGGAGAATAGGGACATGTACAAAATGGGGAGATAGGGGGAATAGGGACATGTACAAACTGGAGAGATAGGAGACTAGGGACATATACAAACTGGGGAGAAAGGAGAATAGGGACAAATACAAACTGGGGGGGGGTAGAAGAATAAGGGTACAAACAAACTGGGGGAATAGGAAAACAGGGGCATATACAAGCTGGAGAGATAGGAGACTAGGGACATGTACAAACTGGGGAGATAGGAGAATAGGGACATGTACAAAATGGGGAGATAGGAGAATAGGGACATATACAAACTGGAGAGATAGGAGACTAGGGACATATACAAACTGGGGAGATAGGAGAATAGGGACATGTACAAAATGGGGAGATAGGAGAATAGGGACATGTACAAAATGGGGAGATAGGAGAATAGGGACATATACAAACTTAGGAAAAGTGGATTAGAGGAATATTCAAATGGGGATAGGGGAATAATGTTTCTTAAAACTGGGGAGATAGCTGAAGAGAGGTCCTGTATACATAAACTGGGTAATAGGGACTAGTAAAACTGGGGAGAATTTGGGTATTCACTAGGAGATAAGGCATATACAGTGGGGGTATAGGGGAGTAGGGTCTTGTAAAACTGGAGTAATGAAGAATAAGGACATACACAACCTGAGTTGATAAAAGAATAGGGATAATTAAATATTTATCACAAGGCAAAGGGTAATAGGCGCTCGCTATAGTAAGTGGTGGGCAGGCAGCGGTGTACAAAACAAGGATTCCCAAAACCTTGTAAGTGAGAGTAGAAATCGAAAAAAGGGGAGTGTATACCGCGCCTAGAGGTATTCGTGTAAACAATTATAAAAAATTATACATACATATAGTCGATGGAGATTTTGACAATAGTTGGTAACCTCAAAATAAAAAGCAAAACATAATAGTGCAATACAGTAAATAAACAAGAAAGGTCAGATAAAGCTATACACAGTCCACTCACATGGGGATGAGCTATAACAGAGCTCAGCTGTGATGCGCCTGGACGGTATAATCCCCGTCTCGGGATATATGGTGGTATAACTTCAGGGATTTTCCAAGGTGCAGTGGTGCGTAGATCATAAAATCCAAAGATAAAAATATGGCAGCATATGGTGAAGTAAGTACTGGTGAAGTAGTAACAAGTATAAAAGGTATTGTACTTACAATTTCTAGAGCATGTAACCTGCTCTAGTTTGGACAGCCTAGGTGGTATAATCCCCACCAAGGATATGCAGGATCCAGGGAGTAGAAGGTGATAATAATAACGATATATATAAAAGTATAATAAAAGAAGTACTTTAATATATAAAACAAACAAGTATAATAACAAGTATAAAAAGTCCACTTTACGCGTTTCGCCTCACAGGGCTTCTTCAGAAGTGTGGAGAATCTCCTTCATGGATCCGTTTTTATATGGCTGTCAATTTAGGAAAAGTTAGTTGGTGGTATAGTGGTTTCTAGTTCCGGATTATCTGTCCTGGAACGCTCATTTCCGTTTCCGGGTTGTGTCTATGGAACGCAGGAGTCGCCAGAGTGATGACGCGGCACTCGCGTCGAACCGGAAATGACGTGGTAGGTGCGTCATTCCGGAATATTAGCCAGAATGATCGTGACGCTCAAGTGGAACGCACGCAACGTCCGAAAACAGCGTGCGTTGCGTTCCAGAGCGTCTATATGCAAATAGCTGCAATAGAAAAGATAAATATGGGCACAGTAGTCTGAGTATATAACCGCCATATTGGTTATGGGCATTTACATTTCAACGATTGTAACATAAGTGTGAACACAATATCAGAACAATATAAAGACAACATAAAGGTGGGGTACTTTCAGCCTCAGGGGTAATTAGATATACATATACAAATCAATATATAATGTAGCAAATTGAATGAAGAGCTACAATTGATTATAATAGATGCAATAAAAACGTAAAGATATAAATATTCTGCATGAGGCACAGAAAAAAAATATATATTGTATAAATAAATGAAAATATATTATCATACATTAAATTTCATACATAGCATAATTTAGAGGTCAAAGTACTCCTGTATTATATTTTTACAGGTAGGGGTATATATATATAGAACCAAAAACATGCAGAGCAAGTGGGTATATAGAGGGGTGTTGATAAGTGTAAAAAAGATCGAATGAAATGAAGAAAATCTTAAAAAATAAATAAATAAACGAATTAAAATTAAAAAATAACATAAAAAGATAATAATAAAACACATAATATTAATTGGATAAAGGAAGCAGCTCTATGGGCAGATTAAAAAACCAAAAAGGGCTAATAAGAAAGAGCTAATAAAAATATATATAGAAAAAAATATATAATCATAAAAAATTATAGAGATCAAAATCTGCATTCAGCCCTTTAGGATGTAGGGTGTCGAGCTGGTATACCCACTTCATTTCTATCTGGCCGATCTTTTTGACAATATCCCCTCCCCTCCAATGTTTATTGACTACAGCTATACCAGTAAAAGAAAGGTGCTTGGGGTCGTTGTTGTGTAAGCAGAAATGTGTGGGTACAGAGTGGGTTTTTAAACCTTTTTCGACATTTCTGCAATGCTCTGCTATTCTTATTTTCAAGGGTCTAATAGTTCTGCCCACATACTGGAGGCCACACGGGCACTCCAGTAGGTAAATGACATTTTTACTGTTGCATGTAATGACGTCCTTTATATTATATTTCTTGCCTGTATGGTTAGATTTAAATTCTGTCAACATTCTTTTTGTTTTTTTAGTTTTCTTGCACGCTATGCAACAATTGCATTTGTAAAAACCTTTGTTGTCCATAAAATTATTAGTTTTATTTGGACTATTCTTTGAGAAATTCTTAGTTAAATGCATCTTTAAATTTGGAGCACCTCTAAAAACTATTTTCGGTTTATCTGGGATTATTTTTCCCAGAATTTCATCTTCTTTTAGTAAGTGCCAGTGCTTGGTTAAAATTTTTTTCAGTTGTTTGTTTTTGTTATTGTAATCTAAAACAATTGGTAGGGTAAAATCTGGATTTCCCTGGTTTGGCAGGGGTTTTAATTTATGTATTAGCTGGTTTCTATATTCTATATACCCACTTGCTCTGCATGTTTTTGGTTTTATATATATACCCCTACCTGTAAAAATATAATACAGGAGTACTTTGACCTCTAAATTATGCTATGTATGAAATTTAATGTATGATAATATATTTTCATTTATTTATACAATATATATTTTTTTTCTGTGCCTCATGCAGAATATTTATATCTTTACGTTTTTATTGCTATCTATTATAATCAATTGTAGCTCTTCATTCAATTTGCTACATTATATATTGATTTGTATATGTATATCTAATTACCCCTGAGGCTGAAAGTACCCCACCTTTATGTTGTCTTTATATTGTTCTGATATTGTGTTCACACTTATGTTACAATCGTTGAAATGTAAATGCCCATAACCAATATGGCGGTTATATACTCAGACTACTGTGCCCATATTTATCTTTTCTATTGCAGCTATTTGCATATAGACGCTCTGGAACGCAACGCACGCTGTTTTCGGACGTTGCGTGCGTTCCACTTGAGCGTCACGATCATTCTGGCCAATATTCCGGAATGACGCACCTACCACGTCATTTCCGGTTCGACGCGAGTGCCGCGTCATCACTCTGGCGACTCCTGCGTTCCATAGACACAACCCGGAAACGGAAATGAGCGTTCCAGGACAGATAATCCGGAACTAGAAACCACTATACCACCAACTAACTTTTCCTAAATTGACAGCCATATAAAAACGGATCCATGAAGGAGATTCTCCACACTTCTGAAGAAGCCCTGTGAGGCGAAACGCGTAAAGTGGACTTTTTATACTTGTTATTATACTTGTTTGTTTTATATATTAAAGTACTTCTTTTATTATACTTTTATATATATCGTTATTATTATCACCTTCTACTCCCTGGATCCTGCATATCCTTGGTGGGGATTATACCACCTAGGCTGTCCAAACTAGAGCAGGTTACATGCTCTAGAAATTGTAAGTACAATACCTTTTATACTTGTTACTACTTCACCAGTACTTACTTCACCATATGCTGCCATATTTTTATCTTTGGATTTTATGATCTACGCACCACTGCACCTTGGAAAATCCCTGAAGTTATACCACCATATATCCCGAGACGGGGATTATACCGTCCAGGCGCATCACAGCTGAGCTCTGTTATAGCTCATCCCCATGTGAGTGGACTGTGTATAGCTTTATCTGACCTTTCTTGTTTATTTACTGTATTGCACTATTATGTTTTGCTTTTTATTTTGAGGTTACCAACTATTGTCAAAATCTCCATCGACTATATGTATGTATAATTTTTTATAATTGTTTACACGAATACCTCTAGGCGCGGTATACACTCCCCTTTTTTCGATTTCTACTCTCACTTACAAGGTTTTGGGAATCCTTGTTTTGTACACCGCTGCCTGCCCACCACTTACTATAGCGAGCGCCTATTACCCTTTGCCTTGTGACCATTATACATTCCCTAGATAGGTTGCCCTATAGTATTTTCTCTAATATGACTCTGTTTGAATATCGAGATAATTATACCATCAATATTAATGATGTTTTTAACGAGCTAGAAGAACCGAATATCAATGAACCGTTAATTATTTTTGACAATCTACCCGAACTACTTAAGGAACTAGAATTTACATTAACAAAAGAAATGAAGTTAAGGTGGGAGATAGCCACATTAACTAAATATATAGAAGAAAAAATCACCCCAAGAGGTCTGAGACTCTTTAAAATGCCTACATCAGACACCGATAATACAAACTTCATGGAAGAATGGTATAACCACCTGGAGTTCTGTACTTTCGGTCTGATGAGAAGTCTCATAAAAGTTAAAAGTGAGAAACTCTCCACACTAGACAAAAAAATAAACACGCTAAGGGAACAGCTAATCCCGTTTGGTGATACAGAAGAATTTTATAATTCATCACAAAAAATCAAAAAAAATGTAGAAAAAATTGAAACAGACACAAGAAGGATAAAAATTCAAAAATTTAATCGAGACAGATATGACTATGCACACAAACAAGTCCGCACTTATAACACAAAAAAACCCAACACACAAAATAGATGGAAAAATGCTGAAATGCACACCAACACTAACACACGTGTAAGTCACCAATTTAGACCTAAAAGGTTTCAGAGTAAAGAATTTCACGAGAAAAAATACTCTCACAATTATAGGCACAGATCACCAATTAAATCTCCTGGAAGATATAACACGAGATATGATAAAACTCACACCAAATATCACCAAAACACTTATAAAACATATGACACCAAACCCATTCATCCCTTAGAAAAAACTGGAGACCAAGCCAAACACAAATATACCACACACCACGACGCTCTTGACTCTCCTCTCATAGTGAGACCTAAAACACATAGGTACACTTATATACCAGACTCTCCGAAACCTCAGCGCACTACCAAACACTCTTGGGAAAATCCAAAAAAATTCTATAAAAGACAAGAAGAGACAAAACAACTATCCCCACATGACTTAACTAGAAACAACAGATATCATGCTTTATCCTTTTGTGAACAGTTCGACGAAACTTCTTTTTTAGAGATTGCATCCAACCGAGAGAGACAAACCCATCGCCTCAGCATCTCCCCTATAAAAAACCGCAAGAGAGACTTAGAGGAAGGAGGTCAGGAAAAAGACAACAAAAAAGGAAGATTAGAAAGCTTTTAAACCCTAAATCACCATCAGCCCCTACAGGCATTTTCAACCTGTCTGATAAAACATTAAATACCACAGAGATCAATATTTTAAAAAGAGGCCTCAAGTTTGCCCCAACCCGAGATTTTAGCTCATTTCTTACATATATAGATGTAAACAAGTTTGTTAGAAATGCCACTTTAAAACGTTTTTATCTTAGTAAATCTAATGATCACCAATCAACTAACACAAATATTACAAACCTCAAAAAATACAGATGCAGTGAACTTAAGAACAAATCCACATTTTACCCCGCATATTTTAAATCTAGTGCTCTCGATATATTTGAAAAAAAGGTATGCAAAGAAATAAAAACCCTAGATACTAAACCCAAAAACAACACATCAAATCTAAACAGAAGAGAAATGAAAGTTTTAAAAGATCTATATAATGATACTTCCATTGTAATCAAACCCGCCGATAAAGGCGGAGGTCTTGTAATCCAATCAAAAGATAAATATGAAACAGAAGCTTTAAGACAACTAAATGATTGTAACACATACGCTAAATTAAATAGTGACCCCACAACAGACATAAAGAATAAACTAAATGTATTTCTAAAAAAAGGTAAAGATATGGGGATCCTAAGTGACAAAGAGTACCACTACATTAACAATCCATTTCCTAAGATTCCGGTTATATACTTCCTGCCAAAGATCCACAAAAACTTGAATAACCCTCCTGGCCGTCCCATTGTATCCGGCATAGGATCACCCCTCTCAAACCTTTCTGAATACATTGACATTATGTTACAACCGTATGTAAAACAAACCAAATCGTATCTAAAAGATACAATAGACCTTTTAAAAAAATTGGAAAATGTCACCTGGGAGACAGATTACACTATGATCACCTGTGATGTACAATCTCTGTATACTATTATAAAACATGACAGAGGTTGTAAAGCTATTAGATCTATTCTGGAAAGGGATGAATCCATGCCCCAAGAACATACAGAATTTTTAATAGAAGGCATAGACTTGATTTTAAAGCACAACTACTTCTGGTTCAAAGACGGTTTTTATTTGCAAAATACGGGAACAGCTATGGGTACCAGGTTTGCACCCAGTTATGCCAACCTCTATATGGCGGAGTGGGAAGACCAGTCCGTTTGGAGGGGGCATGACTGGGTGGAGTGCCTGGTATCCTACTCCCGGTATATAGATGATCTGTTTTTTATCTGGAAGGGATCTGAGAGCTCAGCCAAAGATTTTATTTCGTTTTTAAATAGGAATGAAGATGGTATTATTTTAACTGCAGATTTTAGCAATTCGAAGGTTACTTTTTTTGGATTTAAATATTTACATTAAGAACAATAAAATACACACAAAAACTCATTTTAAAGATGTTAATGTGAATAACTATATAAGTACAGACAGTTGCCACAACAAGATATGGTTGGATAGCATCCCCAAAAGCCAAATTATGAGACTCAAAAGAAATTGCTCAGAGACACTAACTTTTCTGGAGCAAGCAAACACACTAAAAGAAAGTTTTACACAAAAGGGATACGATGCAAAAAATATAGACCTAACAATTAAGAAAACAGCTGCAATAGATAGAAACCAGCTAATACATAAATTAAAACCCCTGCCAAACCAGGGAAATCCAGATTTTACCCTACCAATTGTTTTAGATTACAATAACAAAAACAAACAACTGAAAAATTTTTTAACCAAGCACTGGCACTTACTAAAAGAAGATGAAATTCTGGGAAAAATAATCCCAGATAAACCGAAAATAGTTTTTAGAGGTGCTCCAAATTTAAAGATGCATTTAACTAAGAATTTCTCAAAGAATAGTCCAAATAAAACTAATAATTTTATGGACAACAAAGGTTTTTACAAATGCAATTGTTGCATAGCGTGCAAGAAAACTAAAAAAACAAAAAGAATGTTGACAGAATTTAAATCTAACCATACAGGCAAGAAATATAATATAAAGGACGTCATTACATGCAACAGTAAAAATGTCATTTACCTACTGGAGTGCCCGTGTGGCCTCCAGTATGTGGGCAGAACTATTAGACCCTTGAAAATAAGAATAGCAGAGCATTGCAGAAATGTCGAAAAAGGTTTAAAAACCCACTCTGTACCCACACATTTCTGCTTACACAACAACGACCCCAAGCACCTTTCTTTTACTGGTATAGCTGTAGTCAATAAACATTGGAGGGGAGGGGATATTGTCAAAAAGATCGGCCAGATAGAAATGAAGTGGGTATACCAGCTCGACACCCTACATCCTAAAGGGCTGAATGCAGATTTTGATCTCTATAATTTTTTATGATTATATATTTTTTTCTATATATATTTTTATTAGCTCTTTCTTATTAGCCCTTTTTGGTTTTTTAATCTGCCCATAGAGCTGCTTCCTTTATCCAATTAATATTATGTGTTTTATTATTATCTTTTTATGTTATTTTTTAATTTTAATTTGTTTATTTATTTATTTTTTAAGATTTTCTTCATTTCATTCGATCTTTTTTACACTTATCAACACCCCTCTATATACCCACTTGCTCTGCATGTTTTTGGTTTTATATATATACCCCTACCTGTAAAAATATAATACAGGAGTACTTTGACCTCTAAATTATGCTATGTATGAAATTTAATGTATGATAATATATTTTCATTTATTTATACAATATATATTTTTTTTCTGTGCCTCATGCAGAATATTTATATCTTTACGTTTTTATTGCATCTATTATAATCAATTGTAGCTCTTCATTCAATTTGCTACATTATATATTGATTTGTATATGTATATCTAATTACCCCTGAGGCTGAAAGTACCCCACCTTTATGTTGTCTTTATATTGTTCTGATATTGTGTTCACACTTATATTACAATCGTTGAAATGTAAATGCCCATAACCAATATGGCGGTTATATACTCAGACTACTGTGCCCATATTTATCTTTTCTATTGCAGCTATTTGCATATAGACGCTCTGGAACGCAACGCACGCTGTTTTCGGACGTTGCGTGCGTTCCACTTGAGCGTCACGATCATTCTGGCCAATATTCCGGAATGACGCACCTACCACGTCATTTCCGGTTCGACGCGAGTGCCGCGTCATCACTCTGGCGACTCCTGCGTTCCATAGACACAACCCGGAAACGGAAATGAGCGTTCCAGGACAGATAATCCGGAACTAGAAACCACTATACCACCAACTAACTTTTCCTAAATTGACAGCCATATAAAAACGGATCCATGAAGGAGATTCTCCACACTTCTGAAGAAGCCCTGTGAGGCGAAACGCGTAAAGTGGACTTTTTATACTTGTTATTATACTTGTTTGTTTTATATATTAAAGTACTTCTTTTATTATACTTTTATATATATCGTTATTATTATCACCTTCTACTCCCTGGATCCTGCATATCCTTGGTGGGGATTATACCACCTAGGCTGTCCAAACTAGAGCAGGTTACATGCTCTAGAAATTGTAAGTACAATACCTTTTATACTTGTTACTACTTCACCAGTACTTACTTCACCATATGCTGCCATATTTTTATCTTTGGATTTTATGATCTACGCACCACTGCACCTTGGAAAATCCCTGAAGTTATACCACCATATATCCCGAGACGGGGATTATACCGTCCAGGCGCATCACAGCTGAGCTCTGTTATAGCTCATCCCCATGTGAGTGGACTGTGTATAGCTTTATCTGACCTTTCTTGTTTATTTACTGTATTGCACTATTATGTTTTGCTTTTTATTTTGAGGTTACCAACTATTGTCAAAATCTCCATCGACTATATGTATGTATAATTTTTTATAATTGTTTACACGAATACCTCTAGGCGCGGTATACACTCCCCTTTTTTCAATTAAATATTTATGTTGTTGGTGAGGGGCCGGGCATTGGGCAGAAAAAAATCTCTAGGTCAGATCTTTAAAATCGTGAACAAATCTAATAGAATTTCTTTCAGGATTGTTCACATGAACTTTCAGAGCAAATGGGAGACTTAAATGGCTATGAACAAAGCCTCTGTGTTTTTAGTGTGAAAACAATTTAAAATTTGATTTGTGGTTGATGTCATTTTCTGTTTTTAGCTGAAGTTTCCAGTGGGAATTGCACAAAGAAAAGAGTAGGTTTCAACAGAAAACAGAGCCATGTCCAAGCCGTGTTGGAAACCTCCCAGACCCACAGAGCTGGACTGAAATAGAACTATGTTAGCACCAGAGGAAAGTGCAACGGGCTGGAAAGAACTTAGAACAATAAAAATGGATTGCAAAGTTGTGGCTATAGCTGTGTTTTTTTGTTTGTTTGTTTGTTTTTTTGTTTGTTTGTTTGTTTGTTAGTCAGTTGGGCTATTTTTATGTAATTTTGCAATTTGGTTTTCAATTCACTGCAGTTCAGAATTTCTAAATCTATGGATAATATAAAGGAATGTTGCAAATCCAGCCTGTAAAAGCTACAACTCCCTAAAGCTTAAAGGGACACCATAGTCACTGGAACGCCAACAATGTGGTGTGTATAGTGTGTCCCTGCAGGCTATTTAATGTAAACACTGCCTTTTCAGGAAAAAGGCAATGTTTATATTGCTGCCTAGGAACACCTCTAGTGTCAGTCACTCAGACAGCCACTAGGTGTGCTTCCTGGATCAGTGCTGCATGATGTGCAGCATTGACATTTAGTATCTCCACACTCTGCATAGAGGCGCTGTGTGTGTCAGTGTTTCTGTAAGAGTTTGTCTGTGTATCTGCATGGGTGTCAGTTTGTGCCCCTGTGTGTCTATGTTTTTATTTGTATGTGTGTCATTGTATGTATCTGTGTGTGAATCTATGTGTCATTGTGTATATAGTAGAGGGTTGGTCCTATGATAAGTGACAGCGCAGGGGATAACCCTAGATAGATAAATACAAGAGGAGAGAGAGGAGGCTGTCTCTAGATAGTGTGTAAGAAAATCATAAAAAAAAATATGGTTTAATTCAGAAATGCTAAAGACACACACAATGACTGACGAAGTTGCTAGTCACTACTGTCTCAGTAATGGATACCTGAGGCAGACACGGTGGCTGCAACTAGACGAACTACGTGAAGGTGGGTACAAACGGGAAGACAATAAACAAAACGTAAATGGACAGAGACAGGGCAAGAACCACACTAAAATAGTAAATAGGTCCCCACAGCAGGAATGGTACAGTGCATACGATATTATTGCCCTATTCTGGTTAACTGGCAACATATCAATTCTATTGATAATACCATTAACCCTACACCAGTGGCCAGACACATCAGGAATTTCCATGATGGCAAACCTGAAAATCTCAAGTTCCAGGCAATAGAAAAACTATCGCCCAATCCAAGAAAAGGAAATTTTAATAAAACACTACTACAAAAAGAATCCAAATGGATCTATCTCTTTAAAACTTTGGCTCCATCGGGACTGAATGAAGAATTTAACTACACCGCATTCATTCACCGATGACGAGCACTCTATACCCTATCCACGATGTATTAGCACTTATGTTGCATGTACACCACTTGAATACTTCTTAGCTAAAATTATCTATTAAGACACACCCTTAATGATATACCCTTCCTTTATGACCAACCACCAAATATTGTGACCCATATACTATGTATTTTAATCGCTACTATATACATCACCCGTATTGCTGATCCACCATGCCATAAACTTAACCAATTGGCAAATATTATGAGGGACTTCTCCTTATTTAGATCTTTGTCCCTGCACTGATGGGAACTATTATATATCTCCCACTATCTAAGATTATCGTCACCATCAAGTGTTATCATTCAGGGTACATTATCCCCAAATTATGAGGATGAACCATCTCCCCCTTCCCTACCTAATCAGCATGACTCTGGGTGTTACTTTTAGAACATATTAGTTGAACATTACGGGGCATCATTTAGTCAGCGCAGTCTGACTCGAAATGATTGCGTTCAGCCACCGTACGTCTCACTACTGACAATGACGTCACACTCTTTGGTCCAATAAGGAAAATAGGCGGCTTATTTAAACTCGCCTCGATCGGGAAGCCGGTTCCCCCTGAAGAGCCTGTGTTTGGTGAAACGCGCGTCGGGGCTCGATAATCGATCCGGTGTTACTAACTCTATATGATTGTTCGTGTGACCTTACACGCTAAACTTCACAGTACCTTAGCCACTAGCGCTCGGTTACACCGAGGATCATTGGACTCTGACCATAGTTTCCACTCAGCATCCCAGTTTGCTAATCTCTACGGTTAGAGCTAGGTGCCCACGAAGGCACAGCTTAGAATAGCCGTTAATAGGAAGCAGAGCTTTGCTAACGATTTAGGTGCCCACGAAGGCACAGGATATCTCTGGTTAACTCTTTGATTATTCAGGTGCTCATCATAGGCACAGTTTAGAACAGCCGATTTCAGGTAGCACAGCTCTGCTAACCACATAGGTGCCCACGAAGGCACAGGATTTCTCTGCTACATTTACTCCGACCATTATTTAGGTGCTTATGTAGGCACAGTGTATCTAGTACTACCATAGCCTTACCAGAAGCTAGGTGCCCTTGAAGGCACAGATTAGGATATTAGTGCAGATTATACTGGAACCACTAGCACCCAGGTTGGATACTTTTATACAGACATAGGATTTCTCTGCTACATTTACTCCGACCATTATTTAGGTGCTTATGTAGGCACAGGATATCTAGTACTACCATAGCCTTACCAGAAGCTATGTGCCCTTGAAGGCACAGATCAGGATATTAGTACAGATTATACTGTAACCACTAGCACCTAGGTTGGATACTTTTATACAGACACTATTCTTGGTTATATGTACTTCACTAGATTTATACTAGGATGCTGACCTACTACTATATCCTCCACTAATATAGGGGCGCCGGAGTATATTACAAGCGTTACTTTCCCTGTGAGGATACAAGTTAAAAACTTTTATATGCTGTATAGGGCACCAACCCACGATTAAGTTCCCACCCACTACCCGGAATTGACTAACGATTTCCCCTATTCTTCCTGAGAGAAGGGGCATTTCTGGCACATTGTAGCCATACTGTGATTTTCATCTGAGATTTTAGTTACTTTGCACCCATACTTTACGATCTTGCCAGTTAACCAGAATAGGGCAATAATATCGTATGCACTGTACCATTCCTGCTGTGGGGACCTATTTACTATTTTAGTGTGGTTCTTGCCCTGTCTCTGTCCATTTACGTTTTGTTTATTGTCTTCCCGTTTGTACCCACCTTCACGTAGTTCGTCTAGTTGCAGCCACCGTGTCTGCCTCAGGTATCCATTACTGAGACAGTAGTGACTAGCAACTTCGTCAGTCATTGTGTGTGTCTTTAGCATTTCTGAATTAAACCATATTTTTTTTTAATGATTTTCTTACACACTATCTAGAGACAGCCTCCTCTCTCTCCTCTTGTATGTGTCATTGTGTGTACATGTGTACATGCGCCAGTGTCCTCTCTATGTTAGTTCCGCCACTGTTTACCAATAGTCATTGTTCTGAATGCACACATACACTTATTGTACAGTGGGTAGACAAAATAATGGAAACCCCTAATCAATATATTTAAATAAAATGAGGACTGGTGCCATCATATGCCTTCATGAATGGTTAGCACTTGAAAGGTTCCTAGATATGAAAATTATTTTGTATTTAGTTATTTATGTTTATTTACATGTTGCTGATTACTTTTCAAAGAAATACAACATACGTATATGGAAATTATTGTAAAACATTACGATCAAGTTTTTTAAGTGTATTTAATTGGATGTTCTATTTTGTTACAATAAGGTAATTAACATTATATAATATTCTATTAATATAAAAACTGATTTCTCCCCTCTCTAATAGTAGACAATAAAAAGAAAATATGTAAAAATAATAAAATTACAAAAACAAGTTTCAATTCATTAATGAACTCTCTGAAGACAAAACAAAGAAACATGAACTAAATGAGAAATATTTATCCAAATTACAAATGTATTAAACAACTGATCACATAGCAGCTTGTAATAACATGTACTGATACATCTGAAAAGGAAACATTAAGGACCATCTCATTGTAAAGGGTAGGGTGCAATGAGTCTTAAGGTGAAATTCTTTAGCATCTTGAGGGCAGTTGCGGGTATCAGTAATGCCCTGGGTAGAGCCTTCGGGTTGGTCAAACTGCTCAAAAACATAATTATTTTGGTTAATGGAAGATATAATGTGTCCGCTAGCAGATGGTAGCTGGACAATCTTTTTTAAATCAGGAATATCCAGGGCAGGAATTAGTTTAATATAACCCTGCTTTATACATTTTCTGAAAGAAGATTAATCAGAAATACATTCACCCCTTCTATCTAATATTAGACCCAAATATTCCTTATGGGTCAGGTGACTGCTGGAAGACATAATTCCTAACATGCAGCAGAGGGTTTCAAATGATGGACTCTCAGGGCGTGCCATGTTTAAATCCATACCCTTTCTATTGGTTCCCAGTTAAATGGGACATCAAGCCCATATTTGTAGCTTCCAGAATTAAAGAATTACATATGAATTAGAACTGAGGGTGCTGTTTTAAATGGCCACTGTCCTTTAATCCTTTAAAGGGACACTATAGTCACCTGAACAACTTTAGCTTAATGAAACAGTTTTGGTGTGTAGAACATGCCCCTGCAGCCTCACTGCTCAATCCTCTGCCATTTAGGAGTTAAATCCCTTTGTTTATGAACCCTAGTCACACCTCCCTGCATGTTACTTGCACAGCCTTCCATAAACACTTCCTGTAAAGAGAGCCATATTTAGACTTTCTTTATTGCAAGTTCTGTTTAATTAAGATTTTCTTATCCCCTGCTATGTTAATAGCTTGCTAGACCCTGCAAGAGCCTCCTGTATGTGATTAAAGTTCAATTTAGAGATTGAGATACAATTATTTAAGGTAAATTACATCTGTTTGAAAGTGAAACCAGTTTTTTTCCATGTAGGCTCTGTCAATCATAGCCAGGGGTGGTGTGGCTAGGGCTGCATAAACAGAAACAAAGTGATTTAACTCCTAAATGACAGTGAATTGAGCAGTGAAATTGCAGGGGAATGATCTATACACTAAAACTGCTTTATTTAGCTAAAGTAATTTAGGTGACTATAGTGTTCCTTTAAGAAATTCTATGCTGTTATAATCTGGATGTTAAAGATGCAGTTTGTTCCATTATATTTTCCTAGTTTAAAAAAAAAAAAATCTCACAAAACCAACATTTCTTAAGGGGCATATTAATTAACCATTTACCGGTACCTTCTCTCCTACATAGTAATTAATACCGACCACACGTCCCAATCGCCCTCGCTAACCCTGCTGCACATTCTCCTCAATATATACTTTTTATAATTGTTCTGTATAGCTAGCATTTTCATCTTTGCCTTTTATTTAAATGTGTCCCACTTCCTGCACAGTGTGTTTCAGCAATGACCCTCTTCTCCCTCCCCCCATTACTTGTCAAACTTGCTTGATAGCAATTACAATATAACGACTTGTTTACACGTTGTACAGCACTGCCGAATATGCTGGAACATTCGTAATAAATAAAATACCAGGGATCACGGAATAGGTGAGTCTCAGGCTATATAAGCCCACGTTATTGAAGAAATAAGACTTAATCTTAAATCTACGATTAAGTCTTCTTTATTTTTTGCTTTAGGCAGCCATGGTCAGCTATGCTTTGTGATTATTGGGATTGTATCCTCTGATCCTTCAATAAAGTGGGCTTACGTAGCCATAAGGTCTCGTCTACACTATGAGTGCTGAGTTTTTTTCTCTTAAAGTAGCTCAGATTTGAGCTCTGTTTGGGGGTGTGGGATCCCTGTTTGTTTAAGTTACACTCCAAGTACCATAACCACTACAGCTCTGTAGTGGTTATGATGTCAGGAGTTTCCTAGTGCCCTCCTGCCCCCCAATGTAAATAGTCAAAACATTTGCAAATGGATTGGCAACCTAACTGGGCTTTGCAGCCATCGCTTAATTTCACAAGGAGCTTGCATTACATTTCCTGAGCTAAACCCTACCATGACGCAGGGCCAGCTCACTGGATGAGATCTGTTTGCTCTCAGAGAATGAGCTAAACCCTGCGCCATGGAGCTTTGCTCAATGCAGAGAGCTTCATAGAGCAGGCAACCAGACCCAGAGGCCACAGGTAAGTGGTCAAGCAAGTTGCAACCACTTTGACTACCTACAATGGGGGGGGGGCACCAAGAAACTCCTGGCACCATAACCACTACTGTGTGCTGTAGTGGTTATGGTGCTTAAAGTGTTCCTTTCAACATCGAAAGATGAGGTATACATTTGTTCATCTTGACCTGTTTGAATATACCCAAATCTCTAATAGTTATGTCTATATATATATATATATATATATATGTCTGTGTGTATATAAAGTTATAGTTGGGGGAGATTTCTTTGGGGGGGTGGGGGGTTGCAAAGCCCAGAAACCTTTAATTGAGATATAATATTCCAACCGGCTAAAACTAATCACTGAACAATTTATAACCCACAAATACAACACCTGTCAATCTTTGTTGCCACTACAGTACAACTCCCACCAGTCAGTAATTTGGCCACACTAGAGCCTTTATATATTGAATATTCTGAGCAATGTGCTGCTTAATCTGCCGGAACACTAATTATGAAGTGATTGTGCAGAATGTAGCCAAACCAATTCTAATTCTGCCAGGGGTATTCAGTTTGAAATGTTAGGAAATTCAAAGTGAACTTAAACATTTTTTGGACAAAATAGCAGAATGGAAAAAATTCTAAGTTGGACAGGGTTTCCAGTTTCTTTTTGTAGCCTATAATCTGAAATTCTCAACAATTCACAGTTTAGTGAATAACCCTTGGGGAGATGAGGGACATGCAGTAGTGACAGGGCACAGATCTTAATTCCAGCTTCATCTTTAGTGCATGGTCTTAAAGACCCACCATGTTTCTGGGACATATTTCATGTCTGCGCTATTGGGTGGTATATAAAAAGTAAAGAATTTGTATGATGGAAGGAGGAAATTAATGAAATAATCAAGTCAGTTTCATTGGGATCCTTCCTTGACAAACTAATTATTTCCATTCTGCATATTTCATGGCAGCACTTTTCATACGTCACCCAATATCACGGAGATCTAGAATATATCCCAAAAATATATGTACGCTAACCATCAGCCACCAGAAAGAAAATCATGTCTGAAGTGTTTTAGCAGGGATCATACGAATTTCCTCTACACTTGTAATCAAAGGTTCTATTTGATTAAGTGCATTTTCTTTTTCAGAAAAGTTGTGATGTGCTGGTGACCATCAGTATTTTCAGATTCTGCTACTTGGAGAGGTGTTTTCTTGAGGCTGTTGGTAGCCTGCAAATTGGCTTTTTCTCCTTGCGCCCAGCCCACCAGAGTTTGCACCGAGGTGAAGTGTCCGGCCTTGCAGGCGCAGTGCAACGGCGTGTCTCTGTTGCTGTCTAGAGGGTTTATGGCTGCGCCGTTACTTAGAAGCATATTGATGACATCACTGTGGCCGTGCTCAGCCGCCTGATGCAAAGGAGTTTTCCGCCACACATTTTTATCATCCACATTCTTGCTTTTTCCAGCTTCCAGGAGAGCCCTCACCGTGTCCGTACTGCCTGCAACCGCAGCATAGTGAAGGGGTGTGCAACCATCCATATCTTTAGCTGCAAACCTGCCATGGTTTTTTAACATAGCTTCCACCATCTCAGCTTCTCCAAGGGTTGCTGCAAAGTGAAGAGGGGTCTTTTTATCTTTATCGGCAGCGTTAGGGTCTGCCTTGTTGTTTAGAAGCAACTGCACCATAGCTGCCCCCCCTCCTTCAGTGGCAAGATGTAAGGGTGTCCTTGAAATCTTATCTTTAACATTAACTTTGGCTTTGTGGTGTAGAAGACGTTGTGCAAGATCAAGGTTTCCCCTCTGGCTTGCAATATGCAAAGGAGTCACTAATTCCTTTGTTACGACATTCACATCAGCTCCAGCCTCAATTAAAATATCAATCAGTTCTTGCCTGTTATGAAAAGCAGCGACATGAATTGGAGTCTGGTCTCCAGGGCCTGTGATATTAATATTTATTCCTTTACGTATGAGTAGTTTCGTGATTGAAACATCTCCTCCTTGAACCGCCAGATGTAAGGCTGTGTTCAGATTCGGCGTTCTAACATCAAGATCCGCTCCTTTTTCAATGACAGCCTGGGCTGCTTCTGATTTTCCTAATTCTGCGGCAAGCAACAATGGTGTGTAGTTCAGGTCATTTGTAGCATTGACATCTGTTCCCTTATCAATTAAAGCATTGATTATACCATACAGATTCAGCTTGACGGCTTTGAACATTGCCGATATCATGGTGTCGGGAGACAATCCTTTAGAATATTCTAGTAATAACCCAAAAATCTTTTCATTGTTGGTCTTAAAGGCAATATCAATAATGTTGGAATCTATCGAAGCTCCGTGTTCTAATAATACTTTAACCGTGGCTTCATGCTCACTGGAAACAGCGTGAAACAAAGCAGTCTGGTTTTTCTCATCTGTGGCGTCCACCTGGGCACCATTTGTTAAAAGCATCGTCACCAGTTTGCTATCGTCTTTGATTGCGGCCATGTGTAAAAAGTTGCGCCTATTTTTATAACGCTTAGCTTCTTCCTCCAGAAAGACTTGCAATACTTTTTGGTGGTTGTTTTGTGCAGCCAAGTGAACAGGGGTTTGTTTGCCGTCA
Source organism: Pelobates fuscus (assembly GCF_036172605.1). Lineage (NCBI taxonomy): Eukaryota > Metazoa > Chordata > Amphibia > Anura > Pelobatidae > Pelobates > Pelobates fuscus. The sequence goes on from NC_086323.1 coordinate 44,674,093, forward strand.
TCAAAGTTGTAAATATTAGCACCAGCCTTAAGCAATAACTTGACAGCCTCTACATGTCCGTTCTCTGCCGCTCTGTGCAACGGTGTCCTATTATTATTGTCTCTGGCTTCTACTTTAGCCCCTTTGCTGATTAAAAATTCTATCACTGGGACATGTCCACTGGCCGCAGCGACATGGAGAAGGGTCTCGCCTGAAGAATTCACAGCATTGACATTTGAACCCTTTAATATTTCCTCCAAAAGTGAGAGATTCCCCTTTACAGCAGCATCAAACATACTAAGAGAACCCGTTTTTGTGGTGGGTTCTTTGGGAGACTGGGGCAAACTTCTTGGCTTTTCTTTAGGACGTGGAACCTCTGATACTTTCTCTGGAACCTTTTTAATTTTGGGCAGAGTCTCCTTGTAAGCTGGTTTCACCACCTTTTCGATAACAGGCCTTTTAAGGTCTTCTTTGTCCCTTTCAAGCAAATATCCCACGAGTTGCCTTTTGCCATCCCCAACATAATCATTCACGTTGCTGACATATTGCTTAACACTGTTATATATTTCTGGCTCAATCAACTTAAGACAAGGATAGAAAAAGAGTCGACAGGCCCGCTCACCTTTAGACACCAGAATATCAAGCATCCGTGAGTTTTTCTCTGTCCTGGTTCGGTAATAAGACATGGCCACTTTTTTATCCATTGGGAATAACCCATTGTCCACTAACCAGTTCAGGAGAAGATCTGGATTCTTAATACCTTCAACAAGTTCCTCTTTTTTGTTCTTTAACACCTCAATAGCGTAAGGATTTATAAAAAGATTGGTGGACTGGATTGCTGGCAAATGTGTTACAGCAATGGTGCTCATTTTCAAAGAAGAATGTTCCTTCTGGCTCACAGTCATAGGAGATCTTCATCTACATTTGCTTAATCTCATTGAGAAAGTCTTTTTTAGAAGCTGATAGTCCCATTAATTTCTCAGTCATGGTTAAATCCACCAAAATACTCCATTATTCAGAGAAAAGTGCTGCTTTACATACTCAGTAGGTCTCCCCAGCTAGTCAGGAGTCTTTTGTTAAAAGGAAGCTGTTTGTTTGCTCCTGCTGGGAGAACACTAACTTTGTCAAGATTAACAAACAAAAATCAACACCTTAGTAACTGTTGCTGTGAATATAACAGCTTTGTAAATGCCTCTCCCAGTGCAAAGCTTTGCAGGGATGTTTCAGCAAACTCCGACAAACAGGTTTACAGTTCAATCAGACTGGCTGTAGTTTAGTAGCTGTCTGCCCACTTCTAACCCTCCGCAGGGGTCCCACGTCATCCCATGGACACAAAGCAGCAACATGTCTGGCTAGCTAGTGAATCTCATCCTCTAAAAACTATCCAGGATATGTAAAATGTTAGAACTCATTTAGTTCATTTAAGAATTTCACTTAGTTAATTAGCATTGTTAACCTCTCTATTACAATTATTCTTACTTATGAAGTACCAACTTATTCTACAGCACTGTACAATAGACGGATGAGATGTGTTAGTTAATTCACTTAGACAGCTTTGACTCACATGTGTTCAGGGCCCTGCTCAAACAAACTAACAATCCAAATGATCTGACAAAGGTGTAAAAGAATCCTATTATATTCGGACAAACATGTTATATTAGTTTAACACAGCACAGAATGCCAAAGGGGTTATTTCACGGCAAACACTTATATTTAAAGGGACACTATAGTCACCTGAACAACTTTAGCTTAATGAAGCAGTTTAGGTGTATAGAACATGCCCCTGCAGTCTCACTGCTCAATCCTCTGCCATCTAGAAGTTAAATCCCTTTGTTTATGAACCCTAGTCACACCTCCCTGCATGTGACTTGCACAGCCTTCCATAAATACTTCCTGTAAAGAGAGCCCTATTTAGGCTTTCTTTATTGCAAGTTCTGTTTAATTAAGATTTTCTTATCCCCTGTTATGTTAATAGCTTGCTAGACCCTGCAAGAGCCTCCTGTATGTGATTAGAGTTCAATTTAGAGATTGAGATACAATTATTTAAGGTAAATTACATCTGTTTGAAAGTGAAACCATTTTTTTTTTCATGCAGGCTCTGTCAATCATAGCCAGGGGAGGTGTGGCTAAGGTTGCATAAACAGAAACAAAGTGATTTAACTCCTAAATGACAGTGAATTGAGCAGTAAAATTGCAGGGGAATGATCTATACACTAAAACTGCTTTATTTAGCTAAAGTAATTTAGGTGACTATAGTGTTCCTTTAAAGTAATCAGTTAGCTCCTCCCATTCAAATCTTATGGCATAATTACCAAGACCAAATAGGATAGATTGTATAATCCTGTAATCCACTCCTGGTTAACCCATTCGTGACCAGGTTATATTAACACACATGACCACCAGGATCTGGGGAAGGGGAGGGGGGCGTTCTGAAAACACAGTTAATGAAAAATAATTGATTGTGAGTTATTATATTACAGAAATAATAATTGATTGAGTTATATTATTGTAAGAATGCAAGGGGCTGGGATATGCACGTGTACACATTATTAAGAGTGAAGGGGTACAGCTGGGCTGAATAAGAGACCATCATCTACCCTAACACCAAAACAGCTGGTTACACAACGTTTGAACACCTTGGTAAAGGAGGAGACTATGTTTAAAAGCAGGGCTCGAGTCCTGCAGGAACGCATGGGAACGGCGTTCCTGCACTTTTTCCAAAGCAGGAACGCCGTTCCCGCTAGTAATCCTGCAGGATCTGCCCTGATACCTGAACACAGGGGCCCAGCACACCCTGTGTTCCCTCTCCAGCTCTGTCTCACATTCACGAGACCCGCGGCTGTCAGAGCGTCGCCACGGGTTACCATGGCAACGCTACGCACAGCATGCAGACGAGTCTCGGGAGAGTTAGACAGAACTGGAGAGGGAACACAGAGTGTGCTGGGCCCCCATGTGCAGCGTCTGGCTCCCTCCACCGGACCATCAGGAGATCTCCCCCCCTCCCTGACAAGGTAAATAGCAGGGAGGAGGGAATAAAATAACAAATATAAACACATACATTGAAAAAAAATGCTTTCTCTCCTAACACGCACACACGCAGCACACACACACATCATCCAGCACACACACACATCATCCAGCACACGCGCACACACACACACATCATCCAGCACACGCGCACACACACACATCATCCAGCACACGCACGCACACACACACACATCATCCAGCACACACACACACCTCATCACACATCACACACACATCATCCAGGACACACACATCATCCAGCACACACATCATCCAGCACACACACTGCATTCATTATACACATACTACACTCATTATACACAATTTGCACTTACTACAAACACACTACATTCATTATACACACTCTGCACTCATTACAAACACACTACATTCACTATACACACTCTGCACTCACTACACACTCTCTGCACTCTCTATACACTCTCTGCACTCACTACAAACACACAACATTCACTGCACACACTGCATTCATTATACACACTCTGCACTTGCTACAAACACACTGCATTCATTATACACACTCTGCACTTGCTACAAACACACTGCATTCATTATACACACTCTGCACTCATTACAAACACACTACATTCATTATACATACTCTGCACTTATTACAAACACACTACATTCATTATACACACTCTGCACTCACCACACACACACACTACATTCAATATACATACTCTGCATTCACTACACACACACTACATTCATTATACACTCTGCACTCATTATAAACACACTACATTTATTATACATACTCTGCACTCGTTACAAACACACTACATTCATTGTACACACTCTGCACTCACCACACACACACTACATTCATTATACACACTCTGCACTTACTATAAACACACTGCATTCATTATACATACTGTGCATTCAGTACAAACACACTACATTTATTATACATACTCTGCACTGCACTATATGCATAGAAGTGTAAATTTGTGTTTGTTTGTTTTTTTTAGGGGAGGAATCTTGGGTGAGTTCCCACACTTTTTTTCTCCAGGACTTGACCCCTGTTTAAAAGAAGAAAAACTACCACAGCAAGAGGACATAGTCTTATATTAGAGGGGTAATGGTTTAAAAATAATATCAGGAAGTATTACTTTACTGAGAGGGCCAACACAGCACTTTTTAGGAGTTTTTTTATTTTTTTTATTTATATAAATGGAAAAGTGTGATCTATGGTGTAAAGCGGGTCTGTCACTTTCAGGGGTCTTTGCATATTAATCGAGAACCCTCAAAGGTGACATCTCCGCTTAGTGTGCATGACGGAAGGTAGGTAGATATACTTACCAGCTGCAGCTAGTAGACCTGAAGGCTGCCACTCTCCTGCACCCAAAAGGTTCAGAAACAGGAAGATGGCTAAAATATGTCAATTCTGACCTGTTTGTGTGTGTATGTCAGTGTGTGTATGAGTGTGTATTTATGTGTGTCAATGTGTGTATCTGTGTGTGAGCCTCAATATGTATGTACATCTGTGTGTCAATGGGTATCTGTGTCAGTGTGTGGTCCTGTGTGTGTGTGGCGTTGTATGTGTTAATGTTCATACATCCCAGCATTCAAACACCAACGCTGCACACAAACACATCCATGCATTGATATACCAACACTACAGTCAAAGCACTCCTGCAATCAAACACCAAAATACAAACACACCCTTGTATTAAAATGCCAACATTATGTCCAAAAACACTCCTCCATTTAAATGCCAACACCACAAATACATCTCTGCATTCAATCACCAACACAACACACAGATACATGCCTGCACTTAAACACCAAGACTACATACAAATACACCCCTTCAATCAAACACCAGTACCTTGTATTAAAATTACAATGGTATATAAAAAATACACCCCTGCATTCAGACTCCAACACGACATATAAACACATTCCAGCAATCAAATGCAAAAACTACACACAAGTACACCACTGCTTTCAGATGGCGACACTACTCACAATTACACCACTACATTCAGGGCTGGTTAAGACTGTTTTGTGCCATAGGGAAGACCAGCTATGTGCACCCACTGAAAACAAAATTGCCAATTTGTGTGTCTCTTTCTTCCCCAAGCCTCTTTGTGTTTCTGTTTTTCCAACTCCTTTGAGTGTCTCTTTTTCCTCTTCTCCAGCCCCTCTATGTTTCTCTTCCCCAACACCTTTGTGGTTTCTTTCTCCCTCCCAGCCCCTCTCTGTGTCTCTTCCCACTCATCTCCTTTCTCCTTCCAGCTCCTTTGTGTGTCTCTTTCTCCCCCAGCCCCATTTTGTGTGTCTGGGCACACACCTTTGTGGGTCTATTTCTCCCCTCAGCCCCTCTGTGTGTCTTGTCTCCCTGCTTCTTTGTGTCTCTTTCTCTTCCCCAGACCCTTTGTGTGTCTCTTTCTCCCAATCCGTATTTGTGTCTCTCTTCACACTAGCTGATGTGGTTTGCTTTTTTGCCCCCCCCCTCACCCCCCCGCCCCCCCGCCCATCTCTGTCTCTCTTTGTCTTACCATCACTCTATGTGTCTCTTTATCCTACTATCCCTCTTTGTGTCTCTTTGAACCACACAGCCCCTCTGTGTTTTCTTTTGTGTTACCCCAGACCTCTGTGTGTCTCTTTCTCCCCCAGTCAAAAATAATTCCACTATCCATGCCTAGTCTTGAGGTATAAGGTGGAAGGTAGACCTGTTGGCTTAAAAGCCAAAGAAGAACCTTGTAGGAGATTTAAAGAAAAATAAAAAGGAAAAAAAACACACTTTCTTTTATCCTATATCTATGTCCCTTATAAATTAAGCCAATACAAAGTAATTATATCGTGTGATCCATATCATTCAATCCAATAAAAACATTTTTTTCTTTATCAAATAGAAAAAGTAACCTTGTAAATCAACCTTGTGCAGAGTGAATTTCAGTTCAAAACCTTGTGAATCACTTATAGCATGTGGAAGAAGAAGAAAATGATTAATTTGTGTGTGAATTAAAAGGAATCTGATACGGACAAAGTGGCTGAAATTAATTTGTGATCACCTAATTTTCCCGTGTGCTATATATGAACATTCAGTAACCATCATCCAATTTTTGAAAATATTAAAACAATTTCGATAACATACTGCTTGTTTGACTCTGCAAAACAGTCCAATTGCTCCAATAATATTTATAAATATTATAAATAATATATTATTTGTCCTTTAAAAGTATTTGATGGTCGCACATCCTGAACTGCTGCTAGGACATGTTTGTTTATGTTTTGTTTTATTGCTTTTTTAAACCCTTCATAAAATGTACTTTTTTTGCCACAACTAAAGCTTAAAGGTTGAAAAGCTCTCAGACCTGCCTTGCATAGTTTTCATGAATGTCCACTAGGTGTCACTGTTTGCTCATTAAACATGAGATATTTTGCGCTGTCTTAGTAAATTCTATTCTGTTTGGCAACTGCTGTGACCAAAGCCTGTGTTTCACTACAGTGATAACTATTTTGTTTCTAGGCTTCACGACGAAAGATAAAATAGGATAAAACTGGGATATATTGCCAATAACTGAAACCCTTTGAGTGCCAAACACTTCTGCACATCCCATAGGAGAGTGTAGCCTGTACATTAACAGTTAAACTTTTTTGATGCCAAATATACTATATAGTAGTGATATATTTGTCTATTTCAGTCTTCTCGGCTCCTTTAATTCCCCACGCTTCCATATATTTTTGGTCATAATAATCGTGGCACAAATTACCATAGGTTGGTCTGCACTATGATTACTAAGCACTATTAGAAGAGCGACCCAGTGGGCATATATATATCCATGTGTATTGATTCATTGGAGGATTCCACATATTGCACTTCTGTGTTCCGGCTCTGATACGGGATCATTTTTCGAATGTATGTAACATTCTTCATAATCTGTATTTTGGACTTGGTATAGTTCAATAAAAATGTAAAATGTTTGTGATGTGCTATATTTTAGTTTCACGTACCTAGCTAAATAATTAAACCTTGTTGAAGAATATTGCATGGTTTGTCTAGTTATTTGTTTATTTATTTATGTCACTAAATCCATATCTACTTTCTGTATTCCTGCCAGTCTCTCTAAATTAACCACCTCAGTCTCTCTAAACCATTTCTCTTGTTTTTTTTATTTTTTTTTGGGGGGGGGGGGAGGGGGGGGGTTTAAAACGCTCACTGCCTCTCTTAACCAGGGATCTCAGCTTAAAATATCACTAGGATCCGCAAGACAGAATACATTTCGTACAGTTCTAGCACAAATTCAAGAACATATTTCATGTTACTGTGTATTTTGATTATGTAAAAGCTGAAATACATTTCAGCGGAATCTTATATCTGTGGAGCTCTGTGATATCATCATACAAAGAATATATGTGTGAATATTATACGAGCTCTGTGATACCATTGAGCAAAGCACATATGTGTGAACTTTATAGCTGTGAAACACAGTTATACTATGAAGACAACATGTCCCTGTGAGTTTTATTGCTGTGGAGCTCTGTGATATCATCATGCAAAACATATCACAATCGGGATTATTTACTAAAGTTACAATTCACAGTAGGCCAAAGTATCTGCACTTGAAGCATAGCTGACTGATTTTTCCAACTCTTCTATTCTGGCCTTAAAGGAGCACTATAGTGTCAGGAAAACAAACTCGTTTTCCTGGCACTATGTGGTTATTAGGTCCCCCCCCCCTCAGGGCCCCCCTCCCGCTGGACTGAATGGGTTAAAACCCCTTCAGCCACTTACCTTAATCCAGCGTGGGGCTCCCTCTGTGCTGGGGAACTCTCCTTCCCCTGCCGACGGCAGCTCCAAATGCGCATGCGCAGCAAGAGCCACACGTTCATTCAAACCACCCATAGGAAAGCATTACTCAATGCTTTTCTATGGACATCCAGCCTGTCCTCAATGCGATTTTCACATAAGAATCGCGTAAGCGAATCGCGTAAGCGCCTCTAGCGGCTGTCAAGGAGACAGCCACTAGAGACTGGATTAACTCACAATGTAAACATAGCAGTTTCTCTGAAACTGCTATGTTTACAGCAGGCAGGGTAAAAAAAATGGGGAGCTGGCACTCAGACCACTGCATTGAGCTGAAGTGGTCTGGGTGCCTATAGTGGTCCTTTAAGTGTGCAGTTAATTTTGAATTCACTAGTAAATAAGTTAACCCTTAGCGTTTTATTGCTGTGTCTCTGTGATAAAATCAAAGAAAACACATCAATGTGAGTTTTGTGCTTTGGAGATAGGTGATGCTATCATACTAACCACATCACTGAATTTTTGGGATGTGAGTTCTTGAGTTCTGGATCTCTCACACATAACCACTTTTTACTTATAATAATGATTCATACTCAGGGCTGGACTGGGAAAAAAGTTTAATAAAAAGGGCAGAGCACCACAAGCCATTTGCCAAGTTTGTCCAATTTCCAGATATACTCATGAAATACAAAGATACATTCATAACATACACACCAAAATACACACAGATACACTTTCAGACAAGCACACACAGTTGTGCTCAGAAGTTTGCATACCTTTGGAAAATCGGTAATATTTGTACCATTTTTAAAGAAAACATGAGTGAGCAGGCAAAACGCATTTCTTTTATCTCTTATGAGATTCATATTCAACTGTAGGTTATAACAGAATGGCACAATCATAAAACCAAACATGGCAACAAAGAAAAAAACAAAATGACCCCTGTTCAAAAGTCGGCATACCCTTAGTTTTTAATACGGTGTATTGCCCCCTTAAGCCTCAATGACAGCTTGCAGTCTTTTGTAATAGTTGCTTATGAGGCCCCTAATTCTTGCAGGTGGTATAGCTGCCCATTCGTCTTGGTAAAATACCTCCAGTTAATGCAAAGTCTTTGATAGTCTTGCATGAACCACACGTTTGAGATCTCTCCAGAGTGTCTCTATGATATTAAGGTCAGGAATTTGTGATGGCCACTCTATTCTGCTGTAACCACTGGAGGGTCAACCTGGCCTTTTGTCATGCTGTAAAGTCCAAGAGCATCCCATGTGCAGCTTTCGTGCAGAAGAACGCAAATTGTCTGCCAGTATTTTCTGATAACATGCTTCACAAGATCCCCGGTGCCTTTAGAGCTCACACACCCCTAAAACATAATTGAGCCACCACCATGCGTCACAGTGGGGATGGTATTCTTTTCACTATAGGCCTTGTGGACCCCTCTTCAAACATAGCGCTTATGGTTGTGACCATAAAGCTCTATTTTGGTTTCGTCACTCCAAATCACAGTGTGCCAGAAGCTGTGAGGCGTGTCAAGGTGTTGTCAGGCATATTATGTTTGTGGCATTGGCGCAGTAAAGGCCTCTTTCTGGCAACTCGACCATGCAGCTTATTTTTGTTTAAGTATCGTCGTATTGTGCTCCTTGAAACAACCATAACATCTTTTCCCAGAGCAGCCTGTATTTCTCCTGAGGTTACCTGTGGGTTTTTCTTTGTATCCCGAACAATTCTTCTAGCAGTGGTGGCTGAAATCTCTCTTGGTTTACCTGACCTTGGTTTGGTATTAAGAGATCCCAGGATTTTCCACTTCCTAATAAGTGATTGAACAGTACTGACTGGCATTTTCAAGGCTTTGGATATCTTTTTCTATCCTTTTCCATCTTTATAAAGTTCCATTACCTTGTTACACAGGTCTTTTGACAGTTCTTTTCTGCTCCCCGTGGCTCAGTATTTAGCCTGCTCAGTCCATCCACATGAGAGCTAACAAACTCTTTATACACAGACACTAATTGCAATTTAAAAAGCAACAGGTGTGGGAAATGAGCCTTTAATTGCCGTTTTAACCTGCATGTGTCACCTTGTGTGTCTGTAACAAGACCAAACATTCAAGGGTATGTAAACTTTTGATCAGGGCCATTTGGGTGATTTCTGATATCATTATGGTTTAAAACGGAGCCAACTAACTATGTGATAATAAATGGCTTCATATGATCACTATTCCTCAATAGAATACATTTTGTTTTGCATGATCAGTCATATTTTCTAAATCAATGCCAACATTTCACAATTTCTGCCAGGGTATGCAAACTTTTGAGCACAACTGTACTTACACATACACTGCTGGACTACTCACATGTACATATTACATATACACAAATACCAGTATACAATATCACACAACAACACTGACAGATGCACATGAACAGATGCAAACTGTAACAGTGTCAGACACACACACACACAATGGCACACAAAGATACACACTGTCTCACAAATACATAGATACACAATGTAACACACACTTATATACAGATCTTCAACGTCTTCACTCCTTACCGATCAGTGCCCACATTGAACCATATCCTATCCTCTCAGTTAACCAGAAACTCCTCCCTTCTCACTATATCTTGAAGCCAGAAATACCCTCTTCCACAGGCAGGCCTACGCCATGAAGCCTGGCCAGGCATTTAAAGGAACACTATAGTCACCTAAATTACTTTAGCTAAATAAAGCAGTTTTAGTGTATAGATCATTCCCCTGCAATTTCACTGCTCAATTCACTGTCATTTAGGAGTTAAATCACTTTGTTTCTGTTTATGCAACCCTAGCCACACCTCCCCTGGCTATGATTGACAGAGCCTCCATGGAAAAAAAAACCTGGTTTCACTTTCAAACAGATGTAATTTACCTTAAATAATTGTATCTCAATCTCTAAATTGAACTTTAATCACATACAGGAGGCTCTTGCAGGGTCTAGCAAGCTATTAACATAGCAGGGGATAAGAACATCTAAATTAAACAGAACTTGCAATAAAGAAAGCCTAAATAGGGCTCTCTTTACAGGAAGTGTTTATGGAAGGCTGTGCAAGTCACATGCAGGGAGGTGTGACTAGGGTTCATAAACAAATGGATTTAACTCCTAAATGTCCAGCACTGTCACCCACAGGGAGCTGTCCAGGCTTCCTATCAGATAAGGGTCCCAGTCTGATTCTGCTGTAAAATGTGATCCAGAGAGGGTAGATATATTAAACTTTTACTAAACAGACCACATTGCATCACTGGGCCTTTCGTAGGCTCCATCCATTGTTTGGCAAGGACCCCTAATGGTAAATGGGCTGTTTCCCCCGATCATGACCCTGTCCATACTGCACATCTCTTTCCGTGGAGAAATAATGATACATAGAGCAGTGTTGTGATTGTTTTATTATGTGATACATATCTATCATGGGGGAAGGAAAATACACCCTCTTTGAATTCTATGGTTTTACATATCTTTTACTGGGCTATTGCAACACCTTGCCTCTTTTCTTTGTCAGCCATTCTGTTGTAGAATTGCTGGTGTGCTTTGGATCATTGTCCTGTTGCATGACCCAATTTCGCCCAAGTTTGAGCTGTTGGACAGATGATCTCACAGTTGACTCATGAATACTTTGGAATAGAGAGGAGTTCATGGTTGACTCAATGACTGGATGTCTCCCAGGTTCTGTGACTGCAATACAAGCCCAAATTACAGGCCTCAACCACTGTGTTTGGTAGTAGATAGAAGGTGTTTGTGCTGGTATGCTGTGTTTGGTTTTCACCAAACGAGCCACTGTGCATTATAGCCAAACATCTCCACTTTGTCTGTCAAAAGAACATTGTTCCAGAAGTCTTGTGGTTTGTTCAGATGCGGCTTTGCAAACCTAAGCCGTGCTACCATGTTCCTTGAAGAGAGAAGAGGCTTTCTCCTGGTAACCCTTCCAAACAAACCATAAATTTTACTGTAATAAACTTTAACATTTAACATGCTGAGGCCTGTAGAGTCTGAGATGTAACTCTTGTCTTTATGCAATTTCTCTGCATGGATTGACCTGGGAGTGAATTTGCTGGGATGTCCACTCCTGGGAAGATTGGACACCCTTTTGAGTGTTTTCTACTTTTGAATAATCTTTCTAACTTTAGAATGACGGTCTTTAAATTGTTTGGAAATGGCCTTATAACCCTTGCCAGTGTGGTGATCAGCAACAATTGCTTCTTGAAGATCATTGCTGATGTATTTTCACCTTGGCATTGTGTTAACACACACCTGAATGCTCCAGACCAGCAAACTTCTAAAACCTTCGCTTTTACAGAGTGGTCACATTTGCTGATGATCAATTAATCAAGGGTATTTTATTTGCGGCCTCTTAATTCCTATGGAAGTAGTAAGGGTTACTTAGATTTTCACACATGGCTTCTCCACTTTGGCTTTATTATTGTTAAATAAATCATGACATGATGTAATATGTCATGTTTTGTTGTTCATCTGAGGTTGTATTTACCTGATTTTAAGACCTGCTAAGGACCAGATGGTTGTTATTATGTCCTGGTATGTAAAACCATAGAATTTAAAGAGGGTGCGCGTTCTTTTTCCCATGACTGTATATGCTCCACATTATTGGTTTGTAAGTGGTCAAACTATTTTAGAATGCTTAGACTTCCTACCCTGGGTCTGTCATGCACCATTGGCTGCCTCCATTACAGCCTTAAGAGAGCAGGTAGTCTCTGTGTGCGCTAAACCCAGCAGTGCAGGGTTTAGTTTGTTGGCTGAGAGTGATCATCTGACACTCTCAGACAATGAGTCAGCCCTGCACTGCATGCAGCATTCCTGGCTGCAGAGGGAGGGCAGAGAGTCAACTGCGGGGCACTTATCCCATTATGGTAACATCATAGATAGCTATGGCTAAAAATGTGACTTCTCTATATAGCTGGATTGCACAATCAAGTAGAGATATTTCTGATTCATGTATAAATTTCTTATCGAATAGTTTTATCTAATGTGAATGGAAGATTATAAAGGAAATATTGTGTGGGCTAAGATTTATTGCTGCAATTGGATGCTTGACTCCATCCTATCGCTGTTCTCAGCTGCAATATTCCATTCAGACAGCACTTCAAACCTAGACAAGAACAATCAGTAGTCATTCTTCGACTCTTCAGAGAACCACAACATCTACTGTACATTCATTCATTTATAAGGACGAGTTTCATGTGCAGAATGCAGAGCACTGACCCGTTTGCTCTCGGTGCCGAAGGTCGACATTCCACAAATGCCATAAAGATATAGACACTAGTTTCATTCTTGTTACAAGGTGAGTTTAATTAGAGATTAAAAGACAATCTCAGGGCGTACAAGGTTTAATACATAGTTTGCAATCAGTGTTCGAGATAAGTAACATAGAAGAGTATACCAGGAAGTATATATTTAGCTGTTGCTTGTTTTCAAGTGTGTCTGGGGTGGGGGTCACTTTAAGGGCCACGGAGACTTGATATCAGTTGTGCACTGACTGGGCCATACATAGTACAGGTCAATCCACAACAGGTCTAATAGTGTATCCTGGACCCTGTTTTATTATTGCTCTCTCTCCTGATGCTCATGGGATGGAGGAAAATAAGAGACCGCTTGCTGGGCCTCTACTGTTTTTTGGGGAGTCTTGGGGTCCCCACAGATTTGTTTGTTTGTTTATTTATTATGAAGCGACCTGGTTGGCTGGTCTAACTTGAAATAGATTTTCTGCCATTAAAAGAGCTTTTTTTGGTGCTCCATTTAGACACTAACAAGTGGAATTGCAGTATTTATGGGTTTCAATGGACTGCTCACCCTTTGACTGGAACCCTTTACAATTAATTGTTGCTTTAGCAAAGTTACACCAGTTAGTGACCATCAATGATGGTGTGACAATTCAAATCTCTACACTACGTTACATAGGACTTAAAGGGACACTACTAAGCTTAATGCTAATTGTTCTGGTGAGTATAGTCAGTCCCTGCAAGCATTTTGCTGAAAGACAGTGTTTACATTGCTCCCTAGTCCCTAGACGTGCTTCCTGGGTCAGTGCTGCATGTTCAGCATCTCCACACTCTGCATAGAGATCCTGAACTTTCGCCATAGAGATGCATTGATTCAATGCATCTCTATGAGGAGATGCTGATTGGCAAGGGCAGCATTTTGCTCCACCCAGCCCCGCCTCCTTGGCTGATATCATCAGATATCATCAGAATTGACAATATCAGCCAATCCAATACTTTCCTGTAACTAAGCATTGGATTGGGTGAGATAATCATTTCTGATGATGTCACCCAAGGAAGCTGATCTGGGATGGGGCCAGTGCCGGCTAACCCATGTGAATAAAGGTGAGTTTTAATAATTTTTAAGGGAGACAAGGTGGGGCACAAGGCCTAAACTGCATTTTTAACACTATAGGGTCCGGAATACACCTTTGTATAACTGACCCTATAGTGTCCATTTAAGTTAGACAAGTCTGGTTAGACAAGTCTTACCAGACATCAAAATCTGTTAATAGTTTTATTGTTTGACTGCAAATGGAGAAAGCTTTGCATGACACTCTTGAAGTTAAAAATGCATAAAATGACAAATAAAATAAGTCACAACCCAAGAATAGCTGGGGAGAAGCATAATGTAATTATCTCACTGGAATTAAATCTCTCAAGTGCAATGTGTAAACAAAAAATGGATTGCACAAATGGTGCAGCCATGATAGACCGCAAAACCCAAAAGCTCATCAAGAGCCATCTGGACTTTTTTCCAGCCATCTACTGAGAGATATTAGAAAGTGCTCTCAGCCTACTCAGGTACCAGCTACTGTATTTTCACCTTTCGCCCATTTTAGAATTCTGAGATGGATCTACAAACCTACATCGTTAAATAGTAATCTGGGTTAAAAAAAAAAAGACAAAAGTCCATCATTTTCCGAGCAATTTAGTTGTTTTAAATATGCTAAATATCATTTTCTTTTACTTTAAAGACGGCTTGACCAATTAAGGTGCCGCTAGAGAGTCCATGTCATATTTTAGCTGTCTTGGGGCCTACAAACAAGCCTTTGTACTGAGAGCAATGAATCAGTGTAAATGAGAATGTTATCTAAGCTAGTCCTGTGTGCTGACAGATGTTTATGTTTTTTCACTTTTTTACTTTCTTTAAACCCATTGTGTGCTACACACACAGGGAATATCCTATGTTTACAATGAGTGGGAGGCACAGAGTGCAACAAAAACAGAGGATGTGGAGAGAAGAATTAGTCAGAATATTTAGGGCATGCAACAGGGAAATGTCAAACTTAGGTACAAAAAATAAAATAAAAAAGGAAATTAGACCTCTCAACCCTGCATAGTGTCTCAGGTCTACAGATGACATGTTTTTAAAATACAATGGGGACACATCTTTTAGTGTCTTTGGCAATCATTAAAATACAGAAGCACTCTTCCTGGATGCCTTAACTGTCATCCAGATGTTATTTGCCCCTGGTATACGGGTTACTGGATACAGGTTACAGGTTACTGATCAGTGTTAAAGAGACGCTACACTCTGTTAACACATTTATGTATACATTTACTGGCAAAGTGGCTATTACATGGGTAGGTTATAGCAGCTATAGGCATTGCTGGTGGAGGTTGAGAGAGGGGTAGGGGGCTAGAGCCCCACATATGGGGTTCTTCAGCCCAGAATCTCTACAGGGTAAGGAGTATATTACTTTTCATGTATATTGTGTTTTTTTCTTTTTAATTTTACATCAGGCAACTTGTTACATCAGGTAGCAGTTAGTTTTCTGTTGGGCTGCTTAGGGGGAGGATGTGATGTCCCCCAGGTGACTATCGGGTGGGAGTGCGGAGGAACAGAACGTCTGCACGCCCCTTATTAGTTAGGTAGCATGACAGGGGGGCATTGAATGGTTGAATGTGCAGAATGTGAAAATACCATTGACCATTGAGTTTCCTTTGAGCTCAAAGCCCAGATTTTTCTGAAGATATTAAGCTGTACCCTTGGAATACTATAAGGTTGTTCCTGAGTAACCCTGTGAGACAGGTTAGCAAAAATAGTACACATTAACACAGACTTGGCTTTAGTAGGTCAGTGATGTACATTTTGTCCATATTGCAGTATCTTTGTTTTGTTGACTTTCCTTGTTCTGATATTGTTTCTATTTGATAAGTATGAAACTTTTTGATCTTCCTGGTTTCACTGATACATGCATCTCTGCCATGAGATGAAGGCTAGGCTGTTGTGTTCAACAAATATTCAAGAGCTCCCAACCATATTTGGGTTCTATGTCTCACATGCCATACAGGTTAGTATGTGTTCTTCATAAATGAAGTGTTTAAATGTGACCCTCTCTCTTTTTTTATTGATTTCCGGCACTATTTGCAGGTGGAGTGGTTTGGATAAAGCTTATCCTGCGATAAGATAACAGAAGCCCACATTGAAATGGCCACAGAGATTCCAAATGCACAACTCCACCTATACCACAATGGCCAGAGACTCTCACTGCATGATTTAAAGAGGCAGTGCGGACCTATGTTGTACAGATACGTAGAACTGTGACAAATAAGTACATTTCTTCATTATGAAAACTTGAGTTTATGGGGCGGGCTTTTGAAGACAGAATGTGTTTAGTTGTTTATTTCAACTGCTTAAAAACAGTTTCACAGAAATAGGACTAGAACAATATTGTTCTAACACCAAAATGATGCTTTGAGTGTCCCTTTAAGACTCATTAGGTGAATGAGTTTAGTAAAAACCTGAAAGATTTTGTCTTAAAGAAACACTGTAGTTTTAGGAATCCAAGGCTTTATTGCTAACACTATAGTGCCCTCTGTTCCCTCTCCCTCGTGCCCCCCCTCCTTCCCAGCAGTTAAAGGGTTAATAAAAAAAAAACCTTTTCTCCCTCATATATTCCATCACTTAGGTCCTTCTGCTCTGTTTCTGTCTATACCTCCTCCGACGTTCGCGCAGAGGGGGAACCTAATGTTCATGTTCGGTGAGTGCAGCGTTCACATTATCCCTTCATTCAAATGCTTTCCTATGGGGTTTTGCTTGATGCTGGATGTCCTCATGCAGTTTCTCTGAAACTGCAGCGTTTAACATTGCAGGGTTCAGAGGGGACATTGACACGGCACCCAGATCACTTCAATGAGATGAAGAGGTCCGGATGCCTATAGTGCCCCTTTAAGATCGCTGTTTCTTTGTGAATTCTCCACAGTTTCCAAATAAATGAATAACCCAATACATGGCTGAGAGTGTGTCTGTCGATGTGCTTCACTGTCTGTCTGCAAGTGGAATTGTGTGTGTTTGACTGTGAGCAGGCATGTGTCCATGGGGTAGCTGTACTTGTTTCTTTAGTATGTTGTTGTCTGTAGCTCTGCTTGTATTACTTTGTGTCTGAGTGAGTATGTTAGTTTCATTTTGTTGCTATAAATGGGTCTTTGTTTCAGAGGCTGGCTGTAAGTAACCCTGTGTGCATTTCCAGTTGGCTATCTGTGAGCCCGTATTTAAATATGTGTCTGTCCGTGAATTGTTCCTCCATGTGGCTGGATGGGGATTTATGTATTACTGGCTATCTGTTAGTAAGCCTGTATGGATGTGGAACTTGCAAGAATCGGAATGAGGGGTGTACTTCCAGACTCTCTTGTGCCTAATTCATTTCACGGAGCAAAAACCACAAAGCTAGATTTTTTTATTTATTTTTTGGCAGAGGGGGGATGGGAGTAATTCTGTACCTACAGATACGCAAGATGTATATGTGGCCCTGCTTCATGCTTTATTACCAGATGATTTATTTACCTACTATTGTAATATATTCCCAATTGCTAAAATACAAATGTAATAGAGTGGAGACTTTTAGATTATGTGCAAATCTTGGGTACATATTCTGTGTCCTGGCGTTGCTGTATTTTGGCATGGGTTTTAGGAAAGCTGGTGCCTGTGTCCGTTCAACAGGCACAGAACTTGACTAGATCTGCAGATTTTATTTTCTGCTGTAGTTTCATTAGTCTGTGTGTTATTTGGTATCAACCTCAGCCTTTATAGAATTATAACACTTTAATTGCAGAATTAGGTTAAAAATGGTTGTGTTGCATAATTCATATCCAGTTTCCACATAGCAGTAAAGTTAAAATAAATGTTATATGAAAGCATATTAGAACAGCTAATCACACTTTGTGGTAACGGCAAACTGCAGGGAATCGTTTCGAAAAATGCTTCCATTTGATTTTGGCATCCGGATTTGGAACAAGGAAGAAGCAATCGTCATAATTAGTTGGTGGTTTGGAGCACTGGATGAGCCAGGGAAGGAGTCACTGTACAGAATCAGCAATCAGGGCCATTATTCTCGTTAGCAAAATAGACCTATATTTGATATCTACTTTCTTGCATAGATGTGGAGACATGACTTCTCGAAATTTCTCAAAGTCCACCTTGAGATAAGCAGGTGATGCGCATCAGTCATTTTACATCAATATATATACAGGCATACCCCGCTTTACATACACTCACTTTAAGTACACTCGCGAGTACAGACATTCCCGCGCCTCTTCTGTCCGAACAGGAAATGGAAGGTTCTATTCTCACCCGGAGCAGCTCAGTTCAGTGCCTTTGGGGCAAGAACTTTTCACACCTTCTGACATGGCACAGGTTAATCATCTCAAATTTATAATGTCTACTCCTAGCTGAATATGTATATTTTTTTCTGCCCATATTCTGCAATCGGTGTCAACCAGTGAAAGGGTTTACCCTGCCATTTTCTATAACTATGACTTAGCAGCTTAGCTGCATTAGCCACAATTCTGAGGATTCAAAGTTAAACCATAAATGCTTAAAGTGATGAAGAGGTGTTTCTAAACAAAGTGTGCAACTAAGCTGCTAACAAATACAAATTGGTACTGTATTGACAGAAAATGGCCCAGTGGGCAGGTTTATTTTACTTTTCCTCCCAGTTTAAGGTTGTCAGATGAGTAAAACATTAAAGATAAATGGTACAATCTGGAATGAGATTTTTCTTTTTACTGTTTGTTTTAACTGAACAAAAGCCCACTGAAAATCACTAAATAAATCACTGGAAATCTGCAGTTGCAGTATCAGTTATGCCTGTAAATGACTATTGCACGGCAGTAAATGCATTGGGTAGTGAAAAAAGGTATTGCTTCACTTTAAGTACATTTTCATTTTACATGCATGCTCTGGTCCCATTGTGTATTTAAAAGCGGGGTATGCCTGTATATATTATTTTTTTCATTCTGAACAAGGTTGTATTTGTCCCCCTGGTAATAGAACATTCCATTCCCCATTTACAGTTTAATACACAAAGACCATATGCCTGCATGGGATGTCTGTTATCTCTATATGAGTAGAACAATCCATAATGGGTTCAATTGTTACATCAGAAGTGGTGTCCCTAAAGATTTGATGCGAACTAGGCCTTTCCTGGAAGCCCTTATAGGAAATATTACAAACTAATTAACCCCTTAAGGACACATGACATGTGTGACATGTCATGATTCCATTTTATTCCAGAAGTTTGGTCCTTAAGGGGTTAAAGCAGACAGTGCAGTGTAAGACACATCACATCTTCCATTTTTGTTTTGTTTGAGCATACACTAAGGGGTTTTAGTTTAAGCATGCGTGGGATAGGCATACGACTATCGTAGATATAAGATAAGGCCAGGGACTAATGAAAGTATTTAGAAAATCGGGCAGACTAGATGGGTTGAAAGGTTCTTATCTGCCGTCACATTCCATGTTTCTATGTTAGCAAACCTTTTGTATTAGACCCATCCATCCATGTGAAACAGGGCAGGCTCTACATAAACACATGGACAGTCCACAGTTACAGTCATTTTTCAACTGTTTAATCGTTCTCTCCGGATCACCAACTTTAACTTTTCTAGACAAATCTTGATATTTCATAGTTTATAAGTTTGTTTGAGAAAAGACGTCTTCGCCTCTTGTGTCTGTTATATTCCATATGCAAATAACTGAAATATCCCCTTTTTATAACTGTAGAGCATTGCAGAATATGTTGGCGCTATATATTATAATTTTAATAACAATAATAACCGCTTGATACGTTGTTCAATAACTGGGAAGATACCTGTTGGTGCCTCACGAACTAATGCATTCCTCTCTCCCCTTTGTGTATGACTTAATCTAGATGTCCACGACAGAGACACGAGTCATGATTCTGGCTAAGTATCCCATTATCCTTAGTCAGCCTTAGGCTGTAGTGGCCAAATATCTACAGATCCAGGGTTAGCCACCGCTTGTCCAAGCATTTGCTGTTGGTAAAATAAATCTAGTTATATAGTATCGATGTATTTAACCACTAGATATCAAGTATGTGTTAGGGTTTCAATGTTGCAATTTACTGACCTCTGAAGGGGTCATGGGTAAAAAGGTCTATACGTTTTGTTTATTTACGTGTAACAAAAACAGCCGTCACTTTCTTCAGTCCCAACTGGGCTTTATCAAAACTAGCAAGTTAGGTATATCAGACTATCAAGTTATATTATATCTATCACGTTATATCATATCATGCTATCAGATCATATATCTTTCAAGTTATATCATATCAGACGATCATGTTATATTACATAATGCTATCAGGTTATATTATATCTATCAAATTATGTCATATCAGACTATCATGTTATAATATATCTCTCAATGTATATCATATCAGGCTATCAAGTTATATTATATTAGGCTATCAATTTATATCATATTAGACTATCAACTTATATTATATAAGGCTATCAAGTTCTATCACAGCAGACTCTCAAGCTACATATCATATATCATTTCATCAGAGAATTACTGTCAGAATTTGCTAGACTATAAGAGCCACGAGAAACACTTGTCTTTCTACACACTATTATCAACATAGGTAAATAATAGTGATACCTTTCTCCTTGGTTATTTTTTAACCTATTCAAACATTCTGGGAATTTTAAAAAATTGACCTATATCGAGTGAATTCACGATGTAACAAATGTATTTCTCATCAGTAGGTTAGCGGATATTCAAAAAACATCACAACTTCACAGGCAAGATAACACTGAAAAATGATAGATTTAATTTAAAATCTTGAACAAAATTGTTACTTCATGCACAAAATCTGAAAGCCACCTTTTCATAATCTAACTAACTCTGAAACTTAATCAAACCCATCTAGGGAGTGCCATAGTGCTCTGTGATGTCTTGTCTGGGTACATTTACCATTTTTCCATTTCCCTTAAAGGTTACCATCATGATACTTTCCAGAAATGAATTCCTCCTTATATTTCATCTATACATAGTGCTACTTAAATCACAAGCAATCAAGTAGATTTATTCATAAATTACAGCTAAAATCGAGCTCCCTCTGGCAGACAGACTGTTGGCATAGACTTTACTCCAAGGTATGTGTGTCTGAGTACACACCTACAGGCCTACAGGTATAGGGATGTCATCCTAGGACTCCTAAACAGGTGAGGTCCACATGGGAAGGTTACCACCCATGAAGGTGGGCTCATGGTAGTGCTGGATTTGTTAGGAAGGAGGTGACGCTATACCATAAAAGAACTACAGGGAGTAAGAATTTTAATGAAAGGTTCTCTTTAAGGTATTTGGTTCTCATGGGCCATAAAGTTCACACAAGTTTATAATGTGAAGATGACCATCATTGATATATATCTCTCTGGGAGTTTTAATGAATGACTCATATTGTAAACTAAATGGCAAAACGCTATAAAAAATACCCACATATCATCTTTATCATATTTTTAAACAGGCCTGCCTAGAAAGTCAAATATAATATCATGATTTTATTTTTTAACATGCATTTAAAGAATAAATCATTCTTTAATATTTGTTGAACTTTTCCAATTTTTTTTTTAGCATTCTGCATGGCAGTCGGATGCATTCTGAAAGAGCTTCCAACTTAACTACTGATTTTCCCATGTTTACTGCCCCTTGGGACTCTACTTTTACAGCTACAAGAGACTTACCACTATCCCGCTATATTGGGGCTCTCCTAGCGCACGTGAACTCTGGATTGCTCCGACAATCAAAGGAGAATGCTGTGAGACCTGGTATAGGGCGGCCGCTCTCCCGGCTTGTCAGATACTGGACTACCACTGAATCCTACTACAGCCCCGTCTCCCCCCCTCTGGATCGCTGGGGGTGATCCCGGTCCAAACCCCAAAAGCTCCACTACTAAGCTGTGCCCAAGCGACACTTACAAGCAATACTGAACCTATCAATACAATGGCGGTCGCCCCTTGCTCGCCTGACCCATGCGGTGGGAGATGGGATGTGGAGAGCAAGCTGACAGAGCTATTCAACGCCTTTTTTGCGGAGCTCACCGCTCGCATGTGGACAGCGGCTCCTGATCTCAAGCTAGACCTCGTGTCTCACTGTCCTACACACCCAGACGGGCAAGGAGAAGAGGAGCCCGCTCCTGATCCAACCTGTCCTGTACGACAGCGCCCGGAGAGACACATCTTGGCGTTTATCGATAACAACCCCTCTGGATACGGCGGCACCCTGATACTGCACCTACATGCTTACTGGATGGACGGACCAGCTCTGGTGCTGCTGCCTTATGGGTCATGTCTCCAAGCCATGCTGTTTCTCATACTTACCCGTGAGCTATCATGCCTGATGGGGCAGTTTCTGATGTGGGACTCTACCTGGCCCTTACAAGGCATAGTGCAGACTTTTTGAGAGACTACATTCCACCAGATTTTAGGCTGCACACTGATTTCAGATACGGATATCGGTTACAGAGTCAAAGAATTAGTGCATATTGTGGCAGGATGGCCAGGCTCTTCACAATAAACTTCAAATGCAACAGTCAGGATAAAATAGTACTGCAGTTTATTGTCACTTTCCACAATTTATACAAGGTTGTGCTCTCCCACAAAATAAAACAAAAAGAAAATAAATCTGCCCCATCAGGCATGATAATGCATCCGCGTTAGCATGCAGTATACCAGCCCTGTGCTTTACAAAGAATTTAAATGGTTGCAGAGAGAGGAACCAACGGATGACCTTAGCATTCTTGTCTTTATTGTTCTGCATCCACCGTAGTGGAGCATGGTCCGTGATAAGGGTGAAAGATCTGCCCAACAGATAATATTTCAATGTTTCTGTTGCCCATTTAATGGCTAGACACTCTTTTTCTACTGTCGCATAGTTTTGCTCTCTTGGCAGTAACTTGCGACTTAGAAATAGCACTGGGTGTTCTTCATCACCAATCATCTGAGATAGTACCGCCCCCAGGCCTACATCGGGAGCATCGGTTTGCAAAAAGAAATGCTTCTTAAAATCTGGGGCTACCAAAATGGGGTGCATGCATAGAGCTGTACGCAAATCTGTAAAAGACGTTTCTGCATTATCATTCCATTTTACTGTATCTGGCGCCTTTGCTTTAATCAAATCAGTGAGAGGGGCAGCTCGGGTTACAAAGTGGGGAATGAAGCGTCTATAATAGCCAACTAATCCTAAGAAAGCTTTAACCTGTTTCTTTCTTAGAGGGCGTGGCCAATTTTCAATTGCCTCAACTTTAGTCATTTGCGGATTTACCAGTCCTCTCCCTACAGTATAGCCAAGATATTTGGCTTCCATACAACCAATGGAACATTTGGAGGGATTAGCAGTAAGATCAGCTTTCCTTATGCTGTTCAATACTGCTTCTACCTTTTCCAAATGGGAGACCCGGTCTTGGCTATAGATGACTACATCATCTAAGTATGCTGAAGCATACCTGGAGGGAGGTCTTAGCAGTTTGTTCATTAACCTCTGAAAGGTTGCTGGGGCTCCATGAAGCCCGAATGGTAAGACCGTATACTGGTATAGACCCTCAGGGGTCACAAACGCAGTCTTCTCTTTAGCTGATTTTGTCAGTGGGATCTGCCAATATCCTTTTGTTAGGTCTAGAACACTTAGAAACCTGGCCTGTGCCAGTTTCTCAATATGCTCGTCCACTTGGGACATAGGATAGGCATCAAATTTAGAGTGTTCATTAAGTTTTCTAAAGTCATTACAAAAACGTACTGACCCATCTGGTTTAGGTACTAAAACTATGGGGCTAGACCACTGGCTATGTGGCTCCTCAATAACTCCTAGTTCAAGCATTTTTGCTACTTCCGTTTGTATCGCCACCCTTGTTGCCTCCCTCAGGAATTCTATAGGGCTTTAATTTTACTGTAATTCCTGGTTCTGTGATAATGTCATGGCAGATTTCGCTAGTTCTGCCAGGAATGCTAGAAAATACATCTTTATTTCTGGACAGTGGCGTACAAATGACCAATGGGGCCCCGGTGCGAAAATTGATCCGTGGGCCCCCCCCCCCGCACGCTTACTCTGCGCAGGCCAGGGCCGCAACACATGGCGGCGGGCACCTGGTCGCAGGGGTTGCAGGGCTGCAACCGCGGTATGTACACCAGTGCATGCAGATGCACACACACTTAAAGGACCACTACAGACACCCAGATCACATCAGCTGAATGAAGTGGTCTGGGTGTCAGGTCCCTCTAGTTTTAACCCTGCAGCTATGTTTCACTGAGGGTTAATCCAGCCTCTAGTGGCTGTCTCACTGACAGCCGCTAGAGGAGCTTCCGCGATTCTAAGACACTGAACGTCCATAGGAAAGCATTGAGTAATGCTTTCCTATGGGCGGTTTGAATGCGCGCACGGCTCTTGCGGTGCATGTGCATTCGGAGCTGAGCGGCGGAGGGATCCCCAGCGCCAAGGGAGTCTTTATACACGTACAAGGTCTATTGAACAAGTAAATTATTGTATCTCTTCTTATATTTAAGATAATGCTTAATATTTTTTTTCAATTTAATCCCCCCAGCCTCCTTACCTTTTGGAGTGCTGAGGGGATTCCCTGGGGTCCAGTGGTGCTGCTGGGCTCCTGGGGGGCCGGTCACCCGGCGGGCAGTCAGGCTGGCCGGTGCGCGAGGGAGCACTCTCCCCTGAGTGCTTCCTCTTCAGCTCCCTCACGCGCCGCGTACTGATACCTGCGCCGGAAGATGACGTCATCTTCCGGCTCCGGTATCAGTGCGGTGCGCGAGGGAGCTGAAGAGGAAGCACTCAGGGGAGAGTGCTCCCTCGCGCACCAGCCAGCCTGACTGCCCGCCGGGTGTAAGCAGGGCCAGCCTCGGGGGGCCCGGAGGTGGCCGGCTCCTGGGCCCCCCAGGAGAAGAGGCTGGCCCAGAGCGTACATACCGGGTCATAGGGGCGGCCGGGCCCCCTGGTGGGCCGGGCCCGGTCGCAGCCACGACCCCTGCGACCCTGGTATGTACGCCACTGTTTCTGGATATCATTTCTTTGGCTTCCATCTGCTGTTCAGGGTGAGATCAGCGCATATACTAACGTCAACAACTGGAGATTCGTCTACAGCAATCATACAGCTTTCCCTATCCTTCCAGGGCTTTAATAAGTTTATATGGTAAACTTGTTCAACTTTCCTACGATTAGGCTGTCAAATTTTATAGTTTACTGGCCCTACTTGTTCAATAACCTCGTACGGGCAATGCCAATGAGACAGGAGTTTGCTCTCAGCTGTGGGAACAAGTACCATCACTCGGTCCCCAGGTTGGAAGGACCTTACTACTGCCTGACGGTTGTAGATAACCTGTTGGCTCCTTCGAGCTTCTTCCAGGTATTGCCTGACTATTGGAGACATTTGTGTAATGCGCTCTTTGAGTTGATCTACATAGTGAATCACATTCTTTACAGGTACTGTTTGTTCTTCCCATTCTTCCTTTGCTATATCTAATAGACCCCTTGGGTGTCTACCATAAAGGAGCTCAAAAGGGGAAAACCCTACAGAAGATTGGCGAACCTCCCGAATAGCAAACAGCAAGTATGGTAAGAGAGTGTCCCAATTTTTCCCATCTCAACCTACAACCTTGTGCAACATGTGTTTTAGGGTTCTATTGAATCTTTCTACTAAGCCATCGGTTTGAGGATGGTACACTGATGTCCTGTCACGACTACTAGTGTGGTCCAGCACGCAGAAACTATGTAAACATATACATATATAAGGAAAGGGAAATAAAAGGATAGAGCGTAAACCGGACCTTAGAATGTCCGGACTAATACGCTAGAGACAGAGAATGGTCAAAGGGAAAGCCGAGGTCAGGGAAGCCAGAAAATACACAATACCGTAAAGACAAGCCAAATCAGGGAAACCAGAATTTATAATAACCAGGGAAAAGCCAAGATCAGGATACCAGGAAATCAGAAACATGAAAAATTAGCACTCGGAAACCACGGAAACCACGACAGGGCAAAGTACTGGGGTGAGTTAGGGATTTAAATATCCCTCTCTATGCAGTGATTGGTCAGAGGGCGACCTCTGACCCCAAAACGTGCGTGTGCGTTGACGTCGTGACATCACGCACACGTTGGTATAATTCCCGGGGGCGGGGCTAGTAATAGACGCGACCACGCGGTCGGCGCCTTCTTGGATCTGGGCGTGATGCCCGGAAGACCTGGGGGAGCTGTTCCCGGCTCGCCGACGAGCAGGTAAGCTCGTGTTGTCGGCGCGGTCGTGCCGGTCGGGCACGGCCGTGAGACTCGGCGGGCCGGCGACCGCAACATGTCCTCAAGGCTTATATTTGCAATAATTGGCATAGCTCTTTCACTAGTCGGGACATAAAAGGGGTACCTTGGTCAGTTAAAATCTCTTTTGGTAACCCTACCCGAGAAAATACCTGCAGCAATTCCTTTGCTATGGTTTTGGAAGCAGTATTGTGAAGCGGAATAGCTTCTGGATAGCGTGTGGCATAATCCAATACAACCAGAATGTACTGATTACCCTTAGCTGGCTTTTCCAATGGTCCCACCAAATCCATAGCAATTCGCTCAAAAGGGGTTTCAATTATAGGCAATGGGATTAGGGGTGCTCTTAAGTGAGGTTTTGGGGCTGCTAGTTGGCAGTCTGGGCATGAGGCACAGTACCTCTTGACCTCTTCATATACCCAAGGCCAGAAAAATCTCCTTAGAATCCATTCCTGAGTTTTTTCAACCCCCAGGTGCCCCCCAAATAAGTGAGAATGAGCCAGATCTAACACCTTCCTTCTGAAAGATCTGGGTACCAAAAGCTGTTCAATCTCTAGCCCCTCAGCTTTGATAACTCTATAAAGCAAGTCATTTCTAAGAATGAAACGGGGATACATCTCTCTGGATTTCCCATCAACCATAGTACCATTAATTTCTATAACTTGGTTACAGGCATTTTGCAATGTTAAGTCATTAACTTGTTCCCTTCCAAATTGACTTGTACCAATCATGGGCGTAGGAACCCAAAAAAATCTGGGGGGGATAGCATTTTTACTCGCCGGGTATATTCTTATTCCGTAAACTAGGAGTTGTTTATCCCATTGTACAGCGCTACGGAATTTGCAGTCGCTATATAAATGATTAAATAATAACATTAAAGGGTCACTACAAGGAAGGGGTTTTACTTACCTGGATACAGCGCCGGGATCCTCCTGATTAGAATCACCCCTACCCTTCCCATGAATATTAGAACCACCCCTACCCCTTCCATGCACAAAAGAACCCCACCTACCCCTTCCGCGCATATTAACCCCCTACCCCTTCCATGCATATTAGTACCCCCTAACCACTTCCATGCATATTAGTACCCCCTTACCCCTTCCATGCATATTAGAACCCACCCTACCTCTTCCATTCATATTAGTACTCCCCTAACCCCTTCCAATAATTTTTCTACCTCCCCCCTCCTCCCATCCATATTAGTAGCCCCCCTAAACCCTTCCAATTATTTTTCTACCCACCCCTCTCCCCCTATCCTTATTAGTAGCCCCCTAACCCTTTCCAATTATTTTTCTGCCATGTTAACTAACGCCAGTGCTGGAGTGCCGCCGTGTTTACATTAAAAGGCCTGCAGGGACAGGCTATAGACACCAGAACCACTACATTAAGCTGCAGTGCTTCTGGGGACTATATTGTTTCTTTAATGTGAGTTAAATTAGAGATTAGTGCCACAAATAATATGCTAGATTGCCTACTTACAACCAGATGAATATGATGATGATGGACTCTAGCTGCAGTCTGGCTCCACTGGTCTGGTGTAGAACAGGCTCTCTGGAGGCTGTTCGTAACTGTGGTCCCAAAAATCAATGTTCTGTGAGAACGGGAAGCAGCTCCATTTTTTGGGGGCCCTTTATACAGCTCAAGGTCTGGGTCCCAGGGTCCACCTTCACCTTCCACCAACGAGTTTGTTCACAGGGGGTGGAGTGTGTAGGGGATGTCCTGATATGTGTGTAAGGAATGCATTGTGTGAATCTGTGTTTGTATGTGTAAGGGCTGCAAGATGTGATTCTGTGTATGTACGGGATGCAGTGTGTGCGTCTGTAAGGGGTGCATTGAGTGTGTGTACGGGGTGCATTGAGTGTGTGTAAGGAAGGCATTGTGTGTTTCTGTGTGTGTAAGGATTGCATGATTGTGTGATTGTGTGTGTGTGCACGGGGTGCATTGCGTGTGTGTAAGGATGAATTGTGTGTTTCTGTGTGTGTGAGGGTGGCATGATTGTGTGTGTGTGATGGATGTCAATCTCTCTCCCTCGTCACTCTCTTTCTCCCCCTCCCTCCCTTGTCACTCACTCTCCCCCTCCCTTGTCACTCTTTCCCCCCCTCCCCCCTCCCTGTTTCTTTCCCCCCTCCCTCCCTGTTTCTTTCCCCCCTCCCTCCCTGTTTCTTTCTCCCTCCCCTCCCTGTTTCTTCCCCCCTCCCTGTTTCTTTATCCCCCCCTCCCTCCCTGTTTCTTTATCCCATCCCCCTCCCTGTTTATTTATCCCCCCTCCCTCCCTGTTTCTTTATCCCCCCCTCCCTCCCTGTTTCTTTATCCCCCCTCCCTGTTTCTTTATCCCCCCTCCCTCCCTGTTTCTTTACCCCCCTCCCTCCCTGTTTCTTTACCCCCCTCCCTGTTTCTTTATCCCCCCTCCCTGTTTCTTTATCCCCCCTCCCTCCCTGTTTCTTTATCCCCTCCCCCTCCCTCCCTGTTTCTTTATCCCCTCCCCCTCCCTCCCTGTTTCTTTATCCCCTCCCCCTCCCTCCCGTTTTCTTTATCCCCTCCCCCTCCCTCCCTGTTTCTTTATACCCCGCTCCCTCCCTGTTTCTTTATCCCCCCTCCCTCCCTGTTTCTTTATCCCCCCCTCCCTCCCTGTTTCTTTATCCCCCTCCCTGTTTCTTTATCCCCCCTCCCTCCCTCTTTCTTTACCCCCCCTCCCTGTTTCTTCATCCCCCCTCCCTGTTTCTTTATCCCCCCCCTCCCTCCGTTTCTTTATCCCCCCCTCCCTCCCTGTTTCTTTATCCCCTCCCCCTCTGTTTCTTTATCCCCTCCCCCTCCCTCCCTGTTTCTTTATCCCCTCCCCCTCCCTCCCTGTTTCTTTATCCCCTCCCCCTCCCTCCCTGTTTCTTTATCCCCCCCTCCCTCCCTGTTTCTTTATCCCCCCCCCTCCCTCCCTGTTTCTTTATCCCCCCCCCTCCCTCCCTGTTTCTTTATCCCCCCCCCTCCCTCCCTGTTTCTTTATCCCCCCCTCCCTCCCTGTTTCTTTATCCCCCCCTCCCTCCCTGTTTCTTTATCCCCCCCTCCCTCCCTGTTTCTTTATCCCCCCCTCCCTCCCTGTTTCTTTATCCCCCCCTCCCTCCCTGTTTCTTTATCCCCCCTCCCTCCCTGTTTCTTTATCCCCCCCCCTCCCTGTTTCTTTATCCCCCCTCCCTCCCTGTTTCTTTATCCCCCCTTCCCTCCCTGTTTCTTTATCCCCCCCTCCCTCCCTGTTTCTTTATCCCCCTTCCCTGTTTCTTTATCCCCCCTCCCTCCCTGTTTCTTTATCCCCCCCCTCCCTGTTTCTTTATCCCCCTTCCCTGTTTCTTTATCCCCCCCTCCCTCCCTGTTTCTTTATCCCCCCTCCCTGTTTCTTTATCCCCCCCTCCCTCCCTGTTTCTTTATCACCCCCCTGTTTCTTTATCCCCCCTCCCTGTTTCTTTATCCCCCCTCCCTCCCTGTTTCTTTATCACCCCCCTCCCTGTTTCTTTTGTCACCCCCCCTCCCTCCCTGTTTCTTTATCACCCCCCCCCTCCCTCCCTGTTTCTTTATCACCCCCCCCTCCCTCCCTGTTTCTTTATCACCCCCCCCCTCCCTCCCTGTTTCTTTATCACCCCCCTGTTTCTTTATTCCCCCCCCCTGTTTCTTTCTGACCCCCTTCCTCCCTGTTTCTTTCTCCCCCCATTTCTCCCCCCTCCCTCTTTCTTTCTCCCCCCCCCACCCCCTCCCTCCCTCCCTGTTTCTTTCTTCCCCCCTCCCCTACCTGTGTTGTAGCGTGGCCGAGCTCTGTACTGTCCGCGGGTACAGGGAGCTTTTGTTTCCTGTACCCGGCGGACTAACAGGAAGTGCACACTCAGTGTTCACTTCCTTTTAGTCCGGCCGGGTACAGGAGACAGATGCTCCCTGTACCGGCGGACTATACAGGGCTCGGCCACGCTACATAGAGGGAGTGACAGGAGGGAGCGCTGAGCGCTTCCCTCCTGTCAGCCCCTCTCCTCTGGCTGCGCCCGGGTGGTGCGCCCTCATGGACGCACCAGCCCGGGCAGAGCTGCAGCCGCCTGAGGCTCTCTGCAGAGCGCTCGGGCGGCTGCAGCAAAAGGGGGGCCGGCGGAGCTGGGGGGGATTTCCCCATTACCTGTCCCCCCCGCATGATTTGCTGGGGGGGATGCGTCCCCCCCATCCCCCCCGGTTCCTACGCCCATGGTACCAATGCCCAAGTCCTCAATATTAACCTGTTGTAGGGTTTGAACATAGGGTTCAATCAATATTTCAGTTGAAGGTGTGGAATTAGTACTTGGACTAGGTAAGACCACACCTTCATTACTCTTAGCTTCATTAATCAAAGCCATTTGTAAATTCATAGTTCCCCTATGCTTATCTTCCCTTCGTTCACGCCTTGACTTGCGCCTTTTACATTGATCATAAAACAAGTCAGGGTGTGTAAATGGAAAAATACATAAAGGGCTCTCACTTATGGATTCACACTGGGTTTGAATAAGGCTTTCAACGCCTGGGAAATTGCGCCCGAGAATAAGAGCATGTGGCAATTTAGGCACAACTGCTGCCAATACTGGGTATGTTTGGCCAAGACAGCCTATTTTTATAGAGATAGTAGGGTATGATACAGTGCAGCCATGCACACAAAGTACCTTAACCTTCTTTTCTAGGATCAATTGAGAAGGCTGAATCAAACTGCTTGTCACTAGGGTAATGTCACTACCTGAATCCACAAGAGCCATGGTTGCCTTCCCATTTAAAAAAACAGTTTTATCATATATGCATGTTTCAGTATGTTTCCCCACCAAACAGATCAGCCCACAAAAGTCCTCATTTACAGAATTATACCCACATTCAATAGGTTCTTGCAAATGTGGACACACAGCCTTTATGTGTCCTAGCTCCCCACACTCAAAGCAGGTAACTGGGGTTCTCCTGGTCTGTATCAAAGGCTTTTGAATTGTGCCATAGTTCAAGGTGTTTGAGCCTGGAATCAGTCCTTGGTTATGTTGTACTGCAGGTGGTGCTGTAGATTTTAACTCTCTCACTGCTGTATATCTTTCAACCAGCGACACCATTGAATCATAAGTGGTAGGGCTACCCTGTCCTGCCCACTGTCGCAGACCGTGGGGTAATCCTCGCAAGAACCGATCCAAAACTAATGTCTCAATTATTTGTGCAGGTGTTGAACTCTCTGGTTTTAACCATCTCCTTGCCAGATGAATCAAGTCAAACATTTGTGACCTGGGTGCCTTCTGTTCCTGGAATTTCCAATTGTAGAACCTTTGGGCCCGGATCACTGGAGTCACGCCAGTCCTTGCAAGAATCTCTGCTTTAAGAACCTCATAGCTTGCAGCCGCCTCTTCCTCTAGGTCAAAGTAAGCTTTTTGAGCATCACCAAGCAGAAAAGGTGCAACTATGTCAGCCAATTGAGCATGAGGCCATTGCTCTCTGATAGCAGTTTGCTCAAAAGCACATCATCTTGCGGCATCATCTTTTGCAGATACTGATTTGCACGTATTGGCTTTGAACCGCTGCTTTGCTCCTCTCTGGTAGTTTTTGAGAGTTGCTGCACAATCTCCTTCAGGACAGTCCTGTCCTCTTGCTGTGCCTCCAACACAGCCCCCATTTGAGCAGTTATCAGCCGGTTAGCTTCCTGTTGCACTGTGGTAGCATGCAGCAATGCCTTTAACACATCCTCCATGTTAATACATGGTTCAAACAGCTAATCCCACTTCTGACACCACTTGTGGCAGGATGGCCAGGCTCTTCACAATAAACTTCAAATGCAACATTCAGGATAAAATAGTACTGCAGTTTATTGTCACTTTCCACAATTTATACAAGGTTGTGCTTTCCCACAAAATAAAACAAAAAGAAAATAAATCCTACTCCAACTTGGAGACTTACTAAACAACAGTGTTACTAACTATCCAACTGGCCAGCTAATCTGGTTCCCAGTTTTAAACAAAATGAAATACAGCACTTTAAGCAGGTTTCACACAGTACCTTTGTCTCAGAGTCTCAGGCTTAACTGCCTCCTCTCTCCCAGCTGTTAGATTCCCTGATGTCTTCAGAGGCTAACCTTTTAAAACCCTAGTGCTGGTTAATTACATTCACCTGGTTGATAACATACAAGGGGTGACTCCCCCCAATTAACCCCATCATGCTGGTAATAGAGAGCGCTCCAATCTATTACTAACATAGAAAGCCTCTCTGACCTTGCCACAATATATATATTCCCAACCCTAATGTAAGGGCAAGTGAGATGCTTATACTAATTAAAGGACCACTATAGTGCCAGGAAAACAAACTGATTTTCCTGGCCCTATAGGGTTATTCGGACCCCCCACCCTCAGGGCCCCCCTACCGTTAAAATCCCTTCAGCCACTTACCTTTCTCCAGCAAGGACCCTCAGCGCTGGTGACCTCTCCTCCTCCTGCCGACGTCAGCGCCGAATGCGCATGTGCGGCAAGAGCCGCATGCGCATTCTAACCGCCCATAGGAAAGTATTACTTAATGCTTTCCTATGGACGTCCAGCATCTTCTCACTGTTATTTTCACAGTGAGAATTGCGGAAGCGGCCTCTAGTGGCTGTCAGTGAGAAATTGCTATGTTTTCAACTGCAGGGTTATAACTAGGGCCTGGGTGCCTATAGTGATCCTTTAAATATAGTAGAAAGTGTTTTTTTGTGTTATCATGTACAGGGCCGGACTGGCCCACCGGGATACCGGGAAATTTCCCGGTGGGCCGTCGGCACCTGGGGCCGGGGTGACCTGCGGCCGCAGGGAGAGCTTGATTGGCGGCCGCAGGGGAAGCTCTTCTGGGCCGGCGGCCGGTGGGGGAGCAGGCTGTTCTGGGGGGAGCAGGCTGTTCTGTCTCTGCTCCCCCTCCCTCGCGGGCTAGAAAGAGACCGGAGCCAGAATATGACGTCATGCTGTGTGTGTGTGTGTGTGTCTGTCATGCTGTGTGTGTGTGTGTCTGTCATGCTGTGTGTGTCTGTCATGCTGTGTGTGTGTGTGTGTCTGTCATGCTGTGTGTGTGTGTGTGTCTGTCATGCTGTGTGTGTGTGTGTATGTCATGCTGTGTGTGTGTGTGTCTGTCATGCTGTGTGTGTGTGTGTGTGTATGTCATGCTGTGTGTGTGTGTGTCTGTCATGCTGTGTGTGTGTGTCTGTCATGCTGTGTGTGTGTGTGTCTGTCATGCTGTGTGTGTGTGTGTGTCTGTCATGCTGTGTGTGTGTGTCTGTCATGCTGTGTGTGTGTGTCTGTTTGTGTCACGGTGTGTCTGTATCATGGTGTGTGTCTGTCATGGTGTGTGTCTGTCATGCTGTGTGTGTGTGTGTGTCTGTCAGGCTGTGTGTGTGTCTCTGTCATGCTGTGTGTGTGTGTCTGTCATGCTGTGTGTGTGTGTGTCTGTCATGCTGTGTGTGTGTGTGTGTGTCTGTCATGCTGTGTGTGTGTGTCTGTCATGCTGTGTGTGTGTGTGTCTGTTTGTGTCACGGTGTGTCTGTATCATGGTGTGTGT
Organism: Pelobates fuscus; assembly: GCF_036172605.1. NCBI lineage: Eukaryota > Metazoa > Chordata > Amphibia > Anura > Pelobatidae > Pelobates > Pelobates fuscus. Next base: position 44,707,995 of record NC_086323.1, read on the forward strand.
CTGTCATAGTGTGTGTCTGTGTCATGCTGTGTGTGTGTGTCTGTGTCATGCGGTGTGTGTGTGTCTGTGTCATGCTGTGTGTGAGTCTGTGTCATGCTGTGTGTGAGTCTGTGTCATGCGGTGTAACTGTCTGTGTCATGCGGTGTGTCTGTCTGTGTCATGCGGTGTGTCTGTCTGTGTCATGCTGTGTGCCTGTCTGTGTCATGCTGTGTGTCTGTCTGTGTCATGCTGTGTGTGTGTGTCTGTCTGTGTCATGCGGTGTGTCTGTCTGTGTCATGGTGTGTGTGTCTGTATCATGGTGTGTGTGTGTCTGTATCATGGTGTGTGTGTGTCTGTCATGGTGTGTGTGTGTGTGTGTGTGTGTGTCTGTCATGGTGTGTGTGTGTGTGTGTGTCTGTCATGGTGTGTGTGTGTGTGTGTGTGTCAGTCGTGGTGTCTGTGTGTGTTTTTAAAAATAATGTTTTACTCACCTTTTTTTTTTCCCAACGTCGTGCTGGTCTCTGCCTCTATGACTGAGATCATCAAGCTTGATGATCTCAGCCAATCCGCACCAACACAGGAAGCGCCTCTAGTGACCGTCTGAGTGTCTGTCACTAGAGGTGTCACTAGGAAGCAATGTAAACACTGCCTTTTCTCTGCAAAGTCAGTGTTTACATTCAAAAGCCTGCAGGGACAGGCTATAGACACCAGAAACACTACATTAAGCTGTGTGTGTGTGTGCGCCTGCTAGTGAGCTTGCTTGCTTGCGTGTGTGTGTGTGTGCCTGCTAGTGAGTGAGCTTGGGTTTTTATGTCAATGAGCTTATGTATATTAGTGAAATTGTTTGTCTATGAGGCTGTGTATCAATGAGCTTGTGTGTGTCAGTGAGATTGTCTGTGTCTGCATGTGAGTATGCTTACTGTATAATTAAATGTTTTACTCTGAAAGGACCAATATATTATATTAGAAAAAGTTATATATATATATATATATATATATATATATATAACATAACTCTATTATATGGGGTGGCAAGACATAGCCTTACATATTACATGCAACAATATATGGCGCAATGACTTATGGGGCTGGCATAGATTTTTTTTTTCCAGGGCTGCTTTGTATCCCCAGTCCGGCCCTGATCATGTACATGTAGAGCTGAGGATTCTTTATATTGTATACCTTCTCTGGCTGATGACAAAAGGAGCATAGCACATAGAGCAACAGCCAGCTGTGCTAGATGAGGAAGTCATAGCTTAGGTATCCCATAAACACTGCGATTGAATTCATAAAAATATTGTTAAAGGGAAATTATAATAACCTGAAGAAATTGTTCAACATTCTCATATTGGAAAGAATCTGCACATTTTATACACATTTTTACTAGTTTACGAAAACATTATGCTGAAGGGTACAATTAACAGGAAATTAAAATTAGACCAACAATTAAAATGACCCTAGTGGGAGGAAACTGGCAAAGACTGAATATAATCAGAACATATTTTTTTTTTTTATTTGTTTTATAAATTCTTTAAACCAATATTTCCTGCCTAAAAGTACTTGCGTAAAACAGTGCAGCGGCAAGTTTCAATGACAACCTATGTGATTTTGGAGAGTTCTTCAGACATACATTTTATGAGTTTACAAAGAGAAAAAGGAAGGTTTAATGGTGGAGCAGACCCCATGGAAAAACAATGATTGATTTAGATGATTACTTTTAGGATACATGACTCAATAGAGGCTATCTTTAAAAGGCCATCCCATCCTCAAAGCAACTTTAGCTGAATGAAATTTTAATAAAGGCAGTACCTTGGCTTACCTTAAAGGGTTATAACAAGCACCTTGACCACCTGAAATGACTAAAATGGTCGTGGTGCTTGTTATAACCCTTTAAAGTAAGCCAAGGTACTGCCTTTACTAAAATTTCATTCAGCTAAAGTTGCTTTGAGGATGGGATGGCCTTTTAAAGATAACCTCTATTGAGGAGTCTGTATTTGCAACATTTTGCTATGAAACACTGCGTTTACAGAGGTTAATCCCTCTGGTGCCAGAAGTGTAGTTACACAGGGCATATTAAGCCCTCCTTAACCTATTCTGTCCCGAGGAACAATTAAACCTACCTTTTTTGAAGTTGTTATGGTGTTGCAGGGCATTTCTCTCAGCACTGCTATTTTAAAGATTCTAAGATGACTCCACCCAGAAAACATATCTTCTGCCCTTTCCTGGGCATGCACATATAATCTTGTGAATACCAAGGAGATCCAGAAGCTTCCACTGACCACAGCATGATAGTCTACAATGAAGACCAGTGATGAACCACATCAGGAAGTTGCGTGCCATGGAGGGAGGGAGGAGAGTACAGTAGAAGGTGACCAATGACCAGGTTGTCAACTAAAGGTCCACCCTTTTCAACTTTTGGCAACCTTTAGGTTATACATAAGGAAAAGTAGTTCCTTGTTTTCTTTATGAAGAAATTGGAAAATATGCATAGTTAAAAACAAAACAAAAATAGGCCAAGTAAGATGGAATTCGAGACATTATTATTATTATTATTATTGCCATTTATATAGCGCCAACAGATTCCCTAGCGCTTTACAATATTTTGTGAGGGGGGGATGTAACAATAAATAGGACAATTACAAGAAAACTTACAGGAACAGTAGGTTGAAGAGGACTCTGCTCAAACAAGCTTACAGACTATAGGAGGTGGGGTATTAGAAACATTAGGACAGGAAATATCAAGTAGGAGTGAAGCAGAGCTGGAGGAGAGAGCAAAGCACTGTCCCATAGGAGAGAGCAAGAGACAGGTATGTAAGGTAGAGATTACTCTGGGAGGCCATACGCTTTCCTGAAGAGATGGGTTTTAAGGCCCTTCTTAAATGATTGAAGACAAGGGGAGAGTCTGATGGCAGTAGGCAAGCTATTCCATAGGAGAGGAGCCGCCCGTGAGAGGTCCTGCAAGCGCGAGTTGGCCGTACGGGTGCGAGCAGCGGTCAGGAGGTGGTCATGGGCAGAGCGGAGGGTACGAGGAGGGGCATACCTATGGATCAGTGAAGAGATATAAGAGGGGCTGGAATTGTTCAGTGCTTTAAATGTATGGGTTAGCACTTTGAATTGACTCCTATAGGAAACAGGGAGCCAATTTAAGGACTGGCAGAGGGGCGAGGTGTGAGAGGACAGACTAGAGAGGAAAATTAGTCTAGCTGGGGGGCGGGGCCTGGACATCATGGCGGCTGGACGTACCTTGTGTGAGCTCCGAGCTCAATCATCCAACTAAGCCTGAAAAACCGCACACCAGCCAGCCAGGACCACCACAAAAGCCTGTAACCAGGACATACCCACCTCAGGAGCCAGCCGAGGCGCCCCGGGTCTGCCGCCCGCGGGTGCACGGAGCATCTGTCGAGGGTCCGGGGAGTGAGGCCTAGTAGTATCGCCGGACGGGGGAGGCGGCCGATCCCCTGCTCTGTGCGACCTAGTGCCCTCCCAAGCCTGTAATACAACCCTGTCCCCCCCCCCCGGGACCGGTGGGGGTTATCCCGGTCCACCCTAGCTTGTACGTGTCACCAAGCAAATTCAATCGACATCTACTCCTCGAGGACTACCAATCGCTCACAAGCTACTGCGACGCGCCAAAATGGCGGATGAACGCCAAACTACCACAGAGGACCATGGCCCACCTGGGCAAAATCAACACAGCACCATCCCAAACATTTCCCAGCAGCTGGACGACATCTTCAAAGCCTTTTGGCTCAAACTCCAGGATCGCATCACAGCCCACCCACCACACCCGCAAAAGAAGGAGCAGAGCAGTCTCCCTCGGGAGAAACAATCATCACAAGCGGCGAATTGCTATGCGACCACCTTACCTGGACCGAGAGCACTCCGAGGCATAGCCTCCACTCATCGACCAAGTAGGCTGAAAAGCTCCCACAAAAGGCGAACACCTCCTATCAGACGCCACAGCAACCTCAAACAGGGGAAAGACTTGGCGCCACAAGGCCCTCAGGTCAGTGGAACACGGGTGCTGGCTTTCTATACCGACCAGGGCTGGAGGGAATCCTCGGATACAGACGGCGGACGACCCCACAGCCCAACACCAACCCTGCAGCCTGATCAGGACTCCCACACAACTTTACAGTTATTTCCCATGCTGGGCATAGGCTGAAGGGGAACGTACACCCCGGGAAAGCGCAGAGATCCAAGCTCAGATCACACAGCAGCCTCCCTACCCGAGACTTGCAAGCTCCAGAGAACACTTCAGATAGCCTAAATGCCTGATCGTTTTGCTTGTTTTTTCTAATTTGCGCTTGCAGTTGTATAACAATACAACAATGACCATATAATGTTGTGTTACACACGCGGGTTGCTCTCCCTGATGGCCGATAACCTACTCTCATATTCATATGCCTGTTGGCCTGGCAACCTCTTGGTATTTTTTACTCGTGTTTTATACGGTAAAGCATGCAATATATTTAAGTTTTTCATTTAATAACCACACATATGGGAGGGTCTGACAGTTACCACTTCAACCACACACCTGTACACATAGGATATGCATGTATCACTTATGCACTAGCTATTTCACGAAAATTTGGGTAGCTACCTCTTGTACTATAACCTTAACAAACGTGTACAGACGCAGCGACTTGAAGCCCAGTGATAACTCTCAAGACCAATCTCTTATGCAAGCTGTTTTATTGTGAATTTTGCATGTTACCGCTTTAGATGTTGTGACAATGCAGGATGATAAGCGCACCTTTTTTAAGCCTGTTTTACAAGCCTGCTTTATAAACCTGTTTTATAAGACTGTACTATAAGCCTGTACTTTAAGCCTGTTTTACAAACTTGAACTGTCTTAATTATACAAAATGTGCACGGTCTATTCATACCACATTACAGTATTTGTATGAACGTGTAAACCCTCGCAGAAAGCTGTTGTGGCACTGACTGGCATAAATGTACTTTGTCTTAACTATGCACGATAAAATAAAGAATTTAAAAAAAAAGAAAATTAGTCTAGCTGCATCATTCATTACAGAATGCAAAAAAACCCTCTGTGGCTATTACAAAGGTAAAATATAAAATTTATATAAATACCCAGAAATAGGAAGTGCGAAGACTCCTCAATTTCTTCAAAATCTTAAACATAAAACCATAAATAGAACGACCTAAAAGTACAAGGGGGGGGGGGGGGCCGGACCGCCGAGCTGGACGGTCGCAGGCTGGGGAAGCTCCTGCAACACATAGCCACAAAACGCTAATCCACCATGCCTTCTAGCTTAAAAGCAGACCGACAGCAATAGTGCCCGAAGCAAGGGGAATACTGGATCCAGGGAGAGGCTGGCTCACCGAGTTTCAGTCCCCTGGAGGAGAAATTCTTGTTACCCCAACAGAGGCCTTCTCCGGTGGTGAGTGGGGCTGACGGCCGCAGCCCTACTATCCTGCATCACAGCACCCAGCCAGAGGCATGAAAACACGAGCGGACCCGGCCCTGTTCCCCCCCCTTTGGACCGGTGGGGGTGATCCCGGTCCTCACCCTGTGGCCCTGACCGAGCTGCCGCAGATTGTGTCAAAGAGCCTGACTGCTGCGCCCAAGATGGCGGACACCATGTGCGCGGGAGGCGAGGGGAAGACCAGCTCTCTCCCCACGCTCACAATTACCATCGCAACCCCTGCCTTCCGACACTGCCATACAGGGAGGCGGGACAACTCTTACCTACCCCCGCAGGCATCCAAACCAGCGGCGACAGCGGCTGCACGGAGGGGATGGCGCTACTACACCGAACACCCACATTCCCGCCTGGAAGAACTAAAACCTACCACCAAGCGAGAAACCCCAGCACACCACCCGACCTCTTACTCCTAACCAGCTTGCACTGAGGCGACACAGAAACCAGCATACCCGAGTAGCAGTCACCAAACCCTCTACAACGGCGGTCACCAGCTCCCGGCTGCACAAGTCTATGATCGCAAAAATGACAAATCTGCTTTAAAACATTGTTTCTATTTCATTACTATATACATTCTGTATTGACACAAGACTTTCCCCTTTCCCCTTGAGGAAATACTGCTTACATGGCCAGATCTTACAAAAGCTCTAAAACATCATATTACTCAATACTGACAAAACCCTCACATTATTACAGAGGAGATAATCACATCTCCTTAAATTACAGGACTGGATTTATGCAAGAAAAATCCTGAGGGTCAAGGGAAAGCTCATCTCGTACCATGACATATCATGGGCTTCTTATATGACCAACTGGTTCAACTGAATAGAATTCCTCTTTAAAAAAACGTTTTGTACTTGTCGTAAGCATGCTTTGCTAAGATAGACTGTATCACAGTTCAGTAACCTCAGTGCACCAAATACCCTGTCTGATGTTAGAATAGCAAGGCTTCCGGACATTTATTTGAACATTTGGCCACAGCAACTGGGGCAGCCATCAGGGCTTGGTTTAAATTGGTGGGTACACCATAATAATGTTTTTTTCCCCATTAATTAGAAACAGGCAGGCACACTAGTCAGATGATATGATAATTTATTAACAAAAGCAAACCAGCCAAATTAAGGTGCTTACTCAAAAGGTCCTATTTCTCCAAGGACCTAAATAATCTGTAGAAAATACTGAATGAGGAGCACAACCATATGGATAAAAAAGCAACTTTATTAATTGGGTCCAATAGAATAGGTATCCCAAGATACAAACAAAATGAAAAAGAAAAAGTGTCTTAGTAATAATGCCACAATACAAAGAATGTACAAAATGTATCACAATTCTCTATACACATAGTAAGTAACTACAAAAGGCAAAAATGCTAATCTAGATACAAATTGAATTAGATATCCAGAAAGAGCAACCCAACAAATCATACATACCACAAAAAAGAAAAATACCAGAAGTAGTGAGAAGAGAGTCAAAGAGAGTCAAAGGAAAATAAATTCCTTTATATACCCAAAGATGAGAAACACCTGAGTGTGATGTGTGGCCACCCACAATGATTGAGATCTTCTCAACCATAATCTCATGGTTATGGTCACCAAGGAGTCCAATATACAGGAAGTATGTATACAATTTTATGGCAAGACAGGAGGCTTCATATTTGCTTATCTTTCTTTACTGAAACTCCCAGCAGCAAAGAAACAGTTAACAGCAGTGTAAAAAAGTTTAACCAATCAGAGTGCATCACAGCAATATAAACTGTCATCAGGCTCCTCCCAATTCCTCTTTCTTTGCTGCTTAGCCTCCCAGGTGAGTCTATTCTAATTATACTCCTATTTATGCTCAATTTTTATATATATTTATATGAGTATATTGCTTTAATATTATATATATTTATTCATTTACTTATTCTAGTATTTTTCTCAGCCTTTCTGTGCTTTTACACACTGCTTAGGTGACATGGGCTGACTCCCCAGTCAACCTATAAACACAATTGCCTCTCTTATTTTTTCTACCATACTTGTATTCTTATACTGTCTGTTTAACTGACACACTTTCCCCGCAGCGCCCGGCATTTTGCCGGTCCGCTCCGCTCAGTTTTTTCCCTCACACACTTCGTGTGTTGCCTTGCGTCTCCATAGAGACGTTTCCCGCCCTTTTCTTTCCGCGGCCATTTCTATTTTCCTTTTCCCGGGCTTCCTCTCAGCGCCATCTTGCGGAAATTTTATGCGCGGCGGTTCACTCGCATTTCAGCTCCCACTGCAGAACACGACCCAGCTGTTCGGTAAGTACTTTTTATCCCTTAAAGCCCCAGACCTTTTTATTTTAAATCATTAAGGATACATACTCAAAATTTCCCTTTTTCTTGACAGGTTTTTTCAACTTAAAAAATCCTTGCTTGATACTGAGGGTGACCCCCTCAAGCCTTTATTCAGAGGGTGACCCCCTCTAGCCTTCCTTCAAGGGTGACCCCCTTTTTTCTGCCTCTATACAGGGTAATCCCTATTTGATAACACAGGCACATACCTGTTATTTGATTTTGGACATTTCATTGTCCTTCCTCTCTGGGTGAACCCCATTGATATATTGTGGATGAACCCCACTGTTACAAAAATTACTTTCTGTATAAGTCCACTGCCTCATTGTAATTAGTTTGTCTGCATACCAAAATTAGAAATAATTAAAAATAATAAAAATTAAAAAAAAAAAAAAAAAAAAATTTAAACTATATATATATATTGTATATTATATTATTCTCTTTGTGGTGACCCCACTGTTATTGACATTATGTCTGATGTGCCAGAACCAGCAGTTTCTGCCGAACTTAAGGCTTGGCTATTCAATGCCATCACTGAATCTATTCCTAAAGCTTTAGCGGCTTTCAGCGAGCAGACAATACCAGCCCCTACGGCGACCATTACCCAACTCTCAGATTCCGAAGATTCTCACACTTCGGAACATGAAGGAGCCCCTCGCAAACGCCCTTGGAAGGGCGATAGCGCCACCGCCGGTAAAGGCAAAGCGCCCGCTAAACACCCTAAAGTGCCCTATTCAAAACCCAAACATGATAAATTTGACGCATTTGAGGGTTCTACCTCTGATTTTTTTTTTTTTTGTAATTCTTTATTTTAGTCACTCAGCAGATTATATATAGCAATCGTTATATTACAAAATGTGGGCTAGTGCCCATAACGTTCTCAAGCATGTACAAAAGCAGTGATATTTGGTTTGGTGCAGTGATCTGCCGAGTGGATTTTTTTTTTTTTTTTTGATAACATGGTAACATGACATAATAGGCAAGCAACAGTGCAAAGAAGACCCCTTGGCACATATATATAAGACAATCATTTGTTTAAGTACAAATATGAGATAGGTATGTCGCTAATGTCTATGCTATAAAAACATTTAAGGAGTGCAGTTGCTTATAGTGCTGAACCTAAGAGTTTAAAAAGGTTATATTTGCTGATAACATGGAGTGAGGTAACATAAACGTCAGGAGTTGGCATATAGCATAGGTTGTGCTTATGAGCAGACTGCTTAACTATGGGCTCCTGAATAGGACATGAAAACATTGTTTAGCAATGGAAAATGAGCCCCTATACTAGGTATATACCTTAAGTTTAGTATCTGGCCGGGTTGACATAATGTATGATTATATAGTGTGCGTGGATAGTAAGTGGGGTGGGCATTGCCAGAGTCTGGCACATGAGCCCTTCTCAGGAAAAGTGCCAAGCTCGGTGGGAAGGAAGAGCTAGTCTAATGAGCAAAGGTAAAATTGCACGGGCTGTGGGCGTTGGGGTGTCTGGGTGTGCCCTATACCAGGTAGTTGTCTTGGAGGACGCCCGGGAGTAAGTGTCAAGTCGGCTTAAGCGTATGGTATAGGGGAGTCTTATATTGAGACCGCCGTTGGGCGATTATGTTGGTCGGTGTAACAGCGGTGGTCGCTGTGAGTGGGTGATTTTGCGCCTGTCTATGGAATTATTCTCGGCGTATCATGCTGAGCTGGGGTCAGGCGGGGGGAGGTGATGGGCCGTGGTCTATGTACCTTCTATTTGTGTAGCAGGTCAGTACCATTAACATGTGTTGGCATTCTGAGATAGCACAAAGTAAATACATTCCCTACCATACAGGATAAGTAAAATTGAACGAAAAAGCAAGAAAAGTCAACAGGAAAAGTTTTGAGGCAGATTGTCTTTCAGGCTTTGGGGTATTTCGCCTCGGTGTCAACTGGTAACGGTTGTCAGGCTGCTTCAAGTGATTCCCGCCGTGCTCGGGACTTCTGTGAGGGTGCGTGGGACGAAAGGAGTCACTCTTTCAGGGTTCCAATGATGCGATGGCCCACTTGTGCCCGCCGTATCAGCCGTTTTTAAGGAGTCGTGTGGTAGTCCTAAGATGGGCATCAGAGCTGTCGTTTCTTGTATGTCGTGGATCTCATGCTTGTCAGGCCCATGTAGTATCTGCAGTTTTCTGGCCTGTAGCCATCTATATCTCAGTCCTTTCTTCTGTAAGAGCGTCGTAAGTGGCCTAAGCGATCTCCTCCAGGCTAACGTGCCCCCTGTGAGGTCGGCATAGAAGGTTAATTCCATTGTTTCGAATTTGTAGGGTGAGCAGTCCCTAGTCGCCGCTGCAACAGCCAGTTTGTCTGCGTGGTTCTGGAATCTGATTATGAGGTCGCGTGGCGCTGTGCTTGGTGCTTGGGCCGGTTTTGGGGCCCGAAAGAAGCCGTCCAGTTGGACATTTCTGGCCTGTTTTGGGTGTAGCAGGGCCGCTAGGAGGCGTCTCAAAACGTGTGGCAGTTCAGTAGTTGGGACATCTTCAGGGACACCTCGTATTTTCAGGTTATTAGCCCGGCGTGAATCTTCCAAGGCCGCAAAGCGGCGTTCATGTGCCGCGTTCTGGTTTTGTAGCTCTATGACCTGTTGTTGGAGCGTTGTGATGTGGTCTGAGCTGGCTCTGGTGTTAATTTCCAGTGCACTCATACGGCCGGTCAGGCCTTGTATGTCGGCCCGGAGCGAGGCTACGTCCGTCTGGAGCGTCTTTTGCAGGTCTGCGAGGAGCGATTTTAAAACCGCAGTGGTGACTGGTGAGTCGTCCCGTTTCTGGGCTATTGGTGCCTGCTGCTGTGCTAGGTAGAGGTCGGCCACATCTCCCTCAGAGGAGAAATCATCCGATAGTTCGGAGTAAGTGTCCGGGTGAGAGGCCATTTTAGGCCCTGCGGCCTCGTGTGTCTGCCTTAGGAGCTCCGCGATGGTCGGCCCTTGTCTCGGCTTATCTGGTTTAAATTTTTTTGTTTTTCGCCCCATTTTGGTCACTGGGCTCTGCTCGTTGTGGGTAGATCCCCAATTCGTAATTTTTGTGCCCGAAATTGGTGTGCTTTTGGGCAAATTTGCAGGAGCTCTCTTGCCATGCGTCTACTCCGCTCGGTTGCTAAGCCACGCCCTCTACCTCTGATTTTAACCTCCAAGTATTAGACGAATACTACGCAGAACACTCTGATACTGAGGCTCCGCCTCATAAGACATTCCGAGACCTTTATCCATCCGATTCTGCAACTAATGAACCCCTCATACCTCTAGAGGAACTCCAATCGGAGTCTGACCCCATAGATACCTTATTTGACACCTCTGGACGCCCTCTATTTGACCCCAGGTGCATTAAGCACCCTAGATCGGCCGAATGGACACCCCCAGACCACATTGCCAAATATTGTAGAATGTGGTTCCGTCGGCCTTTAGAAAAAGAGGTGAGAGCCAAATTAAGGGCTGAATGCCCACGCCCCACCATCCCAGACAAGGTGGCCAATACACCAGAATTCGACCCCTTCCTTGTGACCTTTCTAACCAAGTCAGGGAAAGACCCCCGTAAAGGTCTAGAACAGGGTCTTAAAACTGCTCAAGACAAGTTGATGGATGTGGCGGGCCCGCTCACACAAATCTTCATTATTGCAGACGAGGCTTTATCAGGTTGCACATTTGACGCACATATGGTGCGAGAGTGGGCACAAAGGGCCTTATGCCTTTTAGGCAATGCCAATGTGGCAATATCAACAGAGCGGCGGAAAGCCGTCCTTTATAAAATTGATGCTAAACTTGCCGAACTAGGCACCAAAGAACTTCCAGAAGCTCAAGGCATGTTATTTGGAGACAAGTTCATAAAAGAACTAAGTAAACACGTCTCTGTTTTTACAACACTGACAAAGGCACAATCCTCTATTCGCAAGGTATTTCGCTCTCAGCGTTTTTCTGGAAGAGCTGGTCGCTATAGAGGCCGAGCGACTGGCAGAGCCGCCTTCACAGGCTACAGGCCTCGACCTTCAGACACCTGGAATTCGGGCAATACCCGATTCCAACACAGACAATTTTTTCCCTCTCGCGGAGCAATCCGAGGACGTGGATCCGCTTCCCTACGCGGTCGCTCTGCTACAGGTAATGGACCTTCCTTATTCTCTTATTCCTATTGCAGGCCGGTTAACCCTTTTTTCCCAACAGTGGTCTCAACTAACTCAGGATCCTTGGATCCTTCAAACGGTGTCCGGGTTCCACCTGGATTTTTCAGTCGAACCAATTCAAAATTCCCTTCCTACCCCAATAAAAATGTCTTTGCTAGACGAGTCGACTCTACGGAGCGAACTCAACGATCTATGCACCAAAGGTGCGATCGAACGAGTTGTGGGCCCACAGGTCTTCATAAGCAACATGTTTCTGGTAAAGAAAAAATCAGGGGGTCTACGACCAGTCATCAACCTGAAAGATCTGAACAATTTCATCGTATACCGTCACTTCAAAATGGAAGGGATCCATTTATTGAGAGACCTACTCTCCGAGGGAGATTGGTTCTCTCGCTTCGACCTAAAGGATGCATACCTCACGGTGCCGGTAACACCAGCACACCGCTGCCTCCTTCAGTTTCGTTGGGAACAGACACTATGGCAGTTCACCTGCCTCCCCTTCGGCCTATCTTCCGCACCCTGGTGCTTTACCAAACTAATGAAACCAGTGATGGCCTTACTGCGGTCCCAAGGAATCCGCTCCATAATCTATCTGGACGATATCCTTCTCATGGCACAAGACCAGGAAACCCTCCTCCATCATACAAACATGACCTCCGCCCTATTGCAGAATCTTGGCTTCGTGATCAATCACCAGAAATCATCTCTAACACCGTCCCAGACGATACAATTCCTGGGATTCCAGATAGACTCCGTTCAAGCAGTCCTTCAACTTCCGGCACCCAGAATAAAATCCATAAAAAGAGACATTCGGAAGTTACTGATATCACCACACCTTCGCCTACGGGATCTAGCCCGCACCATCGGCTTGCTCTCCGCCTCAATACAGGCTATATTCCCTGCCCCACTGCACTACCGGGCACTGCAACGATTAAAGACCCAATACCTACACCAGTCGACGTCTTACGACCAACAGATCACACTCACGGACGAGGTCCGGCTCGAGCTCCATTGGTGGCTACAACATATGGATGCCTGGAATGGAAGAGCCATTTTCGGATCCCAACCAGACTTCATCCTGGAATCAGATGCAAGTTTGCTCGGATGGGGCGCAACCTGCTCGGAAACCTCTACAGGAGGACTCTGGTCCCACTCAGAACGCGCACTTCACATCAACTGCCTCGAACTGATTGCAGGCTCATTTGCAATCCGCAGCTTCGCCAAAGATGTCTACAACTGTTCAGTTGTGCTGAAGATGGACAACGTGTCCGCAGTCCGCTACGTGAATCATCTAGGAGGTTCCAAATCAAAGATGCTCTCAGACCTGACCAAGGAATTATATCAGTTCTGCCTAGACAGGAATATCTCCCTGCGTGCGGAATATCTGCCGGGAACAGACAACCTCGTCGCAGACTGGTTCTCCCGCCACTGGAGGGACTCCAGCGATTGGCAACTGAATCCACAAATATTTCAGCATCTCCAGATTTGCCGGGGACCATTCAACCTGGACCTCTTTGCATCTCGCCTCAACAGGCAGACGGACGCTTTTTACAGCTGGTTACCGGACCCAGCGTGCCTTGCAGTCGATGCCTTCCTACAGAAGTGGCCGATGTCAGGGGCATATGCGTTCCCTCCATTCTCCATGATTCCACGCACGCTACAACTTCTCAGAACTCAAGGTGTCAAGATAACTCTAGTGACCCCGCTATGGCGGGCCCAACCATGGTACCCTTACCTACTGGAAATGTCAGTGGACTTTCCCCTGCTGCTACCCTGCACCCACGACCTCCTCAGAGACTCGATAGGCAACTTTCACCCATTGGCGATCCAAGACCATCTCCAACTAGTGGCTTGGACCATTTCAGGGGATCGTGGAATGTCTCAGGCCTTTCGACAACTGCTCAGGGACTCCTTTGGGACTCATGGGCCCCAGGAACCAGACGCTCTTACATCTCTGCATGGCGCCTATGGAGTTGCTGGTGCTTGGAAAGGAACCTTGATCCCTTTTCAACACCTATAATTAATATTATTAACTTCCTGTCGTCTCTATTCGACCAGTGTAAATCCTACCGGACCATTAACGTGTTTCGGTCTGCTATTTCTGCAGCGCACGTTCCTATAGAAGGCTCTTCGGTGGGCAAACACCCGTCTGTCTGCAGACTTTTGCGGGGCATCCGCATCGCTAGACCCCCGAATCCCAAATATAATCAATTCTGGGACGTTGCCGTCATGCTCACGTTCTTGGAAGCTTGGCCGGACAACGAAGCGCTTTCCCTACGCCAATTACCAGCCAAATTAGCTCTCCTCCTCTGCTTGGTCTCCTTCCGAAGAGTTTCCGACATCAGGGCTTTCGACTTTCACGCCCTCGATTTCACACCAGAGGGGGTACACTTTCACATCACTAGACGCACTAAGACCAACTCATCTACCGTGAGCTATCCTTACTTCTCAGAGAGACCACTCCTATGCGTAGCCCGGTGCATAAGACACTATATCGCTCGCACTACCCTTCTCAGAGCACCTACCGGGCCCCTCCTGGTATCCTATGTACGGCCTCACAAACCAGTTTCGTGCCCTACCATTGCACGCTGGATTAAATGGCTGGCATTGATGCATCTTTCGGGGCTCACTCGGTTAGAGGCGCAGCCGCCTCTTCAGCACTCTTAGCTGGAGGTTCCTTAGCGGAAATTCTATCCTCCGCTGATTGGTCTAGAGAATCCACCTTCCGTACCTTTTATTTTAGACACTCTCCTCACGTTTCTCTGTCCTTGCTATCTGTGCGTTAAAATAGCAAATATGAAGCCTCCTGTCTTGCCATAAAATTTGGGATTATTCTAGCTCCTAGTGACCGAATAATCTAAATTTTATTAAAGACAGGAGGCGAATATTTTCCCACCCTAGTTTTTCTCTTCCCACCCTTCTAGGTAAGTATCCTGTACTACCTCCAATTTCTAACTATGACTTACATCCTCTCTTTCGCTAACCTAGACTCATTAGGTCGTTATTATTATAACCCGTTTTTTATATTATATTTAGTTCATTAAATTCTAGATGGTCATTTACTGTTATACCACTCTGTTATTACCATAGTTAGAGCTTGCACTAAATTGGAAGTCAGTTCACTGCATTTATTTGGTTTTCTTTTGCCAAAGAGATCATACTTTCACGATGTTTCTCCTTCCTCCTAGTGTGAAGATCGCTTGCCTTCTGCCTTGACTCTACCTGCGGGTTGATCACTACCTTCATACTTAAAGATACCTTCACCGTTACCTGTTCATCGTTTTAATGACTACTTTTACATGGTTGACTCTACAACTGATCGGCTACATCAAGAAAGAGGAATTGGGAGGAGCCTGATGACAGTTTATATTGCTGTGATGCACTCTGATTGGTTAAACTTTTTTACACTGCTGTTAACTGTTTCTTTGCTGCTGGGAGTTTCAGTAAAGAAAGATAAGCAAATATTCGCCTCCTGTCTTTAATAAAATTTAGATTATTCGGTCACTAGGAGCTAGAATAATCCCGAATTGTTTATGTATGTCAGATCGTGTGTGTATATACCAGTGTGTGTGTCAGAGTGTGTATCTGTGTCAGTGTGTGTTTGTGTGTATCTGTGTGTCAGTGCCAGTGTGTGTGTATGTGTGGGTGTGTTTGTGCCAGTGTGTGTGTGTGTGTGTGTGTGTGTGTGTGTGTGTGTGTGTGTGTGTGTGTGTGTGTGTGTGTGAATATATGAATGTAGCAGTGTATGTGCATACATCCAAGCAATCAAACACTAACACAACATGTAAACACACCCATGCAAACATAAACATTACATACACAAAAAAAAACTGAATTCATACACCAATACTACTCACAAATGTGCATCCATGTTTAAAAGCCAACACTACATCCAAACACACCCCTGCAAACAAATGCAAACATTACATACAAACACACCCCTGTATTAAGAAGCTAAAATTACATACAAACACCAACTTTACACAAAAAGTCAAACCTGCTCCTATGTACTACAATCTGTTTACTATCTGTGGAAATTAGTGTATGTATAGCAGAAAAACTAATTTGCTAGAAAAGACACTCTGCTAATTAAAAGGTTTGCGCTATGGCGCAAAAACTTTTTTTGGGGTTCCACGATGTTGCTACACTATGTCAAAGGGTTCCACATGAAAAATGAATAGGGAACCCCTGCCATAAATGAAAACTCAAGCAGAAAAAATAAGTTGACAGCGCCAGACAGTGGTCGGAGACTATCATGTCTATTATAGAAACATTTTTTTTCCAGTCAGACTTCCGCTCCTGGAGACAGTGAGACTATTTGGATATTGCCATTTGCAGTGTTCTTTTTTTTTTTTTTTTTTTGTGCACAGAATAACAAACATTCCTGCAATGCCCCAACAGCATCTGCAAGATTTAGAAAAATGAAGTGTTTGTTTTATATATAAACTTTGCTGTATTTTGTGTTTATGTCTATCAATAAATAGTAAGTTGATTGACACTAATGACATTCAGTTCCAGCGACATCTAAAGAGGTAGTGCGGTCCCTAACTACAAACTGTGCTATATCTGAGCCTACTGTTTAACTCCTTGCTTGTGAGTACTCGTTTTATACTCTTACAGAGACATTGTGTACATTGCAATATTGTAATATTGCACCATATCTCCCTCTTTTTGAGCCTATAGGATGGAATAAAGAGAACATCAATTACAAGAAGGGGAGGGTTGCCTTAATGGGCCCTAACACTGTTTCTACCTGAGCTAGGTTTATAGTTCATTAATGTGTACACTACCTTGCCATAAAAGCCATACATCATTTTTTAAGGTACATAATATACTTTTGTATACTTATTTTTTTATTTTATATTAGCGCTACACTGTATTGTATACTGAGACTGCCACTCTTGTATGTGAGCAGAGCCCCTTGATGTCACCCTGGCATTCATAGAGCTGTCCAGAAGGGATCACATATGTCCATTATATGATGCACACTTAGCCATTTACACTGTGTACTCTATTTTCCCAGAGAACTGAGACAAAAGATAAATATCCCAGGACAGCAGAAAGGGCTCCAAAATCAGGACTGTCATAAGCGTTGCCGCGGTTACCACGGCAACGCTCCAAATCTCGCGAGAGTGAACTCTAGCCCTGGAGCTACGGGCTAGAGTTCACTCTCCCCACTGGAACCACCAATGAGTCCCCCCTCCTCCCAGTAAAGGTAAGAATTAATATTTATTTTAATTAAATAAATGTAAAAAGAAAAAAGCATATTATAAAAAATGCCCCCCCATGCCTTATAACACACTCTCACACCCTACACACACATTGCCCCTCCCACACATATACTGCCCCCCCATTCACACACACTGCCCCCCCATTCACACACTGCCCCCCATACACATACACTCCCCCTATACACACATACTGCCCCTATACACACATACTGCCCCCCATACACACACACTGCCCCCCATACACACACACTGCCCCCATAGACACACACTGCCCCTATACACATACTGCCCCCATACACACACACTGCTCCCCATACACACACACTGCCCCCATACACACACACTGCCCCCATACACACACACACTGCCCCCCATACACACACACTGCCCCAGACACACATACACTGCCCCCATACACACATACACTGCAACTGTCACACACACATACTGACACACACATACACTGCCCCCTAACACACACACTGCACCCCTGACATACACTGCCGCCCTCACTCACACACTGCAACCTTCACACACTGTCCCCCTCACACACACACACTGCACCCCTCACACATTGAACTACTCACACACACCACTGCTCCTATGCCCTATGACAGCCCCATTTCCCAGCAGACCTCAGGTAAGTTGTCAAACTGTTCTTAAACGGTTTGACTACTTACTCTGGGAGGGGGTCCCGGCACTATTGGCACCATAACCACTACACTGAGCTGTAGTGGTTATTGTGTCTGGATTATTTAGTTAAATAATCTACAAGTGCCCCTCCCGAGATCAGGCTCTGGATCCGCCACTGACCCAGTGGGCATATTTGGAGGCGGGCCCCAGGGGGCCCAGACCCTGAGCTGAGTTAGGGGCCCCAAAATTTCTGGTGGCGGCCCTGAGTGACTGTTATGTGTTGTGGGGGAAAAGGGACTGTGGTTTGGGAAAAAAAGGGATACGGGTGCTGTAGTGGGGAGATAGTGGTAAGAGCGATAGGAGCTGTAGTGGTGATGGTGATAGTGGCTGTAGTGGTGATGGGGATAGTGGCTATAGTGGGGGAGCTGTAGTTAGAGTATATCGGGGAATAGGGGCTGTGGGAGACGGGATTGGGGCTATAGTGTGAGGATAGAACTGTGGTGGAAGCATAGAGATTGTGGTAAGAGTGATAGGAGCTGTAGTGGTGATGGGGATAGTGGCTGTAGTGGTGATGGGGATAGTGGCTATAGTGGGGGGGCTGTGGTTAGAGTATATCGGGGGATAGAGGCTGTGGGAGACGGGATTGGGGCTATAGTGTGATGATAGGGCTGTGGTGGAAGCATAGAGATTGTGGTAAGAGCGATAGGAGCTGTAGTGGTGATGGGGATAGTGGCTGTAGTGGTGATGGGTATAGTGGCTATAGTGGGGGGCTGTGGTTAGAGTATATTGGGGGATAGGGGCTGTGGGAGACGGGATTGGGGCTATAGTGTGATGATAGGGCTGTGGTGGAAGCATAGAGATTGTGGTAAGAGTGATAGGAGCTGTAGTGGTGATGGGGATAGTGGATGTAGTGGGAGGACAGGGGTCTGTAATAGAATCTACCCTTCCTCAAGCCTTGACATGCCATTGTACCAGCCCCCTGGTCAGCCTCAGAGCATCTTAAAGGCTTCAGTTCAGATCCAGAGCACTGGTTACTGGTTCTTTCTGGTTCTGATATGATGCTTCCATCAGAATGTGAAATTTTACCCGATGTGTTTTCTGCTTTAATAGCTTTGTTTATTGTTTTTATTTTTAACACATCACAGATACTTCAGGTAGTTAATGTAATTTTGCTGGAACTTTGTTGTGAAGTTAGGGGGAAAAAAAAACTACTAGCGAATCGTCCATAGAGAGTTTTTCTCCATTTACATAGGCAGCATGACATTTGCACAGACGTTATTCGGCATGTGCTAAAACTTTTATATAAACCTTTGTACAGACGATATTCGTATGTACTATAACCTTAAACTGAATAGACACGGACACAGTTAATTCTGTTGGAGTATAAAGTCCACAGCTTTTATTAATTAAATTATTAATTAAATTATCATAAATTAACATAATTTAGGGTCATTGTCCAACTATACATTAAATTACTATACCCCCCACACAGTACCCCTGACAATGACCCTACCAATTGAACAATATATAACAAATAACAATTCACTTGAAACACGGCCTACCAAAGAGGCCCCACATCATATTGTTAACTGTAGGGGTGTACCTCAGACACCCCTACACCCACAGGTTCGTCGCCACCGAAGAGCTAGAACCAACCAGTCCTTAATTCCATCAGGCCTACACCTCGGCCTGTCCAGTCCAAACTCTACGCCAAATTCCAATTTCTACTATGCCCTGTTCCGCCACAGCACATGGCTTGACCTCCTTAAGCGCATGTGCGACCCCCACCACACCTAAACAGGGCCTGTTCAATACCTTCGTGGAACCCAAGGTTCAACAAATCGTTCCCCACATCTGACAGGTGTACACCGTCCCTCCTGAAATACCCAGGTAACATGCCCTCCAACTCTCTGTGACGCACCACTACACCCCCTGAACGTCTAATAAAAACTGACATCATCTTATTAACCTTACCCCTTGATCGAGCTATTGCAGCCGGATCCCTGGCGTGCCGCCACGCAAATCGTGGAACCATTTCAGACCACACCACCACCACGCCAGGAACCAGCTCCCTCAGCCGATCTACATCCCTTTTCATCCTTCTCACCAATTCCCTTTGCGGAATCCCACCTAGGTCGTTCCCTCCTCCATGAATCAATACCACATCCGGGACCGACCCGCCAACCACTTTCTGAAACAAGAAATTACACAAACTCTGCCAACTTGCTCCCCTGAAACCAAACCAACATAGAGTCACTCGTTCCAAAGGAAAGCCCAGCTGTGATCCGCTTCTGCGAACTGCGGCCCTCTTCTCCGCCCAGTACACATACGAGTGGCCCAGCAACCAAACTTTCAAACCTGAAAAGAGACAAAGTTAGTGGCAGAAAAAAAAAAGGCAACGTCCCCATCCCCAGATACTTGCACCCTAGCAATTACACCAACTTATCAGGCCTTACATACGAGCGGAATCGCACGGACTCCCACCTCCCAATTTGCTTGATCTTCTCGTCCCCCAGACCTAAACGCGCAGCTTCCGTCGCTGCCCCAATGCGAAAGGAGTGCGTCCCAAATTGACTCGGCTCTAAGCCCATTCTCTGCAGACCCATGCGAAAAATCCGCAGAAACTGAAATCTCGACAACGCTGAACCATCGGCGTGTAAAAAGAAACAACTCTTACCTTCTGGCCGCACCTCACAGTATCTTTTGCCACAAGCCACCGGGCAAGCCTCTGATCCTGGCAACTCATACAGTACCACCGCACGTCCCTTGCCGTACACGTCCGTTTTAGACCGGCGCAGCCATATCTGCACCTGATCAATACCCACGACCACATCCTTGAACATCAAACCGCCGTTCCCCAACTTGTTGGCACTCACCAGCTCGCTAATGCGAAAAGCCCCAAAAAACGCCCAGACAAACGCCCCGGAAAAAAGTGTCACTTCAAAAGGGGAATTGCACAAATCAATCAACACACTTAACAGGTTTTGCAAAACCGAAAACGACACCGGTCGCCTCGGGTCCGCGAGCTTCTTACCCTTCTTAAAGCCCTTCAAAGCCTGGCGTATTAAAAAATTCTTCGTAATGTCCTCCCACCCGTTGAACTTGAACAAAAACGCCATGGCGGACATGCACCTATCTATCACGGCCGGCGACGCTTGTTTAGCAAACAAGCGACACAGTACCCACAAAAGCACATCCACCCTCTGCCCTTGCGAACTGTCACCCCCTACCTGCTGTACCGCCTCGTCCCATTCTTTCCAAACCTTGACATAGCCTGACCACGTGCTCGGCGCAAGAGAATTCTTTATACACTCCCCAAGCATGCGGTCCCGAGCTGCCACATCTCGCCAGGGCAAGCCTGCCCCTGTGCCAAAGCTTCCGGCGCCGTTTCCCGAAATCGTTCCCACTGAAAACGAGAAAGCGCATCAGCTACCACATTCAACATACCAGGGATGTGCCTAGCCCTAAACACCAAATTAAATGACATACAAAGAAGGACAAAACGCCGCAGCAAACACAACACAGGGGGGGACGACGCCGACAAACTATTGATCGCCTGTACTACCGCCATGTTGTCTGAGTGAAATATAATATGTTTGTTGGACAACACCCGCCCCCACAAACTCACCGCTACCACCACCGGGAATAGCTCCAGAAACGCTAGATTTTTAATCAGCGAGCTTTGTCTCCAGGCCTCCGGCCATGGCTCAGCGCACCAGTGACCCCCCAGGTAAGCCCCAAAGCCTACGCTACCAGAAGCGTCGGTGTATAGACCAACAACCTCCCCTGATGCCGCCGGCTCTCGAAAAATCACCGTTCCGTTAAAATCCTGCAAGAACCGGTCCCACACCATTAAATCTGCCTTCATATCCGCCGAAACCCTAATGTAATGCGACGGCAGACGCACCTTACTCGTAGCTTGTGCGAGGCGCCTACAGAAAACCCTCCCCATGGGTATGACCCGGCACGCGAAATTAAGGCTCCCCACCAGCGATTGGAGCCCTCGCAGTGTCACTTTCTTGGCCCTCCCTACCGTGGCCACCAGCTCCCGCAGCCGTGACAATTTGTCCCCCGGTAACCTGCATTCCCATTTACAGGAGTCAATTTCCAAGCCCAAAAAACTAAGGCACGTCGTAGGCCCCACCGTCTTGTCCTCCGCCAGGGGCACCCCTACTTTATGCGCCACCCACTGAAACACGTCCAATATCTGTCTACAGCGGTCCGAATCTCGCGGGCCCACGCAAAGAAAATCATCTAGGTAATGCACCACCGCACCCTCTGCCGATTCCGTCCGCACGACCCACTTCAAGAAGGTACTAAACTTCTCGAAATAGGCGCACGAGATCGAACACCCCATAGGCAGGCACAGATCAACAAAATATTCCCCTTCAAAACAGCAACCGAGCAGATGATGGCAGTCCGGGTGTATCGGGAGCAGTCGAAATGCTGCTTCCACATCTACCTTTGCCATCAGTGCACCATGCCCCAGCCTCCGAACCAACTCGACTGCCTTGTCAAATGACGTATAAGAGACGGAGCTAAGAGCCGTGTCGATGTCATCATTCACCGAAGCCCCTTTCGGGTACGATAAATGGTGAATCAACCTGAATTTGCCTGCCTCCTTCTTGGGGACCACGCCCAACGGGGATATTCGCAAATCGGGCAATGGCGGTGCCGAGAACGGCCCAGCCATCCTCCCCAGTTGCACTTCCTTACTTAGCTTGTCCCTCACTACCTCTGGGTGTTCCCGCACTGACTTAAGATTCCCACATAACGTACCAGGTCCCCTAACTACGTAGGGAATAAAGAACCCTTCCCGAAAACCCCGCCACAAGAAAATAGCATCTTCCCGGTTAACGTATCGCCTTAGCCAAGGCAACATCACGTCTATTTTCACCGGAGACGCTCCCAACGGGAGCTGCGGTGGCTGCCGCCCCTGCGGGCCCGCTTCCCCCGCCAGACTTACCCTTTTTGAAACAACGGTTGACACCGTGGGACCCCCCGCAGCCTGAGCATTCGTGCCGGAACCTGCAATTATTTCCCCATTTGCAATGTCCTTCGTTGAACATCCAACAGAAACCTTTCTTTTGCCCAGCCGACCCGGCCCCTGAGGCCGTGCCGGCTGCCCCGGGAAAGGGCGCCGCCTTCTGGGCCATCATAAGGCGCATCCATAACGGCAGGTCCATTTGGTCCCACCGCATGTTCGCATTCGCTGCCAGCCGCTGACGAAATTGTTCGTCGTACCTCCACCAAGCCAAACCTCCGTAGGTTCGGTACGCGTCACCTATCCCGTCCAAATAACAAAATAGTTCTGAGCAACGCCCCGGCGCCTTCTCCCCGATTACACTAGCTAGAATGCAGAAGGCCCTCAACCAATTCCCAAAGGTCTTAGGTATCTTGCGATACCTCCGCCTTTTCTCCTCTTCCTCCTTTTTCGCATCCTTCTTATCCTCCTCCTTCAAGTCTAAGAACTCCTCTAGGGGAAGGAGGGAAAATATCTCCACAAACTCACCTTTCCATATCTTCTCCTTCACTTCTACTTTTAAATGACATCCGAGGGGGCCCGCGAAGGACACGTGCACATTCTGCCGCGCTGCATCCGGGACATCACCTACCTCCCGCTCTTCGCCCCCTCCTTCCAACCCAGACAAATCAGCCCCCGCTCCCGACTCACCTCCGCCGTGCGCGGACAGCTGTGTAACCCCGAGCCCTGTAGCTATGTCCCGACTACTCTCTCGTGCCCACACCTTCCCGAACTGCGCAGGCGACCCCTCTTTCCCAGACCAAGAATCTAAAAATGTTCTTAAATCATTTAACAACTGTCCTGGGTGTCGTGTGTGTAAGAACTCACCACTCGAACCTCTGGCCGTAGCTGGCTGCAGAGGCACCGTCCTTCCGTCCACCTTTTCAGGCACCGGAGAATCCCGTTGTCGCCGACTCCCATCCGCCTGGACTCGCCTCGAGACCGTAGGGGTATTGCTCCGAGACCTGTAGGGAGAAGGAGATCTGGGTAGTCTGTCCTGAACCTTCCTCACCCGCCTTTCTTCCCTACGTTCCTCCCAATCCTCCTCAGCAACGCTGCGTCTCGCAGGGCGACTGCCCTCACGAGATGATCCCCTCCACCGATCACTGAGCCTCTCTCCCGGCGAACCCGATCTTCTCCGCTGACTCCTCCTCATGCTATCCCTGGAATCACGCCTCCTGCAACATGAGCCTGCTAAGCTGCACCCGCTCCGCGCAGGTGATCTTTCCCTGCTCCCTGAACTCCTTGCTCTGCTCTTCGAAACGCTGCGCCTGACGCCAGAGAAGCGTCGTTCTGCTCTCCACTCACTCCCTGAGGCCTCCCTGTCATGAAGCTGACCCTGGGAGCGGCCAGATGGGCCCTCCCGCCTACCGCTGACATCCCTAACCAGCTTAACAGTTTGAGCACCCTGTCCCTCAACTGTCAGTGCCGAGCCTGGCCTCTCCTCGGCCGTCTGCCCCATGTCCGATTCATCTTCGCTATCCTGGCAGCCTGCCGTGTGCCCTGACCCACTCGCTTCTTGTGAGGTCCCCTTGTCCCTGCATCTGTCTCCCTGACCTGCCTCAGCCTGAGACGTCCCTGCCCTCACACTGCTGTCCTGGCCTCCCCCCACAGCTTGAGGGGCCGTCATACATCCGCCATCACCATCACACCCCTGCCCTCCAGCATTCGCACTAGTGGCTGACTCACCGGGACGTATCCGCTTCGTGCCGCCGCTCACATGACTCCCAGCCGGCCTGGCCTCCGTCCCGGCCGTCTTCCGAGATCCGCCCGGACCGTTCCTCCTGCCAGCCGCGGAACCGCGTGGCTTAGATCCATCCGCCACCATGCGCTGTGCGGCCGTCCTCGCCAGGCCGCTGCCGCGCCCACCGGAGCGAGCCGTGCGCCTGCCTGGCTCTGTTGACCGGGGCTCACCCGGACCATCGGTCACCCCACTTCCCGCTGAAGGGCTCCTCCTCCGCCGCGCTGCAGGCCCAGCGCCCGGGCTCAAACGCTGAGGTGGTCTCGTCCTCCTTGCCGGTCGACGGGCCGGTACCGCAGGAGCAGGCCCGGCAGTCCCCAACTGCTGATGAAGCCAATCCAGTCCTCTGTCCTTCACCGCTGCCCGAACACCCTCCAGGATCTCATCTAGCGACGCCATAATCCTGCAGAAACGACAAAGAAAAAGAACCTCGCCGACCTGAAACAATTTACAGGTAGGAAAGGCTCTGGTTAAAATGGCCCCTATTCTAAAATGGCTGCTCTTTATACTCCCTGTCTCCGCCCCCAAGCTCCATTAAACTAATCCAACCCCCAAACACTAGCACCTGCCCACTTCCTGGCTCTGTCAAGGCCCACTCCTCCTACTGCGTTGTTCCATGGGCTTCAGTATGTTTTTATTTTAGCTGTTGCGGTTCCTTTAAAATATTCCAGCTCAGCAGTTCAGACATTGATCTAAAGAAATGAAGGAAACTGATTTCTACGTATCCATTGCATAACAATGTGTTCTTTAAGCAGGTCTTCTCCTAACTTCTTCAATTAAAACCACTTCCTGACATAACTGATGCAAAATCAAAGCAAGAAGTAGAAACGTTTTTTAAAACTTGATGCAATCTAATTTTTTTGTTAACAGTTTTTCCTGTTATTCAGTACAGTCCCTTGGTATGAATTAGTAATAACCCCCTACGTGGCTAGAGGTCCCCAAATACCCTTCCACAAATCCCCCAAAATACCACCCAGAAATTAAACGTTTTCTACCTAACCCATCATTTTTATAAATATTAAGAATGGAGCGGCCTATAACCTAGAAAAAAAAAAATGAAGAGAAAAAGAGAGTGGACTATAAAAATAAAGCAGGAGATACATTAAAAGAAAAGAGAGACAAAAAAGTTAAAAGAGAGAAAAAGAAGATAGTAAAATATAAAGGAAAGAAAATAAAATAAGAAAAAGGAGAAAGGGAAGAAAGGAGAGAAAAAAGATACAGAAAAATAATTATTGAGTGAAAGAAAATTACCCACCATTAGCTGCTATGTTTGCCATGATGTACAGCAAGTTATTCATCTGATTTAAAGATACATAGAGCTGGCTGTATAATGTGAATTTCCCATGAAACTGTAGTTGTTCTGGTGACTATAGTGTCCATTTAAATGCTCAATTAGTATAATGCAACACAAGACTGCCTTGGCATACATGCAATGTTAACAAGTATTGAGGAAACAATTTGGGCATTGACATTATTCTGTGATACATCACAATGATTCTCTTTGATTGGCACCTTTTGGTCATACGGTTGTTTGTGGCTAACATTAAAGTGGGACCGTCATATCCCAGGATCTTTAATATCATGTTTACTAATCCCCTATTAATATCATGTTTACGAAACACCTTAAAAATGTGTGAGTTTGGTGTGAGAAATAGATTTAAATGTAGACATTCTTATATATGATATACCCTCTATGATACAGTAGTGGTTATTACACAGTAGAGAGAAGTCCAGAATAAACCAGTTTTGGATCAGTGTTTTATAACACCTGCTCTAGAACTCAGAAATGGGTTGCCCTGCTATTTTCAGTCCTCCAGTAGCTGGCACCACACATCATTCCATTATTACCCGGCAACTGTCAATAAACTGGTTGTTGGACTAGATCTTCTATCCTACAGGCAATAGAGTCCCAATTAGAGTGTTTTGCAGAATGAAGCCAGTTATATACTACGTAATTATGGAAACATGGGTCACCAATGGACTTCTAAAATGGAAAATTGGGTTGATAAACTAATCTGTATAAAGTAACAGAAAGACAACTGACATTATTTAAAGTCATTCAAGCCCTGTGTATTATGAGGCATGATTCCTCTTTAAATACTGCTTCTGACGATGGTGATTCCTCACTGTGGATATAGCACTAGTGCCAAAATAACACATATTTGTACACTGACTAAAAATATTTGACAAAAATGAAAAGGAAAGACGTTTTCCTGTAAAAAAAAGAACAACTTCCTGTGAGTCACAAAGTAACAGGGGAAAACGTTGTCAATTTGGCAGCACACGTAAAATTATTTTAGATCCCACAAACAGAAAAGTATGCAGGACTGAAATGTTGCCATGCTTTTAATATGAAAAAAAAAATAGCTTTATATATATGAAAATCTTTGGATATTGAATACATTAAGAAATTAAAGGTGAACAGGAAATAGAGGTGGAAAACAACATAATAAATAGACAGGCAGACAAATGAACATATAAAACATTGGTGTATTATGTGCTAAGATGTGGGTGTAAATAATGCCACAAATGAGTTCTGGAAACATTGTAATAAGCCCCATAACAAAAAGGTATCTCCAGTACCCATTGATAATTATGTTCCATTCTACAATCAGGGACGAAATCACTCATCTCTCTCCCTCCTGATACCAATACTTCCCCCAACCCCACTCCCTTCACTCTTATATGCTCATTCGCACCTACTACTGCAGAAGATGTTTCTGCTCTGCTCCGGTCCTTCTGCCCCACCACCTGTTCGCTTTATCCTATTCCCTCATTTCTCACCTGCACTCTTTCTCTTGCTCTCCCTCTCACTAAAAAATTTAATCTCTCACTCTCCTCTGGCACATTTCCTTCACCCTTCAAACATGCAACCGTAACCCCGATTCTGAAAAAGACCAATCTTGACCCTAAGTACCCTCTATCTCGCTACAGTCATTTGCCTCCAAAATCCTTGAGAGAGTTGTGTATGCAAGATTGACAGACTTCCTCGAATCCAACTCTCTGCTTGACAGACTTCAGTCTGGATTTCGCACTAGTCACTCTATCGAAACAGCTGTAACCAAAGTATCCAATGATCTAATCACTGCTAAATATCGTGGTCACTATTCCATCCTAATTCTCCTTGACCTTTCTGCTGCTTTTGACACTGTTGATCATCAAGTTCTTCTCATCCTCCACAATCTTGGTCAACAGGATACTGCTCTCTCCATGTGCTCCTCCTAGATCTCCCAGCACTCTTTCAGTGATTCTTTTTCTGGCTCTGCATCTTCTCCTCAACCCCTTTTTGTTGGTGTTCCTCAAGGTTCTGTTCTTGGTCCACTACTGTTCTCGATCTATACTGCATCTCTTGGTAAACTCATCAGCTTCTTTGGCTTCCTATAAAATTTCTATGCAGATGACACACAAATCTGTCTGTCCTCTCCTGATCTCTCTCCGTCACTGTTGACTCATGTCTCTGACTGCCTCTCTGCTATTTCCAACTCAATGGCTCCTCACTTCCTTAAACTCAACCTGTCCAAAGTAGAATTTCTGGTCTTTCCTCCCTCAGGTTTTGCTACTCTCATGTCTGTCTCCCTCCAAGTTAACGGCGCTACTATCATCTCTACCTGCCTAGGTGTTCTCTTTTACTCAACTCATCCTTATGTCCAGTTGATCATCAAATACTGCTGAATCCATCCCAAAAACATAGCCCGCGTCTGCCCCTATTTAACCACGGAAGCGGATAAGATGCTGGTCCATGCCGTTGTCTTCTCTCACCTTGACTACTGCAATCTGCTTCTCAGTTGTCTTATGTGTTCCCAATTTGCCCTGTCACAGTCTATAATGAAAGAGGCGGCAAGGCTCCTGTCCGCCCGCACCTCCCACGCCTCTCCCCTCTGTCAGTCCCTACATTGGCTTCCCATAAGATACAGGGCTCAGTTTAAGATTCTGGTACTTGCTTACAATTCTCTACATAATGCTGCTCCAATCTACCTATCCTCCCTAATACACAAGTATGTCCTGTCTAGGTCCCTTAGCTCTGCTGAAGACCTACGTCTATCCTCTGTCCATACTCCTACCTCTGATGCTCGTCTTCAAGACTTCTCTAGAACTGCACCGTTCCTGTGGAACTCACTTCTCTTCTCTGTTAGACTTTCACCCAGTCTCAGTTTCTTCAAAAAATAATGGAAAACCCACTTCTTCATGAAAGCATATCAATTAAACTGTTAACAGCTTTCCCTCCCCTGCACTCTGATTCCTCTCCTTCAACTGTCAACAAAAAAAGAAAAAAGTAAAAAACTCAATAAGAATACTTTTCTAGCAACCTACTTTTCTATCCCTACTCTTACCTTTTGTGTCACTATACCCCACTCCCTCTAGCATGTAAGCTCATTGAGCAAGGTCCTAGACCACTCTGTTCCTGTGCATCCAACTCATCTGGTTACAATTGCTTGTCTGTTAGTCCACCCATTGTACAGCATTACGGAATTTGTTAAAACTTTATAAATAATTATAATAATAATACATTCATTACTGCTACGGAGACACTCTGGTTTTCAAACATGCAGTATGTTTATCTTTTTAGAACGAATTACATAGTGTCAGTGTTTTACTTATTGATATTACTATTACCCAAGTTAAATTTTTATAAAATAAAGGTACCTTTATTTTTAAAACTTGGATTGTATTTTCTGATGTGCTCCCAGCAAAACCAGACCTACCAGGGTGTGCCACAATAACAATCTCCAACTAGTGAGTCCCCACCGGATAGTGAGTCCAGGAAGCTGGAACACAATAATAGCAAAAGTATCGTTCTCACAATACACCTCCAACAGCTTGTTCTGTATAGATTAAAACAATCTTTTTATTCCAAATGGTCAAAAAATTAATGATTGAAAAACACTCGCCGTAAAGTGGTAAGCTCCCATCCACATAAGCATCTTAGCAATAAAAGCGTTTCGTGTCTGCTGACACTTTATCAAGATCACCCAGAGTAACGGGTTCCCTGCACTCTTGACGCGTGGTAAACTAGAATATCACCCCTATTTGGAAATCTATATCCTGCTGGTCCCATAGGAAATCCCAGAATGCATCCCACAAAAATCCATAGAACAGGAGTAAAGCTCACCTAAATCCCACTTACAAAAACTAAATATAAAAAACAAAAATCAATATAAATGTTGGTACATAAATTAATAAATTGATAAATCAATAAATCAATTGAATCCCAAACTCACAAAATTATAACATACTAAAAAAAATCACATTACTTAAAGATAATTGAATTAAAATAACACTGTCTAAATATTAAAGGGACACTATAGTCACCAGTGCAACTACAGGTATTCCTGACCCTATAGTGTTAACATGACCATCTAGCCCCCCTGGGCCCCTCATGCCTCCATAAATATAGTAAAACTCTTACTGTATTCAAGCCAGAAGCTGTAAATCTGCATGCTGTTAGACTCAGGAAAAACAAGCAGTCTGCTGACATGTGATAGCCTGATCCAATCACAGTGCTTCCCCATAGGATTGGCTGAGACTAACAAGGAGGCAGATCAGGGGCAGAGCCAGCATGATTCAAACACAGCCCTGGCCAATCAGTATCTCCTCATAGAGATGAATTGAATCAATGAATCTCTATGAGGAAAGTTCAGTGTCTGCATGCAGTGGGAGGAGATACTGAATCACAGGATGCTCGTGCACAGCAGATCTGAGTGAATGGAGGCATATTATGCCTCCATCAACTCAGAAGTCCCTCTGGTTCACTCTGAGTGACTGCAACTGGAGGTGTTCCTAGCTTTCAATGTAAACACAGAAAATACAGTGTTTACATGAGAAAGGCTGCAGGGAGCTATAGTTCTCACCTGAACAACCTCATTAAGCTGAAGTTGTTCAGGTGACTATAGTGTCCCTTTAAATTTATACAGTATACAATATCATGATACCCATCCAATCTTGTACATAAAAAATATATAGTTGCGATCCCCCGGTCCGGTGCCAAGAGAGGCTGACACAACGCAAGAAGGAACCCCGTTACCCCCCTCCCCCTTGGACCGTCGGGGGAGATCGTCAAGAAGGTGTACAAAGCTGCCGCACTGACTGCCCGACGTCCTTCTGGGCTGGGAGCCCATCGGGGGATTACCCCATGCCGTCCATATACCCGTGGGGACACCCGGGATAGGGAGAACCCGCGGGCCCCCGAGCCAACCACCGAGTCTGGGAGGCTCCATGGACTCAAGGCGAGGGCTCTCACTAAGGCCCGGAGCCAGAAAGCCGGGAAGCTGAGTCGCAGTGGGAACACCCGAACAGAACGGCGAGACCACCACTACACGCCAAGCCCCCCTTATTCCAGAGGACATTGCCCTAAGACCCCAGCCGGGAGTAGCACTACCTCTGAGCTCTGCCGGTGCCACGCTTGCAGGCGACATGAGACTGCCGGCTAAGGGAGTCGGCTGACTTTCGGTAACACACTGGGGGCTTGCTTGCTACCCCATCACCATGTCCATACAGATTTTTGGTGGTGTATTTTATAATTTAATGTTTTGAGATCGGCAAACATCATCGAACTTTTGAGAGTTCTTCATTGTTTATTCATGTATGACTAGCTGTGAATTTTTCAAAGTATTCTTTGCACAATACTATAATGCCTTATTACGCCTACTAGACATGTGCCCGTACAGCCTATCCCCTGCTAACTCCATGCTGACAAGCCTGATTACCCGGCGATTTAACTATTTACCTTACCTTTCGCATACTCATGCCACACAAGCGTGTATAGCGCCCCGCTAGCATACTTAGCCTAACACACACTCACTTTAATGCACCTCACTTATCTACAATGACATTGACAACCTGATAACTCTCTCAGGCTTCCTAAGCTTCTGATCTTAGCCATTGCTGCACCGACATATTTAACTTAGCTAGATCGGCATCATAGAAATGTTCCCTGTAAGATATTGTCACTACTCACTAAAGCAATCTACCAAGACAACGGTAGCTACAGCATGTACCTAGCTTGTAAGAACAATTAAGTATTGCTAACTCAGCCCATAGCTAGTTTAATTTGTCTTATCACACGTATGCTTTATTCTGAACACGCATGGTTACTTTAGCATACTACGCAAATAATCTATAACATGCCTGACTAACATGATTTAAGCCTGTTCATGTATAAAAAAAAGAAATAGTGCATTGTACTACCATACCCTAATGCTTTCTATGTTATCACTCTTTGTTTGGAACTAAGCATTCGGATTGCCTTTGGGGTACCACGTGCCTGAATGTTATCACCATATGCACTGCAAAAATAAAAAATAAAAAAAAAATAAATATATATATAGTTGACCACAATTTCTTTATAGAGAATTATTAGATTGTAAAATAATCATAATCATATAAACACGTAAGGGGTTAATTAAATACACTCACACAACTATATTCCTAAGACAACCTCCATTCCGGGAAATTTTACTGAACTAGCTACAGAGCAATGCTTTATCTGTGGATCAATATATTGTTACAACACTAGCCTTGTCAAAAATATAAAGCTATAAAAGAGTCAAAGCTTAATAAGGCACCATACAAGCTACCCATATAAAAAATTGGTTTAAAAATACTTTTTTATCCATACAGAAAAATTACTGGCGCATGAATCAGGAGAACCTTCGCTTTTCTGATTACTACTACCTAGAGATGTCCCAAACAGTTCGCCAGGAACTGTTCGCCAGCGAACATAGCTTGTTCGTGGCGAACGCGGCGGGCGAACATATGCGATGTTCGGTCCGCCCCCATTCGTCATGGAGGTCGGAGGATCTGGGAGGGAGGGTCTGCTGCTGATTGGCTGGAATGTGTCTGCTGACTGTGAGGTACGGGGTCAAAGTTTACTCAATGATGATGAATAGGGGGCGGACCGAACATCGCATATGTTCGCCCGCCGCGTTTGCCGCGAACAAGCTATGTTCGCCGGCAAACAGTTCCCGGCAAACTGTTTGGGACATCACTACTACTTCCCAACTCAAATGGTTCTCCAGAAAAGGACAAACACTACATGTAGTTCATTAACTAATTCAACACCTGTATAGAAGCAGTAGAATTGATTTTTCCACATGCAGATTTCCGTTATAAATTTTAGACCCAACACATTTTGTATCAAACGCAGTAATAGATGTATGGAAAGTTGACATTTTAAGGATGCCTACAAAGCCCAAATATATCCATTATTTATTTTTACTGACAGAAGAAAGCACATGAGTTTGGTAGGTCACCAAAGACTTACATTTGAGCCAGTGTAAGTAATGTGGTTATTCTTTATTACAGCCATCCAAGAAAACTTATGCAGAAAACTTATGCAGACTGAAAATTACTTCTTTTATAAAAAATAAATTTAAACCCTTTGCTAAGAATATATATATATTTAATATTACTGTACATTTGTTTGATAAAATATGACGCATAGTTGGTTCATAAATGTAGGAAAACAAAGCGATTTTATGATTAGATTTCTGATCAGAGATGCACAAATCAATAATGAAATACATTTACAAAATGTATTTTTTTCTATTTATTCATTGATCGTCAATAGAAGTATCGGAGAAGTAACATTTAAAAAAAATATTACACTATATTTTTCTTCTAATATTTTAGATAGGGTGTAAAATATTAGTATACAAACAGGTATCTAATTTTCGTCCCATATACTAGGTATGACAAAAATAGATAAAAATAGTCACACCTATTGTTTATGGGTAGTGGGCATTTTAAGTGGGAAGTCTAATAAAAATTCAGACTTTATGACTGTATTGGGCACAACAAAGATATTCAACTGTAATTTACATCCCTGTATGCCTTTCTAGTAAGCATCCCTGACTCAAACAGCAATGTATTTGTGCTAAACTAAACACTGTGCTCTTCCTTTTGGCCCTTAATAAATAATGTGTCATACTAACTGTTGAGATTTCCTCATCAAAATATAACTGAGGATGCTAGAATGTTTGCCACTTCCCGTGCTGCGCAACATGCCTCTCAAGATTGCAGCTGGGTGAGCCCGCGTGATTCACCGTCTCCTGGGTAGTCGGGATTCTCTGTCCAAACTGCGCACAACAACACCAGATTCTACTGAAATTGAAAAGTCAAAAGTTTTTTTAGCTCAGGAGATTAAGTGCAATAGGAAAGAAATTAAGATTGAAATCCAGGCCCTTGGGTGCCACACAAACACTTGGAGCAATACTTGGAGACGCTGGTTCTGGCCCACACCGCGGTAACTGACCATTCAAACTCCACAGCTGCTTGTATAGTCGCTATTGAGGTGACTTTACAAGACTTATTCAATTGTTCACATTGTAACAATTTAAGAATCTGCGGCCACTTGAAGACACCTGGATAGAACCCATTACTGGAAATAATAGTAGCCATATTTCGGCCTTATTGATGGACATGCCTAACTACCTCTGACACATTGATCGCACATAATGCACTTTCGGGTTGTTGGTGTCAGAGCAGACACCAACAACCCGAGGGATATATTCACCTGATTCCATCATTTCCAAATGAAAAAGGCAATATTGAGGTGCACCAATGAGGGCCAGTGTGGCCAATGGTAAATAAATAATAAACACCAAAAAACAAAGGCAAAGGTTACAAACAAAATAAGGAAACACAAAAACAAGTCATACCAGCAATATTATTCCTTATATCATGTATAAATATCCCCACCATACCAAATACATTGTGGGGGTAACTTTATATAATGGCCATGGCCACTGGCGTACATACTGTAGTCGCAGGGGTCACAGCTGCGACCGGGCCCGTCACACCAGGGGGCCCGGCCGCCCTGCGGAGCCCTGCGATCGGGTACCAGCCATCATCTTTTGCGGCAAACCGCCGGGGCCGCCGTCCAAGGGGTCCATCGGGTGGCCCATGCTGTTAGGGCCACCCGATGGGCATGGATTGTTAGGGGGCCCGGTCAGCGCTAGGCGCTTTAACAGCGCGACCGGGCCCCCTGTGATTACATCACACAGAGCTGGGAGGAAGTGACTGCCAGTCACTCCTCCCAGCATACAGAGAGCCCGCGGGAACTCTGACTCCCATCCACCTGAACCACCGCTGGACCCCAGGGAAAGTCACCCTCCTGCACCTAAAAGGTAGGAAACAGGAGGGTGACTTAAACATTTTGTGCGTGTGTGTTTGTATGTATGTGTGTGTGTGTGTTTGTCTGTATGTGTGTCTGTGTGTCTGTATGTGTGTGTGTCTGTCTGTATGTCTGTGTGTGTGTGTGTGTGTGTGTAATTGCTGGTAACTAACCATTTATTTAGGAGAAAATGGTGGGAGGCAATTGGGGTCCAAGAGACTAAACAACATTCTAAATAAATGGATTTATACATAACATTGGCGTGTTCCTTTAATGGCCAAAGTTCCCCATTTAAACAGTCATGCACCTGTTTGAGGTTCTGTGAGCTGCCATTGTTACATTAACATTACAACACACAGAGCAGAGCAATGTACTTGCATTTAACATACGCTGAAAAACGCTGAAAAACAGCATTATATGTATAATATCTGTGGACCTTTTCAGCAGATGCCTTCAGACGCCTCGTGAAATTTCCCAGCATGGCCATTTCGAATGCATTTCTTCCTTGGCCCAATTAGTGTCACATTCTGTTATTCTTCCAGCAATATGTAAGGCCTTTGACATATATATGGTTCTCGTCAATATACAGTTCTGTACAATCCTTTAATGGCTGTTTAGCGACTTTAAGAGAAAGAGGTTTGAAGGAACAATTTACAGATTTAGTTTGGGCTTTTAGGCTCACTGGAATACTTTAGAGATGTATTGTGAATATTGCCGAACTGGGAAAATTCTAAAATTCAGTTCTTTCCCCAGTTAGGATATTTTTGGCCTAAAATGTGCAATTCCTTTAACCCTCTCCACATCTCATAACTTAGGAAATAAATCATACAACCGTCCTAACTCTAAATGATGTGAACAGCATCCCATAATTCCCGTCATACAAACGCCTGCCTTGAATTGAGGAATGTGATATTTGGAGGAGGGCTGGGTCCCTTAGGTGCAATCTGTAAGTAAAGCGTAGGAAGGTCAAAATCCGTAAAGTACAAAATAACTTGTTACCAATATGTTTGCTAGCGTAATGTAAAGGTTTCTTTTTTTTTTTTTACTGAGGCCAAGTCATGTTAAACTGATTTTTTTCCAATTACACTATATGATCATGTGACACATGATATGCAAACACTCCACAGCTACACTCTTTCACATGGTACTCAGACTTGGGAAGAGTGTCTGCAATATACAATGGAATACGTACTTAAAAAATCCCAAAGCCATGGTTACACAATGTACAATGTGTTGAGCCTAGTCATCTCAACAATAGCACATAATCCCAGCAACTCAAGAGCTGTCTGTGATTGGTTGCACAGTTGAAGTATTGTACACTACCCAGCCAATCAGAGACTGCACTGTTGAAGCAACGCATATGTGGATTCACCTATCAGAACCTGAAACCTGTTTTTGTGACTCTGCTAAAAACTTGGATGAAGGTTCAGAGACTTCTCAAGGGAATGTAACTCATTGATGCAAATGCACGTTTTGGGGTAATTACTTAAGTGAATAAAGTGAAAATAGAATTAAAATGTATCAGTTGAAAATCCAGTTCAGTGAAGGCACCGGCAGGGCACGAACATTGTGCTGGAGGAGACAGAATCCTTGTTCTTGTTTCTTGTCCTTTCTCTATGCTGACTGGCAGGTGCAAGGAACAGAGCTTATAACAATGATTGACCGGGAGCCAAGATGGGGAACTCGGTTCCAGGATAGAGCAAATACAGCAATGTGGCTTTTTACTGAAACTTTTACAAGCTGTTCTTAGATAAACCCACAATGAAAAGATTAATAATTAATAGCACGCATGTTTTCTTTGGAGGTATATAGACTAAATTGTTTAAAAAAAAAAAAGTATGTTTTTTCCCAATCGAGCTTTCCATAAAAGATTCACATATGGGTCTATTTCATGAACACTGAATTTGTAAAGGAAATTTGGCCACTTTCATTTGGCTGAATTCTCTTTAAATCAGCCAAAATAAAATCCCTCTGAGATGGACTCTATTCACTATCAACTGGATTGAAACTGCTTTAGGCTCAATGGAATTCTGATATTTTCTAATGTATCTCACTGCTTGCATAACATTTACTTAAAGGACCACTATAGTGCCAGGAAAACAAACTCGTGAAAATCACAGTGAGAAGCGCGGAAGCGCCTCTAGAGGCTGTCAGTGAAACAGCCACTAAAGGCTGGATTAACCCATATGTAAACATAGCAGTTTCTCTGAAACTGCTAGGTTTACAGCAGGCAGGGTTAACCCTAGATGGACCTGGCACCCAGACCACTTCATTGAGCTGAAGTGGTCTGGGTGCCTATAGTGGTCCTTTAACATATTACAAAAGAATTGCAGCCAAACGGCAACTAAATTTTCTTACCATGAAATGCCGCTTTCCTGGATACAAAAGATGGAATTGATTTATGCCATTTGCCACTGGTCATGGAATAAAACTACCGATAAAGGACACCCTAAGCACCATAGACACTATAGCTCACTATAATGATTATGTTGCTTACAGTCTCTTGGTACTGTTCCGTGTATTTTTTATTTTGTAAACCATTTAGGATGGATTCACAAAAACCAGGGTTGTCCATGGCACTCGAAGACCGCCACCTCCTCAGCTGCATGGCTAACGTCAAATCTACATTTTAATTAAATTCAATGATTAATATCAATTTGTTCAATCTGAAAAGTGTTTAATTGGCAGAGAGTGATAGTTGCTGAAGTACAGCTGATAAGCGGGCATTTTCTCGCAGTTCTGAAGAACCCATTTTTTGGCCTAAACGGGCATTAAACTGGGGAATTACGTCCAGAGACAAGTTGCAGTAGATATGTTCCTTAGAGCTCGCCTTGAATTCTTCCCCTTTGTACAGTACCCAAATGTGGGGAGAGGAGCTCCGGATAGACGGACACCCTGACTGCAGTTAGCAGGAGAATGTGACTCCCACCAATCTTGGGCAGGCTAGAATATATATATATAGTCCGATGTTGCCTTAAAATTGAGGGTAGCTTAAATCTATGCCTATCTCTATGCCTAATTGAAAAAAATAAATTTTTATACAATAATATATTGATACAATTTAAGAGATATATAATAATAACGCATACATGAAAGGGGAAGCTTTTAAAGGATACCAATACTGGGAAATATTATTTATTATTGTGAGAAGGGCTTCTTGATTACTGAACGGGCCAAGTTTATTTTACTAAAAAAATCTATTAGCAGAGCATTCAAACGGGATATCTCTGCTTCAACTCATTTTGGTGACCTCACATTTTGGCTTTTGAGAGCTGCTAGGAAATGTCACTGACACTGTTGGCAAGTTGCAGCCTTCCATTCACAAAGCACTTGAGGGCTAGAGGTGTGGCTGAAGGGCGATGACATGTTAAAAATGGCTGCCGTCTAATCTGAACCTCTACCACGACAACAAGAATTTCTGCTAAATAATATTGTTTTATGGCAGGAGGAAAAAGACACTTAACAAAAACACTTATAAGACTCTGGATGTAAAAATTCCTTTTTATGAAGAGTGAATTTTGTAACATGTTAGCGTTCCCTTAAACTGGGATTTCCAAACATCGTGATAGACTTTGCTTTCCACTAAAATAGTTCAGTAGAGGTGAAATAAGTCCACTATTAAGGTGTTTGCAAGATCCCCTCTCTGTTTTCCACTGAGTCCATTTATACTAATGGACACTTATGAAAGAAATGTGTCGTTTGTGGTTCTGTTGTAGATGTTTCAGTCTACATTTTATTCAGTACAGTTCTGAAGTTTACCTTTTTGTTTTGCTTTTATTAAAATAACAATGCTGTACTCATTTCTCTCTCAGTGTGCATTTTAAAGATTCCTGTTGAGGTCTTGCTAAGTGGGACTTGAGTTGTTATATTATGGCTGTGAATTATTTTTATTCTTAAAGGGGCATTATAGGCATAGTTATTGTCACAGCGGCAGAAGGTACCCTGGCCAGCACCTGGATTAACTAGGTAGCGCAAGTCCAAACATTGGAAGAGGTGGTTGTTCAAATGGTAATAATACCTGCCTCGAAGTCGGTGCCCTTTTAGCCATCAGTTTAAGTTAATGGCGGTCCATTTCAAATGTTTAAAGGATCACTATAGGGTCAGGAACACAAACATGTATTCCTGACCCTATAGTGTTAACACCACCATCTAGCCCTCCTGGGCCCCTCATGCCTCTATAAATATAGTAAAAATCTTACTGTATTCAAGCCTGAAGCTGTAAATATGCATGCTGTTAGACTCAGAAAAACAAGCAGTCTGCTGACATGTGGTAGCCTGATCCAATCACAGTGCTTCCCCATAGGATTGGCTGGGACTGACAAAGAGGCAGATCAGGGGCAGAGCCAGCATGATTCAAACACAGCCCTGGCCAATCAGCATATCCTCATAGAGATTAATTGAATCAATGATATCATATTATGCCTCCATCAACTCCAAAGTCCCTCTGGTTCACTCTTAGTGACTGCAACTGGAGGTGTTCCTAGCTTTCAATGTAAACACTGTATTTTTATCAGAAAATACAGTATTTACATGAGAAAGGCTGCAGGGAGCTATAGTTCTCACCTGAACAACCACATTAAGCTGAAGTTGTTCATGTGACTATAGTGTCCCTTTAAATAAAGCTGTGACCAAGCCATTTCACCTTATATCTGTGTGATGCTTTTATTTCAAGGTGGGGAGAGGGTTTGGGTGGGTTATTTGGTTGTTTTCATGAATGCTTTGTCAATCATGACTTCTTTGAGATACATGGAGGAGTTTGACATGGCTAATGTATTCTCATGGGCCTCCTATGCTTACAGCATAATGTTTTTCCTGGAAGCTAATAACGTAAATGACTCTGTTCAGAAGAGCGATGTGTTACTGAGTGTTATTGGATCTAAGACTTTTAATATTGTCCACGTTTAGCGATATTCCCTGCTAAACCAAGTGACCACTCATTTGAGGAAATACTGACATTGTTAAAACATTATTTTGCCCCTACCCTCTTTGGCATAGTGAGGCGTTTCCATTTAAACAGACGTAATCAACAACCAGGTGAAAGCAGTATACATTGCAGAACTGTGCAGGTTGTGTGAAAATTGCAATTTTGGAGCCAGTTTAGAATCCTTCATACGGGACATGATGAGGCATTACAACATAGACTCCTTGCAAAATAGAACCTAACTTTTAGTATTGCGTAAGAAGAAGTACTTGCATATGAGGCTGCATATTTACATTGAAAAGGCATACAATCTTACTTCAGCAATCATAACGACCTGAAATACAGTGAGTAAAGACAATGGATTTTAAATTAAAGAAACCTTCACCCAACACAGGTGTGACAATTTTATTTCAAGAATCTTGGTATAGTTGTGGTGGGAAACATAGGCGTAACTCATGTTGTTTCAAATATACAGATTGCCATAAATGCCAACATACAGGTCATATACAGATGGTTTACCAAAGAAAAGCCATTGAAACACAAAACCAACAGAAGAATGTGAGTACAACACCCCATGCTACGCACACTGTTAATCAGGGGCGTACCTAGAGCATATGGCACCCGGGGCGGTCCTAGTTTTGGCACCCCCCCCCTCCTCCCCCCTGCACTTTAAAATGTACAAAACACCCACAATTTTTTTAATGTATGTAGCATTGAGCAGTGCTTGCATGCTTCAATGTAAGCATGCTTTTGTATGGAGTAAGTGTGAGTGAATGAATGGGTGTGTTTGTATGTAGTGTTGGCATTTTAATGCAGGCATGGTTTTGTGTGTAGTGTTGGCGAGATGCAGTGGTGTGGTTATATATAATGGTGATGTTTTAATACAGAGGTGTGTTTGTATGTAGTGTTTGCACTGGAATGCAAGGATGTGTTTGTGTGTAGTGTTGGCAAGATGCTGAGATGTGGGATTGCCATATTTAAGGACACCAAATAAGGGAGCTATCTGCTAAACAACACCCTAATTTGGTATCTTTACATATGGAATCTCACATAAGGGCACCGATTTAGGGAATTCTCTACTAAATAGCTAAAAGATCAAAATTTAAAAAGCCTTTTTCTTAATTTTAATCTTTAGGTTGTTTAGTAGATAACTCACTTATTTGTTATCCTTATGTGGGATTGACATATTTAAGGACACCAAATTAGGGAGCTATCTACTAAACATATACACAACCACAGATATACAAACGCATTTAGTTATTAAGCGGTCCAACCAACCTCCCTACCTTACTCTGGGAGTGACAAGCGGTTGCTGCTGGGCTGGGATCTCTGTGCTCTTCCTTCACAGCTCACTTGCACGACCAGTAGTGATGGCGATGCCAGGATGACGTCATACCCCGGCTGCCGGCTTACTGCAGGGCGTACACAAACTCCTATATGGTCCATAAAAATGTTTAATCTCACTGCCTTCCAGTATATATCTGTCCTATCTGTCTGGGGGAATGTGACAACGTGGATGTATATGTAAGTGGGTGAGTATTACTATCAGGAGAAAGGTATATGGCAGGGTGGGACAGTGTGGTGGATACTATGACAGTGTGTGCCATTGCACACAGTGGATTGAAGGAGGTGACTGCAGGTGAGGTGGTGAGTATATGGTGTTTTATGTCACGGGTGGGAACAATGGGATTGGGTGTTATATGGAAGAGAGGATATTATGTCAAGGCAGGGCCAGGGTGTATGGCAGGGTGTGTATTATGATACGGTGGAGGTATATAGCAGGGAGGGGATTATGGCAGTGTGGGTATTATATGACATGTTAAAGGGGTATATGCCAGGGTGGGAATTATGACCAGGTAGTGGGTTTATAGCAGGGAGGATATTATGACAAGGCAGGGGTGCATATGGCGGGGGTGTATATGGCAGAGAGGGCAGAGGTGTTGAAATTTAAAAAAAAAAAACTACTTGTCCAGGGACTAAAGTGTTTGCCCAATCTACTTGTCTACCGTGACAATCTACTTGTCCTGATACAAATCTTTATTGATAGTAATTTAGGAGACAGACCTGGTGTAGGGGTGATAGGGATGTAGTATGGGTAAGACACATAGTGTGGGGGTGGGATGTAGTGTGTAGGGCATTGTAAGGCACATAGTGTGCTGTGGGATAGGGTTGGCAGAGTGAGGAGGGGACAGGTGGCAGAGCGTAGGAGGGAGGGGCTGACAGAGCGTGGGAGGGAGTGACAGGTAGCAGAGTGAGGGAAAGAGGGAGTGACAGGTGGCAGAGTGAGGGAAGGAGGGAGTGACAGGTGGCAGAGTGAGGAGGTGGCGGAGTGAGGGGATGACAGGTGGCAGAGTAAGGGGATGACAGGTCGCAGAGTGAGGGGGTGGTTAGTGACAGAGTGACTGAGGGAGGGGGTGACAGGGTGACTGAGGGAGGGGGTGACTGGTGACAGAGTGACTGAGGAAGGGGGTGACAGGGTGACTGAGGGAGGGGTTGACTGGTGACTGAGGGAGGGGGTGACAGGGTGACTGAGGGAGGAGTTGACTGGTGACTGAGGAAGGGGGTGACAGGGTGACTGAGGGAGGGGTTGACTGGTGACTGAGGGAGGGGGTGACTGGTGACAGAGTGACTGAGGGGGGTTGACTGAGGGAGGGGGTGACTGGTGACAGGGGGGTGACTGGGGGGGTGACTGGTGACAGAGTGACGGGGTGACAGGGTGACTGAGGGAGGGGGTGACTGGTGACAGGGTGACTGGGGAGGGGGTGACTGGTGACAGAGTGACTGAGGGGGGTGACAGGGTGACTGAGGGGGTGACTGAGTGGCTGAGGGGGGATGACAGGGTGACTGAGGGAGGGGGTGACAGGGTGACTGGTGACAGAGTGACTGAGGGGGGGTGACAGGGTGACTGAGGGGGGTTGACAGGGTGACTGAGGGGGGGTGACAGGGTGACTGGGGGGGTGACTGGTGACAGGGTGACTGAGGGGGGTGACAGGGTGACTGGGGGGTGACTGGTGACAGGGTGACTGAGGGGGGTGACAGGGTGAGGGGGGGTGACAGGGTGACTGAGGGGGGTGACTGGTGACAGGGTGACTGAGGGAGGGGGTGACAGGGTGACTGAGGGAAGGGGTGAGAGGGTGACTGAGGGAGGGGTTGAGAGGGTGACTGAGGGAGGGGGTGACAGGGTGACAGGGTGAGGGGGTGACAGGGTGAGGGGGTGACAGGGTGACTGAGGGGGGGTGACAGAGTGACTGAGGGAAGGGTTGACTGGTGACTGAGGGAGGGGGTGACAGGGTGACTGAGGGGGG
The DNA here is from genome assembly GCF_036172605.1 of Pelobates fuscus. NCBI lineage: Eukaryota > Metazoa > Chordata > Amphibia > Anura > Pelobatidae > Pelobates > Pelobates fuscus. The sequence goes on from NC_086323.1 coordinate 44,750,831, forward strand.
GTGACAGGGTGACTGAGGGGGGGTGACTGGTGACAGGGTGACTGAGGGGGTGACAGGGTGACTGGGGGGTGACTGGTAACAGGGTGACTGAGGGGGGTGACAGGGGTGAGGGGGGGACAGGGTGACTGAGGGGGGTGACAGAGTGACTGAGGGAGGGGGTGACAGGGTGACTGAGGGGGGGTGACTGGTGACAGGGTGACTGAGGGGGGGTGACAGGGTGACTGAGGGAGGGGGTGAGAGGGAGACTGAGGGAGGGGGTGACAGGGTGATTGAGAGAGGGGGTGACAGGGTGAGGGGGTGACAGGGTGACTGAGGGGGGTGACAGGGTGACTGAGTGGGGGGGTGACAGGGTGACTGAGGGAGGGGGTGAGAGGGTGACTGAGGGAGGGGGTGAGGGTGAATTTACAATAATAATATTGTCTTACCATGATTCAGGGGCTGTCTCTCTCCATCCCAGCCCAGGCAGTGCAGGAGGTGCGGGCAGAGTGGCAGCAGGGGAGAAACCTGGCAGAATACACTCTGCGCCCCCTGCTGGCACACTCCATAACAACCTCCCTGGTGCTCAGTGATGACTCAGAACACAGGCTGGGAATCCCCTCCCTGTGCTCTAACTCACTCACTGAGCGCCTGAGCCACGAGGGAGAAGACGACCAGCAGGAGGTACAGAGTGTGGCACCCCCCTACTGGATGGCACCCGGGGCGGACCGCCCCCCCCCCCCCCCGCCCCCCCCTTAGTACGCCACTGCTGTTAATATTCCACATGCCGTGTTTGATGGTGAAATATCTACAGGAGTGTACTCAAATGGCTATGTGAATAAAGTGGGAATGTCATCACCGGGGTGGAAGGCCTACACTGAGGTTGTATTACAAGATTTTCCTTGCAAAATGGAAGCAGATTCGGGCTGTGTATATTCTTTGATTTAAAGAGACTTTTACAAAATTATGGCCTTATAACAGTCCTTCAAAAGTACCTTGTGATGTTCAACTGGTAAACTACAACAAACAGGTAGTGAAAGTTGAGGGTGCTTGTTTCGTCCTAGTAAATTATGGTACATTCAGTGGAAATTTACATTTAATAATAACTAAGGGACAAAGAGTAAGTTTACTAGGTAGAGAGCGGTCTGAACCCCTAGGAATTTAATTAACTGAAATGTATTATGTATCCACAGATACTCTACAGGTGGTGATTAAGGACTTTAGGGAGGTTGTTGTAGAAGGTCTTGGCAAGATAAAAGGATTTTGAAGAAGGTCTTGGCATGTATAAAGGTCCTCCTGTTTTTTTTGGTATTAGATCTTAATGTAGCTCCAATTCTTATGAATACTTGCAGTGAGGCACTTGCTCTCCGATCAAAAATAGATACTGAGATTAAACATCTTGTGGAACAAGGTATTCCTGAAACCTGTAACGCACCTCAAATGGTATACACAAATAGTTCCAGTGATGAAGCCAAACAGAGATGTTGGGATTTGTGCTGACTATAATGCACACACAATATAGCATTACAGGAGCATCTTTACTAAATTGCAGATCTAAATTAAATTCTTACTACATTGGCAAAATAAATGCTTTTTGCTAAACTGAATATGGCACAAGCCTATCAACAAGCCAGGCACTTACCTCGTAATCCCATGCTGAGCACCTCTCTGCTCCCTGCAATGTACCAGGTTTTGTTGCACTAGCAAATAACAAACACACGGACACCCGTGAAAAAGTGATAAAACACAAGAAAATCTTAACTGATTGGTACACGGCTTCCCAAGGTTATCTCCCAGCTGATAACCATATAACAAGACTGTATAATTGATAGGGTATTTTGGGATTCTGCTAGTGTACCTATAATAGAGGACAAAACATAGTGCAAATATTGCTAAAAAACTATAATAAAGCTTCCAATGATTAGAATGCACTCACATATTCCAGAAAAATTAAGCGTATTATGGGTGCCTCCCCTTGATGGAAATGGGGGGTATGTTCCTTTAAATATCCCTCCTCAAGTGATAGCCAATAGGGTATCCAGGTCAGCAAGGAGATCCACAAACAGCAACCAAAAGGAATACTTCAAAGGCGATTTATTCACTTGTAAAAAGGTATATAAATAAAATTCATAAAAACAAAATTAGAAAGAGATGCTGGTCCTACGCGTTTCGTCCTTGTGCAAAAGGACTTCCTCAGGGACCTCTTTCAGTAAATAACATTTAACAGGTACATAAAATCAAACAGCATCCTAAAACGCTAACATTCAAAAGATCTTATATAGGGCTAGTCCCTTCAAGTCATTGGTGGAATAGTGGGTGTCTTCTAATCTTACAGTTCCAATTCGTCGGAGTATGCCCCCTCAGGTGTGACCGCTTTGCCGCAATGAGAAAATGCCCGGTCCATTCAAATTGTTAGCCGCTTCCGCATTCGTCATACGTTACGCATGCGTCACGTGTTTGGTTATTCATCACATCATCGTCATGCGTTCCACGCTCGGGAAGAAAAACATGGCTGTGCGTTCCACAGCATAATAGCAGCCTAAAGGAGCACTTTTCTTATACCTGATGTTTGTGTATAAGCAACTGAAAATAGAAAACTGTTAGGAACCATCTTATAATCATATAGAATGTTATAATAGAAATAATATGTCCTCTATAAAAATAATAATAACCAATTTGAGACATTGTAAAGATGAATGACATACAACTTCCTATCTAAGTTTATCATTCATAATATCTATTATAACTTTACAAGAAATGATAATTGATTGTTAATAAATTCATATATTAACGGCAATATTTTAACATAACAAACCATTAAAGTGACATAAATGACCATATATCAATTGCAACTGCATTTTGTGTAAAGTGACATGAATATTTATTTATATATTCAATTACATATCCATATTGTGTAAAGTGGCATAACTGATTGAACGCTCAATTTTTGTTCAATCCTGAATAAAGTGACATAAAAATTATACACTTTAGCTACTGAACCAGTGTTACTGTGTTTTTATTAAATGTTTAAATTATATTATATTGTGTATTTATTTTGGGACATTAACATCTTCTCACTCAATTATTCAAAAAACAAACAATATCCATATCCACATTCAAACCCCTAGGGGTGAGAGTGCGTAATCTGTGAATCCAGTATGATTCTCTTTGTGACAATCTTTTCTCTTTATTACCCCCTCTCCAATGGGGTTGGATTTGTTCTATCCCTATACAACGCAATCCCAAACAATTCAAACAAAAAGATGGGCAACTATTACAATGGAGGGGAACTGAGTGGGCGTCCAATTTTTTCTTTATATTATTTATATGTTCTAAAAATCTTACTTTCAAACATCTTTTTGTACGGCCAATATATTGGCTACCGCACGGACACTGAAGGAGGTATACCACACAGGTCGAGCGGCAGCCAATCTCTTTAATAGAAAACTGTTTCCCTGTCACAAAACTGCTGTATGATGTGACTTTGTCCGTATTCACTTGTGAACAGGCTTTGCAACTTTTGCAACCCCTAAAACCTTTTAACCCTTTTTTATTCTTTTTAAATCCATTTCTTAGAGCGTAGCTTGGTGCTAATAAATTCTTGAGGTTTTGTTTTTTCCTATAAATGATCTTTGGCCTTTTAGATAGATGTTCCCCCAGAATGGGATCCTCCAACAATATTGGCCAATATTTATATAGACTCATTTTTTTTGTGGATGGTCCACATTGTATTGTGTGAAGAAAGCCTGTTTGAAATCTTCTCCTTTTTTCTTACTGCTAGGGCCGTCAACTAAAAGCTAATTTCTATTTCTTTTGGACATCATATGAATTTCTCTATTGATCTGTTTTTGGTTATAACCTTTTTTGACCAACTTGTCAGCTATATGTTGGGCCTGTATCTGGAAGTCCTTAGTATGTGAACAGTTTCTTCTTACTCGATTAAGTTGCCCCTTAGTAATGCCCTTCAACCAAGGCTGGTGGTGACAACTACGTTTATGAACGTAGCTATTCCCATCAGTTGGTTTGAAGAAGCATTTAGATTTTATCTCATTTCCCTCGCAAAATAAGGTGAGATCTAAGAAATTTATTTCTCTGCGGTTCCATACTGGGGAAAGTTTAAAATTATATTCATTCTGGTTGAGGTGGTCGACAAAAGTCATAAATTCAGAATCCGACCCCTTCCAAATGATGATCACGTCATCGATATACCGCCGCCATAGGACCAGGTTCACCACCCAGTCATGCCCCAGATGTACGCAGAGGTCCTCCCACCTGCGCATGTATATGTTGGCATAACTGGGGGCGAACCTGGTACCCATGGCGGTTCCCACCAACTGTAGATAAAAAGATTGGTCAAAGAGGAAAAAGTTATGTTCCAATATAAATTGGATACCCCACAAAATAAAAGATCTAAGGCCAAGAGAGATGTTTTCATCCTGATACAAGTAAAAGGCCACTGCCTCTAAACCAAGGTTGTGGCTAATGACCGTATACAATGAGGTTACATCTAGTGTGGCCCAGCTGTAATCTTCCTGCCATTCCAAACTTTCGATTTCCTGTAAAAAAGATTTTGTGTCCTTTGTGTATGACCATGCCATTTGGGCATATTTTTTGTAAATAGGAATCTAAGAAAGCAGACAAATTGGCCGTGATTGATTCAATACCACTAATTATTGGGCGCCCTGGGGGGCTTGTTATATTTTTATGGATCTTTGGAATTAAATAAAAAATGGGAATAACCGGGTGAGGATTCCAAAGATAATCAAAATTTCTTTTTGTAATGATGTTTTCATTTCTAGCCTCTTCTAAAAGAGTTTTTAGTTCTATATTAAACGTCTGAGAGGGATCATTTTTAATTTTTTTTATAAGTTTTGCCATCAGCTAGAATGTTAAAAGCTTCTTGGCGGTAATATTGCTCTGACATAATGACTATTGCTCCCCCTTTGTCCACTTCCTTTATGACAATATCCTCCCTTGAGGTCAAATCCTTTAGTGCTGCTTGCTCCCCCTTAGTTAAATTTTGTACTTGGTTTCCTCCTCTTCTTTTTCTCTTACCTACCCATTTTTCAAAATCTTTTTCAACCAGGCTTTCAAAAGTCTCCAAATGTGACCCTTTGCTATGTACAGGGAAAAATTTGGACTTAGGCTTAAATTTTCTCTGTATATCCTTGAGCTCATTGTCATCTTTGTTCTCAATCGGATTAGGGTATTTTAAAAAATGTCTTGTGACTGTCATTGATCTAATAAACTTTTTAAGGTCAATATATAATTGAAAATCATCCGCCTCTTGATTAGGGGCGAATTTCATTTCCTTCTCTAAGAGCTGCATTTCCTGTTCTGTCAAATTAATTCCAGACAGATTGACAATCCCTCTTTTTAATTCATCCTCTAATATTTCTAATCTCTCCCTAGGTTTCTCTCCTGATCCTCTGCTATTTTTCTTTTTGGTGGAGATTCCCTGTACAAATGGGAGAAGCGATTGGGATGATCCCACCGTTTCTCTCGTGACTGGAAGTAGTTGGTGATAGTTTTTTCTTTTGGGGCTCTTGAAAATTTTAATTTTCCCTGATCTCCAAAGGATTCCCTTTTCTATTATCTTCCTTGTTCCTCACCACCTGTGCATAGGTACCAGAGAGGTTATCCCTTCTATATGGGAGTTGGGATACCAGCATCTCTTTCTAATTTTGTTTTTATGAACTTTATTTATATACCTTTTTACAAGTGAATAAATCGCCTTTGAAGTATTCCTTTTGGTTGCTGTTTGTGGATCTCCTTGCTGACTTTGTTGCACTAGCAGCTGGCACCTCGATAAGGCGGAGTGGAGCCGAACAGGAAATCATGTCTCGTAATTCAGCCCAGCCGAGGGTTTTTGATCCCCACATGCTGAATCCATTGGGCATGCTCATAACCTAGTGTGCTTTAAAGAGGTTGTGCCAGTGATGTAGGTGTGACGCAGTGGGGAGGTCCATACTTCTTCCTATTTAAGTTCTCAAATTCTTTGTTTTTTCTTCCTATTTAAACCTGCTCACACAAGCTGTCAGTGCTCAGTATTACATTGCTCCTAGGTTCTATCAGTTGTATTCCTGTGCTATTCTAACTACCTGGTATTTGACCTTTGGCTTGACCTCCATTTGTGAATCTGTGCTGCCACACCTGACTATTTGCTAGTCTGACCGTACCTTTTTACCTTGCGTTGGATGTCTCTTAGCTGATTACTGCATACTGGGATCTTTTTACTAAACCCTGATGTACACTGTGATTTGGAGAAACCACTCACCATTAATTGTGATGCTTTTCCGTAAAGAATTGGTGCTGTCTTAAGTCACATTTTAAGAAATGGTGCTGCTATTGCATATTACTCAAGATGTTGGGAACATCAACTCAAAAGTAGCTGTACTGGAGGAAGCTGTTCCTTCCAACAGCTGGGGGACAGCACCTTTAGTACGGGTAGGGTTGAGAATGTAAGAAAGTCTAGGTTGTGGAGGTAGGGGACTCTATTACTAAGAGTGTAGACAGGGTATTCTGCTCATATCAACTGGACATTTTTCCATCTACCAGGTGCTTGGGTATGTCATGTTGCTGACAGAGATAATGAATTATTAAGAGGGGTGGGTATGACCCAGCTGTAACACACAGTCCATACTGGTACCAATGACAAAGTCAGAGGAAAATGGAGAGTTCTAAAGGATGAGTTCAGAGAATTAGGAAGTAAACTGAAGAAAAGGATCACCAAGATAGTATTTTCAGAAATATTACCTGTGCTGTGCGCTACAGTAGAAAGGCAATGGGAAATTAGGAAGGTTAATGATTGACTAAAGTCATGGTGCAGGAAGGAGGATTTGGGCTTTTTAGAGCACTAGGCTGATTTTGCGTGATGAAATGCACCTAAACGAGAGAGGATCGGCTGTGCTGGGGGACAGGATGGCTAGAAGGTTGGATGAGTGGTGGGGGGAGGAACAAATAAATCTACACAATGGATATAGGACAGGAAGAAAATTGGCTTTAACTCAGCACAAGGGGGATAGACATGGCGAAGGGACAAGTTCAAAACAGAGGAAGTATGTAATAGTAATAGAAATTCACATAAAGTACAAAAGACTCATAATAATATTAAATGTATGATTACTAATGCAGGGAGCCTAAATAACAAAATGAGGGAAATAGAGGCAATAGCATACACTAAGCAATATGACATAATATAGGTGGATAACAGCAACCGGATTGCAAAATAAAAAGTTAATTTTCTTCATTCAGCAACTCATGGCATATGGCAAAGTGACAAAGTGACAGACAACAGCAATTTAAGCGTTTCGTACCCTTGAACTTTAACCCTTGGTTGAAACTCTTGTTAAATGGTTAAAGTACTGGTTAAAGTACAAGGGTTTAAAACATATAAACTACTGCTGTCTGTCACTGCGTTGCTTTTCATGGCGTGTGTTGCTGAATGAATTTTAATATCCGTACGTGGGAGAATAAAGATGAACTTTATTATTTTGAGATCCGGTTGCTGTTATCCATCTATTTTGTGCATTAATTTGTGTGGTTTGACCACCACATTCCATACAGCATAGGATTGAGGTCATTGCAGACAACCAGCTATGAGCTGCCTGTGGATTTAGGTCCAGTATGCATATATTACTCCAGCGTTTGAGGATAATTGTTTATATTTGGAGATTGTTATAATATGACATAATAAGGATAACAAACATGGTGGGGTGAGACACAAGACTGGGGAGTTAACTTAAATGGCTACACATTATTTAGGAAGAACAAAACAAAACAAGAAAAGGTGGTGGGCAGTAGCTTAGTGGGAAGGTAAACCGAAAAAATAAAAATGAGAAAAGGGCATTTAAAGGAACACTATAGTCACCAGAACAACTACACCTCGTTGTATTTGTTCTACTGAGTATAAATATTCCCTTCAGGATTTTTGCAGTAAATACTGTATTTTCAGAGACAATGCAGTGTTTACACTGCAGCCTAAGGATACCTCTACTGGCCATGCCTCAGATGGCTGCTAGAGGTGCTTCCTGGGGCAGTGCTGCACAGTGAGCGGTATTATATGCTTTCCATGAGGGGCACCCTGGAATAGTCCGCATGAAAGCTTTAGTCAGAAGTTATGTTTGATGGCCAAATATGGATGAAGTGATTGAGAAGTGGGTATAGAAGTGCGTAGCATGTCAATCCACTTGTCATGTTCCAACTAAAGCATAGTGCTGGAAAGAGGTAAGTTAAAAACATTTTTTTTAGCCCTTTCATCATCCACCGGTAAGAGGTCAAACCAGAAAACTAGGGACGGAGACACTACAGTGTTCAGAATACAGGTGTGCATTTCTAACTCTACAGTGTCCCTTTAAGTGAGTGATATAGATCTGTTCAGGGACAACGTGACTTTGGGTTGTTCGAGGCTGGGTTTAGGTTATGCCCCTGTACACTTGCACCAGTGTCGTAGTGTAGTGGTTTCACACACAATTCATCATGCTAAAACATTTTACTCAAATATACAGGTGGTTCCAATATTTTATGCATGTGAATGATATCCTATGTCCTACACATACATTTTCTCAACATACACTAGAGCTGTCTAGATCACCATTAAGAATGGCCTAGCTCTCTGTGGCCTCAGATCATTAGTAACTCTGCGCATGGCGACTCAATAATCCATTAATCCCCAAATTTCTCTGTGAATATATCAACACATAAAAGAACAATTTCTATATGATATTTATGGGATAATGAATGACTATAATATTCAACTAGATTTTACATAAGCTGCGATCCTTGTAAGAGCCACTTTATAATAACAATAATATTTAATTAAAACTTAATACCTTCTTTCATTGGGGGGATACAAAGTTGGTGTCAGGAATGCAATATAAACTGCAAACAACAAAAGGTAAAAAGAAGTCTTAAATGTTTTCCTAAATGCGCAATAGCTGAATGGTTGATCCATTTGCATTTAGTGAAAAGCCAAATTGTGAGCTCATTTGCACTTAGTGAATAGCCTAATAAGAGGATTTTGCATCATGATATTATCTGGCTCATACTTTAGACCTGAATAACCCTCTTATAGAAGGCAATGGAGACCTCTAATATGCTGTACTGTTGAGTTAAAGGACTATTAGTAAATTTTCCCTTCTCGTTTTATTTAATTTGTATTTATTTATTACTGGCATTTATAAAGCGCCAACATATTCCACAGTTCTGTACAATTGTTAAAAGTTTATTACATTCAATGAAACTTAGAGGGACACTATAGGCACCCAGACCATCTCTGCTCAATGAAGTGAGAAACTACAATGTTTACATTGCAGTACTAAGACAGTCTCTAGTGGATGTCTACCACACAGCCGCTGGGGGCACTTCCAGGACTTAACCGGACTCTGGGTCACCTAAATTACTCTGGATGTCCTCACATTCTACATGTAAAATCCCCATAGAAAATTATTCATTAAATGCTTTCCTATGGGGAGGGCACAATCAGGGCCGGCGCGTCCATAAGGTGGCACTGGCAGCTGCCTTAGGGCGCACCGGCCCGGGGGCGCAAATGTCCGGGTGGCCGGCAGGAGGGAAGCGCACAGCGCCCCTCTCTTGCCGGTCACTTCTTGTAGCGTGGCAGAGCGCCAACCTGCAGTGCCGCGGACTGTGTGGAGGGGGTGGGGATATGAACGTCATATCCCTGCTCCCTCTGTAGCACACAGCGCGGCTGGCGCCCAGCAGGAGCGGAGCTACCGCCGTCCTCCTTCTCATCAGCATGGGAGTACTTCCTCCCAAGAAGACTAGAGCAGAAGAAGGCAGAGAGGAGGGGGGCTGGGCAGGACTAGCTCCAACTCCCAACTATCTCAGGCAGCACTCTGGATCCCAGGTAAGCCACCCTCCTGTGTATGGCTAGAAAAGTGTATATTTTGATCAGTATGTGTGTGTATCTGTGTGTGTGTATGTCTGTCTGTGTGTATCTATATGTCTGTCAGTGGGTGTGTGTGTCTGTGTGCCTGTATGTCTGTCAGTGTGTCTGTGTGTGTTTCTGTCTGTCAGTGTCTGTGTGTGTATGTCTGTCAGTGTGTCTGTGTGTGTATGTGTCTTTGTGTGTATATATATGTCTGTCAGTGTGTCTGTGTATGTCTGTCAGTGTGTCTGTGTGTGTATCTGTATGTCTATCATCGTGTATGCGTTTACCTGTATGTCTGTCCGTGTTTGTGTGTATCTGTATATGTGTGTCTGTCTATCTGAATGTGTATCAGTTTGTGTATATGTGTATCTGCATGTGTGTCAGGGTGTATCTTTGTGTATGTGTATCACAGTGTGTGCGTGTTTAGCAGTGTATGTGTATATGTGCATACATCTCAACATTCAAACACCAACACTACACACAAATAAACACCTGCATGCAAACTTCAACACTACATACAAACACACCCCTGCATTCAAATGTCAACACTACATACAAACACACCTCTATATCAGACACCAAAATTATATATAAACACACACCTGCATTCAAAAACCAACACAACATGTAAATGCATGCTTGCATTCAAACGCAAACACTACATACAAACTCACACCTACATTCACACAAACATACTCTATACAAACACATGCTTACAGTCAAACACACAAATACTGCTCCGTGCTAAATACAATCCTGCAAGCATGGGGAATCAGTAGAGCCCCAGGTTTCAAAGCATTGTTGAAGTTGCACGACAGATGGGGATCTATCTTTTAGCCATCCTGTGTACATACACCGACATACATACACAGACCGTCTTACAGAGACATACAGTCTGTATGTCTCTGTATGACGGTCTGTGTATGTATTCAAAAGGAATAAACGCAGGCAACACTCCAATAGTAATAATGGTATATTTATTGATAGGTGAACCACCCCAAAGAAAGTGCAACGTTTCGGCTCAGCAGAGGATGAGGGAACTACAGTGTTAAGAATATAGATTTCTGTTCCTAATAGAATCCCTTCAATTATATATTTTTTAATCTATGGGAGGTTTTTGGAGAATTTTCACTGTTTATCTGTGTGAGAATCTACGTTGGTTGAGAGTCTACTTTTATCTGACCAACTGCTACTCAACCTAACTTGCCTGTTTCTGCAGTTTCACACAGAGCAATAGCAGCAGCAGGCAAGTTAGGCTGAGCAGCATTTGAGCAGATAACAGTAAAGTCTGAACCAACACAGCTGCTCAAATAAAAAAAAAAATGAAATTTAAAAAAGAACATAAATATATGTACGCGCAAACATTTGTACGTGCAAACATTTGGGGTGATAGCAAAAATGTTAACAGTTTAACCCTTAAAGGGACTCTCCAGTGCCAGGAAAACAATCTGTTTTCCTGGCACTGCAGGTCCCCTCTCCCTCCCACCTCCCATCCCCGGTTGATGAAGGGGTAAAAACCCCTTCAGTTACTTACCTGAGACCCCCGCCAATGTCCCTCGGCGGTGGTTTCGGGTCGCCGCCGCTCCTCCTCTTCATTACGTCGGCCGGTGGGCGAGACTGATCCTGCGAGCAATCTGTGCTATAGACACGGACGTGCCCTCTAGTGGCTGTCTATTAGACAGCCACTAGAGGTGGAGTTAACCCTGCAAGGTAATTATTGCAGTTCATAAAAAACTGCAATAATTACACTTTAAGGGATTGCGGGAGTTGGCACCCAGACCACTCCATTGGGCAGAAGTGGAAGTGGTCTGGGTGCCTGGAGTGTCCCTTTAAGGAAGGCCAGCACCCAGGACATCCTGTTGCCATAACAACTGTGTTACAGTGAGGTTATGGTGCCTGCAGTACGTCTTTAAAGGAACACTATAGTCACCTAAATTACTTTAGCTAATTAAAACAGTTTTAGTGTATAGATCATTCCCCTGCAATTTCACTGCTCAATTCACTGTCATTTAGGAGTTAAATCACTTTGTTTCTGTTTATGCAGCCCTAGCCACACCTCCCCTGGCTATAATTGACAGAGCCTGCATAAAAAAACTGGTTTCACTTTGAAACAGATGTAATTTACCTTAAATAATTGTATCTCAATCTCTAAATTGAACTTTAATCACATACAGGAGGATCTTGCAGGGTCTAGCAAGCTATTAACATAGCAGGGGATAAGAAAATCTTAATTAAACAGAACTTGCAATAAAGAAAGCCTGAATAGGGCTCTCTTTACAGGAAGTGTTTATGGAAGGCTGTGCAAGTCACATGCAGGGAGGTGTGACTAGGGTTCATAAACAAAGGGATTTAACTCCTAAATGGCAGAGGATTGAGCAGTGAGGCTGCAGGGGCATGTTCTATACACCAAAACTGCTTCATTAAGCTAAAGTTGTTCAGGTGACTATAGTGTCCCTTTAAGTCTTTACTACATACACTCACACACACACCCTCAAACACGCACACACACGCACACCTCCCAACATACAAGAGGATTGAGATGTGGACGGGTGGATGGACACTGCTTGAATCACTGGTGATGCTCATAATGGGCATGCCCACCTGGAAAAGGGGCTGGTCCACGTGCTGAAGGGTCATGTCAGCCTGGAGTCAAGAAGGACAGCTTGTCTGTCTGGCCCCCAGCAGACGGGAACATGCAGAGTGTGTTGATGATGCACTCTCTGCATGGTCCTAGTGCCTGTTCACAGCACCAGTATTTCTAATGGTGCAATCGCACAGTTCCCTGTTGTCCCTGGATGCAGCCACACCTTACAACCAGTCCCTATTTAGGAGGGACAGTCCCTATTTTTAACCCAAATCCCTCTGTCCCACTTTTCCTATCCTAATGCCCATCTTTTCTAGGAGCTCCATATTGTTGGTGTGTCTGAATCTAACAGAGGTACACAGCAATAATACTCACAGTGATGTGTCTTTTAAAAAAATAAAAATAAAAAAAATAAATGTGGAAATCAATATGTGTAAATAAGATACATTCTTCTTGTTCAAAATGGAATTTTAGTTAAATAAATTGTAATTAGTCAACCTGGCCACACTCACACACACACACCAAAAATTAAAGTGTCTATTTGAAATATTGGGAGGGAAATAACCCTTACATCAATTGGATATGCAGCACGGTTACTGCATGCCCCATAGCCAATCACAGGAAATGCCACAGAAAAGGTAGATGCTGGGAGGACATACTGGTAAATGGGGGCAACTCAATCTGCTTCTCAGTCAGCCAGTCTCCCAACTTGATAACATTGGCTGGCTACAATTGTTGCAGCCTCTATTATTTTATTTTTGTATTTTATGTTATTTATTAAAAAAGAAATAATATATATATATATATATATATATATATATATATATATATATATATATATATATACACACACATTCAAAAATGAGCCATTGTACAGAACACTGGTGAGACCTCACTTGGAGTACTGTACACAGTACTGGAGACCATATTTTCAGAAGGATATTGATACCTTAGAGAGAGTTCAAAGAAGGGCTAGTAAACTGGTTCATGGATTGCAGGATAAAACTTACCAGGAAATGTTAAAGGAACTTAACATGTATAGCTTGGAGGAAAAACGAGACAGGGGGATATGATAGAAACATTTGAATACATAAAAGGGAATCAACACAGTAACAGAGGAGACTATATTTAAAAGAAGAAAAACTACCACAACAAGAGGACATAGTCTTAAATTAGAGGGACAAAGGTTTAAAAATAATACCAGGAAGTATTACTTTACTGAGAGGGTAGTGGATGCATGGAATAGCCTTCTAGCTGAAGTGGTAAAGTCTAACACAGTGAAGGAGTTTAAGCATTCGTGGGATAGGCATAAGGCTATCCTAACTATAAGATAAGGCCAGGGACTAATGAAAGTATTTAGAAAATTGGGCAGACTAGATGGGCCGAATGGTTCTTATCTGCCGTCACATTCTATGTTTCTTAAGTTTAGTTTTAAACGAAAGTGTCACTCCAACCCTTTTTAAAAAAGGATGATTTCTTGACGTTTAGAATGACCATTAGTGATTGGGTCCCAACATTATAAAGCTTTAAAAGAAACTATAAACTAATGTGGTATCCGACACTGGGTGAAGCTACTGCGCTAGTTTTAACACTCTGCCTGACCTCACTGCCTTCCTGGCGAGGTCTAATCAGATGCTTCTCATAGACTAGCATTTTATTGGACTTTTCTCACCATCTCACAGCGCATGCACGTTCTCTGAGGGAGGGAGTAAGGGGGTAGACAAAGGAGGGCATTACTAAAGAAAATAATGCACAATGGACAGAAAGGTGTAGGAAGCTCTCCAAGGGAGGGAAGGACGGTCAAACTTACCTTTGTAGGTTCATTCCCAGCGATATCTTCAAGGGTGGAAGCTGACCACGCTGTACATGCTGCTGCCGAAGCCCTGTGTGCCAGAGGTGCAACTACCCCCCCTCCCCTGCACAAATGTGCAAATATCTCTATGTGTGCTGTGTTTCAAGCAGAAATGCTGCACATACCGAATCCTGCCACCATGACCACTTTTTAAAAGCAGAAGTGAAAACTATTTTTCAAATCCGCTACTAAAAAATAATTATTGATGATATAATCTCAAAACATTTTTAAAAAAATTCAGAATGCCTCTATCCAAAATTCATCATTTGGTGTTTTTGAAATTTTACATTTTTTTTTTTTCTTATTGCTTTGAATAAAACATAAAACACTAACACATTAACAATAGCTTAAACAAATCATTTCCTTGTCCATATTTGATCCACTCAGTTTTTCCTCGTATTTTGATTAATCTCAAACTTGTCCTTTTATTAATCCTGCCCTTTCTCTAACTTTACTTCCTGTCTCTGCTGACAGCTCTTGCAGCCAAATAAAATATGTTTCACAGTGCCATATTCGCAGTGCGTTCCCTTATGAGCGCAGCTGGGGCAACACACAAAGATTTTCTATGCAAAGCTCAAAGGGAATAGTTTGTGGGAGTTTCCTGATACAAGCAGAGATTTTGGCAACCTGTGTTCCTACATTTTGCTTAACCCCTGCAGTACTGTAGTTCATAGCGGTGACCTGGTTTGAAATCACATCTTTCAGTCCAGTATTTGTGGTTTACAATTCTCGTCTGGAGCCTAGTGGGAATTATAGTCCATGCGACTATCCTATTGTAGTTTGTTGGTCATACACTATCTATCTATCTATCTATCTATCTGCTTTGCGGAAACCTCTTTTTCTCAACTATTTAGCTGAACTGATGGGAGTTGCAGTCCAAGAACCATTGTTTTGCTAAGCATGTAACTTGCATATTTTCTCAACTGAGTGGATTAGTCTGATGGGAGTTACAGTCTAAAGGTGACAAAATGCCATCAGTTATCTCGGCTCCCTTTTTGTTCTATAGTTCCCCAGTTCGTTAATGTACCTGATGGGAGTTGAAATCTGGAGATAATGTGTGTGCAGATGGTGTATATTGTTTGGAACTCTGGCTGTGAAATGGTTAAGTAAACCATGCAGTTTTCGAACACTTGAGTTGCAATTTATCATAATCAACCACAAATAATTGTGTAGGGTGTAAATCGTTAAATCTGATGTCCTTTGGAACTCAAAATTACAAATCTCAGCTCTGCCCATAACTCTCCTCATTCCTCAAACATATTCTTTAAATACCCAGGAATCTCTGGGTAATTTCACGTTTTCCTCCCATTCTATTACTATTCCACCCACTCCATCAAAATCAACTATTCCCCATGGAAGAGATTATAGTTTAACTCTAAAAGTGTCTCAGTGCTTAAATTTCTCTTGTATACCATTACATATCTGAACTATATTATCTCAAACTTGTTTACTTAATCTCTAGATTAAACAATACTCACTATTTTTACCCTTTTATAACACCCTAATATTGTTATGCCAAATAGTAAATTTTATTGTTACATGTGACACTGAAGCAGAATGACTGAAACCATGTGTTATTTTTTTAGAATTGCTCTCTGATAGTTGCCTTCAGCAAAAAAAATGTTTTTGTTAAAGTAAACCTCGCCCAAAGAAGTAGTTCTTGAGAAATGTTTATGTTTAATTATACAGATACAGGTGATGGCTGGTGACGTTTTAAAATGGTGGGGGGCTCGTCTCCTCCCTCAGTTTTTGACTTTGCTTCTTAACTCTGTAGCCACCATCTTCAGGGCTTCCATACTGAGTCTGTAGGGTTTCTTTTTTTAACCTCATCTTCAGCAGTGATCCTTCTATGACAACTTTGGCTTTCTACTAAATGTCGCTGCTGTTATGAAACAGTGCGTGCAGGTTTAATAGAGCAGTATACTGATAAACCTATTATCACCAATATGGTTATATTTAATATGTGAAGCGGACCACGGGTAACCCGACCGATCACCTCCGCTAATTCCCTTCCTTCAGCCGTTCAGAAACCACTTGGAGTATAATGAGACTCATTTTGCCCCCAGTGACTGTACGACACACAATTCCAGGGGTACAACAACATTTTATTGAGCCACACTTGGCTTTTGTGCACGTCGCCGTGCAAGGGGTTTTCATTTCAAGTCAACAGGAGTCATATCCCAAGAGCCTCTGTACCTGGGAGCCAAAGCGCGGGAAAGGGGGTCGTTGTCCCTTTGTCTCCCAGGTACAGAAAGCCCACCACACATACAAGGGGTCTCTCACCCCAATGGACAGGAATCTTCATCCCGTGATCCTCTGTGTCTGGAAGCCAAGGCAGGGATAAGAAACTGTCCCTTTGTCTCCCAGGCACAGAAAAGCCCGCCAAAGTAGCCAGTTCCCCAAAAGTATCTCCACCAACCTCAGGTGTCCCCACCAGGGCACCTTCCCCGACCACTCTCCGCTCACAAGGCTCAGGTGCTGAAACCTGCAAGGGAATTGTCTCCTTTCGGGGTACGAATGCTCCCCTGGATGGCGTTTGTAATAAGTGGGGGGGAAATGATTACAGCCACACTGTATGCCAATGAAGTGTTATTGTGTTCTAATACAGGGATTCAAGCTCCAT
Organism: Pelobates fuscus; assembly: GCF_036172605.1. Classification (NCBI taxonomy): domain Eukaryota; kingdom Metazoa; phylum Chordata; class Amphibia; order Anura; family Pelobatidae; genus Pelobates; species Pelobates fuscus. Next base: position 44,767,755 of record NC_086323.1, read on the forward strand.
TTTACCCTTAGGCAATGTGACGAAAGCTCCTTCGTCACTGGGATTTGGAGAGGGCTGCTTGCCAGCCTCTTGCCCCAGTATTATGGGCCCTGCAAAAACACATGTTAAAAAGTGACTTCCATGGAAAAACCAAACCACTTGTCAGGGTTCCGCGGGCGGCTCTTAGGGGAGGCTGCAAGCCGCTCGCAGCACTCACCCTGGGTTCTTTGCCGCCCGCGGACTCCTCCTCCTGTGTAGTTTGGCGAGCGGCGTCCTCACTGCCTCGCACGCCGCTCGCATCCTCCTTCTCATCCCCGGCGGCAGCGTGTATAACGCTGCATGCTGGGAGACAGCACATTTATGCAAACGCCGGGGTCAGCCACGTGACCCGGCGTTAAAGTCACAGTATGACAATCACAGTGGGAGGTATAGATATCTCCCACGTGTGATTGTTAATTCTGATTGGAAGTTATCCAATCAGAATTAACCACAGGGTTTATACACTTACCTTCCCTGCCCCTCAGTGCCCTGTTGTGGTCTTTGATACCTGTATTGCTGTTTGCTTGTAGTTCTCGCTGGTTACCGATTATTTGGCTTGTTTCTCTGACTCTCCTGTATTCTCCATCCCTTTGACCTCGGCTTGTTTCTCGTTCTCTCGTTTTCTGGCTCCCCTTATTCGGCTTGTCTCCTGACTATTCTGTGTGTGCTTAGCCCAGCCACTCTAAGGTCCGGTACGGCACCTTTTCTGTGTCTGTGTGTGTGTGTTAGCGTGTTGGGTTCCCCGAATCGTGACATTACAACAGGGCCATAATGGAACCTGCTGACATTCCACAGCTATTAGTTAATCAGGAGGCTAGAATGGATGGTTTAGACCACCGTATGGATCAGTTTGCCCAGGCTTTACAAACCATACTGGCTCGTACTGCACACTTGCAACCTGCCGTTCAGGAGGCTGCTGCTGCTGTGCCTGAACCCATCCCCACTCCAGTACCCGTTCCTGCTCACGTAGTTCATATGACGCCGCCACAGCGCTATAGCGGTGATCCAGCATTGTGTCGTGGTTTCCTCAACCAAATTGATATCCATTTGGTGATGAATCCACGTTCCTATCCCACTGACAGATCCAAAATTGCCTTTTTGATAAACCACTTGTCTGGGAAAGCTTTGGCATGGGCCAACCCCATGTGGGAGAATCTGTCTCCTATGTCCTTTGCAGATTTTTTGACGGCTTTCAAACGCACGTTTGATCAACCTGGTAGGGTTGCCTCTGCTGGCAAAGCTCTGCTTAGGGTTCGACAGGGTAACAGGTCCGTAGCGGATTATACTATCGAATTCCGCACTCTAGCAGCTGAAGTGGTTTGGAATAATGATGCCCTCGTAACAGCCTTTCAGGAGGGTTTGGCTGCCTACATACAATTGCCTGTTCTTCTGGATGATGTTATAGACTATATAATTCTTATAGACAACCGTATAAGAGAGAGGCGTAGTCAAAGACGGATGAATACTCAGGTGTAACCTGCTCTCCCCAGCACTGCATTACTTGCTTTACCCGCTCCTAGACAACCATCCCCCGAACCCATGCAATTGGGTGCTACGGGGTTAACTGAGGCTGAAAGAGCTTATCGTAGAAGGGAGGGGTTATGCCTTTATTGTGGAAAGAGGGGGCACCACTGTAATGCCTGCCCTAAATTACAGGGAAACTCCAGCACCTAAGGCCTAGAGAGGGTTCGGCCTCGGGTGTTATGACTTTGTCCCCTCCCGTGTCCATCTCCAGACCGTTTATTACGGTTTCTCTTCTGGTCAATAAAACCACTATAACAACTAAAGCCTTGATCGATCCAGGTGCGGCAGACAATCTTATGGATGAATACTTTGCTAAAACCGCTGCCCTGACTTTGATCCAAAAGGCCACACCCTATGCCGTTGAGGTTGTGCTTTGCACAAGGAAAGGTTAACCTTCCAAATAATTGACTCTCCTACTGCTTCCATCATTCTGGGTTTTCACTGGTTAGTGAAACACAACCCAGTGCTGGATTGGGGTTGTTTAGATATACTCTCCTGGGGGGAATCTTGTCAACAAGACTGTATGGCCCATGTACGTCCTGTTTGTTTACTCAATGTGCCCACGGCTAAACCACTTTCTGTTTCTGTCCCTTCTGTGTATGCAGACCTTGCATTGGTTTTTGAAAAAAGGGAGGCAGATAAGCTACCCCCACACCGTGACTATGACTGTGCCATAAACCTGTTACCGGGCACTATGCCACCTAGGGGTAAAGTCTACCCTCTTTCAGAAAAAGAAAATCAGGTTATGGAGGAGTATATAAGGGAATCCTTGAGGAAAGGTTTTATCAGAAGGTCCTCCTCTCCTGCTGGTGCTGGTTTCTTTTTCGTTGCCAAGAAAGAGGGTGACTTACGGCCATGCATAGATTACAGGGGTTTAAACAATATAACGATCAAGAACGCTTATCCTATCCCTCTCATCACTGAGTTGTTTGATCGTGTCAAGGGTTCTAGATATTTTACTAAACTAGACCTCAGGGGGGCTTATAACCTTGTTCATATAAAGGAAAATGATGAGTGGAAGACAGCGTTCAATACACGTAGTGGACATTATGAGTATCTAGTCATGCCTTTTGGACTGTGTAATGCTCCTGCTGTGTTTCAGGACCTCATAAATTATGTCCGTAGGGACCTACTGCATGTCTGTGCCGTGGTATACCTTGATGACATACTTGTATATTCTCCTGATTTAAAGTCACACCATACTCATGTGAGGATGGTGCTTAAGAGATTGTTGCAGAATGGTCTGTATTGCAAGTTAGAAAAATGTTTGTTCGACCAGACTTCTGTGCAATTCTTAGGGTATGTCATTTCCGAACAGGGATTCAGCATGGATCCTTCTAAATTGGAAGCCATACTGTCCTGGCCTCTTCCCCAAGGACTTAAAGCTATACAGCGCTTTATAGGGTTTGCCAACTATTATCGGAAGTTTATTAAAAACTTTTCATCACTTGTTACCCCTATTACGAAACTAACAAAAAAAGGTTTGCACCCCAGGGTTTGGACTTCTGAAGCCCTTGAGGCCTTCGAGACTCTCAAAAAGGCATTTGCCACTGCCCCTGTGCTACACCATCCTGATCCTTCCCTTCCCTTTGTTATGGAAGTGGACGCTTCTGAGTCAGGTGTAGGAGCAGTGTTGTCCCAAAGGTTATCGTATAACGAACCCCTCCATCCCTGTTGTTACTTTTCTAAAAGGCTGTCTGATTCAGAGAAGAATTACGATGTCGGGAACAGGGAACTATTGGCTATTGTGATGGCTTTTAAAGAATGGAGGTACTTATTGGAGGGATCTAGACACAAAATTTTGGTTTTAACTGATCACAAGAATCTCTCCTATATAGCAGATGCCAAAAGATTGTCCTCTCGGCAGGCTCGATGGTCTTTATTTCTTTCCCGCTTTCAGTACGTTATTACATATAGGCCTGGTTACCGTAATGTCAAAGCTGATGCTATCTCCCGACAGTACGAACCTTTAGGGTCTATAGCTCCCGCTCCCGAACCCATTGTACCAGCGTCTCAGATTATAGCTGCTACTCATTTGGCGATTTCGTCTCCTTTCCTTGATGGTATCAAGACATACCAAACCCAAGCACCCTCTGAGACACCCGTTGGTAGACTATACGTGAAAGTAAAAGACAGAAAAAAGTTGTTAGCATTATTTCACACCGCCAAAACTGCTGGTCATCCGGGGATTACCAAGACGTACAAGGGTCTCCTTCAACAGTTCTGGTGGCCTTCACTTAAACAAGATGTGGTGGATTATGTGCAGGCTTGTCGTGTCTGTACACAGTGTAAGTCGCCTAATGTTAAACCCCGGGGACTCCTGATGCCCCTGTCTGTACCCAAGAAACCCTGGACCCACTTATCCATGGATTTTATTGTGGATCTTTCTTCCTCTGATGGACAGGCAGTAATTTTGACTGTGACAGATAGGTTCTCTAAAATGGCGCACTTTATTCCGCTTAAGAAACTTCCTTCTGCGGTTCAGTTGGCTCAGGTGTTTGCCAAAGAGGTGTTCCGGTTGCATGGTATACCATTGGATATCGTATCCGACAGGGGTTCTCAATTTGTCTCTCGGTTTTGGAAGGGCTTTTGTGCTGAGATGGGGATCTCCTTGTCGTTTACGTCCTCCTATCATCCTCAATCTAATGGAGCTGCTGAGCGGGCTAATCAGTCTGTGGAGTTGTATTTACGCTGCTTCACGAATGCGCACCAGGACAACTGGTCTCATCTTCTTCCCTGGGCTGAGTTCGCCAGGAACACTGTGACACATTCGTCTACTGGCTTAAGTCCTTTTATGGTTGCTTATGGGTTCCAACCCTCTGTCCTTCCCGGTGTATTCTCCGACAAGGGAATGCCCGCTTTGGACGAGCACCTCACCTCCTTACGGAAGATGTGGGATCAGGTCCATGTTGCTCTCTCTCGTGCAGAGGTTGCTCAGAAGAGATTCGCTGATCGCCGTAGGTGTGCGGCTCCTACTTATGCTCCGGGTGATAGGGTTTGGTTGTCCTCTAGGAATCTCCGCCTCAGGGTCCCCTCGATGAAGTTTGCGCCCAGGTTCCTTGGTCCCTATAGGGTATTGCGTAGGGTCAATCCTGTGTCCGACTCCCTGGCCTTGCCTCCTTCCATGCGTATACCGAACACCTTTCACACCTCCCTATTGAAGCCCTTGCTCTGTAATCGGTCCTCTGGCCCTCTCAAGCGACCCAATTCCCTCCGCGCAGTCTCTAGTGACGTGTACGAGGTGGCTGCTCTCCTCGATTCTCGTCTTTCTCGGGGTCGGTTGCAGTACCTGGTGGATTGGAAGGGTTACAGTCCTGAGGAGTGGTCTTGGGTCTCTGTTTCTGATTTGCACGCGCCCTCTTTGGTTCGCTCCTTCCATGCGCGTTTTCCTTTGAAGCCTTCTGCTTCCCGCCCTCTGGGCGGTCTTCGAGGGGGGGGTAATGTCAGTTCGGCGAGCGGCGTCCTCACTGCCTCGCACGCCGCTCGCATCCTCCTTCTCGTCCCCGGCGGCAGCGTGTATAACGCTGCACGCTGGGAGACAGCACATTTATGCAAACGCCGGGGTCAGCCACGTGACCCGGCGTTAAAGTCACAGTATGACAATCACAGTGGGAGGTATAGATATCTCCCACGTGTGATTGTTAATTCTTTTTTTTTTTTTGTAAATATGTTTTTATTTATTATTTTCAGTTTCAAATTGTTCCAGTAAACATAGTATTGTATAGACATGCAGTAGGTGGTGACACGCAGGTCGCCGTATGGCACTTGTGTAAGCAGTATTCAAGCAAGTAGGTAGAGGTGACTCGCAGGTCACGTCACGGCTTTATGGGAGAAATGTATGAGCAAACAAGTAATGGTGACTCGCAGGTCACAGCATAGTATTTCTAGAAGCATTTTATGGACATGTAATCGAGGTAGGTGCATAGATCACTACATAGTATGCGTATAGTTTCTCCACCTGCACAGTTCAACCTCGGCCCAGGGGAACGAGCGCAGTCCGAGCGGCGGCGGCTCTGGTCAGGGCACTCTAGGTTTGTATTGCATCTTATGTATGCCGGCCTCCCCAGCTGCGCCCGTCCCCATGCGCCGAGTGGGTTTTCGTGTACCGTGTCCGTTCGCATGGCTGTGGTGTGACGGTCAGGTATCCCTCCTGTGAGGTGGTCTGGTGTCGTGGCAGAGTGTTCTATCGGTCACAGTGGAGTTCGGTAGGACGTCCAACCCCCGTGATCAAGGGTCTGTTCGTGGAGGTGCAATTACTGTGGTCTCCCCTTGGGGAAGTGAGTATCGTCGCAGGATCTGTTCATGTCCGCTCTGTTGTCGCTCCGGCTGTGAGCCATGCTAATGGTCAGTGTGTGTGTGCCAGAGGGTAGGGGGGAATCGGGAATGACTTGTCAGGGAGGGTAGGGGAAGGGTGCGTCTGCGTCCAAGTCCCTTCTGTCTGAGTCCGTCCTGTGGTTGTCCGGTCTTTTCGTCCCCTCAGTGTGTCATTATGGGTCGTATCGAAGTCTGGTCGCAAAGTCTGCCCTTGTGGTGGTCAGTATCCATTGGGTCCATATTTCCATGTACCTGGTCGTTGCGTTGGATGTAGTCATAATGAGTTCCTCTATGGCCCTAAGCTCCTCCATTTGGGAGAACCAGGATGTTAGCGGAGGTGTCATTTGCCGTTTCCAGAATTGGGGTATTACCTGCTTGGCAATATTTAGGATTCTGATGGTCAGTGAGTGTTTGTAGCGTGTTCTCGGGGTCTGTGTGTGGTGAAGGAGCATGTGTTCTGGAAGGAAGGGGGGTGGTATGTCGGTGAAGGTTTTCAGGATGCTGTGTATGCCCCGCCAGAAGGGCTGCACCAGTTCACAATCCCACCAGAGGTGGAGTGCAGTGCCGGTCTCCCTGTTGCACCTCCAACAGAGGTCTGTATGTTCAGGGTCTATGGCATGCAGTACCATTGGGGTACGGTACCAGTTCGTTAGCAGCTTAAACGCTGTCTCTTGGGTTTTGCTGAAGACTGAACAGTGGTGTGTCAAGTAACACATCTGTTCCCATTCTTCCTCCGTGAAAGTCTTCCCTAATGTTCGTTCCCATTTCCCCATGAATTTAGGAGTCTCCGCTGGTGTTTCCCTTTGTAGCAGGGCGTATATGTGTGAGATCCCGTGAGGTTGCGGGTCTGGCTCCATACATAGCCTCTCAAATGTGGTGGGGTCGCGCTTCCTTGCCATGCCCTCAGGGAGGGTGTGCACATAACTCCGAAGCTGTCTGTGTTTAAGGTGGTGTAAAAGGGTGGGGGCGGTCCCTTCCAGTAAGGTCGGGAGTGTCTTGCATTCCGTCCCCGCCAGAAGGTGATGTAGTCTGGGGACTTTATGTCTGATTAGGTCCCTGAACGCGTTGGGGTCAAGCCCCGGGGGGAAGCTGTTGTTGTGTGTGAGTGGGAGCAGGGGAGACGGGAATGGGGCCAGTCTACTTCTCTTCGCTACTCTCTCCCACACCCTCAGTGTTGCGGTCGTGTATGGCGTGCCCAGTCCTCCATAACCCCCTCTCCCCGCCCACGGGACAGTGGACAGTGGTGTCCCCGTGTCCGTTTCCTCCGCCTCCTTCCAGCGCTTGTGAACATTCTCTTTTGTCCACTCCATGACTCGTTGGAGATGACATGCGTCGTAGTACCGGGCGAAGTCCGGTATGGCTAAGCCCCCCCTATCTTTTGGCAATGTCAGTGTAGTTAGTTTGACCCTTGGCCGTTTGCGGTCCCATATGTATTTCCCGATGTCTTGTCTCAGGGTTCGGAAGAATGAGCTGGGGATGGTGACCGGTATGGCTTGCATAAGATATAGCAGGCGCGGGAGAAGGTTCATCTTTATAACTTGAACCCTGCCCAGCCATGAGATGTGCGGGTATGCCCATTCAGATAGGTCTTTCCGGAATCTGTCCAGTAGGGGTGTGAAGTTGTGTTTGAATAGGTCAGTGTCTTTCCTTGTTAACCAGGTGCCCAAGTACTGTATGCGGTGTTGTGCCCATTGGAAGGTATGGCTCTGTCGTAGAGGGGAGGCTCTATGTTCCGATAGGTTCATGTTCAGGATGTAGGATTTTGCGTAATTGATCTTAAGGTTAGCAATCTCCCTAAAGGTCTCAAAGGCCTTCAGGATATTCGGGAGTGAGACCTCCGGGTTGGAGACGAAAAAAAGGAGGTCGTCGGCATACGCCGCGATTTTGTGTTGCGTGTCTCCAGATCCAATTCCCCTGATTGCCTCATTGTGTCGTATGTGCGTCAGGAAGGGTTCGAGCGTCAGCACGAAGAGCAGGGGGGATAGGGGGCATCCCTGCCGCGTTCCGTTGGTGATGGGGAAGGCGCTCGTCAGGGCTCCGTTCACTATGACGTGTGCGGTGGGCCCGTCGTACAACGCCCCGACCCATCCCCGGAAATGTGGGCCCAGTCCGATGTGTGTCAGTATGTGGAACATATATTGCCAGTCGACTCTGTCGAAGGCCTTCTCTGCGTCTGTCGACAGCAGCAGAACGCCCTCGGTCCCGCCATGTCGTCTGTGCATGAGCGTTAGCGCTCTGATCGTGTTATCTCTTGCTTCGCGTCCCCTGACAAAGCCTACCTGGTCTGGGTGTATGAGGGTGGGGATGTGTGTCTGGAGTCTTGTGGCTAGTATTTTAGCCAGCAGTTTGACATCGCAATTAATCAGTGAGATGGGCCTGTAGTTCCCGCAGTGTTCCCTATCCTTGCCTTCCTTGGGGATGAGCGCGATGTGTGCTGTTAGCGACTGTTTCGGTCGGTGGTGGCCCTCCCTGAGTGCGTTTAAGGCCTCTAGAAGGGGTGAGTATAGTAGGTCTGCGAACGTAGTGTAGTATTTGAGAGGTAGCCCGTCTGGGCCGGGACTTTTGCCTTGTTTCATCATTTTAATGATGCGGGCCAGCTCTTCTATGGAGATCGGTTCGTCTAGCCTGTCCGCGATTTCCGGTGTCAGGGACGGGAGGGAATGTTCTGACAAATAGTCCTGTATTTTCGCATGCAGTTCTTCCCCGGGTTTGTGTTGGTGGGGTCTGGGAAGGGCATATAGGTTCGCGTAGTAATCCCGTGTGATGTCAAGGATCTTGGAAGGCAGTTGGTGTAAGGTGCCCTTAGAGTCTCTCATCCTGTCAATATATGTCCCCTGTCGTCTTTTGGCTAGCATTCTAGCCAGTAGCTTTCCACTTTTGTTGCCGTGGAGCAGGAAGAAGGCCTTGTGTCTAAGTACGTCCCTGTGATGTTGTCTGTGTAGGAGGCCCGTCAGGTCGCGTCTAAGTTGCAGTAATGTCGCCTGATGTGTCGGTTGTTGTGCGGTTTTATTGAGTGTTTCCACCTTGTGTATTTCTGTTACCAGGTCTGCCATGCGACTATTGGTCTGTTTTTTGAGAGTGGACCCCTGGCGGATGAAGTGGCCGCGTATCACACTTTTGTGTGCCTCCCATCTGATGGTAGGTGAGGTGTGGTCAGTAGTGTTCGTCTCAAAATATTCCTTGAGTGTGCCTGAGATTTCGGACGTAAAGTCGGGTCTGGTCAGTAGGTAGTCATTAAGTCGCCATTTGTTGTGGCGGGGCCTGAACATGGGTGAGGAGAGTGTCAGGGTCACCGGCGCGTGATCCGACCATGTCGGCACCCCGTGCTCCGCCGCGCTCGTGGTCGGTAGATTATAGTGAGAGGTGAAGATGTAGTCTAGTCTGGTGTAGGTGTTGTGGACATGTGAAAAATATGTGTAATCCCTCTCGTCAGGGTGGTAGGCTCTCCAGCAATCTATCAGTTGAGATCGGGTCAGGAGGGTTTTGATTGCATTCAAGTGTTGCGACGGGACCCCCGACTTCCCGGTCGAGGAGTCCCACCTCGGGTTGAGCGCGACATTGAGGTCGCCCCCAACTATGAGGATCCCTTCCGAGAAGGGCTTAAGTATCCTAAGTGTGCGTGCCAGGAACCGGTATTGTCGAGTGTTCGGAGCATATACATTTGCGAATGTATAGGCCTGACCGGCTATCGTGCCCTTAAGGAAGAGGAATCTACCCTCTCTGTCTGTTAGCTGTCCCGTTACTACTAGTGGTATATTTTTCCCGATTAGAATAGCCGTCCCTCTGGACCTCCCCGCGTGGTAGTCACTATAATATCCAGTGGGATAATGTTGGTTCGTCAGTTTGGGCCTAGACCCTTCCCTGAAGTGCGTTTCCTGAATTAGCACTATCGAGGCTCTGTGGGTGTGGAAGTCTCGGAGCGCTCCTGAGCGCTTCTCCGGTTTATTAAGACCTCTGGCATTGATGGAGAGGACCGTGAGGCAGTCCGGCACGAGTGCCCTTGTGTCGGGGTGTGAGGGTGGCTGTGTCATTCCGTCCGTGGGTCTCAGTCCAGTCCAGGGGTCTGTGGTCGTCTGCGTCTGCTAGTTACGGGTCAGGTGGGGTATACAGGGAAGGAGGGGGAGGGGAAAGGTGATGTGTGAAGTATATGAAGGTGTGTCCTCGCCTCTGTAAAGAGACGGTGAGGTGACAGCGACGGGGAACGGATTAGTCAGCGGCCACCTGTGGCCCGCTGATCCCGTTCACCTTGTCTTGGTCGCTGGGCCCTGTAGGGCAGAAGAAGGAAGTCGAGCGACTCCGGGTGGAACCAGTCCTCCCCGCGTCTGTGCGTCTGTCTGTGGTAGACAAGTGAGTACCTGATTGTGTAGGTCGGTTTGTAGGGTCCGTGTAGTTTCTCTGTCGGCTGTGTCAGCTACAGTCGGGTTCGTGTTAGCGTCCTCCTCGGTTGAAGTCGTAAGTATTAGGCTCCGGGTCTTAGCACTGGTCGCCGCCTGGGGTGCCTGTCTTGTGCATGTGGAGAAGAAGCAAATAACATAACAGTTACAGAAACACTTGCCATATAACTCTCTCAACATTAAACATCAAACAATAAACTGTGTTGTGGTGTACATCCGCCTGCTGCGTAATTCAATTCTTGTCATAGTTACGTACCTAACTAACGTGCCCTCTCCTCCCCCTCCCGCCACCCGTGTCCCAGCCCAATCGCCATTTTCCCAGCCCTCCCAAAAGAGGTTCCTATTCCCCCCCTATGTTAGTTTTCTCCATGTTCGTGTCTCACCGCATGTGTGTGTTGAGGGAGCGGGAGTTCAGGCCGCTGTACAGTGTGGCTCTTTTCTCCAACCCTTAAGCTATATGTGAGTGAGACCCCCCGGTGGAGCTCGCCCCCTGCTCGTTTAAGTCATCACAGGGCGGACAGGGCTCCAGCGGTGGGTCCCAGTCCTAGTAGAGCTCCGCTGTCGTAACTGCACAGGGCCTAGTGGGCGCCTCTCTCCCCCCCCCCCACCCCCCCACCCTCCCCAGCGGTCGTCAGATGGCTTTTGTGGATAGCTATGAGTGCCAGTTGTATAGGAGCGGGTGGCTACCTCAATGGAGCGAGTTCTGTTCCTTTTACTCCTTACGTAACCCCCCAGTGTCTGCCTCCCTCCAAGTGTCCGGGCCGGGTGGGTCCCCCCTGTATCCCTAATCTCCCCTTGCGTAGAGCAGTGTGTTTTAGTGAGATAGTCTAAGAACCCCCAGTGTCTCTGGGGGGACTAAGCCCCGTTCAGGGGAGTGAGTCCCGTCAGTTGGTACTTGCGGTTATATGCTGCAGCAGTCGGTGGTGTTCACTTAAACCGCCATCCCGGAGGGTCGGATGGCCTGTTGTCTAGTCCCTCTGCTCCTGGGCTGCTGTGGCCGAGGCCCTGGAGTCATCTGTAGCGGTGCGTAGAAAGCGAGAGGATCCGGCCATTGCAGGGTGACAGGTGGGAGGCGTAGTTCCAAAGCTAGGTCGCTCAGGTCTTCCGGATTTCGGATTGCAAAAGGCCCTTGCTGGGTAATGACTTGGAGTCCGGTCGGGAAAGACCACCTGTATCTGAGTCTGTGACTTTGAAGGAGTCTTGTGAGGGGCTTCATAGCCCGCCGGTAGGCCAGGGTGGCCGGTGAGAGGTCCGGGTATAATTGTAGTTCCACGCCATTTAGCTGCACTTTTTCAGTGTTGCGTGCTTTCTGTAGGATTTCTTCCTTCAGCTTGAAGTCGGCTAGGCAGCAGATGGTGTCTCTTGGAGGAGCCTCAGGAGGGCCCCTTGGTCTCAGGGCTCTGTGGGCTCTAACGAGCTCTATCTCGGAGTGCTCAGGGCGGCCCAGGATCTTGTTGAACAGGTTCATGAGGGTGTCAGCTATCGGCGTCGCCTGGTCAAGGTCTTCTGGGATGCCACGCACCCGAATGTTCTGGCGCCTGCCACGGTTGTCCAAATCTTCCATGTGCAGGGCCATTTGTCTCATTTGTGCCGTGTGGCGGCGTAATGCATCTGTGGTTGCAGATTGAGCAGAGGTTAAATGGTCAGTGTCTGCTTCTAGTTGGGCCACTTTGGTGTGTAGGCCCTGAATGTCCTCCCTGAGGGAGTGCAATTCAGCGGTGATAGAGGCTTTCAGCTCGGAGTTGGCCTCTTTCAAGTCTTGTCTGGTAGGCAAGGCTTTGATTAGTTGGACCCAGTCCGGGTGTTGGTCCGGAGGGGTCTGGGCAGCAGTTGTTGGGCCCTCACCTCGTGGCGACGCTGGGCGGGAGGCGTCAGCAGGCTCTTCATTAGCGTAGGCCCGAGTGGCCGCGTCCGCGGGAGCCACGAGGAATTGCCGCAGCGATGCCGTTGCTGCGCCCTTCGGCGTGTCCGCCGGCTTGGTAGTGCTCGATGCCCGGTGGGATTTACCCATTTCTGCCCGCAATATCAGTGCTGTGAGGAGGATTAGTGCTCAGCCTGCAGAGGAGCTCCGGGTCTACGCCGCCATCTTCCTCGGCTTCCAAGCCACGCCCCCGATTGTTAATTCTGATTGGAAGTTATGCAATCAGAATTAACCACAGGGTTTATATACTTACCTTCCCTGCCCCTCAGTGCCCTGTTGTGGTCTTTGATACCTGTATTGCTGTTTGCTTGTAGTTCTCGCTGGTTACCGATTATTTGGCTTGTTTCTCTGACTCTCCTGTATTCTCCATCCCTTTGACCTCGGCTTGTTTCTCGTTCTCCCGTTTTCTGGCTCCCCTTACTCGGCTCTAAGGTCCGGTACGGCACCTTTTCTGTGTCTGTGTGTGTGTGTTAGCGTGTTGGGTTCCCTGAATCGTGACACCACTGAACCGATCTGGGTGATTTCTGGATATGTTGGTCACCCAGATCAGGGCTATCCGAGGATGTGACTCTTGTGGGGTTTCCATGGATCTTGGGGGTACTTTTGGGGTGTTTGTAAATTGTGTATTTTTCTGTACCTGGAGATAATTGAGTTTGTACAGTTTCTGACTCAATTATCTCTCAGAGTGTATTGCTTGTATGTACCACTTCCCCTCCCCCTTTTTCCTGCCCTATTGTTTCCCCAGCAGGGCGTTGTCCCAGGGACACTGCCAGACCAGTTTAAACTAGCTGCTTTGTCCCTCCTCCATCTCCCATCAGTCCTTGCTATTGTCTGACCCTACCCCTCCTGGTACTTTAGTGCTCTATGTAACCTATTGTATGTAAATGAGGCTGTTGGGGGTTTAAATGTATGTATAAATTTTGAGTGCTTGCTTGCATTAAACAGACTTGTTCCACCCTTCATGACGTCTTGGCTCATGTTTCGGGGATTGGAGAACCACACTCTGGGGATTGCTATAATCCCTATACTCCCCAGAGTATAAGCACTAGCTCTTGTAAGAGTTGTTCCTGTTTCTGTTCCTGCTCTCTGGATTACAAGAGAGGTCTACCTACTGGAAGCTGGACCCTGGTCTTGGGTCAAGAGTGGGCATAAGACGGCGAGACCCCAACCAAGCTGCAGTGGTTTGTGGGGTCTGCGGTGGTTATGGTGTCTAGTGGAGTGCTTGGAGCACTTGGAAAGCACTAGGAGCATCCGTCAACGGAAGGTACCCAGTCGGGGTGCCAGGCATTCCATTACAAGCAATAATGGAGTCCTCTGTGAAGCACATGGCCTTTCACCAGGCAAAACCAGTTGGGCTGTTGATAAACTCCTCCTCCATTCACTTCCAGTGCAATCCCCCTTCCCCCAGGAGTCCCTCTGGTTCTGTTCCATCCTAAGGGATTGACTGAGGGAGGTGGGTCCAGCAGAAGGAAGGGCTAACCTGTTAAAAGCCCTGTGAGTAGCAACACTCTCACTCTCTTGGAATTCACCCTCCTCACTCTCTCCATCTCTATTCCCTCTCCCCACTATACACACCCTCTCTCTCTTACTCTCAGCTGATGATCGATGGACTAGTAACTGTATCATGCATCTATGCCTGTTTTACTATGTTAATTTAGTCTACTTTTCATTCAATCAATGACTAGTTTTAGTAGCAACAGATACTAGCCTATTTCAAATGTATATGTATTGTTTATTTGTTTGATTAGCCTCTATTAATAAATATTATTGAATTGCCGAAAGCAAGGAGTGTGGACTGTGACTTTACACTCGGTTTTTAAGTTATTATTTTAAGTTATTATTTTTAGTTATTAATGTTATTATTAATTCCAAGTTTACTCCAACTTGCGAGTTAACGTTTATTACAGCGTTCGTCTATACGAAAGTGTGGCTACCCAGGGGAGCATTCATTAATTACTTACCTTGCGGTTTCACACTATGTTGCCAGTGCAAACGTTGCACTTTCACACTTATGTTGCAAGTGCGAACGTTCTGATTAATTGGGAGGAAACGTTCTAATGGGGCACCGGGAAGGTCGTTGTTCGGGTGACGAACGAGTCCGGAAGCAATCCACGAACGCTCCCCCTGGCTGGCGTTCATCTGTACTGTAGCGGACACCCAGGGGAGCCCTCATTAATTGTTTCCCTTGCGGTTTCGCACCAATGATCGAGATGAGAACGTTCTATTTGAACGTTCTAACTCGCGTTAAATGGGAAATGGGGGTGGTCCCCATTCTGGAGACGAATGAGGGAGGGGCACTGTATACGAAAATTACAGGGGAACACACACACAATATGGAAGGAACTCCACGAATAGGCAGTGGTTCTGCCACAATGTGTTTTTATTGATATTTCAATCATTGTTAAATACCTCACATGCACCACACTTAGGATACCAGTATCAGAAAAAGGGATTAACATAATAACGATACGAGCATGGTGTGCAGCAATTAGAACTGATCTCGCATTCCGAGTTTTGCTTTGATGAGCTCTAGCTCTTGGTGCTCCAAGGAGGTGGAACACCTTAGGTGAGTACAGAAGATAAAGCAAGAGAGATAATTTTAAATGTTGTAGCAAAACAATACACTGTCATACATAAGGAGTACATAATATCACTATGTTGTAGGAAAGCGGATGGTACAGTCAGTTACCTATTTTTGGCCCATAGGCTGTTATCTGATTAGGTACAGCCCAATGAAAGAAAAAAGAATTCCATTGTGCCCAATGGGCGCAGTGGGCAGTCTTAGTATGATTGAGGATTGAAGAAGTTTCTTCGAATTTGCTAATGTCTTTCCTAAATTCTGATACAGTTGGGAGTTGTGCCTGCCTCTACATAGCTGGAATAAGGAATCTACCTGCTGGTAATAAGAATGAAACACATTTTCATAATTTGAGAAACAAAAAAATGTGTTTCAGGAAAGCCTGTGCGGCTGAGTTTTAATTGTGTTCTCCCCGTGATATCATGGATTTTTGAAAGAACCATATCCCAGTATTGTCGGATAAGTGGGCATGTCCACCATAAATGCATCAAGGAACCCCAGCCTCTCCCACTCCTCCAGCACGTATCAGGATTTGAAGTACTATAGGCATATAGTCTGGTTGGTGTTAAGTACCACCTTGTCAAGAGCTTATAACTATATTCCAGGTATCACACGCTGGAGGGGCCATTGGGTGCTACTGTGAAAACCTTTGGCCACTGTGGTGGTGTGCAGCAATTAGAACTGATCTCGCATTTCGAGTTTTCCTTTGATGAGCTATAGTTCTTGGTGCTCTTAGAATACAACATTTTCATAATTTGAGAAACAAAAAAATCTGAGTGTTTCAGTGAGCCGCACTCAGATCTGACTCCCACTGTGCCATGAAGAGTGTTTTGTAAGGCTGGTCTCTGTTCTGTATTAGTTTATATAACATAGTAATAAAATATAGGACATGGTCGGGGGAGAGGCATAACTGTTCGAAAAAAGGACAGACGGGAGTGGTTTCACATAAACTCTAACTTGATTGTATATAAAAATGTCCATCTTCTTGGGCACTTTATCCTTCATCAAGCTACACAGTGGGATAGAATGACCCTCCACAATAAATTGAGTGAATAATAGTGATCCCGTGGAGGTATGTCGCCAAGAGCTTGGGCCTACCTGACAACATCAAAGGGTTATGAGTGAGGACATGCAGATTTCTGGAGACAAGTTAAATTTATTTATAATCTTTCTCCAAATTTGCATGGTGGGATATATTGTACGTTGACAGTATCGACATAATTGGTGGATAGGTGCCATCTGCCAAGCCAATGTAGACAGATGAAAAGGGAGGAAGGAATCCTTTAAGTGTGATCATATTTTTAGTGTGAAGGTGCACCATGCCACATTGCAAAAATTGTACTGGGATGGATAACCATTACATAAATGTTTATAGCAACATGTTTTTCCTTTTAAAGCGGCACTGTCATGCCGAACTTACCTTTCCTCAATCTCTTCCTCTTCTCCCCCTCTCTCAGGATCTGTTATTCTTTTCTTCCTGTCTTCTTTAGTTTTCTTTAAAATCATAAGACAAAGTAGGGACTCTTTGCCTTATGGAGGATTCCTCCGCTTGACCAGCTCTGATCAGCGGAGGAGCAAAGTGTGCTTCATTTCCGCTGGTCAGAGCAATTTTCCCATAATTCTTACCTTTCCTCCCTGTTCCCACGATGCTTCCTGTCATTTTAGACGAAACTGCCGAATTGCGTTCTAACTGAATGAGAACAGTATGTTCGTTTCTTTTAGAACGCAATTCGGCACTTTGTTCGGATCGCAATTTCATTCTAATGAATGAAACTCCGATCCTATTCATTGCCGCGGCTGCTTAGTAGATAACACCCTAATTCCCACGGTATCAGGGAGCTATCTACTAAAAGGCTGAAAGACTTAAATTGGTCTTTCAGCCACATTTACTAATACTAAGTAAAGATTACTTAGTATTAGTAAATAATATGCCCCTACTCGCTATACCGCACTTGAACACTCTGATTGGTGGGTTTAAGCCAATCAGAGTGCTCTGTGTCATTTTACACAGCGTGGGAAAGTTCTTTGGAATTTTCCCACGCTGTGTAAAATGACATAGAGCACTGTGATTGGATGGATTTCAAGCCATCCAATCACAGTGCTCTGTGTCATTTTACACAGCGTGGGAAAATTCCAAAGAACTTTCCCACGCTGTGTAAAGTGACACAGAGCACTGTGATTGGATGGTTTTCAAGCCATCTAATCACAGTGCTCTGTGTCATTTTACACAGCGTAGGAAAATTCCAAAGAACTTTCCCACGCTGTGTAAAATGACACAGAGCACTCTGATTGGCTTAAACCCACCAATCAGAGTGTTATTAGCCTAATTGCACGGCAGGGCAAGGCTTTATAAGCCTTCCCCCGCCCTGCGTAGGTCAGTCTGTGCGGAGCCCTCTATGGGTGAAGATGGATTATTTTTTTGCGCTCGGGTTTTTTCTTTTTTTGTCAGTTTTTTTTTTGCGCTTTTTGTTTTTTAGGGCGACCCACCCCCCACTCAGGGGTGGGGGCTGGGGGGAGGACGGTAGGTCCCCCCCCACCATTCTTATCTAGGTCCCCCACCCACCGCTCAGGGTTGGGGGCCGGGGGGAGGACAGTAGGTCCCCCGCCCCTCTCTTTATTTAGGGCCCCCACCCACCGCTCAGGGGTGGGGGCCAGGGGGGGAGGACAGTAGGTCCCCACCCTTATTGTTTTTTTAGGGCCCCCACCCACCGCTCAGGGGTGGGGGCCGTGGGGGAGGACGGTAGGTCCCCCAAACACCATTCTTATCTAGGGCCCCCACCCACCGCTCAGGGGTGGGGGCCAGGGGGAGGACAGTAGGTTCCCCCCCTCTCTTTATTTAGGGCCCCCACCCACCAATCAGGGGTGGGGGCCAGTGGGGGAGGACAGTAGGTCCCCCTTATTGTTTTTTAGGGCCCCCACCCCTGAGCGGCGGGTGGGGGCCCTAAAAAACAATAAGGGGGGGGGCCTACTGTCCTCCCCCACTGGCCCCCACCCCTGAGTGGTGGGTGGGGGCCCTAAATAAAGAGAGGGGGGGAACTCAGGAGTGGGGGCCAGGGGGAGGACACTAGGTCCCCCCTCTCTTTATTTAGGGCCCCCACCCACCGCCCAGGGGTGGGGGCCTGGGGGGGAGGACAGTAGGTCCCCCCCTCATTATCTTCATGGCCCCCACCCGCCGCTCAGGGGTGGGGGCCTGGGGGGGAGGACAGAAGGTGTCCCCCCCTCATTATCTTCATGGCCCCCACCTGCCACTCAGGGTGGGGGAGGGGGGGAGGACAATAGGTCCGCCCCCCCTTATTGTAATTTATGTATTTTTTTTTTACAGTGAGCAGCCACATAGCGCGTAGGGGCATTCGGGAGATTTTAATCTCCCTTGTGCTATTATGGGGGTCATATTGACCCCCATAGAGTTAAAGGGGGACCTGGGGGGCTTATGAAGTGGTGGGGAGCACTGCTCCCTGCCGCTTCTATCTGTACATATTACAAGGAGGGAGCTGCACGCCGGTAGCTCCCTCCTTGTAATAAACCGAACGAGCAAACGAACACTGATAAACAGTGTCAGTTTGTTCGTCTGATTTTTTCTATTCATTCATTTGTCTGTCTGATGAATGAATGAATAGATGAAATTCCCGTTCGCATGTCCAGGTGTTTCACTGGGCATGTGCGGGAATCTCAGCGCTATCTAGTGTGGGCAGATGACGTGTCCCACAGGGACTTCACCTACCCACACAAAGATGGCGGCGCCCTGAATATAGATGGGGCAGAAAATGAAGATTAAAAAAGAGGTAATCTGGGGGGCTTAGGGGTATTTCGGGGTGACTAGGGGGTCAATTGAATGTAGTGGAGGCGGGTTAAAAAAAGACGGATTCGGCATGACATTGCCGCTTTAAGTCTAACAGCTTTATAGTCTGCAACTATCCACACTTTTACCTAAGACTGGACAGCTGCACACCGATAGGTATATTTTCAGATGTATTCACAAGCGGACTTTGCTACTATCAATTGGATACTTTTATCCTACATCCACTAGCTGTATTTGTTACACAGTCACTTTGTGAGATAGTTGTTACAGACTGCTTAAAGTTAAATATTGGCAAGCCGGTGCACTAACACCATGGCTGATTAATGTCAGTAAATAATCTGGCAATTTATGGGGACATCAAACGGTCAGGAATTTAGGTTATTCTACCGAAACTTTATAGTCTGCTGTGAATTTAGCAGACCGATATCAGTCATAAATCTGTAGAATGTGGTTCCTCGTTTTTTCAAAAATCTTTTTGCTTGGAACAATGTGTATTTCACACACTAAACATGTAAACAACGTGGTCTATTATTAAACTACCACACTATAGCCCTGTTCTTAGTGGTTCATTTTTGTCCACTCTAGTTACATTGAAGTACTTGCACCTAGAATTGTATTCCAGCTGTACCTGTCAGTATAAAACGTTAGATAGTATTGACAAATCCTGTTACTAGACGATTTCTGGACATTACAATTCACATAATTTAGATTTTATGTTATTCACTTTTATTTATTTTATTTATTTAGTGTTTGTGTGACAGTGTGTATCTTCAATTGCCCCCATATGAAAGTTTTTTTTTTAGTTATTAGATTAAAAGTGACGTTTTATCTTATACATTAAAGTATCCAGCATACCATCTAAGTGATTCCCTGTTTTTTTAATTATTTAGCACTGCTACCTCCAATTTTTCCTTTTTTCTATTCTACTTTAAACAGGGGTTATCCCCCACAGAGGTCCCAGTCAGTTAAGGCTCCTTTCTTCTTTTTTTTTTTATTTTCTTTGTCTAAATCAAGGAGGAACATGATAAAGAGGTTTTTTTTTTTTTTTTATTATTTATTTTTCAGTGCCGGTTCAATAATACAGACTTTGAGTATGCCACAACAGCAATCGTACATAATGTTTCAACAATCAACGCATTCTGCCGTTGGGGCTAAGATTAGTTGTGCACATTTTTTTATATATGGCTAAGTAGTCACGATGTGGTCACCAATACCAGTGTTGACTATGTGTGTCATATCTAGTGTGAAATTAGGGTGTTGCATCGATGGTGAGATGGTTCTGGTATGGGGGTTGCGCTGTGAAACCTCCTGCCCCTTTTAGTCGTGTTGTTGCATAAGCGTGTATACTAGGGTAGGGACTAGGGGTTTGAGTATCGTCTATGTGTGGATGGTCTATAACCCAAGGTATTTGTGCCCGAGCCGTGTTGAGACAGGCTTCTCGAAGATTGTAGTGGAGGTTTATGTGAGTGAAAGATTGGGCCATTCAGGTCAGCATGTGTTCCAGCGGTTGCTACGCCTCTTAACCCTGAGACATTAGGGGGGGGGGGAGGTTTAGGGGCAGTCTGCCGCCGTGTTGCCTTAACCCCTTAAGGACACATGACGTGTGTGACACGTCATGATTCCATTTTATTCCAGAAGTATGGTCCTTAAGGGGTTAAAGGCACAGGGTCAAGTACGACCTGACGTTGTAAGAGTTAAGGATCTGATTGTAAACAGGTTATACATAACTTGGTATAGTACGTTAGACAGGAGCCTAAAGCATATAAAACTTAAAGAACAATAATAAGAACTGGAGGTCTTTGTTTGAACAGTCCAGGTTTCAGGGAACGGGTTCTGGGTGCGGGTTGTCCTCCCCGATACCGTTGTTGGAAAGTCCCAGTGTGTTCAGCAAGGCCGGTCCTTCTTCCTCGTTTGTGATTTTATAGTGTTGTTCGCCTTTGGTCACCCACAGCGTTCTGGGGGTTGCCCATCTGTACATCAAACCCGCTGTTCGCAGGGTGGTGGTTATGGACTGCATACTCTTGCGCCATGCTAGTGTGTCTCTGCATAAGTCCTGAAAGAACGTGATTTTATGAGTTTCAAAGTCATATGGCGTTTTCCCTTTTATGGCTGTTATTAGGGCTATTTTATCTGTTACGGTTTGGCATCGTAGGATTATGTCACGTGAGGCCGACTTGGGTGCCTTTTGGGGTTTAGCAATGCGATATACGCCGTCAAACGTAAAATGCTTTGCCTGCTTGTTGGGAATGAGTGAGGCCACCAAGCGTCTTACAAAATGGGGTAATTCTTCCAATGGTACTGACTCCTGGACCCCCCTGATCTTTAAATTTTTCCTCCTACCCCTATCGTCAAGGATGTTTACTTGCCTGGCGACAGAAGCTTGTGTTGTTTGCAGCTGGGCAACCGTGTCTTTCAGTGAGTTCAGGGCTTGGCTCAGGTCTTTCACTTCTTGTACCATGGCCTGTGTTCGGGCCGACACCGTCTGTACTTCTGCTGCCAGCCCTTTCAGGTCAGCTTGCCACATTATTTGCAGGTTACTTTGGAGTCCCATTAACATGGTCTGGATGTCCAGTTTTGTCGCTGGGGTTATTCCATTAGTGGCTTGTGCATTCGAGGTGCCTGCAGTGGTCTCAGCTGTGCTGTATACTGAGTCCTCATCGTCAGACCTCTTAGGTGAGGTTGCCGTGGGAGCCTGGGCCTGTGCGGGTGGAGGGTGCTGCAGCATGCTGCCGATGTCCCTGTTAGGTGTGGGGGTACTTGCGGTCGGCTTGTTGGACCTCCGTCCCATATCTGCAGTTGCGTGGGAGTCTGCCTCTATTAACTGCGGGCTTTGTTCCAGCCACATTGTCAGCTCCCTGGTGAGGTATTGGTCGCGTGTGCGATAGGCCCCTTGCTCCGGCGTTTCGTGCCCGATGACTGGAAAAAAGGCATCTGCGTGTTCAGCAGGGTGCCTGGAAGCTGTGCCCGTCGTTGGTTCAGGTCGATGGGTTGCGGGTGTGCCCTTTTTTGGGAGCTTTTGCGCCAGCCGTGCTGAGCGTTCGGAAATGGCGACTGCCTCGGTGCGCCGTTGGCTCCGCCCCCCCCCATGATAAAGAGTTCAGGGTGTTGCCTTGGCCTCCAAATTACTCAAATCTCAATCCGACTGTGCATCTGTGGGATGCGCTGGAACAACAAATCCGATCCATTCAGGCCCAACCTCACAACTTGCAGGACTTAGAGAATCTGCTGCTAATGTCTTGATGCCAGATACCACAGGACACATTCAGAGGTCTTGTGAAGTCCATGCCTCAACACATCATAGCTGTTTTGCAGAGCACGAGGGGCACCTTCGAGATATTAGGCAGATGGTTTTAATGTTATGGTTGATCACTGTAAATTTGTGTAGGTAATTATTCATGTGAACACACTCTTACAGACAATCACAAAAAACACACAGACACAAATAATTATTTTTAATTATGGACCCTCTTCTTCCCTGTGGTTCACATATGTCAGGGGCTGAGGAGGAAAGAATCCAGTCTATCACTGGTTTCTAGATGTGGGAGGAGAAGAAAAGCCATGCACTGGGAAGCAGTCTTCCCTCTCCATCAGCACGATTTAGAGCCATATGACCTCACAGCTACACATTCTATGTGCAAATTGTGCATCCTAAGCGCATGTTACTTAGAGAAAGTAATGTTGTGGCATTGAAGATACTGTGTGCTGGACAGACAACAATTAACTTTAACTCCAGGCCCACAGAAATGTTAGCGTTTTCGCCTGCCGGGCCATGTTCATTCCCAGTGGTATAGCCTGGCACCTACATACTGGTTATATTGCTTAGGAATAGAGTTGAGCGTACCGAACATTAGTTTTTTTGGACCCTGGACCCGAACACGGACATATCACTGTATGTTCGGGTTGGAGTTCGGAGTTCGGCGATTTAATGACGCATTTTGAAAGGCTGCAGGGCAGCCAATCAACAAACATTTGACTCGTGTGCCCTTAGAAGCCATCACAGCCATGCCTACTAATGGAATGGCTGTGATTGGCCAGTGCAGCAAGTGACCCAGCCTCTCTAGAAGCTGGTCCCTTAGTATTAGTAAATTATGCCAAATCACACTATACAGCGAGTAGGGGCATGTCTATTAAACAGTGAGCAGCTGTTCTTTGGAATTTTCCCATGCTGTGTAAAATGACACAGAGCACTCTGATTGGTTACTTAATCCACCAATCAGAGTGCTCTGTGCCATTTTACACAGCGTGGGAAAATTCCAAAGAACTTTCCCATGCTGTGTAAAATGACACAGAGCACCTGATTGGTGGATTTCAAGCCAACCGGAGTGCTGTGACAGGTACATGTAGAGACTTACCTGTCAGTCTCTTCATTTACTTGTCAGAGCACTCTGATTGGATAAGCCTTGCCCCGCCCTGCAGAGCTCAGCCTGCGCGGAGCCCTCCTTTGGTGAAGATGGATTTTTTATTTTTGCGCTCGTGTTTTTTTTTTTTTTTTTAAGTGCGTCGGTTATTATGGATTTTTATTTGGTCCTTTTTAGGGGTGAGAAAATAAGATTTTAGAAGAAAGAAGGCATATTGGTAAGTCTATTTTTTTTTTACATGTATTTAGACAAGGGACCCCCTCATTATTTTTAGGATGAGGGGGGTAGGCAGGGGTTAGTTTTTTTTGGGGGGGGAGGGGCGTGACTAGGGGTTTGGGGACCCCTAGTCACCTGGGGGAGGGGGATTTTTATTTATGGCCCCCACCCACCGCTCAGGGGTGGGGGCCAGGGGGGAGGACATTAGGTCCACCCCTTTTGTTATTTAGGGCCCCCATCCACCGCACAGGGGTGGGGACCAGGGGAGAGGACATTAGGTCCCCCCAATTTTTATTTATGGCCCCCACCCACCGCTCAGGAGTGGGGGCAGGGGGGAGGACATTAGGTCCTCCTCCCCAATTTTTATTTATGGCCCCCACCCACCGCTCAGGGGTGGGGGCTGGGGGGAGGACATTAGGTGTCCCCCCCCTTTATTGTTATTTAGGGCCCCCACCCATCGCACAGGGGTGGGGGCAATAGATTTTTTTTTATACAGTGAGCAGCCACTTTACTAGACACGCCCCTACTCGCGGTATAGCAAATAGAGGTTGAATTTACTACTACTAAGTAATCTTTACTTAGTATTAGTAAATGTGGCTGAAAGACCAATTTAGGTGACCAATTTAGGTCTTTCAGCCTTTTGGTAGATAGCTCCCTAATACCGTGTGAATTAGGGAGTTATCTACTAAGCGGCTGCTTATTTCATGTTATTTTGAAGTGATTTCCCTATCCACATTTTACTTCCTTTTGCAGCCCTCTAGCCCTTTCCAGGAGTTTTTTAAAGCCACTTTTGTGGCCAAAAGTTCGGGTCCCCATTGACTTCAATGGGGTTTGGATTCGGGGTCATGTTCGGGGTCAAGTTCGAGCCCGAACCCGGACTTTTTTTCAAAGTTTGGCCGAACTCGCCGGACCCGAACATCCAGGTGTCCGCTCAACTCTACTTAGGAAGTATGCTTGATAGGGGAGGACACTGAATGAAATGAGGCAAGTAGCTGCATTTTGACATTATATTTGCACATTATAAAAAGAAAATAAATAAACAAATGCCACACGCACCTGTGTGTTACCAATGTTCAGATCCTCTAGGACCCCGTCGTGATTACTTTATTGATTTCACATCTGGTGCATATTATTGTTGGTTTTATTTTATTATTTATGAAGCTCCAACATATTCTAAAGTGCTGTACAATAGGCAAAATTCACACAATGCTGCATGGGCAGCTTTGGTAAGTCCTGACCAACAGAGAAGAATTTATTACAGTTTTAAAACAAAAATAATTGTGAATTGGAAATCCTAGGGAAATTCCATTTAAAAAAGGCACAAATGTTACAATCTTACAAACACCTTTCTTATTAAAAATCGTAAAGGGATAATCAAACATGTTAATAAATAATTTTATTTCTATTTCATTAAATCCAAGAAACAGCACAGTGTTTCCAGGAGACATTATGAAATCGCTGTCTCTTCCTTTCCCGATGTCAGTATTTAAGCTATATATATATAGGTGAGATCCCAGGGTTACTGATTCCTGATATCTGACACCACTAAGTTATATTTTACACCCATTTAATTAGTCGCTAACCTATTTCTGAATAGAACACCCTTTCTTAAACTTTTATTGCATTTTAAACTTTTAAGCTTTAGCACAGCGTGCTTTTAAACTAATATTACATTTCTTTGAAGTTAAAGCAAAATGCAACTAAGTATTTTTTTATTTTATTTTTAAAATATTCGAGAAATATATATCCTTGGTATTTGAAATACTGAAACTCAATAAAATGTTTTTAAAAAAATAATATAATGACATCTTCATAACACATAAAGTTAGGCTGTCAGATGGGAGCATAAAGTTGTAAATCCGGTATTAAAATGATTCAGTAAAACGTAGATTTTTGAGAATCCAAAGTGAATTTCATATTTTAAAATAAAATAGTAAACTGGAAAAATTATCCAAGTCTGCTGTGTTTTCAGTTCAACTATTTTATCCTAAAATATGAACATTTATTTTGAATTTGGTTTAAATTTTGAACACTTCATGCTTAAAGGACCACTATAGTGCCTGGAAAACGCTAGTCTTTGGGTCCCCCCCACCCTAAGGGTCCCCCTCCTGCCGGGCTGAAGGGGAAGGAAGGGGTTAAACACTTACCTTTCTCCAGTGCCGGGCTCCCTCGGCGCTGGGGACTCTCCTCCCTCTTCCGACGTCATCCGCCGAATGCGCAGGCGCGCGCATTCAGCCAGTCCATAGGAAAGCATTTCTCAATGCTTTCCTATGGACGGCAGCGTCTTCTCACTGTGAAAATCACAGTGAGCAGCGCGGAAGCGCCTCTAGCGGCTGTCAATGAGACAGCCACTAGAGCAGTGATGGCGAACCTATGGCACGCGTGCCACAGGTGGCACGCCGAGCCCTCTCTGTGGGCACGCGGCCACAGGTCTGCCATCACTGCAGAATAGGCGCCTGCCTGCCCGAAACGGCAGGCGCTTATTCTGCTTCCGGGTCGGGAGGCAGGGGGAGGGATCTGTGTAGCAGCTCCCCTGTCCTCCCGCGCGATGCTGTGTGGAGCGTTGCCGAGCGTTACCATGGCAACGCTCCACACAGCATCGCGCGGGAGGACAGGGGGAGCTGCTACACAGATCCCTCCCCCTGCAGTACTTACCACCACCGGACCACCAGGGATGGCTGTGTCCCCCCCCCACACTTCATTGAAGGTAAGAAGGAGGGGGGTGGGATACTAACACACCACCCCTACCCCCCAGAAGTACCCTTACCCCCCCAGCAGCACCCTACCCACCACAGCACCACCCCTACCCCCCACAGCACCACCCCCACCCCCCACAGCACCACCCCACCCCCCCAGCAGCACCCTACCCCCCCAGCACCACCCTACCCCCCAGCACCACCCCTACCCACCACCCCTACCCCCCCAGCACCACCCCTACCCCCCAGCACCACCCCTACCCACCAAAGCACCACCCCACCCCCCCAGCAGCACCCCACCCCCCCAGCAGCACCCCACCCCCAGCACCACCCCCCCAGCAGCACCCCTACCCCCAGAAGTACCCCTACCCCCCAGAAAAACTCCTACCCCCCAGCAGTACCCCTACTCCCCCACAACAGTACCCCTACCCCCCACAGCACCCCTACCCCCCACACTCAGTATCCCTACCCCCCACACAGTACCCCTTACCCCCCACAGCACAGCACCCCTACCCCACACACAGCACAGCACCCGTCCCACACACACACACACAGCACCCCTCTCACACACACACAGCACCCCCCCAAACACACACACAGCACCCCCCCCACACACACCCAGCACCCCCCACACACACACACAGCACCCCACACACACACAGCACCCCCCCACACACACAGCACCCCCCCACACACACAGCACCCCCCCACACACACACAGCACCCCCCCACACACACACAGCACCCCCCCACACACACACACAGCACCCCCCACACACACACACAGCACCCCTCATACACACACACAGCACCCCTCATTTACACATACAACACCCACCCCCCACACACACGCACCCTCCCCCACACATAGCACCCCCCCCCACACGCACCCCCCCACACACACACGCACCCCACACACACTCGCACCCCCCCACACGCACACCCCCACACGCACACGCACCCCCCCACACACCCCCCCCCCCACACACACACACACACACGCACCCCCCCACACACACACACTCAATTGCCGTGTTGGCACTTTAAGGGAAAACGTTGGCATGTATTGCGGTTTGGGCACTCGGGCTCAAAAAGGTTCGCCATCACTGCACTAGAGGCTGCATTAACCCTAGTGTAAACAGCAGTTTCTCTGAAACTGCTATGATTAGAGCTGCAGGGTTAAAACTAATGGACCTGGCACCCAGACCACTTCATTGAGCTGAATTGGTCTGGGTGCCTATAGTGGTCCTTTAAGTGAATAAACCCCAATGGGTATGCTTTTATGTGTGTGTTTTGTATCTAAGTATGTAAATGTTTCAATCTATGTTTTTGCCTGGTTTTGAGTATCCATGTATAGCTTTGTGCATTATGGTACTCTCCTAATATGTAAAGCCTTGAAACATTTGTTAATAAGGTCCAAACGTTTAACAGCCCCAATAACATTACAGAGGACTCTGTTGAACTGTCTGGAGTCATCCACCTTAAAGGAACACTTCAAGCAGTGATCTGCAGTGGATATGGTGCCACTTCCCCATTCTAAGCAGCTTTTGTCAAAACCCACCAGAGGTGTACCTTGGTTAACTGACACCCCTCCCCCAATAGAAGTTTTAGAATGTAGAATTTTGTTTTATCGCCATGCTTTTTTTGTCTCTCTGCAAATCCCCTAGCAATACACACTTGCATATACTCACTTATCATTGTTAGTTAGATATTTAAAGGTCCTGCTTAAATGAGCTTACAATCTATGAGGATTTGGGGTAGGCAGATATATATTTCTGGTCTTGCCCAGGGACAGGTAAGGTACAAACATTTATATGCTCAAGTTATTATACGTATTCAAATTCATATACACACACACTCATATACAAACACTCATATTGTTTTAAACACATTTTAATTTTATATAGATCTTTTCCCTGGTGTCCAGTGGTATGCTGCTAGGACCAGTTAAACTAAAGTGGTTAAAGTACCTACAGTGTCCCTTTAAGGCCAGAGTAGCCACACTGAAAGTTGAGTCGACTTTCAAATATGACTATTTTGACCTTAAATTTGAAATTACCTTTGAATTCTCACCTTAGTGAATAACCCTGTAATCGATGTCCGAGA
This sequence comes from Pelobates fuscus, assembly GCF_036172605.1. Lineage (NCBI taxonomy): Eukaryota > Metazoa > Chordata > Amphibia > Anura > Pelobatidae > Pelobates > Pelobates fuscus. The sequence goes on from NC_086323.1 coordinate 44,795,679, forward strand.
TAGCATTTAAAGGAGCCCTATAGGGTCAGGAACAAAAAAATAGATATACCCTATAGTGTTAAAGCCACCATTTGAAAGCCCCCTTAGAAAGGGTTAAAAGTTACCTTTTCTCCAGCACTTGGTGGGTCCGCTGCTGTTGGCCCTGGTAACGATCCACCTTTTTCGCTGACATCAGAATTGATGTGCTCAGCCAATCCAATGCATTGGGTTCACTGAGATCGCCAAGGAGGTGGGGCCAAACACCGGCCAGGCCAATCAGCATCTCCTCATAAAGATGCATGGAATCAATGCATCTCTATGAGGAAAGTTCAGAGGCTTCCAGGAAGCACCTCTAGCAGCCATCTGAGGAGTGGCTTAGTGGAGTAATAACTAGGCTTTAATGTAAACACTGCATTTTATCTGAAAAGACAGCGTTTGCCTGAAAATGCCTGCAGGTACTGTCTATACTCACCAGAACAACTACAATGAGCTGTAGTTGTTCTGGTGACTATAGTGTCCCTTTAAGATCTGGCAATTCTTGGTCAATGTGTTGGTCATTGCAAATGAAGGGTTAATAACAGAAAATGATTTACACTAAAATACCCTTGCAGGGTGTGGCAGTAAATTCTATAGGCAGTTTCGGCGATATAAATAAAATCTGTTTGTGATTAAATTCAGGCTTCTGATTATAACGTTAAAACTGGATATACAGCTTCCAGTGGATTTATTGTTGTATTTATGTTTGGGTTGCAAATATCACTAATCTTTAGGTGAAGGGGGTGTCTGCTAATGCAGGTAAACAGTCGGCCAGTTGCTACTAGTTAATTTTAAACAAAAGTTCCACCCTTTTGAATTGTGAAGTTTTTTTTCCCCCTTTTCCTTATATGGTCAATATGGACAGCACTTCCTCCTGTGATGACATCACTGGTTTATATTGTTAGAAAACATAAAGAACCTCCCAGCAACAGTGTGACATCCGAAACCTTTGCCTCTCAAACATTGCAAAACACATCACACTTCTCAAGGAAAAGTGGGCAGCATTGCTGAGGGTTAATGTCCCTGAAACAATAAAGAAAAGAAAAAAAAAGATAGTTAAAAAAAAAAAAAAAGACTAAACATTGCAACAATAAACAGTAAAAACACAGCTTTCAGAATCATTGTTTGATAATGGCTCATATGTCATGCACACATTAACCTATTAACTGATTGATGACCGCAATAAATGCTAAGGGGGTTACTCTCTTAAATTGAGAACATTTAGAAAAAAAAATTTCCTACCCCTTTTTTTAATCTAAAGTTTGCAAGTTATGAAAAAAATAAAACCGTTTATCCTTGTTTACACCTACTGTCCTTAAAGGGTTAAAAGTAATTTTAATCTCAAGCAAAGATGAAATAATTATACAGTGGAATCACACATATTTTATAGGTATGTATGTAAGTATTATACTTGTAGAGTATTTTTTCTGTTGTTACATTTTTAATTTTAGGATTTTTATTATGTAAACATAGGCTGTTAACACTTTCTGTATATAAAATCAGAATACGTTTTATTTTGGGGGGGGGGGAGGGATTTAAAAGCACATGATCTCAGCCAATAGATAAAGTGAACATTTGTATAAAATTGATGTAGTTAATGCAGAATGAGGACTTCAACTTTAACCAGCTTTATTGAGGAGACCAGAATGGAGCTCGGAGGAGTCAGGTAACTATCAGACTGTTCAAATATAGTTTGAATACATACCTTGGGATAGTGGCAGGGAATATTTGTAACATTTACATGCTATTTCTTATGTGCTGGATTAATAAATATAATTAGTGATGTCCCGAATGGTTCGCTGGCGAATAGTTCCTGGCGAATATAGCGTGTTCGCGTTCGCCACGGCCGCCTCCTATTCATCATCATTGAGTAAACTTTGACCATGTACCTCACAGTCAGCAGACACATTCCAGCCAATCAGCAGCAGACCCTCCCCCCCAGACCCTCTCACGTCCTAGACAGCATACAATTTAGATTAATTCTGAAGCTGCATTCATTTTTATTTTTATTTTTTTGTATTATTATTATTATTTTTTGGTGTTTGTGTTTATTATACATTATCCTCCATAGCCAGTAACCTTTGTCTATTATACATTATCCCCCATAGCCAGTAACCTGTGTTTATTATACATTATCCCCCCATAGCCAGTAACCTGTGTTTATTATACATTATCCCCCCATAGCCAGTAACCTGGGTTTATTATACATTATCCCCCCATAGCCAGTAACCTGTGTTTATTATACATTATCCTCCCATAGCCAGTAACCTGTGTTTATTATACATTATCCCCCCCATAGCCAGTAACATGTGCTTTTATACATTATCTCCCCCATAGCCAGTAACCTGTGTTTATTATACATTATCCCTCCCATAGCCAGTAACCTGTGTTTATTATACATTATCCCTCCCATAGCCAGTAACCTGTGTTTATTATACATTATCCCCCCATAGCCAGTAACCTGTGTTTATTATACCTTATCTCCCCCATAGCCAGTAACCTGTGTTTATTATACATTATCCTCCCCATAGCCAGTAACCTTTGTCTATTATACATTATCCCCCATAGCCAGTAACCTGTGTTTATTATACATTATCCCCCCATAGCCAGTAACCTGTGTTTATTATACATTATCCCCCCATAGCCAGTAACCTGGGTTTATTATACATTATCCCCCCATAGCCAGTAACCTGTGTTTATTATACATTATCCTCCCATAGCCAGTAACCTGTGTTTATTATACATTATCCCCCCCATAGCCAGTAACATGTGCTTTTATACATTATCTCCCCCATAGCCAGTAACCTGTGTTTATTATACATTATCCCTCCCATAGCCAGTAACCTGTGTTTATTATACATTATCCCTCCCATAGCCAGTAACCTGTGTTTATTATACATTATCCCCCCATAGCCAGTAACCTGTGTTTATTATACCTTATCTCCCCCATAGCCAGTAACCTGTGTTTATTATACATTATCCTCCCCATAGCCAGTAACCTGTGTTTATTATACATTATCCCTCCCATAGCCAGTAACCTGTGTTTATTATACATTATCCCTCCCATAGCCAGTAACCTCTGTTTATTATACATTATCCCCCCCATAGCCAGTAACCTGTGTTTATTATACATTACCCCCCATAGTCATTTATCGTTGGACCTAGGCAGCATGATGTCTTAGGCCGGCCCAGAGAGTGAGTGAGTGAGTGAGTGAGTGAATTATATAATAATATATGTTCAGAAACATATTAGTAATATATGTAAATCGGGTTCATGCAAAGAGGGTGAAAATGTATTAAAGAAAAACACACTTATTGCATCAAATTTACAAAGCCACACTTTTAAAACCTTTCCTCATTTCTTTCTCGGGATGAGGAATATATCGGGTTGTAGACTGAGGATTTCCATCTGCCCAATCTTTTAATAATATGCACTGGAGTGTCAGTGTTGAAGGAGACTGAAGCTGCCCCTATTGTAAATGAAAGACCCGAGACATGGATACAACCCAATCTTAGGAGTAGTGTTCTGATGTAGAAGATGAATTTAGCCGTAGTCAGAGGGATTCAGTGAGAGTAGTGGTGAAATGTGTGTGGCATGACTGAGTGTGGGTAAGTAAGAGTCAAGTATTTTTTTTTTTAAATTCTTTATTTAGTTGTGCATTTAGAGTACAAGTAGGCAAGCAATGCCCCAACAGCAATTGCTAACGCAGCAGTCAACAATAGTAAACAGTAGATGGCATTCAAAAAACATAGCACATTTTATATTTTGAGTACATTATACAAGCCAAAGTTAGGTGAGCTCAATTGTGAAGCCCCTTGTGGGTGTGGTAAGAATGGGGATTCAGCTTGATGGTACCTACAGTGAAGTTATACCTCCTTCTTCTAGACTATGTATATGGCATTTTAGAGTTGGTTCCCCAGAAGGAGGGGGGGGGGAGGTTAGTAGTAGTTTGTAAGCGGCGGTGGTTACTCGACCGTGCGGTATGCAGGACGCCAGTTAACAAGTGTCAGTGCGTCCTCTCTATGTGTGTGCAAATTTCTCGCTTATGGTACAGCTTGGTTGATCGCCTAGAAGGCTATTAGGCTTTGCAAATGTAGTACCAGTTGCGCAATAGAAAAGGAAATGAAGAATAAAATAAGGAAAAGAAACGTAAATAAAGGAGAACAGCAATGCATTTAAAACGAAAACATTCTCTAACTGTGGTAGGCATGTTGTTTTAGAAATAGTGGAACACACAAGTCCCCTTGGGTGGTTCAGCTTCTGCTCTCTCAGGTGAGTGAGCCATTTGATGAGACTCCTCGTTGCCCTCTCGGGGTAAATTCCCGAATGGTGGCCGGGTTCAGCTGGGACAGTCCCGTTCCACTCGGCGGTGAGGCCTGCCAGATGCCCGTTGATTGTAGGTGTGCTTCCAGCTCCTTATATCCCTGTGCTCTATGGGTAGTCCCGTTTTGTGTAAACATGACAACTCGTGGTGTACCCCATCTATAGGGGATATCTTTGGCTCAAAGGTGTTGCAAGAGAGGCTGCAGCGATTTCCTGCGTGCTCCTGGTGAGGTCTGGGAAAACTGTAATGGAGGATCCCTCGAATGGAATGGGAGTTTTACCTCGCAGAGCCGTTAGGAGTGCGGCCTTGTCTGAGAGCGTTTGGAATCTGAGGATGAGGTCTGCCGTCGCTGTTGCCGGCGCTCTGGCCGGTTTAGTTAACCGGAACATACCATCCAGCTTCAGGGATTTTGCTTGCTTTGGTGGGAGCAAACCTCCGGTGAAGCGCCGCATAAAGTGGGGTAAGTCGGCGATGTCGACCGAGTCAGGTATCCCCCTGACTTTCAGATTGTACCGCCGCCTCTGATCCTCCATAGCGTCTAGCCTGTCTGATGTAGCTAGTTGCTGCCGTGCCAAGTCTGCCACTTGCTTTTCCACCTCAGATATCCTGGTGTCTTGGGTGGTAGAGTGGGCCTTCAGCTGGGAGATTTTAGATGTGGCCCCTGCTATGGCCTCTTTATATCCAGCCATATCAGTTGCTAGGTCTTTGCGGAGATCCGCCAGCATCTTTTTAATTTGGTCTGCAGTGACCGGGTCCCTGGCCCTCTGTGGTGCCATTTACGGTCTGGCATGGTCCCATAAGGTGGTCCCTCCAGGAGGTCTGGTGTGAAGTCCTCCGAGGAGTAGGAGGACCACGCGGCCTGCTGCAAGTTCCGCAGCATGTCTCTGATGTCTCTCCCTTGGGAGCTTCTGTCCGGTTTTGCCTTTTTCGTTTTGCGGCCCATAACTTGTCAGCCGGTTGTAGGCAAGGTTTGAGGGGTCTTTGAGCTTTGTGTTCCACCATAAAAGCTTTGTTAGGGTGAGTTAGAGCTGGAGCTCCGGGAGTTGCGACCCCAGAGTCAAGTATTTTAACTGGGCACTAGTTCTAGGTGGGATAAAGTGGTATAGCGGATGGATGAGTAGTTTGGTTCGTTTTAGAGGTTTGTAGAGAAAGTATATAGTGATCATGATTTTTAGCGATATCCAATATTTTTAAGGTGGTCCCAGTTCCACCACTCATATCTGGTGTCACAATAGCTTGCATTTAAAAAAAAACAAAAAACTTTTTTGACTGTAATATAATAGCAGTCAGTTTCCTTCACACGTGTGCGTTTCAGGGCCTGCCAGGGCACAGTGTCACACCAGTGCAACTCATATCTGTTGTAACAGTAGTGTACATAAAAAAAAAAAAAAACTAGAAATTTGACTGTGAAATAATAGCAGTCAGTTTCCTTCACACGTGTGCGTTTCAGGGCCTGCCAGGGCACAGTGTCACACCAGTGCAACTCATATCTGGTGTAACAGTAGTGTACATTTAAAAAAACAAAAAAATACAGGGGTCTTGTTGTCACCTTTCGGGGACCCTTGGTGTTGTACGTGGCTGGGTGGAGGAAGAGACCTTCAATGACATCATTGAGGACAAGGAACGGGACATGGCTAGCTTGGTATCCAACCTTGTGCAAATGGGGAGTTTGCGGTTGTGCAAATGGACTGTTTGCAGTTGTTTGTGGTGCGTTAAACGGGGAGTTTGGTCTGTCACCTGATCGATACAACATCATACCTGATGTTTTAAAGCACGTTATTCCAAACAATTTAGGAATGTTAGATGATTTATGCCCTTTATGGATTAAAACCAGACTCTGCATCAACTATGTAATTTTCCATGGGAGTTTTGCCATGGATTCCCCTCCGGTATGCCACAGTCCAGGTGTTAGTCCCCTTGAAACAACTTTTCCATCACTATTGTGGCCAGAAAGAGAGGAGAGGCTAAGCAAATAACCATGTAAAAATATGGAGCATGATATTAAATTGCCCTACTTTTTTAGGAATACATCTCTCAGTTATGCTTAGTATGCTTAGTGGTGTTGTTGACATCACCTATTGGCTTTGAATTAGTCTGTCAGATTATCTGTGGACTAAAATCGATTCCTGTGTATTGGCCTGTGTAGGTCTGCCATTGGGTCACAGCAATCGAAGGGTCAAGTCAGACTTCTGGCCACCATCTTGAAACTTCACCAGCCTCCATTTTATATATAATACAGGTGCAACTAACCTCACAGCTCCAGCATTGATCCAAATCACACAAAATGCCATCATTTATTGCCAAGCCATCAGGCACCTTGTGATTTATCCTGATTGTGATGAAAGTGATATACCTCAATACATGTTGACTTGTGACTCATGAAAACAAAAAGGCTACAAAACAAGTGTGATTTATTTATTATTTTTTAAATATAATCGTACTGCAAACATAACGTGCAGAGCTGCAATAATACAGAAGAAAGCCACAACAAGGGCCCTTTTTGTAGTAACTTATAACCCTGTGCTATTAAAGATTTCTACAAACCGATAAAAGCTCTAGAAACACTGCTTTCAGGGGATCCAACACCTAAAGGAATAATTCCACCCCCCTTCCCCTCCACCACCCCAATATTGGAATTCAAACAACCACCCAATCTAGGGCACAATCTTTTCTGTGAGAGACTGACACAAGAAAAAGGCACACTAAACGGTACTGAATCGTGTAACAAACACTCTCTGCAAACGGTATCAGCATATATGTACCAGTAGCATAACCAAGCTTAATCTCAAAACATACAAACAACATCAAGGATTCATGCACATCTGCAAATGTGGTGTACATGCTGCAATGCACAGCATGCCACAAAGGATGCTACACTGGGGAAACCTCACGCAAGTTACATCTAAGGATGAACCTACATAGACATTCAGTCTTTAACCACAAAGGAAATAAATATCGCAACTCCAGTCGTACACCATTTCACCCGAGCTAATCACACCATCCAAAACCTAAAAAACTTCAAAAGCACTCAGGAACAAAAAACATGAGCAATGAAAATGGTAACATATTTTGATACTATAAACATAGGACTAAAGACAGATTCTGGATTTTTATAACACTTTCAAAATTGTATATACTTTACTCTTATATCAATCATAATATTACTATCAAAACTGAAATCAGTTGGTGTAGATTAAAAATTGCGTTCTTGATAGAACACTGGTTTAAATGTAGAGTTCAGAGAGTAGATCTAAATAGAAAAATATCAAATTGGGCAACAGTGGTAAATGGGGTGCCTCCGGTTTCTGTCCTGGGTCCACTTCTCTTTAATCTGTTTAAAAACGATATTGAAGTGGGCATTGAAAGTCACGTGTTGGTGTTTGCAGATGACAGAAAGGTAATACAGTCTGGACATGATATAATTTCTCTACAGAGCGATTTGGATAAATTGGGGGACAGGGCAGGCAGATGAGATTCAATACAGGTTAATGCAAATCATGTATTTTAAAATAAGGAACCCACAAGCCAATTGCAAATGAAATAGGGTTGAGTTTAGGATGATAACATTAAATGAAAAGGCGTTGTGAACAATTATAGGTGTTTTCATGTATAAAAAGGGGTTATGATTTATGTGATCAAAATATAAGTTTGCCTCTTTATAAAGCAATGGTTAGACTCCCACCTTAAAGGGACTCTACAGTGCCAGGAAAACAAACCTGTTTTCAATGGTTTCCTATGGGGATTCCGGTGACGCTGGAGGTCCTCATACATAGCGTTAGGACGTCCAGCATCATTTAAAACACTTTTCGTATTCTAAGAAGCCGGAAGTCCCTCTAGTGGCTGTCTGATAGACAGCCACTAGAGGAGGACTTAACTTTGCAAGGTAATTATTGCAGTTTATAAAAAACTGCAATAATTACAGTTGCAGGGTTAAGGGTGATGGAATTTGGCACCCAGACCATTCCAATGGGCAGAAGTGGTCTGGGTGCCTGGAGTGTCCCTTTAAATATGTGATGCAATTTTGGGCACCAGTTTAACCCCTTAAGGACCAAACTTCTGGAATAAAAGGGAATCATGACATGTCATGTGTCATTAAGGGGTTAAAATAAGGATATTGCAGAACCAGGAAAAGTGCAGAGGCCTGCTACAAAATTAATAAGGGGCATGGAGGGCAGAGCTTGAACTTGGAGCTGAGCGGACGTGTGCTGCATGAGCTCCCGCTCGATGGACTAGCCTTCTGGGGAAAAACCCCGGAAATCTCCAAGCGACTGACGCCACACTAGGCTAAAATCAACCGGGGATACTACGACGACATGGCAGATACCTTTCCCAAAAGCCCACGGTACCGTAAACCGCGGCTACACGTTGAGGCCTGCAGACGGCTAGGAGGGGGACGGGCGGCCGACTTCCCTGCCGACTGGCACGTCCAGCAGACCCACTCTGCTCCTACCCCCCCACCCCCCCTTGGACCAGTGGGGGTCATCCCGGTCTCTCTGGGAACTGAAACGCGGAGGAGCCGCACCCAAGATGGCAGCCCAGCAGCAAACCACAGCAACAGACACAAGCACCAAGCAAGCAACAGGGCCCCTGGAGGCTTTTGATCAGCACTGTAAGAGCTTCTGGACTATACTCTGCAACCAGGGCCTAACCCGCAGACAAGCGGTGAAAGCGGTGGCCCCATGGATCCAACCGGTAACCCGGCGCTGCTGTTATGGGCCCCTACCACGAATCCCCAAAACTGCCGCCCAGCGCAGCATACACCAGCGACCAACGAGGCGGGCGGAGGTGCCGCATGGCATGGGTGCCGTCGCTTGCTCCCAAAAACACAGGAGCTGGAGCGTCAAGCAAGCCCAACAAACATGTACCTCATATGGCACCAGAACCTGGGACCGGCACGGCGTACCTCCACACTCTACAGCCTCTGCGACTAACAGAGGCATAACATGGAGGTCCACCCCACAGTTTAGCGATGGAGTAAAATCCAGACTGCGGAACACCCTGGAAGAAAAGTAGGCTTAACGACCCAGGAGCCGGAGCACGGGAGACAGCCCACGCACGGAACTACCCCATAACGGGAATTGGCTGAGGGACCCACGAACTTCCACAATAATACGGCATAACACTTATAACACTCTCCCACACATTGTGTTGCTGCGACCATCCTGACAACTCACACTAACCTCTGCCAACACTCTTTATACACACCCAGCGGTTATAACATCCTGACATAGGCACAGCTCTAACTTACCTGATACAACAGAGCTAACCCCTAATGTCCACAGTAATATATTCCTGCTAGCACGACACAACCACATAAGCCTGTGTAAACCAGAAATTCACTTTCAATGTTGGAAGTTACTATATATGATTCCGCTTGTTTGCATGCTAATTTTACTTTTACTGCTGACGCTTTACTGAACCAAGCCTGAACACATTATAAAATTGTGCTAGTTAATTCAATGCCCCGCATGTTAAACGGGAACAAATGCCTGAGGACTGCTTTTGGGGCACCTCAAGCCTGTTTGTAATATTCATTCGCACTGCAAAAAAAAATTAAAAAAAATAAGGGGCATGGAAAACAGTTATATGGAACGGGTCTATATACAGGGTCACTACAAACTGCTATGTGCTAACCTGTTCATTAGTAAAAAAAATATATAAAACAGACAAGAGGTCACCCATTGTAAGCGAAAGCACCTTTCTTCCTAAAAATATAAAACAGACAAGAGATCACCCACTGTAAGCAAAAACACCTTTCTTCCAGTGTAACGTGTTCTTTACAGTAATGACAATAAAGATATAGAATTCTCTACCTAAGAGGTTGTCTTATGAAATTCGATATATATATATATTTTTTGATTTGAAAGGCCTGTATGCTTTCTTGCAAAAACAGAATATTCAGTGATATAATTCATATGTATATGAACAGGCTGCTGATCCAAGGAGGGATCGGTTTGCCATTATAGAGACAAGAAGGAATTGTGGTTATGGTGCTAGGAGTATCCCTTTAATCTGCCCCTTGCCTGTCTTTTTCTGTTTTGTTTTTTTTCTTAGAAGTCCTACCCTCATCTTCTAAAATGTATCACTGCATTATGCAATACTCCTATTATTTTGCATTATAATTACTGGACTAACATGCATTTCCCCCAGTGTGGGAGTTTAGAATAGCAGAGATTCTGGGAAAGAACCTTGCGCGTCCGTAACAGAAAGCGAAAGTCACACATACAGAGCATACAGAGATGTGTTTGAATTAGTTAGCAAGAGTAAGCGGTATCACCTAGGCTGATAGTGAGGCCTGGGGGGATTATGAGTAATATATTTTTATTTTTTTTAAAGGGGGCTATGGTTAGAGGCTCAACGAAAGAGAAATGTGAATGTCAATCTAAATATCTAGTTGAGCTACAATGCTGAGGAGTTGTGTAGGTGTCTCCATCAGGGCCCATGACCACATGCAGTTATTTATGCAGCTGGGGAAATTGGAGACATTTGTTGGATGTCCCAGTCAATATCTGATTATTATGCTGCTTCTCCCTAACACGTTACATGAGGGTTCATACTCCTCTTTAGTTGAGACTATTACATTTGAAATAGTGTGCTTTGTTTAGGGTGATGTGCTAACTTCTCCAAATACCATAACTATAACCATTGTGGGAGAAAGTGTTCCTTTAATTATTATTGGCACGGTAAGAGAAGCTGGTTTTAAACTGCTCTTATTTAAAGGGACACATGTACCATAACTGCTGCAGCTTATTATATTGATTATGCTGCTTGGATCCTGTCCTTGAAAATACACTGTTTTCTTTGTTTTCATCATTACCGATGTCATATGGGTAAGCCGTCCAAGAATTTCTAAGGTATGAGCACATATAGCCTGCTCACGTTGTTTAAGTCAGTCTCCTTTTCATGCAGAAACTGTGCAGTGAGTGCCTGTATACTGTCAGTTTAGAGCACTATGCAATGAGCCAGGCAGGGAACAAATCTAAATGCACCCCAACAGCCTTGGAATTGGTGGGAAAGTCACAAATTCAGGCATCCATCCTGCTGGCTTTGGTTTGTTCACTGATATTCCATTTCTGGACACACCAGGGTAATGTCCCCAATAAGCACAACAGAATCATTACTTGCCCTAAATGTACTCATGGCATTCTATCCATAAAGTAAATCAGACATCCTTTGTGCAGGGGGCTAGCCAGCACTAATTCGTGTCAAGCTAACATGCATCGTTACCAGCACGGTACACCTCGTCTTCAAGATGGCAATATCAGTTGCACACATTGGCCTAACCTGGCCCTTCGTGTCCTGCTTTTATACCTCCCAGTGTTAGGCAGAATTGTTCTGCTTACTTGGCTCATTGGTAACCAGTTTCTTCCAACATGAAATAAAATCGGGCGTCCAAAACCAGAGTTAAAGCTGAAAATAAAATATCAAATAAAATGCAATGGTTACTTATGAAGCTTGGTATATATTGCTTAATGGACCACTATAGGCACCCAGACAACTTCAACTCAATAAAGTGGTCTGGGTGTCAGGTCCCCCTAGTTTTAATCCTGCAGCTGAAAACATAGCAGTTTCAGAGAAACTGCTATGTTTACACTGCAGGGTTATTCCAGCCTCTAGTGGCTGTCTCTCTGACAGCCACTAGAGGCCGTTTCTGCGATTTACACTTATTACACTTATTATTATTCGCACTTATTTGACGCTAGACGTCCTCACAGAGCCTAGCGTCAAATAAGATTCCTATAGGAAAGCATTGAGTAATGCTGTCCTATGGGCGGGTTTGAATGCACGCGCGCCTCTAGCCGTGCATATGCATTTGGCTCCACTCGGGAGCTGACGTCAGGGGGTAGGTCACGAGGGAGCCCAGTGCTGGATTAAGGTAACTGGCTGAAGGGGTTTTAACCTCTTCAGCACCGAGGGAGGGGGCCCTCCAAGAGTCTATAGTGCCATGAAAACGGGTTTGTTTTCAAGGCACTATATGATTTCTTTAACCCCTTAAAACCGGAGGGCGTACTATTACGCCCTATTCTAAGCAGTTCTAAATACTGCAGGGCGTAATAGTACGCCCTTCGTTTTTTTGTTACTTACCTGGTCGCTGGCGATCGCGGTTGGGGGGACTCACCTGGGATCCCAGGGAGTCCCCCGCGGCGGATCCTTCCTCCTGCGGCCCCCCCCCCAGCCATGTGAGAGTGAGGTCCTCACAATCACATGGCCGGGTTAGCTGGCTGCTGCATTGCCAGCAGGGGGACTGCCTGTAATGACAGTTAGTCCCCCTGCTGGCTGGAAATAAAATAAAATTAAATTAAAATCAGTGTAAAAATGTTTTTATTATATACTTAGATTATATATATATATACATAGACACAGAGGAAATGAGATACGGCTGTGCATAATCTAGAACAGGAACAGAAAAAAATACATAGTGTAATACTGCAACAGTAAATAATAATGCGGTGGAGAGTGGAGGCATTCAGCCGCCCAAAGTTTACCAGGGCAGGCACCTTTCTGGCGCATTATTTACTTTGATCTTGTGAGTGCATTATTGTATCAGCGCATTATTATTTACTGTTGCAGTATTACACTATGTCTTTTTTTCTGTTCCTGTTCTAGATTATGCACAGCCGTATCTCATTTTCCTCTGTGTCTATGTATATGTTGTAAAAGGTCAAGAACTGGGTCACGACCTTGAGAGGCTGTTTTTGACTTGATCAGATAAGTATATCTAGATACCATTGTCATTTATTTAGAGGTATCATATATATACATACTGTTTTTTCTTTATATATATATATATATATATATATATATATGTGTGTGATCTAAGTATATATGTATATATACACATATACACACACACATACACTGTCTAGGTATATTTTATTATATATATATATATATAATTATCAAATTACATGTAGACTGATACTGATTAAATTATTGTTATATATATATATATATATATATATTTGTGACCAAATGGCTACTAAAAAAAGACTGGACATACCCCATTTGCAATACCTTGGGTTGTCTACTATTGCAAATGGTATGCCATTATGGGTGTAAATTTAATTCCTGGACTACTATACAGTGTCAAATACAACGTAACCAATCTGGCGAATTTCAATTTCAAATGTAACATGCTATATTTGACCCTGTAACTTCCCAAAACACCATAAAATCTGTACATAGGGGGTACTGTTTTACACGTGAGACTTTGCTGAATACAAATATGTGTATTTTATTGCAGTAAAAGCAAACAGTATTATGACATTGACAGTTAAAAAGTCATGTAGAACTAAAAAAATAACAAAATTTCTTATTTTCTCCCATTTTTTCATATTAAATTATGTTTCATAGCTAAATATTTGATATTAAATGAAAGCCCTGTTTCCCCTGAATAAAATGATATATAATAAGGGTGGGTGCCTTTAATATGAGAGGTAAATTAAGGTTGGACAGACATATAGCGCAAATGCCAGGTTTTGTTTGCGTTTTGTTTTGTTCACAACTTGTACATTTGACTCAGTCCTTAAGGGGTTAACAATAAGCTAAAATGTTTTCCTAAAATGCAGTACATTTAAGGCACTTAGATTACAGTAGAACCACAAATATGACAAGCTTGTGGTTTGAAAAAAAAAATCAAGTTTTTTACATCATTTACATCATTTGATAACTCGATTTCTGCATTACGTATTACTGTGTAGCTGGAATGCATACTGAACCGAGGATCCAACCGAGGAACGAGCATACAGTAACCTCTATCCATCAGAGGCGATTTAATTTAAAAATCTTTTTTTTCACAACCTGATAGCTAACACATTTTTCGTTTCCTAAATTTCTCAACAGTTTTTACTTTTATATTTGTATTGTGTGTCTAGGTGTCCTAGCACTAAAAACACGCTATGCAAATTAATTTAATCCACATTGCCATGCAGGTGGGTGAATGTACGCTTGAGGCACTTTTGATGGAATACTCAACCGCGCATGCACTACTGCCGTATTTGATAGTAGTATGCAAAAAAAGGCTTGACTTCATCTTGCTTTCTCGGTGTATCTGAACTTATCTTTAAATACCTCGTAACCTTCTCACTAATTACTTAAAGGGATTCTATAATGCCAGGAAAACAAAGCTGTATAGGTTAAAACCCCTTCAGTCACTTACCTGAATCCAACGTCATGTCCCTCAGTGCTGGGTCAGGCTCTGCCCATGCTCCTCACCCACCTACGTCAGCCGGCGGGGCTGGCATAAGACGCATGCGCGGCAACAGTTGATTGATTAATGCTTTCCTATGGGAATTCCGGTGAAGCTGGAAGTCCTCATGCATAGAGTGAGGACGTCCAGCGTCATTTAGGTGACCAAAAGTCGCCTAAGCACCCACAAGTCCCTCTAGTGACTGTGTGGTAGACAACCACTAGAGGAGTAGTTACCCTAGCAGGTTTTTATTTCCGTTTCTCAGAATCTGCATGAATTTCCACTGTACGATTAAGGAACATGAAACATTGCACCTAAATCACTTTAATGAGCTAAAGTGGTCTGGGTGCCTACACTGTCCCTTTACTTATTTTTCTTCCCCATAACCTGTTGTCTGAAAGTCCATTATCTCCTTCAAAATGTAAAATGACGGGCCATCTGGATAAGCACATTGTGTAATAATAGTACTACAAATGCCATATTTATAATATCTCTGACAGGGTGCTCTATGCCTTTTATGTTTGTTTTAAGGACAAATACACATTGGTGTGCCTGTAGTCCCTTACCTGCGCATATTTGCACATTTTTGGAAAGTGCCTTGGAAAAATGTGCCATAGTAAAACCATTAAATAAATATGCTAATGCTGAGTTTTACAATTCAAGATTTACTTAAGCACTATTTGCCAAGTTGTTCATATCTCTGCAAGGTTATGTCTCTTAAAAGACAATAAATGCTCATCTGTAAGGTCGGAATGTGGAGGTAACCATGGGGCGTATTCTCTAAACAGTCAGGTAGTTAGTAACATGAGATGTGAATGTAAATTGTCAAGGAATCAAAGTAAATCGAAATTTAATTTCAAAATCTAAGCCAAAATAACCAACTAAAAACACTGCGGACTTCTGGAAGAATTCTTCCAACTTCGCTATTTTGTCCTAAATTTCGATATTCCCTTTGAGTTCACTTTGAATTCATAACAATTTTCAATTTAGTGTATAACCCCAAGTGAACGTTAGTTAATTCACAGCCACATTGAATTGCATAAAAGTTTACATTTAGCTACTTTTTCCTAAATTCAATATGGCAGTAGATTCTCCACACATCACTGTTTTGTGAATATAACACCGTAAACACCAAGTATAGCACTGCACTGTATTGTCATGGAGAGCAGTCATTTCAAACTGAAGAAACCCGCCATCTCCAAGCATTTTAGACTGCATTAACATCCAGGAAACTTTCCGAGGAGTAATCATGGTATTAGGAAACATCACATGCCAAGTGGCCTCAGACCAACTCTGTCCTTAATGAATAAGTGCAATTAGGTATTTATAGAATATATGCAAATCATTCATTTGATTGGCTCTAATTTTTTATAGGTGTAGGGAATTTTCTTATAACCATCAGCTTGCTTCACAATAACGAGCACTTGGCACCACTCATGTAGTACATGCTGGGTGCAGAGTTGGTAATTTCAGTGTCACGTTTGCAACTTGATATGAATAAATTCAAGTATTAATGCTCCTTTAAGGATTGCGTAACAGAAAAGCGTATACTTCTAAGTGTTTATTTTATTAACGCGGATAGACATGGCCACATTTCAACCTATATCGTCTTTTGTTAAGGCTAAAACAAAAACCATCTAGGTAACAAATGGGTAAACTCTTGGTGGTAACATTGTGAAGAGTAAAATTGACGTTGCTGTTGAGTGCTTTCTACTAATTTTTCTTCACAATAATTATAGACCTGATAACGAATAATATAATGGAATTATTTTTCTAGAAGAATCATTTAATATAGCAGGGTTATTCACTTTATTCCAAATTCATGCAAATTAAATCTAAACTGCAAAACTGAGACTAAAATAACCAATCTTTGTCTATAGATGAATTAAAAAACAGCTATTTTAGAGTCAATTTTGACATCCAGATTTATTTTGCTAAAATTCGTAATTTAGTGAATAAACCCAGTAAATATCCCCATGGATCTGTATAAATACCCCCAAACAGTACAGCAAAAGAAAATCTATTTAATTGTGAAAAATACCATTATTAAAGCTTGAGAACTGGGAAACCCAGGTTCAATCCCCATTCACACCACCTTACTAAGAATTATCCGTGGGCAAGACACCCACCTACGTATATATCTGCCTACCTTAAATCCTCATAAATTGTAAGCTCATCTGAGCCGAGCCCTCTTTACCTCAAAATATCCCCAATCTATTATTATTATTTTATTATTTATATAGCGCCATCAGATTCCATAGCGCTGTACAATAACTAAACTGTATAGCGCTACAAAATATATTGGAGCTATATAGATCATAATGCCTGGGTGTTTAAAGTTGTTGCTTTTACAATCAACTTGCAAAGTTGAAGCCAAATTAGAAGAATTTAATAATTTGGCTATTTTTCCATATAATTCTTTTTAGTTTAACTTTTGTAATGTGGTTTTCAGTACAGCACAACTAACTGTTTAGTTAATATATCCATTATCCTCTCCAACCAGTAAACACTTGCAAGGATTTTTATCAACCAAGTTTATGTACCATGTGGTATTCCCCAAGAAAATTGTGATTTCTAGTGAAATCTCCATATGACACACATTAATCCAGAGTTTAGCCCCACCAGCTGTTGTACAACTACAATTCCCATGAGGATTTGCCAGCCTTCTGTAAATTGTAGTCCAGAAACAGCTGGGGACTACATTCTAGCCGCGCTTGCTTTTATTTAAATGATTATAGAATAAAAAAACTTTAAAACAAACAAACAAACAAACAAAATAAAAAAAAACTTACAGACCTCCACTTGTTAATCAAACTACAATTCTCACAATCCTTTGCTAGACACTGTATTTGGCTGGCTAGGGTTTAAAGGAATTGTTGTTCACAAGCCACTGTAAGAACAGTTTTAAAATAATCCTTTACCCATTGACTACCCCGTGTTGTAAACGTATTATATATATTATTATTTTATTATTTATCTAGCGCCAGCAAATTCCGTAGCACTGTACAATGGTATATATATTTATACAAGCTATAACAGGCAGCAGCTAACTATAGCATTTCACCAGTTTTAAGACTGTAATTACCAGGGTGATGAGCCTGATGTGAATTGCAGTCCAACACCTTGAAAATTGCCAAAATTTCCCTTACTTAACCAATACACCATTGACATCTTGCAAAACGTAAATACGTTCTGCATATGCCAAATGCGGTAGACTGTAAATCACATCATCCTGAGCATGATGGGAGTACTGCAGAAAGTGCTGTTTGAACTCATTTTTTTTTGTCTCTACAGCAGAATGCAGCTTGTATTTCACAATAGACTGGAATAACCAGTCACATATAGGATTGACAGTTACAGTTGAACGTGTTGCTGCTAGCAGGTCAACATCTTCCTTTCCCATGCTACTAAAAAGTTAAATATTATTTTCTCATGTAACTTTTAACTTTAAGTGCAACAATTGTGCAAAAATAAAGTTTAAATCATTAACAAGTCAATTGTAGATAATAGGGTATTTGGCTAGAACGGTTTTCCAGACACAATAATACAGTTACTTGTTTTGAAAATGTAAATAATAGTTTTGCCAGTAAAAATACATTCTAAGTAAATAACCAACTCCAGAATCGAAAGAATAATAACTTTAGTGAAATTTCCGCTATATACTCTTATTAAAGAAATTGTAGATATAAGGGTTAACAGTAATAATAATAATAATAAACTCATCCACATGAAATAGTTTAACATGCATGTTTATTGCATTGTAAAAAAAATATAAATTAAAAAAAACCAAAAACACATTTCTAAAATTTTCAAATCTTTTCTTAAATATAATTGAAATTCTGGAATATCCTCCGAAACAAACATAGAAAAATTATACTTTATTACAAATGGTAAACTCAAGAGTGCTCAAGATCTCTTATTTACAGACAATACTAGGTTCATAAACCTAAATAAAAACATATAAAATAAATTACAAAGTTTTGAAGCTGTTTTATCGACATAATCTCAGCTTTCGTAAAATAAAAAAACAAATATGTACACATAACATACATAGTTAAGTAGAAGGCAGGCAGAATAGTCTTGTATTTTGTTTTTCAGTCCCAGACGCCTCCCTCCCCCGCCCATCCCTCGTGTGAACTATAAAAACAATCTAGTTTGTATCGCTGTTTATCCTTGTATCTTAATACTGAATAATCATCGAATGTTCAGTCCATGCAGGTCTTGGTCAATGTTAAAAACACAGATCTGATCTTGTGTTAGAACACGAACAGCACTTAGCAAACACAATTTGCTTGTTCTTTTGACACTGGCAACAACCTGAGGTTTCACCAGACTCTCCGCACAGGCTCATTGAACACAGTCAGGTCTCAATGCCTTTCATTTTCAACCATAAGTTTCAACATGAAACTATTTGATTCTCTCCACGACTCATCCTTGGCTTCTCTCCGACCAAGTCTTCTCAGAATGTTTGCAACTGTTGTGTTAACATTAACTGACAGCCACTGTTGACGTGATTCATGACCTTCTGCTTGAGCTGAGCTACTTGCTCCCGGAGCAGGTTAGCCGTGGATGCCAGTTCAGAGTTCTGAGATTTAAGTGTTTTCACTTTGTCTTCCAATCTAGCAATCCTCTCCAGTTTCCTTTTCCTGCACTTGGAAGCAGCAATTCTGTTCCTCATGCGTTTCCGCTCAGCTTTTATCCTCTCCTGTGACTCCATGTCAATAGGGGACAGTGGTGGAGACTCCCCAGGCATTTCAGGGACAGTCTGTGGCTCTTCCTTGAGAGCTTGCAATCTTGGGTGCTGCACTGAAATTGGTGGGGTGTTGTGATGCTGAGGACCAAAGCTCAAACCATTGCTGTTGAAAGCAGGGGTAGTGGTTGTGGAGGTGACAGCACTTGGAGTGGGGTTAAAATTGTTCAGATTGGCGTATACCGGTGGTTCACTGTGCAATGTGTTGCTGAAGCCAGTGCTACTTGCTATGGAAGAAACAGGTGTCAGTCCAGTACTGACAGGTTGGGGGGCAGAGGTCACATTTGGTAAAGTGTTCTGATTGTGCAACTCTGCAAGTGCTCGAACAAACCCCTCTGCAAAGCCCTCCTGCTCATCTGTAACATTTTTGGGACACAGGAACTGTGTTGGTGTCGGCGTGGTGGTGATCATGCCATTGCTGGACTGAATAATAAGCCTTTCAAGTTCAGGAGAGGCAAGTTTAAGAAGTCCAACATCTGGGGAGGTGAGAAGATCGGCAGCCTTGTTGCGCAGGTGAGGTTTGATGGAGCTGGTGGGGTCAGATAGGTTCAGAGTCATACTTTGCTTTAACACTTTGGAGTTGTATCCATAACCAGCAGCGTCAGGCTGGGCAAAAGCAGCGCTCAGTGCATCGTCATAAAATGTAGTTTCCATCCTTGTATTCATAGAACGGACACCAACTTAAAGGGGAAAAGCTGCTCCTTCCAGCATCAGCTCAGTGTCACAAAATAATTCTGCAATGAGAGAGAAACAGGTTATTGAGGGATCAAGTAAATGCCACCAATCCAATCCAATACAATTTCAATCATTCCAAAACACTTCTTTATTAATCCAGTAAACGTCTATAGTCTATATATCGAACTATTCAAATCTATACCATAACTTTCTTCTGTTGACTCTCCACTTCTACATCCATCCTTCCTCACTTGTCAACTTTTTCGTCCACCCCTCCAGGGCTTCCCTTCTCCATCAACTCCCCGCTTCCGTTGATCCTTCACGTCTCCTTATACCCCTCGCCTGCTTTTTTTTTTTTTTTTTTTAAATTACAATCCGACTCTGCCTACTTCAATACACTTGTCAAACTAGTTCTAACTTTCTCTTCTGTCAACTTGTTTTCTATTGATTAACCCTCCCTCCACTCCTCTTGATTTATCCAATTCTCCACACTTTTTTCTTCTTTTTATTTTAACCCTTTCCTCACTCCTACATTTATCCTTCTCCATTCTTCCTAATTTACCCCATTCTCCACATGTTCACCTGTAGACATTTCTTCTTGTATGTCTCTTATTGCAGTATATTTACCCCACTGTCTGTGATCACTTTGCCCCACTGTCTGTGATCACTTTGCCCCACTGTCCACACTGTCTGTGATCACTTTGCCCCACTGTCTGTGATCACTTTGCCCCACTGTCTGTGATCACTTTGCCCCACTGTCCCCACTGTCTGTGACCACTTTGCCCCACTGTCCCCACTGTCTGTGATCACTTTGCCCCACTGTCCCCACTGTCTGTGATCACTTTGCCCCACTGTCCCCACTGTCTGTGATCACTTTGCCCCACTGTCCCCACTGTCTGTGATCACTTTGCCCCACTGTCCCCACTGTCTGTGATCACTTTGCCCCACTGTCTGTGATCACTTTGCCCCTCTTTCTACCTGTTGTCACACTCTTTCCATGTTGTATTTGCCCCCATGGTCCTGGATGGAGTTTGCCCAGTTCTCACTTACCCCCTGTGTGTGGTTGCTGTGGTTCCCTGTGGGCACTGCTTGCCACCCTCCCTGTGCAGTGAGTGTCAGAGTGCAGTCCCAGCCAGTGCCTCCTCACTCTCTCACTCACTCACTCTCTCAGTCCCAGTGTGAGCCCGGGCAGCGTGCACCTCACACTTATCAGAGAGAGCTCACCCACTAAAAATAGACATGATGTCACCCCCGCGGCTCCCCATTGGCTGGAGCCTCCGGTGGGCGGGTTCCTGCTTTGCAAATGAGCCTCGGTCGCCATGGATACATCACTAGAAGATTCTAACTGTCGCATAGGCCGATGGGATGAGGTAATGCTGGTCACCCCGGCGGGCGCGGTGCATTGTGGGCTGACGTAGTGCTGTCAGGGGGTGTTGCTCTCCGGGACGGGAGGATGAGGTGAGTTCCCGCCACCTGGGGCCCCATCAAGGGAGCGAATTAATTATTATTGCCCCCCCTTCTTACTAGGACAGTGATGACCCACTGTGTGACGTCATCAGGGCAGGACCCAATCACCCTCAGCCAGCCACAGGCTAGGAGAGGGTAG
The DNA here is from genome assembly GCF_036172605.1 of Pelobates fuscus. NCBI lineage: Eukaryota > Metazoa > Chordata > Amphibia > Anura > Pelobatidae > Pelobates > Pelobates fuscus. Next base: position 44,817,239 of record NC_086323.1, read on the forward strand.
CTTGGCACAGCTGGGGGGCCAGAGGTCGCCCCTGGAGACTCCTGTGGTACCCTGTAGCAAGGGGCAAGTAACCTTCAGCTGGCCAGATGTTGTTGACTACACCTCCCTTGATGCCTTGCCAGTTTATGGCTGTAAGAGCATTATGGGAGATGTAGTCCACACTGTGGGGAGTGCTGATGGTTGTCCTGCCCCCTTGCTATAGTGAGAGGAGAGTCACCAAACTGCCTCACACACTGCAGCTGCTGCAGAACCTCTTTGCTACAGCTTGTTCTGAAATTTTTGGGGCCTGTCACTCATAGGGTGACACTTCCTATCATGCTCAGCCATCCTGTGGAAGTGCAGGTCCCAAGACAGAAGAGGGACAGAATTTGTAGACATAGCTGAAGTATTTTTTATTTATTTTTTTGTATATGCAAGAAGGCACTTTTCATTCTTGTATCCTTAGCTGATGCAGAACCTCTTTGCAAGGAGGTACACCTGTGCACCTTCACTTATCCATATCTGATGGAGAACCTCTTTGCATGAAGGTAGGCAGCGCATCAGTTTGACCCAGCTAATTAAGAATTTATTTCTAAGAAGTATATCTTCAGTAAAATCAGCTGACGCAGAACCTCTTTAGAAGAAGGTACTTCTTCAGTTAAACTCCAGCTAATTAATTTATTTTTTTATTTATTTAAGAAGGGGACCTTAACTGATGAAGAACCTCTTTACAAGAAGGTACTCCTTCAGTTAGAGCTAGCTAATGAATAATTTATTTCTAAGAAGTATATCTTCAGTGGGACATCAGCTGATGCAGAGCCTCTTTGTAAGAAAGTATGCTCTCAGTGGGACCGTAGCTGATGCAGAACATCTTAGCAAGGAGTTTCACTTTCATTGTATCCTCAGCTGATGTATAACATCTTACAAGGAGGTACATCTTCAATGAAACTTCAGATGATACAGAACCTCTTTGCAGGAAGGTACGTATTTTGGGAAATTCCAGTTGAAGTAGAAACTATGAAAGAAGTGTGGCCTAGCTGATGATGATCCTCATTAGAAGAACGTGCACCTTATACACTTATGGGGGGAGGCAGATGGTGCATTTGCCTTACTGCCAAAACCTAGGCTATGTACTGATCACAGACCAGGAACCATGATTCTCCCTATTGTATTTTCCCTGCAACCAAATCTGGTTTCTTTGTGATTATGTAGCTCCCCTCTTTATCACTGACAGGGTTAAAAACCAAGTCAAATATATATAACATGCTTGTGGCACAGAAGGAATTAAGTAGAAATATAGTGCAAATCAAACGCCCCTGGCACTTTAATGGTAAGGATAACCCACTGAGAGTTAAAACTCATCCTGTTTACTTGTATCTCTTTGGAGCTTTGAGTTTGAGACTCCCAGAAGGGATGGGGTAGAGAGTGGCATGTTCTCGGATCACATCAAGCTGGGTAATGCTGATGGCACAGTAACTGGTTAAATTGTATTCAGTATACTGAAAACAGGCCATAATGGGTGGAGTGGACAGTTTGCATGCTGAAAGACAAGGGAAGATTAAGATCTTTTTGAGAGCTTTTTTTATTCTCCCACATAAATTTAGCTCCAAGTGCTCACCAATATAGTTTGCTGTATAAAGCTAAAGATAGCAGGGCAAATCTGAGGAAGAGCATGCATATAAAATTACCAAAACAGAAAATCAGGAAGAGGGACAGTAGAGTGAGACTGGGTAGCAGTTTTTGTGGGGTTAAATGAGTAGGCGGTACAAGGAAACCCCTTTGAACCTTTTTTTTGTGTGTGTAAAGTGTAACTGATCAAGTAGGAAGCAGACCAAGAATTGTGTTCTCTGGAAAATAGAATTTGGAGTAACTCCCATGATGCTTCACCAGCCACGAAGCAAAACGTGACAACGAGTATTCCTTCTCTATAGCTGCTGGTGATCTGCCTATTTAGTATAACCCCGCAATTATGTTATATTGTTTCAATCCAATTGTACCATAACATGAAGGATTTCGTGAGTGGGTGGGGGGATAATTTTATATTTTTCTGCCCCACTCTGGCTATTGCAGGGTTAATTCTTGTAAGCCACATCAAACACAAGAGTTCATTGTAATGTTAAAGGAAGAATTGGGGTTAAGGGGGATAATGAGGTTAAGGTGGGACAGGCATAATAACTTATAACTTTATAAAACAGTGTTGCAAATTCAACAGTTGTATTAGCCACCTTTCATTAAACACAGTATCTAACTCATGCAATGTTATAACAGTATTTTTTATTTACTTATGAGAACTGGAGAGAATATCAATATTCATTAGAAGATGTCTTGAGATTTTCAAACTATAATAATAAAATACATTGAGTTCTGTAATGTTGTGTTTTTTGTTGAATTTTTTCCCCTTGACTATGGCTTGTGCTTAATTACCTAAGGAACAGGATTTTTGAAAATGCCTTTGTCGTGTCATACATTGTATAAATACATAAATAAAGATGTGATTGAAAATGAAGGGGTTAGTCTCACTGTCTATTTCTGTGTGTTGTAAAAGTTGCTGTTTGTGAATATGTACTATGTGTGCAACTTAACTAATGACTGCTGGTACTCGCTGGTATCTGTGCTGTAGAACAAGGTTTGAATAAGGCAGGGAATGAGTTAACTAAATAGGCTGGGAACTTGATCTTGTTGTGTTGTATTAGAGGGAGTGCACTTGCTTTCTTGTGACTGACATGTATTGTGTCCAGTCCTGGGAGAAACTGAGATAATGACCATATTTTGTGTGTGGGCTGCTGTCAGCTCCTCCCCCCATGGCCCTGCCTGGGTTTATCAAGTCCCCTTTAGTCCAGTTACAGGAAGGACGTTAACTTTTTCATTGCCGGCCTTGTGGAACAATATATGGGAAATTACACTCTAACCTCACAATATGAATTTATATTCATCCATTATTCTTACAGGCAAAACATGTGACTTTAAAATACCTCGAATCTATGATTATACTAGTGTTGTGGATTTTATAGGGGAATTTTGTATCTCTTAGGTTAAATATTTTTTTATTAGGGGTTGCTTTGAAAATGAATATTAGAACTTTGTAATATTACACCGGCCTTAACGCAATTTATTTTAATGCTTGGCATATTTTAAATTGTATTATTTTCATGGCTCAATAATGCATTCTAGATGCACCAAAGATGCATGACCCCTTTAGATGATCTCATACCGATTAATTCAGTTCGAAATGTGATGGTATGTATGTCTGGTTTGTAAATCGCTGACCTGATTTACATGTCAAAGCAAATATAAGTGTTGTATGAATTAATAGCCTTTGTGACTGCCAGCATTTTGTTGAAGCTCTTTTAATATGCTATCAGCTAAATGCGTCTGTACTTTGGAAGCATAACGTCTTTCCTCTTGCAATCTTAAATTATCATGGCACCAGCTTTATATCCAGACCGATCTGCATACTTCCTACTGCTTCATTTTCACATGATGCTCACTTGTGTTGAGCAGTAATTAATAGGGAACTCAAGTAGTTTAATATCTTTTAAAATACTTTGATTTGCTTCTTTGAGCAGAATGCCATGGCAAGAGATGGAAGAATTGAAAACCACTATGCTACAGGGTGATACGCCTTTGACGGAGTTGACCATGATAGAGACAGAGGTAAGGGACTGATTAATAAGTCAGTCTCTTGCAGACATCCTCTGTTTAAAGGAACAGTCTAAGCACTATAACATGCTGTAGTTATTATAATTCAAAGAACGCCCTGGTGCACTTTCAGAGTAATATTTCAAACAGTTTTAGTTTGGTTTGATATTTACCTGGGTCTTGCTGGGCACCTGTGTCAATGAGTGTGCTAGTGCACAAGCATCCAGCTTTAAGAATACTTGAAGTTGTTTTGGTGCTCAGGGCCCCCCAGGTATGTGTGGGACTGTGCTAAAAAAAAGTTTACTAGATTATTCTGGGGCAGCACCAGGGCACTCATGACACTACAAACAACTGTAGTAATGTTGTTTGTAGTGTTTCTTTAAGTGATCTGTTTCTACCTATTGACTGATGAACAAATATCTAAATGGGTTTAATACATGAGACAAAAGGTAGTTTTGGGCACCTTTTTATTTTCGTATTGTGAGTTTTCATACCAGATACAGCAAGCAGGGGTTATATATATATCTCTAGATTTAATAAGTGATCTTTAAAAATTAGAACTTTTGCGCTAATTTTATGTTGCCTGCAAATAAAGAATTTTTCTATTTTGACATAACCTGTTTTGGGGGAGGGGAATTTTTATTTATATGTGCCCTAATGTTTCTAAATCTATCTATCCTATGATAATCAAATACAAATAAATATCTCTTCTGACTGTGTGTGTGTGTGGATGCTGAACAGTGAACATAAGTTTGAAATAATATGCCTGAGGCATGCTAGAGACAAGGACATGCCTGTCTGGGGTCTAAAATCCTCTCGGATCTCTTTTTACTAGTAATATCTGCCAAAAGTTGCATTTCACTTTCATCGTAATAAATGTATTGAGCTGCTTCGTGTTGTGATCAAGTTTCCTCCCATTGCTCACGTCTCAGCTAATCTCTAGCCCGATAAGTCGATGTGGTTCCACCAGTTATTTAATGAAATGTCACTGTCACGTCTCCCCACGCCTGGCATTTTGATCACCCACATCTCTGTTACTGAAAGGATGGGCAGCCAAGAACTGGGGAATGATTTTGCAGGATATAGAGGGAGGATCTGTGTACAGCGGAAGGTGGGGGAGTATTGAAGGGGGTAGGGCTGGGTCAGTTCCAAAAGGCAAAGAGCGCATGATTCAGCTGTGCTTAGTCTCATAGCTGTAATTCAGTCAGTGGCAGAGGTGTGTATCTCTAGCTCCACACACTTATATACTGGTGATTTTTAACCTGTGCAGTTGCTTCTGTCTGCACAAGCATAAAAGTTAGACCCACCCAGCTGTTGTGATACAACTACAATACGCTTTACATTTTTACCTTCCTGAAAAGACCACTAAATGCAGCCAGACCACTTCATCTCAATGACAAAATCCAAGTGCACTGTTCCTTTTGTTTTTAACCCTGCAATGTAAAACATTGCAATTTAGTAATATGTCAATGTTATGATTTCAGGGTTAACACACCTTTAGTGACTGTATTCCTGACAACCACTAGAGGCACTTCCCTGTGAGAACAGAGTCAGACCCTGTTCTCAATCAAATTCCGCTCATAGAGACAGAGAACTGCTGCGCATGCACACTAACCTCCCAATGCTTCCCTATGGAAGATTAATGACCTGAGCTAGGGAGACCGTGCAGCCACAGCAAAGCCCTTATTTGAGGGGCAGACGCCGCAATAGGTAGTGTAAAACTATAACGTTAGGGACCCGTGTTTATATTCCGTGATAGAGTTGCAGTTCTACAGCAGCTGTAGGTCTGCCTTCTGACCAGCCCAGTATCTGTCAGAATTCATGAGTACCTTCATTTTTAAACTTGAATGGGAAAACTGTGGGTTGAGGAAAATAGTGCAAACCTTAGTTAATGGTTAAAAAAATATATTTTTTATTCAGTAGTTACTTGGCAAACATTAAAGGACCACTATAGGCACCCAGACCACTTCAGCTTAATGAAGTGGTCTGGGTGCCAGGTCCAGCTAGGGTTAACTCATTTTCTTTTATAAACATAGCAGTTTCAGAGAAACTGCTATGTTTATAAATGGGTTAATCCAGCCCTCAAATCCTCTAGTGGCTGTCTCACTGACAGCCGCTAGAGGCGCTTGCGTGATTCTCACTGTGAAAATCACAGTGAGAGCATGCAAGCGTCCATAGGAAAGCATTGATGCTTTCCTAAGAGACCGGCTGAATGCGCGCGCAGCTCTTGACGCGCGTGCGCATTCAGCCGAATGGGAGGAGAGGAGGAGGATCGGAGGAGGAGAGCTCCCCGCCCGGTGCTGGAGAAAGGTAAGTTTTACCCCTTTTCCCCTTTCCAGAGCCGGGCGGGAGGGTGGGTGCCCCCACCCTCAGGGCACTATAGTGCCAGGAAAACGAGTATGTTTTCCTGGCACTATAGTGGTCCTTTAAACCAAAAATAAAACAGATGAGACAGGTAAAAATGCAAAAGCAAGATCTTACCTTGTTTCTGCTGCTTGTTGTTTTTCATTAGTCCTGTGTTTTGTGTTTTTTATTTTTTTTATTTTAGGAAAGTACAATGAGGTCATTAAGAGTTTATCATAAAGCATCTAAGTTTATATACAAATAAGGCACAGTGATCCTTTAATGTGGAATTGTCACATGACAATGGCCCCTAGTACTATACTAATGTGCCAGAGGAGAGCAGAATGACTGGTCCAATTTCAAGAAGATCGGCATTGGTTTTTGTTTTTACCATAATGGATTTCATAATCAAAGTTTTGGTTTATATTTGTTGTTATATGTCACCTTATTACCAGAAGGGACTACTTTATCATTAAACATTAACTACACAGAATCAGATGTCTTCTTGTAAAACCATTTTCAGTTGGATTGACAAAAACAGATGGATTCCCCAGGACCCAAAGGCCACACCTTTGAGGTGTCATAATGAAAATATCTCATGTCTTCATTGCCTATTCAAGTGATTTTATAACATGGTCATTGATCCAGGGGTCTGAAATGAGTGTGGTGATTTGGTATACTTCAATACACTAAGTGCATGTTATGAGTACCCATGGCTTCCTGGACCATAACCACTACAATAAATTTACTCTGAGTACGTTGACCGAACTACTGCTTGCTGTTGGAGTTATAGTGCAAGAAGTACCTTGCCACCAGTGAATGGTTTGGCTCATTGGCTGAGACTAATAATTTATGTTTAAGAGCTTCTTGCTGTCTGCCGTCAGCAGTGGAGGAGTGGACTTGCACCCCACGGAGCCTGGATATAAAATCAAGAACAACTTCTACAAAATTCTAAATTAAAACAGTTTGAGGAAAAAAATAATCAAATGATTCTAAAATAGATTAACTCCTTACATGGGGGGTACCAGGGCATTCCTGGCACCATAATCACTACAATGAACTGCAGTTGTTAAGGTGATTGGAGTCTTCCTTTAAGTTATACAACTGGGGTGGTAAATTATCACTGTGATATTAAAACCAGAAAGATACACCAGAAAACAGTAAAAAGCTAAATAGTCTTTATACGTTTCTTAAAAAATAACATGGATGCATTATGTAAAAGTTAAAATTATGCACACAATACATACACGCAGCACACACACATTACATGCAGGCTGCACACACCACACATTATGTACAGGCTCCACAGACACTATATACAGGCAGCACACACATTGACAAAGGTAGAGACTACACTCGGAGTAATTCACAAAGCTTGGAATTTTCCAAATGGCAACATTGAAGCGAAAATGTTCTAACTATAGCAAAGTTACAGAATATTTCCAGATCAGCAAATTTTGCCTTTTTGCGTTTTTTCCATTCAGATTTAATTTGGGAAAATGAGTTTAGCAAATAGTCCTGTCAATATCCATGACTTCTGTCAAGGTCCCCCAATATTTGTAATTGATATTTTGTGTAAGAACAAGTATATAAAAAAAGAAGAAAAAAAAAAAGAAATCCACATCCCTGGTGTCGTTTGGCTGTTTTTGTTGACTATTTGTTGACTATCCCTATGTTTAGATGAAATATTTTACGTTACTGTAGCACTTTAAACCCGACTCTATCCTCTTATTTCCTTTTAGCAATACAGTTTCCCCCTTTCATCAGGCTAGCTGGTCTGAGTGCATGCTGGGACAGAACGCTGAGCCAGATGGGGAACAGTGCTGTGTACACTTACACTCACGGCATAGCGCTTGCTAGCTCAGGGAGTGACCTCCACACTATAAATGCTACAGGTGACTAAGAAAGCTGTACTTCTCTAAAATGAGTATTAATGGGGAAGGGTATGCTTGTTGTGGTGCCTGGAATGTCCCTTTAAGAGATTTGTTTGTATTTGTCAGCTGACCCTTAGGGAATCTCCGTAAAAAAAAACAATTTCCACAACAGTGTCATTGTTTGTTTATTTTAGTAGTTTGAAAAACAATCTAGCTGCATTTGTCTGTTTCTAGGAAATGAACCCAGTTTGAATGGATTGTAGATTCCCTACCTATTTTATTAAAGCAAGTTCAGATACCCTGGCCACTGTGTGTCAATGTAGTGGCAGTGGTGCCTACAGGCTGTATGTTTTGACCCCCTGCTTTTCCACAGGTTTTTAACAGTTTGCCCAAATCCTGCGGTCTCCAAGGCACCTGCAGCAAGGCTTCCACTTGATGTGTTGCTAATGTAGAAGCTTCCCTTCCACATTAGCATTAGTATCAGTTTTGGCTGTGTATTTAATTAATGTGCTAGTTCATATTCAGCAGAATCACAATCATTAAAGCTAAATCTATCTTTAAATTTATTTTCTGAGTGTTTCATTTTAATGCATTATCTATAGGACACATTAAAAATGATGGGTTCTTTCAGGTTAGAGAGCTTGTGTAAGATAATGTTTGTAACATTTTACATTAAATGCATTTAACAGTAAAACCAAGTAATAGACCTGCAGAAATTGGTTAAAAAGACTATTAGTAGCTTTGACAAATGGAGGCCACAGTTGTTGAGCCCCTAACCAGTATTTTAATTTCCTTCTCCACGTACTGTTAGACTGGTGCTCTTGCACAAACATAGAGGTGCTGGACCTGTTGTGACCATCAAGCATGGTCAAGAACTATGTGTCTTCATCAAGGTGGTCTGGGTATTCCACCAGGACAATCTGCTTAACACCCGTGTTGGACAGAAACGTTGCGAGGCCAGTCCTTGGTGGCTTAACGGACCACTAAAGTCACCCAAACCACGTAATCTCGATAAAGTCGTCTGGGTGCAGGGGTCCTGTACTTTTAAACCTATAATTTAAAACATTGCTGTTCTTGTAAAACCAGCAATATTTATATTTACAAGTTAATTAGGCCTCTAGTGGCTGTCTTCCTTCATTCTCTATAACAAAGTAATACTAAGTCCTGCAATGATAGCAGCATTTGATTGGAGGAACGCAGCATTTGGTCCCACATGCACTCTCCAATCTAATGCCTCTCTGAGAAGCATTGTACGGTATTAAACAAAATCACATATGATGTCAGCATGCTTGCTCACGTCTCCGGAGGCAGAGCAGATATCTACCGCAGAGGAGTCCCGGTGCTGGAAACTAGGTGAGTAATCGTTAATCTTTAGTTTCTTGGGGTTATTTATATTTTGTTTAATAATAATTACCTTTGCTCTACAATCCCACCTGTTCTGCATCCTTCCCCATTTTTTGTTTATTTTTTATTTTCTTTGTTTTTTTTCTCCTACATGTTACATAAGCTCAGCAGTATTATTTCACAGTTTGTTGAGAGTTCATTGTAGATAATGTCCATCTTGGGGATTAGTTCTAAACATGAAATAAAAAGTGAATAGGACAAACTCTTTCCCAGAGTATCCCTATAATTAATCTTACTTTATCACTTGATGGAGTTGTAGAGTATTTTTCATCTTGCCACTATTTATATTTTTAGGGATTTTGAGCCCTGGAGCAAGTTGATGTGGATAATAGTGGATGAGCAATCTTTATTAAAGTGTCAAATTACTGTAGAGTTCTAAGACACTCAAACTAATATTTATTAATGAACAGACATTGTATACTTGCATTTAAGACAATGCTTTTAAAATTATATGCTAAACAGTTAAACCGAATAATAAACCTGCAGACGTTGTTAAAAAGACTATTCGTACCTTTGAAAAATGGGGGCAACAGTTGTTGAGTCCCCAGCCAATATTTTCATTTTCTCCTCCGTGTACTTATAGACGGGTGCTCTTACACAAGCCTAGAGGTGCTGGACCTGTTTTGACCATCAAGCATGGCCAAACACTTATTGCATAGGGTGGCCCAATTATTGGACACATCTAAAGATCTTTGAATATCAAGTCCTTAATAAGCAATAGGACTTCCCAATGCCTTCAAAACAGTTGCATATATGTATTGTCCAGAAAAAGAAGAAATGCCAAAGCTCATTGTTTTTTTTTTAGACTTGTAGGAGACAGATATACTTACTATATATTCTGCAGACTGCACTGCACACCTTTGAAATGGGTTAAATGATGTTCAGATTTGGTGATTATTGAGGAGAGAACAAGGATTCCACTTGCTCAGTCCAAAAGTCTGCCTTACCGATGCTTAAATTTCCCCTAATAAGCCAATATGCATTCAGACACCTCTATTTGTTAGAATGTTCTATTCTATAAACCATCACCCTTATCTTCTGTTACTCTGAAGATTTATTTTATTTTTGTTTGTTAATTAAACACTGTAATTTGAGCCAATTAGAACTGTCTAAACAGGTTCCAATCCCCACAAGAATAGCTAAGCCATTCATGCGTCCAACGTCCATAAAATAACTACCTTGGAATTCAATAATATTAACAGCTACTTCCAAGTACATATGTAAAAAATAATATCTCAATGTGCCTTTACTTATAAATGCAGTATTTACTTCTACTTATTAGATATGTTGTCATATTATTAGTGTAAACTTAGTTCATTCTACTTTGGTTGTTGCTTTTCATTATGTAAATTAAACATACAAAACTATTTATTATAGTAAAATATGCATAATACATTGATGGGATTTCACCTTTTCTGTCTGATAAATATTGATAACAAATGTTATGGTAATAATTGACCTGACTGTGTTCCTGTTAATTGATATTTAGACTCAACTGAAATATAAGAAATTAGTCAATTGTTGCTTAAAATCTGTTGCAGATATTTTTCCTGCTTCCTGTTGTATATTAGTAGAAAGAGTATGAATTGTGTTCTTTTTAACCTTGTCTTGACAAATAGGATACGCAATCCCGTATTATTAAGGCATATATGATGTGTCATTAAGGGGTTAAACACTTTAAGTTGCTGGTATGTGGACAAATACAAGATTAGGTCCTAAAAAGGATAATGACAGGCTCACTTTATGCATTTTTGTTTTATATGACTAACCCAATCATTCAGCAGTGCTACTGCATCACAAAACAGATGGATAAATCACAAACATAATCTCTCCACTATTAAGCAAATATTTTACCAAGGATAAATAGTACATGGCTGTGCACATGCTGGAGAGTAGAATTCTCATTGTGTGTTTAGCTCCACTGTTTATGTGCTATATAAATCCATAGATACAGTGTAGTCAGACACACCTGGACTGCCAGGAGTTTTAAATATTTGGATTTGTGTTTTTACAGATAACCAGTGCTGCAGTGTGTGTGTGTGTGTGTGTGTGTATGTATGTATGTATGTATGTGTGTGTGTATATATATATATATATAAATATATATATATATATATATATATATATATATAGTTCTGCGGAGCGATCCCCAACACAATCAGTTTTTCTGGTCCAACGTTCCCCTCAATAATAATAATATGTACTATGTACATCTGCAATAATTAAATGACCACTAATATCACCCAGACCACTTCATCTCCTGACAGCCACTAGAGGCGCTTCCTCCTCTAAACTGAGTAAAACTTGGTTCTGGAATCAAATGCTGCTAATATCATTTGATTTACAGCGCTGCTGTATTAGTTGGCGCTTTTTAAAATAATAATAATAATAATTGGAGGAGCTCAGCATTTGGCCCCGAATATGTAGGGCCCATTCAATGCTTCTCTATGAGAAGCAGTGAATTGGAGAAAATCGTGGGTGATTTCATCTGAAGGTGGAACTGGAGGCTGCAGTGGAGAACTCCCAGCACCTGAAAGCAGGTGAGTAATATTTATTAGCCATAAAAGGGGGTTGGACAGTAAAGTTCCAAAATAACTATTGTTATTGTCAGGACTGTAGGTTCCCTTTAACGCTCTCCCTACTCCAGCGTACGTCCCTTTAAAAATATTAGCACAGTCCTGTTTACAACTCTGGCAAAACATTGCCTTGCTAATCCAATATACATCTCTGTCCGTTTGAGAACCTCATACACCCCATGTATAAATAAAGTATGTCTTTCATTCCAATAAAAAAGGTACCTCCCTATTCTAGCATACACCCCGAGAATGAATAGCTGAAAGAATTATGGATGGTTTCCTGAAAGTTTTGCAATTACTTGACAGAACACAGGAGGCTGAAAGAGATTGCGGTATAATTGCTGTAGAAAAACCCTCATTGACGTTAATGGTGATGCAAGCAGCTCCTAAACAGCTTTCCAAACTTGTTATGTACCCAACCCTTATGTATATTAACCCCTTCCCTGCCGGGAAGAGCTGCTCGGTAGCAGAAAATATAGTGTAGAGTAGAGAACACTGTCTATGGCCTGGAGTGACAGTAAGCCATCACCTACTACTGGTTAGCCTGAACAGGCCTTATCCAGATTGTCTTGTATCCTCTCGAGCAGAATGCTAATTCTCTGAAAGGAAAAAGTAAGACTAAATTTGTCATGGAAAAAAAATATATCTAAAAACATCAGCTTGCTTGTTGTAATCTTTAATCCTAGTGTCAAATTCATAAAAATCTGTAACCACAGCCACGCCTGGGGCTCCCGCCATTGTAATATTTTACAATTTGCTGTTAGGTTTTCATAGTTTTTTTTGCCTTGCTTCTGCAGTTAACCCTTCATCAGTTACATTTATGCCACTTCACCACCTCTGCCTGGAGCAAGCAACAGCGATTCCTTGCCATCACATATTACGTTCTAGCAGAATCAGACTTTTCTAATGGGTGATACTGTCACGAAGAAACATCAGTGTAACCAAATATTTGAAATATAGGAAGTTTTACAGGACCATCAGCTGTCAACACGGATGACTTGTGACTGATCTGATGATGGAGGAGAGTGGACCACATGACAGCTGTTACAGATGATAGGTTAATTATACTTTGCACATCTGGAGTCAGTGGGAACTGCAGCAACTTCGTAAACGTCCTGTTAAGCAACCTCAGACATTATCACCCCAACGCAGTCCCCTGCTTAAAGGGGGAGGGAAGGGGGGCTGAGTATACCGTAGTCCAAGGCCTAGTATTTCTGTCTATAAGAGATTCTTCCTCATCACCAAGACCTACAAACTTGATATATCTTTTGTGGGATGGTCTTTCTTTATATCATTTATAGGTTTGCCTTGGAAGTTTTCCTATGAGAAGCTCCCAACACAGGGTTTTCTAAATTTTCTTGTGTAGTCCCTTTTGTTAGTACAGTTTGTATATAAATTATAGAGGTGATCATGATAATTATAGACATTTATATTCCTGGTGTGATTGTAAAAAGCCTTTCTTTCTTTTTTTTTTTTTTTTTTTTTTGTTCTTTCGTTATGAGATTTGCAGATTGGCCCTTTGTATTTGCAAAGTATTTCACCAGATTTGCCTGTCTGCGGGAGCACATGACTCTGTCATCTGCAGGGCTGTATGGATATATTACTGTAAACATTGGTCTCAAAAAAAGGGAAATTAACCTATTGATGGCAAAGGACATTCACAGGCAAGATATTTCAAAAAGTTACATCAGTATTTCCCCAAGGTCTCATAGAAATCCTGACTTGCAAAGTTTTATAAAAGTGAAAATGTTTCTGCTTTCAGTTATGGAAGGGTAATGTCATTTGCGATTTCAAGCATAGTTTCATTGTGCGTGGCTTCTGCTGTTTGTGTTTGTTACTGTGCCAAACCTTACCCATGTGCCTGCTAAGATGGACTTTTTGTTCCAGTTCCTTCTGTCCCTGCTTTCTTATCCTGATGTCCATTTTTTTTAAATACATTTTTTTTGTAGTTTGTGAGCATAAAACAGAGCTTCACAGCGATAAAACTTATAATAATCTTTAAACTAAAGTAAATGTGTTTGTAAATGTCTATGTATAAATTATTCGATATTTAGCTATTGTGCTAACTTGCATTTGCTGTTACCGGTAGGTCAAGTTATTCACATAAAAAGTCCCCTAACAGTCCTCCCCTTGGCCACACATCCAGCTATACCAGTTATAATGATGATGTCCCCCTCTGACTATTGAAATGGTAAAATGCATATAAAGCTTTGGTGGCAAATGTTCCATAATAAATTGACTTTTTTTGCATGCGATTAAGGTTTTTGACAGGCACATGCTTCTATCACTATGCCCTGCGTGGCTCTAGGAAGCATTTAGAGAAATCTGTTCATGGATATATGATGCAAACCCTTATTTCCTATGATTCAGTTGACAGCAATGTCTCGTTTCATTTTTCTACTACTTGCGAGCAACTACACATCATACATACTCCTCGTAGTCTTATAGCCTGATTGACCCCAGATACTACAGTCTCCCAGAAAATATCCCAGTGGACCCGTCAAGGTCTGGAGAGCATTGAGATCTTTGTGCACAAGTCCAAGTCCTAACCCACGGAGTACTGGACTTGATACCGGAGAAACTGACGGAAGCCAAGCACAGAGAGATGGACACAGGTTTCTTCAGGAAGGAAGAGATTCTTTATTCGGTTCACCGATCGGGACTCAGAGGGACTAATGTCACCAAAATACAACAAGTTCTGAGCCCCGGACAATAGTGCAGGCTCCTTATATAGGCACATAACTCCTCCCATATTAAGCTCCACCCGCACATTCTCTTAACCAATCAATACAAATAAGAATTAACTTCCTGCTTGACCGCATGGCTTGTCCAGCACAATGGAGGAGGGGAATACTACATCCTGTATTCTCGCACATGCTCCGTACACTACTGATCGTATCTTGCCACGTGCAACCAACCGACCGATACGTCAGCATATGCACGTACACATGCCACGTGGTAATCTTGGCCTACTAAATTTATTTTTACCGAGATTCCACCACAGACTTACAAATGTGCTGCATTATTCCTACCTGCAGATTCCCTTCTGCAGCGTGCTGCTTCCAGGCATCACAATGAACCCCCATTTGCTTTTAATCTGCGAATGGTGCTGTGAGGATACAGCCCCTAAACCCTAAATGCTAGTTACCCAGGGAGAAGTGTCCCCTGCCCACCTTGTCAGGTCTCTTCTATATAGGAGCTCAGAATGGCATTGTGAATGTGCTAGCGCAGGGATAGGCAACCTTCGGCACTCCAGATGTTGTGGACTACATCCCCCATAATGCTCTTACACCCATAAGATTGGCAAAGCATCAAAGGAGGTGTAGTCCAAAACATCTGGAGTGCCGAAGGTTGCCTATGTCTGTGACTAGCGTCCCGTCGCATTTCAGATTATTTAAGGAAGTATGCTGAGTGGTATAGTATTAGTACTAAATTATTTCCAGATTCTGCATTCTATTGTTCAATTAAGCAAAATCCGATCAGTTATGTGTGTTTATTTTGTTTATTATCTTTATTTGTTAGGATAGGGTGAAAACTAAGACGGTCAAGGACTAATGCCACGTATAATATGAATGTTGGATTGTTATCTAACACAGAATATTACGTAACTCAATAACTTCTCAACTAGTTCTTTCAGTAGCAAATTCAGAGATTTCTGTTAACTAGCAGAAATACACAATATTTGACTGCTGGCTACACGCTTTACATATAGACATTTATTTTATGAGGAACTTTTTAAATGGTTAGCGGTAATTAAAGGTAAACTTTTTTTACATGTCCCCTGTATTTAACAAAAGTGAATTTGTGGGATGTAAAAAATAAAACTGAACGTAAACAACAAAACAAACAAAAAAAAATCTTGATTCAGCATCCGGGCATCGGGCTTCTCCATCTTGGCTCCCTGTCAATCATCGTTATAAGCCTTGTCCTTTGTACCTGGAAGTCAGCATAGAGGAAGCACAGGAGAAGATGAGAAATTACATTATTTCTCATCCTCCATTGCAGAATATGCCTTGGCTGTGCCTGGAATGAAGTGGATCATAATCAGGGCTGAACCGGGACGAAAATTCAGGGGAGATTGAGTGGTGTGTAGGGAATGATCCCTCGGCTAAGAGCTGTGAGACCCATAAAATAACAGAGCCACTTTAACATAAATTATGGGTGATTTTCATTGTTTTACTCAATAATTATATAGTATTAGTGTGTTTGAAAAAACATAAGCAAAAAACATGTAAACTGCAAATACTTTTTACTATAATTCTCGCAGTGCAGAGGCAACATGTTGTCAAAATTAATGGGTTGCAACACCCTCCATTGTAAAAACAGTAAAGAAAAATAATGAACATTGTCATAATCATTTTAGATTGCTGTAATTGTTACAGGAACCAAAGAACTATATTATTCATAATCCGTGCGGACATATCATTTTCCTATCAGTTGTGTTAAAATCATACAAATTGTGTTGATAGTGATTTTGCTAGTGTATCTTCTTTTCATTTTCTATACATCTCTGGCTGGCAAACTAACACTACACTATTTATATCTTCATTGTTGTTGTTGTGGTTGAGCTTTCCCATCTGTGTTCTCCAAATCATGTTTACTTTGGCGTTTTGAACAGAACAGAAGGTGTGTCCAGACTGGATGGAATCCCCCATCTTCTTGCAGTCACAGGAATACTCAAACACACACAGAGCCAAGTAAAACACAAGAGAGACAACAAGCTGGGGTAGAAGCAGCCAAGCCATGGGTTTATCATGTGCCTTGGAGTCGTTCGGAACAGTTTAGCCACCCTGGGCTGCATTTACAGTGCCTTCCTGTTGAAAATTAAACAGGATCCTAAGTGACAGAATGTATGGCATTGCAAGATAGCCGTGCCAGGTCAGGCTCAACTGTCCTTTTAGCATTTAGTTAGATGGTACACATGCAGAGGTCTTTCAAATAACAGGCTGCACCTATATTGACCTTCTGGGAGTTCCTTAACTCTTTAGGTATCAGTCTGTAGTAAATAGACAATCACAACTTAAATAATAAATGAATGTAAGAAGCCACAATTATTAGTATTTTAATTTTTGTTCCTTTTAAAATATTTTTTAATCGGCATTTAATATTATAATAAAATAAAAATGACAATAATAACAAATTGGGAAGGGGAAACTTGTACTGTGTACTGTTGCTCTTATTTCATAAGAAGGGTGTATGAGGATGTAATGGTTAGACTTGTGGAGGCTATCCCTAATGCGTTAGTGCTGGAACAAGGGTTAACTGATCCACATGGGGAGTAAAGGCAAGCCTCTCTGGTCTGATCACACAGAAGAGCTACTGTAGCTCAAATAGCAGAAAAATATAGTGCTGACCATGATCAAAAGGTGTCAGACCACATAGTGCATCCCACTTCGCTGTGTATGTAGCAGCAGACTAATCAGAGTGCCCATGATGACCCCTTTTCACCACCAAAAGCACCTTCTATGGGGACGTGAGCATCAGAACTGGACCATGGAGCAACGGGAGAAGGTTGTCTGGTCTGATGAATCATGTTTTCTTTTAGGTTAGGTGGATGGCTGGGTATGTGCGTCACTTACCTGAGAAAGAGATGGCAGCAGGATGCACTATGGTACAGAGCCATGTAAGTGGAGGCAGTGTTATGCTTCAGGCAATGTTCTGCTGGGAAACCTTGGGTTCTAGCATTCATGTGGATTTTACTTTGACACACACCACCTATCTAGAGATTGTTACTGAAAATGTGCACCACATTAGAGCAATGGGGTTATCTGATAGAAATGGCTTCTTTCAGCAGAATAATTCAACCTGTCACACTGCAAAAATTGTTCAGGAATGATTTGAGGAACATGACAAAGAGTTCAAGGTGTTGTCTCAATGTCTTGACGCTAAATGGGAGTCCCCAACAGCCCATACCATCTGAGCTGCCCGGACGAATGAGGAAGAATTGGCCTGAATAGCTCTGGGCGGCTGTGATTGGCCGAGAGTGTCAGCTGACCACTTTCAGCCTATCACAGTGCCTATTGCTGATATGAACTGGTATGACTACAAGGTAGTGTGCAATTTCTGCCTTAGCCATACCTCCAGTAGGGGTGGAGCTATGGGAAGCCAGGGCCCTCATTCAGTGTTAAACTGCTTGAAAGTTGTTCAACCCTGAATTGAGGGATTCCAGGCACTAGAACCAATTCAATGAGATGGAATCATTACAGTTCCTACAGTGTGCCTGTTTTGTTTTGTTGAAGTAAGTAAATCTATATTTTATGATTTCGACATTTTTCAAGCAGGGTAAACGTGCATTTTAGTGTCACGTTGTAAATTCTGGAAAAAAAAAAAAAAGATAAACATGAAGCCTGAGAACCCAAGGAAAAGTACACATTGTGTACAATACGAACTGAGATCTCAGCTTGTAAAGACAAGAGGAGAATCACCACCTACACATTTGTTCCCATGTAGTTTTAATATATTATTGGAAGACTCCAGTGCTTTCAAGTGGTATTTGGCTGGCAATGTGACTGAGAATTTCTAACCATTTTTTTATTAAACAAATACAGTTTTTACTTAATTAGGCACATATGTCTGCCAATTGGAAATATCAGTTAATGCATAGTCAAGGTTCTGAGTAATTTGGAATGCTGTCGGTGATTCCCACTGTGCATCAGAGCTCCATATAATGTTACTTGTAACTAAACAAGCTCAATTTTCCAATTGTGCACACAGCTTGCACTCTTTTACTGCTCCATAGAATGAAAGCGTGAAAGAACCCAGTGTTCTGTGCTTGGAGCATTATTAGAAATTATGTAAAGCGACAATATATAGAATAGGTAGACTAACAAATAAACAGTTGTACAGGAACAGAATGCATTAAGGACCCTGCTTCAAACAAGCTAGCAGTCAATGGGAAGAGGGTTACAATTGCACTAAAAGTAAGGGTACAATGTATTTCATACATAGATGAAGTTAATTGCTAGGAGAATTCACAATAAAATCACACAAGCCACTTTATCTCAATGAAGTGGCCTGGGTGCAGTGGTCCTGTCAATTTAACCATTCAATGTAAAATATTGCCATTTTGCAGTAACAGCAATGTTAACCTTGAAAGGATAAACCCATCTCCAGTCACTTGAGGCCCTTCCGCTGCAATAACCGAGTAAAACTCAATCAGGTCACGCTGAAGCCCCCATTGGAAAGTATTGGATTGAATACCACCTATAGGGAACCTTGAAGGCACACTCTACGAGAACCAATGGATTGAACCATGCCAAGGGGGCCATGTCTCCTCCATAACGTTGCAGGAGGAGTAGAGGTAAACATTGCTGAGCGATCCTTAGTACTGGGAAAAGGGAAGTAAAAACCTATATAACAAGGGGCAGCAACACTAAAGTGTTAAGAATATAGGTTTGTATTGCAGATGAAGCAGGTTAGTTCGGCGTGGGGAAAGAAAAGGAAGGAAATGTTAACAGTTTAATCGATATGTTATGTCCCAGGAAAAATAAGAGAAATCTCAATGTATCCTTCCTGGTAAAATATTTTATAAATAAATAAGAAGGACTGGTGAAGGACTGGACTGAGTTAGAGTCTAATGGAGCAGTAAAGATGTAGCCCTATAGATATCCACAAGGTGAGCGTGGGAGATATCTGAATACCTTTTGCACATTGGAGGGGCCTAGATGGGGTATGCTTATTTATTAGTTAAGATAGGTACATAGGGGCAGTTATTAAGTGATTTGCATATTTGATAAGTGGACACACTCACAACACAAAAACGGTAGCTGACCAGTGCTGCCTTTGCTCAGATATATTTAAACATTCATACGCTGCACTTTTGATAAAAAAAAAAAAAAACTGATTTTAGGGGCAGGAGTCTAAAAAGGGCCTGTATCTATTTCATGATCCAATTTGTGTAAAAAATTAATACTGCAACATAAGTCGCAATGTAACAAATTAATAAATGGAAGAAAGGGGGGTGGGGTGGTGGCTGATGGGGTATCCACCCCAAAAAATTATTCAAAGCAACTGAATTAAGAAGAAAAAATCAGTCATCTGAATGATTTGGTGTTGCTGTAATATTATATTCTTATTTTCTCATGATTCTTCCAGTATTTCTCATACAAGTCATTCCAACTCGTGAGATCAGGCCACAGTAGGGACATAAGGCCACATTGACCCAAAAGGGGAACCTATCTAAACAGTGAACTTAGGAATTCAGTTTTGAAGTTTGCTTTAGTGAAAAAAAAAAGTCCATTGGAAAAAAAAGTTAATTTGAATTTATTGCCCTGGCTGTGCATTATCAGAAAACATGTCAGGATCAAATTATATAATTCTAAATGCAACACAAATCACTATGAAATGTTTGAATAATGCATTAAAAAAATACTTGGTAGACTTAAAAATAATTCTATCTCACATGTGACAAATCCTGAGTTTTATAACCGAAAGGAAACAAAAAAAAAAAATGTCTCTCACAGATCATTTAAAATAAACTGATTTGGTAGGATGACTTCCTCATTCCTACCAAATGTCCCTACTTAGGAGTGTCAGTCTCTATTTTGAACCCAAATCTTTCTGTCCCTCTTTCTATAATATTGTCTATCTTTTTAGGGAGCTCCATATTGTTGGTGTGTCTGAGTGTGTAACAGAGCTCCACAGCAATAATACGTAATGTGTCTGTAAACTACAACACATTTGTTTAAAAATCAGTCTGTTCTAAATTACATTTTGGTTCCACAAATTATTGCCAGTCACCTAAACTTTCTCAGAAAATCCCTGCACCCTGGCTCGCCCCACGTAGACCCCTACACTAAAATGTCCCTATATGTCCATGTGACATGTTGGAAGGCATGCTAACTTCTCCTGTTCAAAGGATATCTCTCAGAAGTTGGGAAACGTCAAATTATTGCGTTTTGTAGAATTAAAGGGACACTATAGTCACCCAGACCACTTCAGCTCAATGAAGTGGTCTGGGTGCAGTGTCCCCATTGCACTTAGTGCTGCAGCGTAAAATATTGCAGTGTTATAGGTCCCTCAGGTTTTAACCCTTCAGATGTAATGCTATGTTTCCATAGCAGGGTTATTATTATTATTATTATTATTATTATTATGATATTTATAGAGCGCCGTCAAATTCCGCAGCGCTTTACAATGGGTGGACGAACAGACATGTAGTTGTAACCAGACAAGTTGGACACACAGGAACAGAGGGGTTGAGGGCCCTGCTCAATGAGCTTACATGCTAGAGGGAGTGGGGTAAAATGACACAAAAAGGTAAGGATAGTATTAGACTAGTGACAGTTGCAGAAGAGGAATCAATCAGGAGCTATTAACAGTTTAATTGATACGCTTTTATGAAGAAGTGGATTTTTAACGATTTTTTGAAGGAGTGGAGACTGGTTGAGCATCTAACGGAGGAGGGAAGCGAGTTCCATAGGAACGGTGCAGCCATCGAGAAATCTTGAAGGCGAGCATCAGAGGTGGAAGTACGGACAGAAGATAGACGTAAGTCTTCAGCAGATCGTAAGGGCCTGGACGGGACATACTTGTGGATAAGGGAGGATAGATAGGTGGGAGCAGCATTATGTAGAGATTTGAAAGCAAGAACCAGAATTTTAAATGAATCCAACCTCTAGTGGCTCTCTTCCTGACAGCCTCTAGAGGTGCATCTGCGACGCTGGATGCGAAATTCGCATCCAGCGTGCAGAACGTCCATAGGAAAGCATTGAGAAACTTGCCGCACATGCACTTGCCGCACATGCACATTCAACTCCACTCGGGAGCTGACGTCGGCGGGGGAGGAGAGGTCACCAGCGCCAAGGGAGCCCGGCGCTGGATTAAGGTAAGTAGCTGAAGGGGCTTTAACCCCTTCAGCGCCAAGGGAGGGGGACCCTGAGGGTGGGGGTACCCTAAGGGCACTATAGTGTCAGGAAAACCGCTTTGTTTTCCTGACACTGTAGTGATCCTTTAAGTTTTGTATATGTTACATTACAGTTGAAGAACAGGTGACTGAAAACATTTTATAATAAAAAAGGTAATTAAGTTACTGACCCACATTATGTATATGTTATTATCAGGTAAGGTAAAACACACTACACTGTCTTTAGTGAGTATTTGCTAAAGATTGGATTAAACTTTACAAGTTTGTTGTTTGCCGTACTTAACCTCCAAAACACTAATTAAGTTAGTCCATAAACTAGGAGTTTGGAAATCGAGAAAGGAATTGCAGATTGTAGGTCAAACTAGCTGAGATTGAAGTTATTTTTAGTTTGCCTAGTGTAGTCCAAACTTTACAAATGCCTGTCAGTTCAAAAACATTCTCACTTGGATAAATAAATATACATTCTTATATAGTCTTTGTGAGATGATGAAACATGCCTGGACATGTAAGCTGTCAGCTTCTCAAATAGCAAAGGTGAATGTAAAGGGAACTCATCTAATGCTTTTGCAAAAGTATATACAAACATAAGGATTTAAGGCCTCCATTTAATATTTTTTATAAGGCTTTTAAATGACATAATATTTTTGAATACGGTTTTAAAATGCTTTAATATTTTGCAATAACATTTTTAAAGTTTTTTTTTTAATGATATTGTAATATTTAGAAAAATAATTTTACAGGTTTATCCAAAAATACTAAATCATTTGAAAAGCTTATTCAAAAATCTTAAATCGAGGCCTAAGTGAAGACTTGTCATGGTTAATTAATTTAAAAAAATATATATATTTTTGTACGACAAGCACTTTTTTTTTTTTTATTGCTTATTGACAGTTCCTTTTTGCCAATCTCTCCACCATAACTAAAGATATGTAATCCATATCAATTACTCTGGCTTCGTTGTCGGTTGTAATATCCATTAGCTCAGGCAGCGCGCACAATGATGATGTCATGACGTGCAATGTTGTCAAGCAGATTGAAGCTCATCCTAATATATAGAATGATTGTATCTCTTGTACTTAAAGAACAGAGAATATATTGATGAGCTAGCAAGAGTCTAATTTTAATAAAAAAAAGTCTCTGCTAGATGAGAATGACCAGGACAGACGAGGACAGATCCATATTAATATAGAATACAATAAGTTCCATAAATGTCTTATCAGTGTCAAATATAACTTCCATCAGGGACAGGCAGGCGCCAAGCGCAATAAGACTCACCTTTGTAACTGATAAGAGATTGCTAGAATTTATTCCTTTCTATATTTATATCATAGAGCTGGCATTGCATGCTGTGTTTAGCTCGATATGTGCTTTATGTTGCTGTTAGAACCACAATTTACTTTTGAAAGGTTTTCAATATAATTTGTCAACTTTATACTATTCCACATGACAGATACATCAATAGTGGATAATTCAATAAAACATAAACATTGCCTATTTTAAATGTATATTACACATATTGATCTTGGTAGAGATATATTTATATAATAATTTAATATCATTTGCAATGGATAGTTATGTTAGTTTTTTTCCATTTTTATAGAAATTGTACTGTAGTAATGGAAGAGTTTCTAGTATTTATTTTTTACTACAGTTGTTCTTTGCTCTGTGCCATGATCAATTGCCTATTTCAATCACTTCAAAACATTAGATCACTGTCTGTCTGTCTGTCTGTATTTCTGTCTGCCTGTCTGTCTGCCTGTCTGTCTGTCTGCCACAGCAAAAAAATCCATCCATGCTTATATTTACAGTTTATAGTTTTTGTTATTGCCCACAGTGGGCATTTAATTTATATTGTAGATTGTAGATCTGCAGTTATGGCACCTCCCAAGTTTATATCTTAGCGCAATGAAAATAAAATGTAGACCAGTGGTTCCCAAACTTTTTAGGTTCAAGGCGCACTTAATTTTTCAGTATTTTTCCAAGGCGAAGCAATTTTCTAGGTTGTATATATGTACAGCGCTGTTACATATACTGGTCCCGTGTTAGGCAGAAATGCTTGCCATTCAGGCGCAGATCCAGAACCTAATCTTGGGAAGGGCACTGGTAGATTATTTAACCCCTTAAGGACCAAACTTCTGGAATAAAATGGAATCATGACGTGTCAGACATGTCATGTGTCCTTAAGGGGTTAAAGAAACAATCCAGGCACAATAACCACTACTGCACTTTGTAGTGGTTATGGTGCAAGTAGTGCTGCAGTGCCCTCCCAGAGTAAGTAGTCAAACTGTTTAAGAACAGTTTGACAACTTACCTGGGGTCTGCCTGAATAGGGACTGTAGTAGGGGATAGGGGCAGTTGTGTGTGTGAGGGTTTCAGTGTGTGAAGGATGTAGTGTGTATGTGTGTGTGTGTGTGTGTAATTTTGGCAGTTCCTTTGCGTAAGAGGTACAGTGTGTGGGGGGTGGGGGGACAGGTTGTGTGAGGGGGTACAGTGTGTGCAGGGCCGGTTCTAGGATTTTTAGTTACACAGGCGAAGATGCATTTTGGCGTCCCCCACCCACCTATAAAAAAAAATATGCATCTTCACCTGTGTGTATTTCCGCCTAAGCCACAGGCATAATTTTTCAGTCACACAGTCATACAGGTATACTGTCATACAAACACAGAAATAATCATACAGAGACATACAGACACACACATACAGTCAGAGACATACAGACATACAGGCAGAGACATACAGGCATGTAAAGACATACATACATACAACGGCATACCGTCATACAGACTCATACAGAGACATACAGTCATACAGAGACATACAGGCATACAGAAAGATACATACATAGACATACAGGCATGCAGACACATGCATACAAAGACATACACGCATACAGAGGCACACCGTCATACAGACAAATACATACGTACATACAGAGACATACAGACACATACAAACATACAGAGGCATACCGTCATACAGAAACATGCATACAAAGACATACAGGCATACAAAGACACACAGACACATACATTCATACATACATACATACGTACATACAGAGACATAAAGGCATACAGTTACACACATGCATACAGACACATATATACAGACATTCAGAGACAAACATACATTCAGTTACATGCATACATACATACAGATGCATACATACATGGATACAGAGACATACACACATACATACATACATACATAATTACATACTTACATCTGTTAAATCTTGTCCCTGGGGTGCATGCTGTCCGGCTCTGTGAAGTCCTGTCCTGCAGCCCAGCCTCATCACTGGGCGCCAGCCGCACTGTGTGGTACACAGGGAGCAGGGATATGATGTCATTCATATCTCCACCCCCCCCCCCCCCCCCCCACACAGCCTGCGGCAGACACCAGGGTAGGAGGTGGGCGGGCAGAGGCTGAGTTTTAATTAAAAAAGTCTCTGCTAGATGAAAATGGCCAGGACAGATGAGGACAGATCCATATTAATATAGAATACAATAAGTCCCATAAATGTCTTATCAGACATTTTTTTATTAAAACTCAGCCTCTGCCCGCCCACCTCCTACCCTGGTGTCTGCTACAGGCTGTGTGGAGGGGGTGGAGATATGAATGACATCATATCCCTGCTCCCTGTGTACCACACAGTGCGGCTGTCCGCCAATCAATGAATTGTACCACACAGTGCGGCTGTCCGCCAATCAATGAATTGTATAATGTGATGTCAGTACCTCCGCCCTAACCGTACTGTACCATTACCTATGGACCTACATCTGAAGGGGGCCCAGGAATTGTGTGGTTTGGTTCATAATGGAAACACTCGAAATAGTGTACCAGACCGTACCGCTCGGTGGAAACAGGGCATAATTAGGCGATTTAGGCGGGTGCCTAAGGCCTCGCGCTGGCGGGGGCCTCGCGCCTAAATCGCCTTAGGGTAGAGTGACTTGTCAGGCTCTCGGTCCATGACTTAGGGACCGACATCCCCCTCTGCTGGGTGTGAGCTGCAGACTGAAGTGTCTCGCAGTCCTCAGCCAATCAAAGGAACCCACGGTAACGCTCTGACTTCTGGAGATGTCAAGACTCCTATCACGTGGTCTGCAGCTCACACCTGGCAGAGCTGCAGATAGGGAGCCCACTGGACCACCAGGGAGCCAGGACACTGGAACACCAGGCAAAACGGTATTTCTCTTGCCAAATATCACCCCTCATTCCCTAACTGCCACCTGTCAACCCCTAGTCCCCTCACTGCCATCTGTCACCCCCTAGTCCCCTCACTGCCACCTGTCACCCCTTCTACCCTCACTGCCATCTGTCACCCCCTCACTGCCATCTGTCACCCATACTACCCTCACTGCCATCTGTCACCCCCTCACTGCCATCTGTCACCCCTACTACCCTCACTGCCCCCTGTAACCCCCTACTACCCTCACTGCCACCTGTCACCCCCTTCTTCCCTCACTGCCACCTGGGAACCCCCTACTACCCTCACTGCCATCCCCTCCTTCCCTAACTGCCACCTGTCACCCCGTACCACCCTCACTGCCACCACCTCCTTCCCTAACTGCCACCTGTCACCCCCTACTACCCTCACTGCCATCCCCTCCTTCCCTAGCTTGCCAGCTGTCACCCCCTCACTGCCACCCCCTACTCACCTAACTGCCATCTGTCACCACCTCCTTCCCTCACTGCCACCCCTCCTTCCCTAGCTGCCACCCGTACTATCCTCACTGCCACCTGTCACCATCTTCTACCCTCACTCTGCCACCCCCTGGTTCCCTAACTGCCAGCTGTCACCCCCTCCTCCCCACACTGAAACATATCACCACCTCCTCCCTACACTACCACAAGTCAACCCCTCCTTCCCTCACTGCCACCTGTCACCCCCTGTTTCCCTCACTGTCACCTATAACCCCCTTCCATACTGTCACCCTCTCACCATCTCCCACACATACTGTCACCCTCTTAACCCTGCCACACTTACATTAACCCCTCCTGATCCTGTTATACTTACCCCCTCCAACCAAACCGCACTCACCTCCCCTCGCTCTGCCACACGCACCCTTTCACATTAACCCCTGTAATCCTGTTACTCACCATTTCTCTCACTGTCACGCTCACCACTCCACTTCCTGTCACACTCCCTCTTTCAAACGTGCCACCCTTACCCTGTCGCGTTAACACCTCTAATCCTGTCACACTCACCCTGTCAATTAACCCCCCTTAAACCTGTCACATTCACCTCCCCTGTCCCTATCACACTCACTCTGCCAACAATGCCACATTCACCCTGTGACAAACTCCCCTCTCCAAGTAAGTTTGCCACGAGCTCCTGGAGGAGCCTGCTTGCCAGCTTGTTTATTGAAAATTATGCCATAACTACAGTCAGACGGCTCACAACGGAGCGGCACAGGATGCCGCGACAATGCAAGCCTCTGAAGATGAATACAGAGACTATATCTCTGTATCTAACGCTGCAAGCCCACCTTTCAATATATCTACGGCTTCTTATACACACGCAAGACAACCCCTACCTTTTTTCACTAATGGTGTTAGTTGGGCTTCATGTTTGAGTTTCGCCAAAGGCCTCACAAAGTCTAGAGCTGCCTTTGCTTCCAATCACATACACCAAGCTTTATACAGATGAGTAAACTGGCATTGGGGAAGCAGAAAGGGTAAATTCGGCCCTGCTCATTGCATTCCCTGTGTTATCTAAATATGGTGATTAGGTGCCATTAATTGGCTTGTTATTATGTGTCCCACCCTCAGAGTACAGAGAGATAAAGAAGCTGAGTCAGTGATTACTTAACCTGTGCCCTGAAGGGATATCCTTAAATCTAGGCTTTTGGCCTCACTCAACTCCTGGAGTTGCAGCCTCTCGTCTTGCTGCTTCCATTATCAATGAGGTAATTGTCGGATGTCTGCCAACCTCAAGATTCATAAATAAAGATTCTGACACTGACGTTGCCTATATAAAGACACAATTTGAACTGATATTTCCTGGCAACTTTACTGGTCTAAACTATGCACATAGTCTACATGATTATGTGCTCCCCCCCCCCCCCCCCGCCCCCCCCCCAAAAAATAATCTAGATCCTCTAGTCAATAAGTCCCAGGATTTAGTACTATATACAAAGAGCTCTCCCAAAGTTTTCCTTCAAGGGAACTCCTTGACAAGGTGACCTCTCCTTCCTCAGCTGCACTGATAATATGGTATTTATATTTGCACATTGCCCATGTCAACTTGAATGCCAATGATATGCTGAGAGTTTTGAGATTACCCCTCCTCATTACTCTCCAGGTTGGATAGAATTTACTGGAAGTAAAAAAAACAACAACTCATTATTAATGCATCAAAGGGTGGTCTCTGGCTGTGGAGAGCCCCCTTTTTTTTTAACCAACTGCTCGCAAATGGTTTGATACTAAACAAAATAACAGTACCCACAGATTCTTGGCAATAGTTTATGGGTTGCACTTGATGGTCTACAGTTTTTTCCCCCCAACCTATATTACCATGTAACTTATGCTGCTTAGAGAGTCCCGTTAACAGCCTACTTAAGGCTCAATTTAATAATATTTCCAAATAATTCAATACCGTTAGAAAAACATTCTACATGATTTATCCCATTAAATCCTATGGAGTTTTTTGTAGATATATCATTTGTAAAATGTTTCTAACAATATTGAATCATTTGGGAAGGCTTATTGAATTGAGGCATTAGTGAGATCTTCCCCATCACAAGAACCTCCTGAGTTCAATTGGTGGCCGATTTAACTTTGCTGAAAAATTATATATTGATATAATTCTTAAATTGGAATGCAACTATATCTCCCAACTAGTCTTGGTGAGTAATAAATTGTCTCTTGCTGAGTTAGACAAAAAGGCATGAGTTTAATGATAAGACGTTAATAAGAAATCAATGTGTCTGATGTATCACCACATCCTTTTAGCCGGTGCAAGTTGTGTCTTTGTACAGTCAGCTGTGATTGGATAATACATGTTGCTCATTGGGCAACTTCTTTTCAAAGAACGAATCTAATTTTATTCCCACTATTTACATTTTAAGTATTTACTCAGATAATCTGTGAGTAACTATTTTGGTTCAGCAAAATGTGGAAGAAAACTGATTCAAAGTATCGCTGTTTTATTTTGTCATTAAATTTCTCTTTTATCCTTTCGAGTTTTTTTTTTTTTAATATATTTTCTAAATATGTAATTATTAGGGGTGGATAAAATCATTCACTTAAGAAAGGGCAAAAATGTCACCATTTAAACCGGTAGGAGAACTGATGGAAAACATGCAGTTTCCACCTTAATATCGGAATGAGTTGTAGCAACTACATTTTCAATCTGTTCCAGGAGCAAAACAAGCTGGTTTGGTAAAATTCATATATTATCAAGCAAATCTCCTAAATTTTATCAATATGATCCTGTAGATAGTTGGACTTCTTCAATTCTCACATGCCCTGAGCTCCTGTCACTGTTCCTGATGTAGATTTGTTACCTACTTTAAAACTAATATTCCATCGCTTTGTGTAAATCAGATTTTTTTTTTAAACTGTAATGGTACTACTGTTGTTTACTAAGATAAAGGAGATATTTCACTAAAGTGCAAACATGCGGATATAAATTTAGTTGGAAAAATTTAGATCCAGTTTATACACGTCGACTGGAATTTGCTATTCTCATGTAATTTATTTACAAAATGAAAGAAATAAAAATGAACAGTTTACAATGGCCTTGCTATAAAGAAGCTTACAAACTACACTTTATGCTACGCCTGTTTTTAACCCTTTACCCCTCCGTACATGGAGTGAATGAACAGGTGCCAACATTCTGCTTTCTTCCAATACGTTCATTGCCCTTACTAACCCCCAGCTTCTATTTTCATGTGTTTATTTTTTTACCCTGCGGCAGTTGGCAGCATGCGCAGTTAGTCAGTCAATTTATTTTTTTAATCATGATTTCATTTTGATGCCTCAGAGGTAATGGACTGAAATTCCCAATCCTGCCGGGAGTTGCTCAATTCAGTGGCAGCTTTGTAGCATTGCTGTAGATAAATATCTTGACTGTTACAATTCTTACAGCAATCCAGCTTATATCGCTTATTTTTCAGCAATTGCAAATTAGTCCAAACTGAACAATGGACATTCAGGGATTGTAGTCAAAAACACACACACACACACACAAAAAAACAGCTGCAAATTTGGAGCATAGTAAATAACTGTTAAAATCTGCGTAAAAGTGCCATTTATTGACAGTTATAGCATATATTAATCATTCAGTTTAAACTTAAACATATGCCGTTATAGAGGGCTGAAAACATTTCCACAGGCATATATGCCAAATAAATAGCTTTGCACTAGTTCTGCAGTGGTAAAAATGATCACATACATTGGAGTCTTAATTGCTTGACTTTTCACAAGGATAACATTTTTGTTTAAAGTGTTTTTTGTCTTTTTTAGTTAAACCTCAGTTTCCTATTCTATGGATATTGGACTCTTCAGAGGAAATCAGTTGTTTTAGTTAGTGTTGAAAATAAAAGATTACGGTACATGTACTATAGACTATATTTGTAATATTTTGTAATGTGTACATATAAACAAATATCTCAGTGCATCTGTTGACTTACCATTGTACCATGTGGTGGCTACCATCAAGTCCATTTTGGTCAGAAGCTTCTTTAACCCCTTAAGGACACATGACATGTGTGACATGTCATGATTCCCTTTTAATCCAGAAGTTTGGTCCATAAGGGATTAAACATGGCTGCTCAGGAACTGAAGGTAAATCGGGAGAACCACTGAACAAAATATTTTACTTACATTCATTACATAATAATACACAGAGAGGTTGTAATACATGCAGGATTTTATTGTAAATAAAAATATGTCAATTTTCCTTTGAGGTTCTTATTCTGAGTACAGTGAGTGTATAACCGTTTATTTTCAGAAACGTAATTACCATGGTAGTTGTAAAACACTCATCAATTTGTTTTGCATTTTTCTTAAAGACCCGCACAAGTGCAGATGGTGGCGTTGCATGGGAGAGAAAGGGAATGGAAGATCTGATCACTGCAAGCTCTCATTTCTGGTCCTCACCATCTTCTTCATTCATCCTGGCATGCCAGGAGCCACTTCAACGTCATACTGTTTTGCATGTGCAAGAATATAAAAATATTAAATATATAATCTTCCCATGCATGTGTAATCAGATATCATAGACATCTAGTGCTCATCATGTGAGAAGATACGTTTTCCAATCAGCCGTCCACTGTGCTGTCTGATGAGATTTGTCAGGACAACGCATCTGGAAATGAATCAATATTCCGTGTTTTGTTTTTTCTGTAGACAAGCATGAGACAAAGCAGTCCATGTTCTATAACATTTTAACTGTACTGGAATTTCAGTGAACAAAAAGGTAGATTTTAAAGGATCACTATAGGGTCAGGAACACAAACATGTATTCCTGACACTATAGTGTTCAAACCATCATCTAGCCCCCCTGGGCTCCTCATGCCTCCATAAATATAGTAAAATCTTACTGTATTCAAGCCAGAAGCTGTAACTCTGCATGCTGTTAGACTCAGAAAAACAAGCAGTCTGCGGACATCATCAGAAGTGATCACAATGCTTCCCCATAGGATTGGCTGAGACTGACAAGGAGGCAGATCAGGGGCAGAGCCAGCATGATTCAAACACAGCCCTGGCCAATCACCTCATAGAGATGAATTGAATCAATGAATCTCTATGTGAAAAGTTCAGTGTCTGCATGCAGAGGGGGGCGATACTGAATGTTTGGATGCATTTTAGGCAGCCATGACCCAGTAAGGATCTCTAACAGCCATCTGAGGAGTGGCCAGTGAAGTTATCACTAGGCTGTAATGTAAACACTGCATTTTCTCTGAAAAGACAGTGTTGACAGCAAAAAGGCTGAAGGTAATGATTCTACTCACCAGAACAAATTCAATAAGCTGTAGTTGTTCTGGTGACTATAGTGTCCCTTTAATAAAGATTCTCTACTTTAGAAAAACTTACAACTAACTGGATTTTATACCTGGGGAAAAAATAAATAAATGTAACTATGAGAACGTAGATTGAAAAAGTCTAGTGGAAGTTGGTTGAAGGAATGTGCCTGGCACCCACAGAGGTTAGGTGCAATAATAGGTTAGGATACATTTTGTTATTAAAAAAATAATGTGTTAGGCTTCTCTCTCTGTTCTCTCCTGACCTGTAGCATTTACATAGTTACATAGCTGAAACGAGACTTGCGTCCATCAAGTTCAGCCTTCCTCACATATGTTTTTGCTGTTGATCCAAAAGAAGGCAAAAAACCCAGTCTGAAGAGCTTCCAATTTTGCAACAAACTAGGAAAAAATTCCTTCTTGACCCCAAAATAGCAGTCATGTATTAGAATGCATAAACATGGTTGCCCTGCAGTACGTATAATGCAAATTCTTAATTGCCTAATTACTTAATCTTATACACCTTCTTCTGAATTCTACATACTACACGACTACCCTTTTCATGTGCTGCCCATTATTATGTATACATGATATGTGTCCCTGAAAACATGGTGCATATGGTAAGCCTAATTTTGGTGCCATGAGAGGCATGACACAGTCCTATAATAATATGTCAAAACCACTTTAGCCCTGTTTGAACCTTTACTGAGAGAATGAATGAATAAAAGTAGCTGTATTGAACACATTTACATGCATTTCATGCAGGTAACTCAGCCAAATTTCATACCACACTGAAACCATTCAACAGATTATGCTGGGTTAGCACTTGGGCACACCTGGCACCATAACCACAGAGCTGTTGTAGGTATTGTGCTTGGAGTGTTTCTTTTAAAAAAAAAAAAAAAAAAGGATGGGTTTTTGCAGAAACATTGTTGTGTACAACCTGTTATAATGTACTGGTGAGAGTTTAAAGGGACTCTCCAGGGAGGAGATTTTACTCACCTCGTTCCAGCGCCGGGAGCCTCGTGAAGCCGCGCCCCCTATTTCGTCAAAATGACGAAATAGGCGGGCGCGAGCAGGGAGCAATCAGTCGCTTCCATTTGGAAGCGTCATTGCTCCCTTGTGCGCATGCGCGTCTTCGCCGCACATGCGCACATACTTCAGAGGGCGGCATTCATGCCGCCCTCTGAAGTGCTGAGCGCACTACCACGCATGCGTGTGGTGTGCGCGGCTGCGAGCTGAGCCGAGGGACAGCTCAGCTCGCGGTCTTTGCCCGCTCCCCTCCTCCGCTGACAGGCTGGAGAGAGAAGGCGCGCACACAGTGCCTTCTCTCTCCTGAACACGTCAGACGTATTTTAATACGTCTGACGTGTACAGGGCCTTTTTAGGGCCCTGCGTGATAGGAAGTCCCTCTAGTGGCCGTCTGAGTGACGGCCACTGGAGGTATTCCTATCAATCAATGTAAACACTGTCTTTTTTCTGAAAATACAGTGTTTACATCAGATTGCCTGCAGGGAACTATAGATAATACCCGAACAACTACATTAAGCTGTAGTTGTTCAGGTGACTATAGTGTCCCTTTAATGAGGCTTTACCAGCGGATTTAAATGAATTATGCTTTATATTTCAGTACATACAATGTAACAGTGAAAAAGAAGGCAGTAGTAAAGTTAGCTGTGCAGGCCCAAGCTGTTCTTAGATGCCGCACACCAGCCAGAGACGATTTCTTTGTGTCCAGCACAGGATACTCTATAGCAGCTAAAAGTTAATTGGAGGTTACTGTAAGGTCACTTGCAGCTGAAGAAGTTTTAATTAAGTCCTGCATTGCAATGTGCCAAACACGTCCTTAGTGAACAATAAGTCCAATCTCTCACACAGCACATTGAATGCACGGAGGGATTTGGGGAATACAGTTTGCCTTACAGTCAAGCTTAAAATGTAGAATTATGTAAATGTACACTATTTTTATTCTTCATTTATTTGTTCTTCCTTGATCGAAATTTTGGGGAATTGAAAAACTTTAGACAGGCAATATTTCACACATGTCTTGATACCGGAGAAACTGACGGAAGCCAAGCACAGAGAGATGGACACAGGTTTCTTCAGGAAGGAAGAGATTCTTTATTGGATCACCGATCGGGACTCAGAGGGACTAATGTCACCAAAATACAGCAAGTTCTGAGCCCCGAACAATAGTACAGGCTCCTTATATAGGCACATAACTCCTCCCATATTAAGCTCCACCCGCACATTCTCTTGACCAATCAATACAAATAAGAATTAACTTCCTGCTTGACCGCATGGCCTGTCCAGCACAATGGAGGAGGGGAATACTACATCCTGTATTCTTGCACATGCTCCGTACACTACTGATCGTATCTTGCCTCGTGCAACCAACTGATCGGTACGTCAGCATATGCACGTACACATGCCACGTGGTAATCTCGGCCTACTAAATTTATTTTTACCGAGATTCCACCACAGTCTGACATGTTAGTATAAAAGTGAAAAAAATATTTTATTTACATACAGTAGGTTGGACAAAAATAGATAAATGAAAATGGTAAATACACTGTTTATAAGTATTTGTAAGGACCCTGAAGGCATTACTAGCAGGACAGTTTACTGAAAATGGCAACGTAATTTTAAAAAAGTGTCTACTTTTGAGCATAATATTGACCTACAGTAAATACAGTTCAATCATATATTTAAACAGTGTTCTTGCAATCTTTATTACTCTTAGGAATGCTAATGTAATGCTAAATGGTAGAGCTGCCATTTTCAACACACTTAAGGGCATTAAACGAGTGACAAGTGGCTTCTGGCAGAGAATGCCATTCCTCTACAGCAGGGGGTAAGGAACCTTGTTTCTGCCAAGGACCATTTGGATATTTATAACATCAATTGCTGGCCATACAAAAATATATTTAGTCAAACGTTAAATTAACTCAGCCCTAATGTGATGGCTGAAACTGCTTATCTTTGGTGAGGCATGTGATGTTAGCTGGTATTGATGATGTTGCTACTCATAACTGCTTTTCCAGGTAGGCACCAGTCAGTCTGGAGTGCAGTCGACGCTTTGCGATGGTAAGTTTAGGAAAGTACTGCTCACTACATACAAGCTCACGGACACACAAGCTCACTACAGACAAGCTCACTGACACACACATGCTCACTACTAACAAGATCAGTGACGCAAGCTCAATACAGACAAGCTCAGTGACACAACCATGCTCACTACATACAAGCTCACGGGGACACACATGATCAATACTAACAAGATCAGTGACACAAGCTCAATACAGACAAGCTCAGTGACACACACAAGCTCACTACATACAAGCTCACGGACACACACATGATCAATACTAACAAGATCAGTGACACAAGCTCAATACAGACAAGCTCAGTGACACACACAAGCTCACTACAGACAAGCTCACGGACACACACATGCTCATTACAGAGAGGCTCACTCGCTGCCAGGTACATACACACACAGGCTCACTCTAAGTCATGTGTTGCTGAGTAAGCCTACATGGCATTGGAAGTATTTAAGTGGGGTTTTTGTTTTCCTTCTGGAATTGGTGATAAACCCTTATCCGAAATGTTTATGACCTCAGTTCCATATTTCCAAGATGAGTTCTAACACTTTTTTCTAGTGCATTTTAGACCAAAACGGAACAAATTTGTCAACTTAGCTGTTTTTTCAGTTTTGCTGTATTGGCCAAAAATTTGTAAAAAAATAAAATAAAAAAATTCCGGTTCTCAATTCTTAAGTTAGCGAAACAACCCCAATCATTTTATATACTATAACAGTAGTTTCCTATTCTGCATGTGCGTTTTTTTTTTTTCTCATTTATCGTTTTTATTAGTGCAAATTTGCAACACATCACTTTGCAGGCAAGGTACATATTACAGATACAAACATTACATATGAATACTATTTCGACCTTCCTTTACAATGTAGACATACGACATGCGTAACTGGATGTGATACATACAACATTTCAAAATAATGTTACGAAAGTTTTTTAGTAACAGGGAGGGGGGTAGGGTACAGAAGAAAAGAGGGGGAATGGGGTCGGGGAGGGCCCTAGATTAATATACAACAGTGCTTGCATTGAAAACATAGCAGGTTAATGTGCAAAGTGATTTGACTCGATCTTGTCCATTATTACCACTAGGTTCGTTTGGGCTTCATATCACATCCCACTTATCATATTCTAATTGGTTAGCCAGCTTGCCCACTCCTGTTCATATTTTTCCGAGCGCCCTGACATTTTGTACGCCACCTTCTCATATGCACTAATTATGTCCATCTTGGCTATTACTTGTTCTAATTGGGGTGCTTGTTTGCATTTCCAGTTGCCGGCTATCGCAATTTTTGCTACTGTGAGTATGTTCAAAATCACTTTTTTGTGAGGGAGTGAGTTCAGATTACATATAATGTGGAGAAGATAATTTTCCGGGCGTAGGGGCACATAGATGCCGGTCTTGTGGGAGATTAAGGATTGGACCTGTGTCCAGTAATTCTGTAAGGAGGGGCATGACCAGAAGGTGTGAAGCATAGTACCAATGTCTGCTTCGCATCTCCAACATATGTTCTTAGTACCTGAATACATTGTCGCTAACCTCTGTGGGACTAAGTACCACCTCATATTTACTTTGCAATAGGCTTCCCATAATGAGAGGCCGCTTGAGGCTTTTTTCGTGTTTTCCATTGCTGCCTGCCAGTCCTCACGGGAGACTTGGCACCCCATTTCCCCCTCCCATTTCACCATGTAAGGTAGCTTGTCGGGGATGTTGTTGGTGGTGATCGCAGTGTAACACAGTGAAAGTGGTTTTGCGAACTTGGACAGCGATAGTTGACCCGGGGTGAATGCCGGGTCTATCTGTTCGCATTGTGTTTGTTTACTACGGGTTTGTATGATATTTTTAATCCGTAGGTATAGATATAGATCTCTCGGGGTTAGTCCTAGGTCGGCTTGCATGTCTGGAAAAGGTTTTATTTCTCCCCCTTTCAGAAGGTCACCGACCACCTTGGCTCCTTTAGCTGTCCATTTCCCTACTTGTATATCTGGGGAGTAGGCTGCTAGTGACGATAGTGGGGCCTTTTTGAATAGTTGTATTGGGTCTAACACCAGCGGACATCAATTTCTCCATGCTCTGAGCAGGGCGCTCGAACAGTGGAGATACGGGCCCGAGTGTGTCCTATGTGGTGCGCACGTCCATAGGTAGTGAGCAATGTTTTTACTGTCCAGGCACGCATTTTCTAGGGACATCCATAATGGGGTGCGGGGCGAATTAAATTCTCTAATGAGTCTGATCCCTTGCGCCAGAAAGGACGCTTTGTAGTAAGCTGTGATGTCAGGCATGCCCAACCCTCCCTTGGTGTATGGGAGGCCCATACATCTTCTGGACACTCTTGGGGGTTTTCTTTTCCAAACGTGTGCATTGATAGTACTTTGGAACTGTTTGAGCAACGAGTTTGGCAAAGAAATAGGTAGGGTTCGGAAGAGGTACAGTATATGCGGTAGGATCATCATTTTAACCAAGTTAATGCGACCCAGCCATGAGACCTCCAGCCCCGTCCATTTGGCCAGGGTAGTTGTGATGCGTTTTAATGTAGGATAATGGTTTTCTTTAGTTAATTTGTGAGGGGATTTGGTGAGTTTCACTCCTAAGTATTGGATTGAGGTTGTGCGCCAGTCAAAAGAGTGTTGTGATGTTAGAGTGTCTACTACAGTTGTCGGCAGATTAAGTGGTAGGGCTTGTGTTTTGGCTATATTGTTTTTGTAGTACGACACCATACCATAATTTTTTAGTAGGTTTAAAAGAGAGGGCAGGGATGACTCCGGCTTGGTAATGAAAAGTAAGATGTCGTCAGCGAATAGGGCTAGTTTTTTGGTACCCCCTGGGGTGCACACCCCATGAATGGAAGGCTCTTGTTTAATGAATCTGACCAATGGTTCTAAGCATAAAATGAAAATTAGGGGGGAAAGCGGGCAGCCTTGACGGGTGCCGTTACGAATGTCGAAGGGTTTGGAGACAAAGCCAGTGCTGAACACTTTGGCTGAGGGGTTTTGATATAGAGCCATTATACTAGAACGAAAAGTCGGGGGGAATCCCAGTTTAGCAAGAGTGAGCAGCATGTAATTCCAGTGCAGGCGGTCAAATGCCTTCTCGGCATCGAGCGCGAGTAGTAGTCCCGCTTGTCTCGAGGCATTTGCCCAGTCCACCAGGTTTAAAAAATGTCTGGTGTTGTCCCCTACCTGTCGGCCCTGTACAAAGCCAGCCTGTTCTTCCGAGACTAGGTCCGGGATTATCTGTTTGAGCCTTGAGGCCAGTAGCTTAGCGTACAACTTGGTATCAGCATTTAAAAGGGAGATCGGGCGTAGGTTTGCGCAATGTGTGGGCGGTTTATTGGGTTTGGGGAGAGTTATAATGTGGGCTTCCAGCATTTCTTTGGGCATAATCCCTACTTCTTTGATACGATTAAACAGCGTTGTGAGGGGTCCATTTAGTTGTTTAGCCAATTTTATATAATAATAGTTGGATAGACCATCGGGGCCGGGGGCTTTGTGTTTGGGCAGAGAGAGTATCGCTGTCTCAACTTCCTCGTGCGTGAAGGGGCTTTCCAAATGAGTGCATTGCTCCTGCGTTAGTTTGGTTAATGGTGTTTTTTCTAGGAAGCTGGTGATTTCAGCATCCGTGGGTTGGTACGTAGAAGAGTCGGACTCTAGTTGGTATAGGGAAGCATAATAGTTTGCTAGTTCGTTCACTATATCTTGGGGATTGTACAGTTTATCCCCAGTACCTGAGGTTATATAGGGAATTTTAGATTGTAATTTCGTCTGTTTCGCTTTCCTTGCTAACAGTCTACCCGCCTTGTTGCCCATTGTGTAATGCGTTTGTCTTAAAAAGCGTAGGTGGCGTTCTGTCTTCGCTAGGTTTAGGTCATGTAGCTGTTTACGGAGTAGTAGCAGTTTCTTGTGTGTGGTTTTATTTGGGCTCTCTTTGTGGATGGCCTCTAGTTTGATCAGTTCCTGTTCTGTATTATATAGTAACGTGTTGTGAGTACGCTTGGCCCTAGCTCCTATCTGAATCAGTTCGCCCCTTACGACCGCCTTATGGGCCAGCCATTGCATGGTTGTGGATGTTGGGCAGTTTGCATGGGCCTTAAAATATTCTTCTACTCTATTTTGAATGCGCTGGAGGTGAACCGGGGTGTCCAGTAGCCCGTCATTTAGTCGCCATGTGCCTCTACCCCTAGTAGGGTATGGGATACGCATAGTCACTGTATGTGGGGCGTGATCAGACCAAGTGATAGGGCCTATCGATGCCTTGGTGACAAAGGGTAGCGTTTTAGTGTCAAATAAGCAGAGGTCAATTCTCGTGTATGTCCTGTGGACTGTAGAGTAGTATGTATAGTCTCTGTCTCTCAGATTAAGGTTTTTCCAAGCGTCATAATAGTTGTGTTCGTGCATTAGTTTCCTGAGGTGTTGGCCTAACGAGACTGAGTGGAGTTGGGGCGGTTTATTGTCTTCCCTTCGTATATCTACCTCAGGATCTGGAGCGCAATTGAAGTCCCCACATATAATTGTGTGCCCCATTTTCATACTGTCAACCTTGCGAAAAACCTTAGTGAGGAAGGATTTTTGTTTAATATTAGGTGCATAAATAGATGCGATCGTCATCAGTAGGCCATTTAGAGAGCCTACCAGAATCAGCAGTCTCCCGTCTCGACTTGCAAATTGGTTGGTAGGGGTGAACACCCAATCTTTGTGGAAATATATAGAGACACCTTTGGCCTTGGTGGGGGACATTGCATCATAACTTTGTGGGTACTGCTTGGTATAAAATTTAGGAGGGTTGTTGATACAGAAATGTGTTTCCTGCAAGCTAACAATGGCCGCTTTTGACTTGGACATCTCTGTCAAAGCCATTCTTCGTTTGTGTGGGCTATTGAGGCCTTTAACGTTTAGGTTGAATATTACAAGGGAGTCATCCATAATCGTGTTGTGACGCCGGCTGGCGTAGGGGAGCTATAATAACATTTGCACCTCGGTGTGGGCATTGTGGGGGTAGATCAGGGCCGAAGGGATTTGGAGATAGAGTAGTGGGACTGGAGAAGGGAATAGGTAGTGGGTAACTATAATACAGATATAAACAATGCAAATATAAATACAAATATAGCGCCATTAAGAGCGCCGGCGCTCTGCACGGGTGAGGTGTGAGAGGGCAACGGTTCCCTCTCACACTACTCATCCTGGGGTCGTGCCGATAGAAAATCGGGCCGAGTGAATAACAGCCTGTCATGAGCGTTATTGTTCACACCCTTGTTGACTGCGGTGCGCCCCGTTCTGTACTTTCATTACTGTGTACAGGACATTAACCGTGGCCAAGGACTCATCTGGGAAACCTTAGGAGTAACACTTAACGTTTACATAGTTTAAACATTCCACATATGTCATACTCACAAACCCATGCGGTACACAGATCTTATCGTGATGACATTATACAGGCAGAGTGTCCTTTAGATGGTAAGTACGACAAAGTCCATGTTTAGTACAGTCGGGGCCTGAGCGGGTGTCAATTGTTCTTACGTGGCGAGCCCGCCATCTGCCATTCTGCACGTGGTCTTGTCGTCGAGTTTGAGCTCGAAGTTTCTCGGTCTTGTAGCGGGAACAGTCCCCATTCCTTCAGCAAACGCATCCCCACCTCCGGATCATTAATAATGTGTGATTTGGCGTTTCTCCATATTAGCAGTTTAGTTGGGTAACCCCATCGATACTGTATATCGTTGTTTCTTAGGGTCTTTGTGACCGTAATGAATTCCCTCCGTCTGTTCATCGTCATGGCCGACAGGTCTGCAAAAAGTTGGATATTAGCGTATGGGTCTGGCATTTTTGGTAATTTTCTTGCGGCTTGCAGTAGAGAGTCCTTTGTTTTGTAATAATGGAAGCGCACCACCACGTCCCGTGGCGTGTCTTGCCGTAGGTTTTGTGGTTTCGGTAACCGGTGTGCGCGGTCCATGAGCCACTCATTGCCCGCCATACTTGGTATCAATGTCTTGTATAGGGACAGGAGGAATTGTGGCAGTTGGTCCCTTGAGACGGATTCTGGTACGCCACGGAAGCGTATATTGTTGCGCCGTGAGCGGTCTTCCATGTCTGCGAGTTTGCTTTTAAGGAATTGTTGTTCCTCTAATATGGATTGAATTGTGTCCGCCATGGTGTCGTGCGCGGCACATAAATCGTCAGTGCGCGTTTCTAGATTGTTCGTTCTTTCCCCCAGTTCAGCTATCTCATTCTTGATATCATTCGTAGCTTTTTTTAGGTCCGATTGCAGGGACACCCTGAAGTCTTGTAACATGGTGAATAATTTCTTTTCTGTAACCGGAGCGTCGGTGTATTGCTGCTCCTCACCTTCAGTGTGAGTATTTGCGGCCTGCATTGTTTCCTGCTCCTCGCCTCCGCTATCTTGCGCCGGTCGCGGCCGGTCTCTTTTAGCATGGCGTATCGGGTCTGTAAGCTTAGTTTGCTTCGCAGGGGCCATTGCCTTGTTCTGTTAGGGTAGTACACCCAGGTGTGGATGTCCGTCGGGCGAAAACGCTGCTTTAAATCACGCTTTTGGCTGTTTCGGACCGGGAGCTCTTACTCCATGCGTCCGTTCACCTCGGCAGTCGGCCACGCCCCTCCTGCATGTGCGTTTTAACTAACACACACATGCAGATACAAACACAGATACACACTGACACATATATAGATACAGACACACACAATGACCCACATGCAGGTACACAGGTATACAGAATGACACTCCTACAGATGCACAGGCACACACATATGCATAGGGGCACACACTGACACAATGATACAGACACACAGATAGATACAGACAGACATGCAAAATGTACACATTTTAAGCCAATCTCCTGTTTCCTACCTTTTTGAGCAAGTTTATTTACAATCAAAGCAACCCTACCACAGGTAGTTTCCAAAGGTTAAAGGACCACTCTAGTGCCAGGAAAGCATACTCGTTTTCCTGGCACTAGAGTGCCCTGAGGGTGCCCCCACCCTCAGGGACCCCCTCTCGCCCAGCTCTGGAAAGGGGAAAAGGGTTAAAACTTACCTTTTTCCAGCGGTGGGCGGAGAGCTCTCCTCCTCCGATCCTCCTCTTCTCCTCCCCGTCGGATGAATGCGCACGCGCGGCACGAGCTGCGCGCGCATTCAGCCGGTCACATAGGAAAGCATTCATAATGCTTTCCTATGGACGCTTGTGTGCTCTCACTGTGAAAATCACAGTGAGAATCACGCAAGCGCCTCTAGCGGCTGTCAATGAGACAGCCACTAGAGGAAATAGGGGAAGGCTTAACCCATTCACAAACA
Organism: Pelobates fuscus; assembly: GCF_036172605.1. NCBI lineage: Eukaryota > Metazoa > Chordata > Amphibia > Anura > Pelobatidae > Pelobates > Pelobates fuscus. Next base: position 44,859,281 of record NC_086323.1, read on the forward strand.
TAGCAGTTTCTCTGAAACTGCTATGTTTATGAAAAAATGGGTTAACCCTAGAAGGACCTGGCACCCAGACCACTTCATTAAGCTGAAGTGGTCTGGGTGCCTATAGTGGCCCTTTAATCTAGGCAGTAACATTGCTGGAGAGTTTTACTCTATGAATGTAAACAATAGTATCAGGTTTTATTCCGGCTGTACATGGCATACTTTTAGTTAGTGACAGGCTATAACATCTGACAATCTCCATTTTGATTTGTGTGTAGCTTTGAGAGATATGCAGCTTGTTTTCCTGCAAGTGCAATGACCTCCCTGTAAATATTGGATATACCTTAGGGGAATTCAACCTTTACTTTTACGTCATTTTTTTCTCCCATATTTGGATTTATTCTTTTAAAGGTTACAAAGTGTTCAATAAGCTAAACATGTATCCTTTTCTTTTATCTTTGGAGTTTCTCATTAATTGCGACTAAATGTTTTTTCCTAGGAAACCAATTTAATTGAATATGTTTCTGTCCCTTTAAAAAAAAAAAAAAAAAACCCTTTCACAGGGATACAAATGCATTTCCCATTTTGTCTGAAAGGGTACCAGAGATAGCAAGATCTGCTCTTGAAACAAGCACTTGTTAAATCAAATTAAAGGACAGGAAGCATGCCGCGTGACTGCAAATTATTCCGAAATAGAAATCAAGGGTTGGATCCTGGTTCTAATCTCTTTGGAGCTACATGGAAGTTAAGCCTCTGTCAGTATGATTCATGATTAGCTGTACTCTCTATCCGGTAACTAATAGAAAGCAAAGCAGGCTTTCAGAAGAACTGGGACCAGCACACTCACTATTTAAATTTTTTTTTTTTTTTTTTTGTTACTTATAGGTTTAGTGCTTCCGTCATAACTGCAATGTGCAGGAAGTTGTATATTTGTGCATGTGGATATTTTGTTTTAAGTTGAGTTCTAAATGGCATCAGGAGAAGCATTCTCTCTTACTTGGCTCAAGACCGACTCCAGGCTATGTTTCATGTGCCTGGCCAGTAACAGCTGTTCTAGTAGTTCAGAAAATCTAATCGCCATTGATTACCATATTGGCAGAAAGTCGCCTTATAACCGTATCCCATAGGAGTATTCTGTATACACAATATATTTCAAGTGAGTTAGCAAAATGCTGAAGGGGATTAGACTATAATCGGTAGTTTACTTTAAATTAAAGCGGCGCTGTCACTCCCCCGGAAAAATGAGTACTTCATAAAGACAGAATCTTTATGAAATACTCATATTGACTCTGTTAGAATTTCGCTGAAATACTGAGACAAAGTAGGGACAACGCTGTCTCTATATATTTCCTACATCTGACACTTCTAGACGCTGGGTGGAGCTACCGTCGTCTAGACATGTCAATCCCCCACCCATCACCAGTGATAGTTGGAGGAATTGGATTTGGGATCCTCCATAGACCTTAATGCTGTACTCTTAAACATGCACTTATTATTATTATTATTATTATTATTAAGAGCTTATTATCTTCTTGCACCTTGCAATGCAGGCTCAGTTGTTGATTTAGAGACACCTGAAATAACAATAATTATTCTGAACCAATAATTTGAACCAATAAAGCAGGAATACTTCAAGCTGACAAACCCATTTTTTATACAATAAATTGAAAATGCAATACTGTAATTTAACAATAATAATATATATGTAGTTTATGCTGTAACCCAGGCTATGAGTATTTGCTTTATTTTGAAAAGAGCTCTTCATTAGAGCACTATGTAGGAGCTGTAAAATATATAAATAAAAACTATGATTAACCCCTTAAGGACACATGACATGTGTGACATGTCATGATTCCCTTTTATTCCAGAAGTTTGGTCCTTACAGGGTTAAAAAGGACCGTGATAGTGTTTTCCCATAATACACATTGCACCATTGACTATAACATAGCCTTAAGGACCAAGCTTCTGGAATAAAAGGGAATCATGACATGTCACACATGTCATGTGTCCTTAAGGGGTTAAACATAGTCTAAAAGTAATGATACAGAAATAAAAACTAAATAGTAATACAGTTTGTGAGTACTTTAAGGGGAACTATAGCTTCCCCTTCTGTCACTTACCTGGGTCCAGCGCCAATGTAACTCGGCACTGGCACGGGTCCGCCTTCGCTCCTTCCATGCCGACATCAGGTGGCAGGGGAGAGCTAATGTGCATGCGCGGGAATGGCCGCGCTCTCGTTAGGATTTCCCCATAGGAAAGCATTCTTCAATGCTTTCCTATGGGGATTTCGGTGTCACTAGAAGTCGTCATGCATAGCCAAAAGTCGCCCAACCACCTGGAAGTCCTTCTAGAGGGAGTCTGGTAAACAGCCGCTAGAGGAGTAGCTAACCCTAGCAGGTAATTATTGTAGTTTATTAGAAAGTGCAATGATTACCTGCTCAGGGTTAAGGGTGCTGGGACACTGCACCCAGAGCTGAAGTGGTCTGGGTGCCTACAGTGTCCCTTCAATTACTCACAAACCGAGGGTACTAAGCCACAAATGTTTTGTTTAAAATTCACTTATGGGACACCTGAATAACAGCCAGGTTTGCTTGATTACAAATGAATAGTACACTAATTCAAGTTTTAACTTACTAAATACAAACGGTTCTGTTTCAAGTAGATTTGAATCCACTTAAAGATATATTGAGAAGAGGAAGTACTATAAACTTTATTGGATTATGACACGATGGCTTAGGTGAGACTGAAAAATGCAGAGAAACAAACCCTGTGCTGTGGAGTTTGTCATTTATATATTGCTAACATTCATTGCCAAAACAGCTGCTCAGTTTGAACGTGGTTTGCAGTGCAAGCCTTTATCAGTTATAGAGCTACAACGCTCATCAATCCCGTTCCATCACGGGCTTGTAATATGATTTGTTTGTTTTCTTTTACTTACCTATTGGAACATTGAGATTTATTGATATGTTAAGAATATAAATTCCTCTCATCAGAGCATAGCTTTTGGTCTATAAATACTTTCCATTTGTATATCATCCTATAGGTTAAATTGACAGCATTTACTGATGGAAACATATTTTCTTTTAATTAGGTTATCCTCTACAATTTAACTCTTTAACCCCTTAAGGACACATGACATGTGTGACATGTCATGATTCCCTTTTATTCCAGAAGTTTGGTCCTTAAGGGGTTAAGGGCACGGTATTTTTGTGACACTTAAGGTTTGAAAAAAGTAAACAAAAAGCTGTATTGGGAAGTTTGTGATTGGTCAGCCAGAGAAAGTCTGGGTGGGGTTAAAAGGGGAAAGCTTGTAAAGGCAACAGACAAGAGAAATGCAGGTTTTGCAAGCTGTATTTAGGTATATCCTCAGTGAAAAGATACATAATTAAATGCAGGCAAGTTTTCATTTGGGGTATACCTACTAAACAGTGATTTTTATTTATTTTGTATTTGGGCAGTGGAGTGTCCCTTTTTTTTAATTAGCAATTTTTAGGATAGTACAGAGGTACAGCGTACAGAATTTTGTTATTTTCATCATATTGTTACTGTCTTGAACATACATTAAGTTTTTTACAGGTCAAGTATTTGTCATACATTTATTTCAAGCAGTTACATTCATTAGCCTATTTCCTGTAGTTACCATCTCTATAGTAATTCCGCTGCACTTCGCACATTTTCATTTTTGTTTTGAACAGAGGGGTTGTGGGGTGGGTAGGGGAAAGGAGGGGGGTGTGGTAGAGGTAGAGTAGGCTTATGGTTCAACTTCTAGTTCCAGTTAGTATTAGATTTCCATTTTGTTCTTCTTAATTTGCGATGTTTGGGGTTATTCGCCTATTATAGTCATCCCACAATTCCCAGGCCTCTACCCAAAATATTTGTGTGGGCCTTGTTTTCCTAGCCATGGTTTCGTATAGTTTAGAGGATTCTATAATTTGGGTGCATTCCGTTAAAGTCGGTGTGTGAGATGCCAACCAGTTTCTGCTAATTGTTTGTAGTGCTGCAATGAGTATGTGATAAACCAGGTATCTTACGTTTTTTGTGATGTTTTGTGGGAATAGTTGTAACAGATATTGTTCGGATTGGAGGGGCATCGCCATTCTTGAGGACTCTGTTATTAACTTCGAGATTTGAGTCCAGAATGGTGTTATTTTCGGGCAAGACCACCATATGTGATACACAGTGCCCGGCTGCTCTTTGCACCTCCAGCATTGCCCCGAGTTTTGGGGGTTGATGTGTTTTAATTTGGTTGGAACCAGGTGCCAGCGATATAACAACTTTCTAGACATTTCTATATGTGTGGTGCATAGTGTTAAGTTCCTATTTGCCATAAATATACGGGCCCATTGGGATTCGGCCAATTTCTTTTGGAGGTCTGTTTCCCAGTTTGAGATAAAAGAGGGCTTTGCAGTGTAAAGTCTTTGAATAATTATATTGTACAATTGGGATATTAGTTTAGTGGGAGGCTTGTTTTGTATACATAGTTGCTCAAGAGGCGATAGTTGCCAGTCTTGCCTGAGTGTGGTGTTTGGGGGGGTAGTGTTTGCGGAAGTTCATGGTTTGTGGTATTTTATGTTTAATCTGCAGGTGTGCAAATGGGATCAGTTTGTTGTTATCTACTATCTGGTGTAAAGAAGTAATGCCATACTTGGTCCATACTTTGACATTGAATTGTGGTATAAGTATTGTGAGGGCTTGGATCTTCATAGCTGGTGACGGATATGGTGAAGGCCATGATTTGGTCCTATGTGTGTCCCATATAGACAAAGACAGCTTGGTGGTTGGCAACATTTCTTTGTATTTTGGTCTATTGTGTCGTGGTATCCAGACCAGTGCAGTTAAATTGTTGCCTTTTGTGTGTGCTGCCTCTATTGTGAGCCATTCCGGTAGTTGCTGTTGATGGAATGCCATGATAAGGGGACTAAGGATCGAAGCTGAGTAATACGTGTCAAGGTGTGGTATCCCTGTACCCCCTTTTTTGAAGGGTTTGTATAGTGTGGATTATGCCACTCTCGTTTTTTTGTTATTCCATATGAATGCGTTAATCACAGCTTGTGTGTTGCGTAAGAAGATCTTAGGGAGGTTTATGTGGATGGTACGGAACAAGTACTGGAGTTTAGGTAAGAGTATCATTTTTGTAGCCGCTATGCGACCTAGCCAGGAGACATACTTGCCCTTCCACCCTGCAATTTGGCTCTTTAATTTATTTACAAGTTTGATGTAGTTGGTTGTCATCAGAGCATGTGATGTCGACGTAAAGGCTACGCCTAGGAATGTTAGATGGTGCGCCATTCATATGCATAGCTTGTTTTCAGGTCTTGTAAAGTTTGTGGCGGTATGTGCATACCCATCGCTTGTGTTTTTGTGATGTTAAGTTTGAGCATGCGCTGTATTTGGTAAGTATGTTGTGTAGGCGTGGGAGTGTCGTGTTTGGTGATTCAATGGATAGCATGATGTCATCTGCAAACATTGTGAGTTTGTGTTCCGTGTTACCTATTTTTATTCCTTTAACTTCCGTATGTGTTGCGCTAGGGGTTCTTAGACCAGGATATATAACAGGGGGGACAGTGGGCACCCCTGGCGTGATCCATTTGTGATTCTGAATTCCATTGATGTGAAACCACTATTGGCTACACAGGCCATTGGGACTGAATATAATGGCTTCAGTAATGACATGAAACTTGATGGGAAGTTTTGTTTTTTTAGCCCTGACTCCAGGAACCCCCAGTGCACCCTATCAAATGCTTTTTCAGTGTCTATTGACATGAATACACTGGGTTTTTCTGAGTTTCGTACTTTTGACATCAGATTTAACAGCTTCCGTGTTCCATCGGAACCCTGCCTTCCCTTTACAAATCCTACTTGGTCTCTATGAATCACTGATGGAATAATGCTGGAGAGTCTGTTTGCATATATTTTCGATAGGAGTTTCGTGTCTGTGTTCAATAGAGAGATGGGTCTTAGGTTTTGTGGTTTGTTGGGTGGCTTTCCTGGTTTGGGTAGTGTGGCTATGTGGGCTTTTAACATTTCGGGTGGTATGTGGCCTGTTTTTATAATTGCATTGTACAATTCTTCTAGGTGAGGTGATAAGGTGGATTTAAAGCATTTGTAGTACAAATTCATGAAGCCGTCTGGGCCTGGTGATTTCCCTTTTGGTAAAGAGTCGATGGCTTTTTCTATTTCTGTCCGGGTATAAAAGCCTTTGGATCTCCTCTTGTTGTGTTGGGCTAATTTTGGGGAGATGGGCTTGGTCCAAGAAATCTTGTATTTCCTGGCTCGTTGGTTGGTGTGTCTTGTCGTCTTTTTCTAGGTTGTACAATTTGGTATAAAAGTCTGCCATGGTGTCATTTATATGTTGAGGGTTTGTTATTTTGGTACCTGTGGGGGTGAACATGTGGTGTATTTTAGACTGGGCTTGAGTTTGCCGTAGTAAGGATGCTAAAGCTTTCCCCGCTTTATTGCCCTGTGAATATTAGTTTCAGTTTACTAAGTATGTGTGAAGTTTTCTGAAACAATAAGTCATTTATGGCTTTTGTAGTTTGGTATATTTTGGTCTGTCCTTCCTGGGTTGGGGAGATAAGCTGGGCACGTGTTTGATCTCTGAGTAGTTTAAGTAACGAGGTATAATCATGTTGTGCTGTTTTTTTCAGATATGCCGCTTGACTGATGATTAATCCCCTTATTACTGCTTTATGTGCCACCCATGTATTTTGGGGTTGTGTTTGGGGTGTACAATTTGTTGTAAAATAGAGATTTATTTCCTTTTCTAGTGAATCTTTAAAAGATTGGTTATATAAAATAGTGTCATTCAATTTCCAGGGTGAGGTTCCCCGAAAATGGAATTTGTCTTATAGTGTTAATGATGTGGGTGCATGGTCTGACCATGTTATGTCTCCAATTTTACATTCTGTGATTGTGGTGAGGAGATGTGCCGTTACTAGAATGAAGTCAATACGTGAACTAGTCTTGTGGACTCTCGAGTGGTGCGTGTATTCACCATTGTTTGGGTGTATTGTGCGCCATGTGTCATAGAGATTAAATTCCATAAGTAGTTTTGTTAGAGCTTTACATTGCGGCTTCAGGGCAGCATGTCTCCTGGTGTCTCTCAGTACTGTCGTATCCAGGCGTGGGTCCAGAATATGGTTTAGATCTCCACATAGAATTACATTTTGTAATTGTGGGCTTGGAATTTTAGTTAAAACTTTGTGTAAAAAGTTTCTCTGATTGGTGTTTGGACTATATACAGAGGCTATCGTGTATTTAATGTCATTTATAATACAATGGAGTATGATGTATCTGCCTTAAGTGTCCTTTTTTATTTGGAGTAATTCATATGATAGTAATTTATGTATTAGTATTGAGGCTCCCCTTGATTTAGTGGAATATGTAGAGTGATATTGAATGGGATATTCCCTTAGCGCAAATGTGGGTATTTTAGTGTGCGTGAAATGTGTTTCTTGAACACAAAGTATGTCTATTCTCTCTTTTCTAGCTGTGTCCGTGAGAACACGTCGTTTGTGCGGTGTGTTTAAACCACACGCATTAATGGTTTGTATCTTCAGGGTGTTTTAACTGTGTGGTTGCTGAAAGGGTGTTAATTATTATGTGGTGTATAGTTGAGTGTGCCTTGACCCGGGATGTGCATAACTTGGAAGTGGGGGTAAAAACTGAGTATATGGGGGGCGGAGCTTGACGAGAAGTCGCAGGCACCCAGAGCTCCCACCAAACGGCCGACTTCAAGCCTCCTATACCCCAATCTAGTCAAGCTAAATGGGTCCTACACTCACCCACACCATGGAGCCATCAGTGGGAACGGGACAGAGGCACTACAGACCCTCCGGGAGCGCTAGCTGAGGCAGGCTTGCGGCCTAGCAGTCAATGCGGGGCTGGGGACACGGCCGGTCCTCCAGACCCGAAGTCCTGCAGACGCAGAACCTCTCCCCCCCAATGGGGGACATCACGGTCCACCATTGCACCCCCACAAAGCCAAACACCTACACACCTACACACCTACACACCTACACACCTACACACGAGCCCTACCAGGCAGGCGCAGACGGGAGGAAGCTGCGACACCAAACTCATCCTAGATGGCGGCGGCGGCCTCACACTCCGCAGGAGTAAGCTGCTGGGGGCTGAGACAGGCCCTGTGCGACGGCGGAGTACCGGTGACTGAGAAGGTCAGTGGCAACACCCCACAGCCTCAACCCTGAAGGAGACAGCATGGGGAGAAAGCCCCACGACAAGCGGGGGCCTGTAGCGCAGGGGGCCTTGTTCAGGTACAGGACACCGATGCACAGTATACTAAGGCAGCCAAGGGACCTAGAGACACCCTGTCTTGACCCCAACCAGGTACTGAAAAACCCAACCTGGCACAAACCCACCTGGCATGAAGTTGTCAGGGTTCTCACCTGTTAGACAGACAGCCAGACGTGGTCGCTCCTGGAGTTCCCAACAAGGGACTTGAACCGGGGAACTTATCAGTCCTAGTCCTGCTTTCTGCCTCTGAGCCACAGCAGCTTTACACAGAGACTACTGATTCCGGTCCTGTTCATCCTGGCATGGCTACTACACCGGGGGCTGCACCTTGACTTGGCTGTGTCTCACCTGACTCTGATCGGTCATCAGCAGGGTATTTAAACCCAGCCTCGCCCTGTGCTCAGTGTCAAGTCTTTGATCTTGTGTTCCTGTTTGTACCAGTGCTCCTGTTTATCTACTTCGTATTATTGACCCCGGCTTCTGACTCGTTTATTCTGACCTCTGGCATCCCTTGACTTCGGCTACTCCTCGTTGTTCCTGACCTCTGGCATCCTTTGACCTCGGCTATCCCTCGACTATCCTGCTGCTTCAGTCCTTGCCTGTCCTGCGTATTTGGTACTGCATCCTGCACAGCCCCCGTGCACAGACCCACAGGCCAGGTGAATTCTTACCTGACCACCTCGGCCTGTGGCTATCTGCAAGGGTGAGCAACATATCTGCGCTACAGACTCCCAACTCAGGTAAGACCCTGACAAAAGACTTGACCAATATGGAGTCCGCAGAGATGTGCTCACCCTCACTCCAGCAAGTGTCCAGCCTGGCCCAGACTGTTTCGGAGCTGCAGCAAGAAATTTTATTTCTTAAAGGCGCAGTACATCCAGCCCCGGAACCAGCTTATCCGGAACCGTTTGTCATCATGCCCGACAGATTTGATGGTAGCTGCACGTCCTTTCAGTCATTCAAGATGGATTGCGAGGTGTTGTTTTCTTTAAAGCCTCGAACTTATGCCACAGAATTCATCAGGGTCAGAGCGGCTATCAACCTGTTGTCTGGACGCATCAAAGTTTGGGCTCACCAAATGTTGCAGACGAAGAGTCCTGTCCTTGTCAGCTGGGAATCCTTTATTACTGCTATGGACTCACAATGCAAGACCACTATGCCCAAGCCAGCTCCACCTACTAAAAAATCGCGGAGTCTACGTAACCAAGGAACCGAGTACCATCACTACACCCCAGTGATGCCTCCTTATGATCCAGTTGCCAGGAAAACTCCAGAGGTATCCTGTGTTCCACTTGACCCTGAGGAACCTATGCAATTGGGACTTGTCCACTGCAAAGTGACACCTAGGGAGAGGGACCGAAGGAAGAGCCATGGTCTGTGTTATTACTGTGGTGAAAAAGGGCATTTCATCACGCTTTGTCCTGTTCGCCCTCCTAGACCTCCAGCTCTCCGACTGGGCACTAATTTCCTTCGTCCTGTGTACACCGCATACCAGCCTAAAAAGCTACATGGGAGCCGTTATTCTTGCCCATGCTTGGCTTCCATGGGAAAAACTACACCCCCTGCTCCAGAGCCGCCTGCATCTACTGCCGAAGTTACTTCCTGTGGTACCACCACTACTTCCTGCCCACCTGAAAAGGATTTACCTGTGGATTGTGCCATTGCTTCTAATGGCACTACGGTCCGTAAAGAAGACCTTGAAATGTTCGAAAAAGCATTGTTAGCTACGAACACTGCTCCTGCCGAAGTTGTGGAAGTGCTTGCCACCTGTACCCGGAACCTAAAAAACCTGGACAGTTCTTCAGCCGTACCAGAAGCTGGTACTGGGAAATCCCAAGCAATTAAGGGATTCCACACTGAGGACTTTAACGACTCACTGGATTCTGATAGTGACCCTGGAGAGGTGTATTATTACGAAGGAGAGCCTACTTACGCCCGGAGGTCGTTTTTAAAGGGGGGGGGGGTACTGTCAGGGTTCTCACCTGTTAGACAGACAGCCAGACGTGGTCGCTCCTGGAGTTCCCAACAGGGGACTTGAACCGGGGAACTTATCAGTCCTAGTCCTGCTTTCTGCCTCTGAGCCACAGCAGCTTTACACAGAGACTACTGATTCCGGTCCTGTTCATCCTGGCATGGCTACTACACCGGGGGCTGCACCTTGACTTGGCTGTGTCTCACCTGACTCTGATCGGTCATCAGCAGGGTATTTAAACCCAGCCTCGCCCTGTGCTCAGTGTCAAGTCTTTGATCTTGTGTTCCTGTTTGTACCAGTGCTCCTGTTTATCTACTTCGTATTATTGACCCCGGCTTCTGACTCGTTTATTCTGACCTCTGGCATCCCTTGACTTCGGCTACTCCTCGTTGTTCCTGACCTCTGGCATCCTTTGACCTCGGCTATCCCTCGACTATCCTGCTGCTTCAGTCCTTGCCTGTCCTGCGTATTTGGTACTGCATCCTGCACAGCCCCCGTGCACAGACCCACAGGCCAGGTGAATTCTTACCTGACCACCTCGGCCTGTGGCTATCTGCAAGGGTGAGCAACATATCTGCGCTACAGACTCCCAACTCAGGTAAGACCCTGACAGAAGTGACCCTGGGACTGAATACAATCCGGAGAACACTCACAACTTCTTACCCAGCCACAACCCCCGCGCCACATACCACCTCTGCCCGTGCCAAAAAGAACCTCCTGGCGTGCAGCTAACTCTGACCAACGGTGCTGTGGTCTCTCCTCTTAATCGGGACTCTAACTCGTGTAGACATCTATTACTTATGAATACCAAACCTGTTTATATAACAGCATAATCATCTACTTAGCTACAGCGCACTTAGTATGATTCAACTAGGAACTGTTAGCTAGTCTAGCAAGCACTGTGCATGTTATACTCTGTAATACTCTGATCTACAAGCATTTTAAAGGCATAACCATCTACTTAGCTACAGCGCACTTAGTATAATTCAACTGGGAACTGTTAGCTAGTCTAGTAAGCACTGTACATGTTATACTCTGTTATACACCTTTTTTTTTTTCAAGCGTTTTAAAGGCATAACCATCTACTTAGCTACAGCGCACTTAGTATGATTCAACTAAGAACTGTTAACTAGTCTAGTAAGCACTGTGCATGTTATACTCTGTTATACTCTGTTTTACAAGCATTTTAAAGGCATAACCATCTACTTAGCTACAGCGCACTTAGTATAATTCAACTAAGAACTGTTAACTAGTCTAGTAAGCACTGTGCATGTTATACTCTGTTATACTCTGTTTTACAAGCATTTTAAAGGCATAACCATCTACTTAGCTACAGCGCACTTAGTATAATTCAACTGGGAACTGTTAGCTAGTCTAGTAAGCACTGTGCATGTTATACTCTGCTTTACAAGTATTTTAAAGGCATAAACATCTACTTAGCTACAGCGCACTTAGTATGATCCAACTAGGAACTGTTAGCTAGTCTAGTAAGCACTGTGCAAGTTATACTCTGTTTTACAAGCAATTGCCTAGTTCAAAAGTATGTTCTTCAACCTAATTAAGCAAGTTTACCAACATGTCTAGATACATAGCGACGACAACCTCTTAAACACACTTTAGAAATGTTGGATAAGCATGAAACCCTGCAACTTTACTTCATTAACCTAAAAAATGTGTGCAATACTTTTCTATGCCATAAACGATGGACCTCACTATTCTTTTTACTGCTGTTGTGGCACAACAAACGTCTGTACTCAATGTTTGCACCACAAAAATAAAGAATTAAAAAACAAAAACAAAAAAAAACCTGAGTATATACATGTTCCCTGTCGTGGGGAACTGGTGCAACAGTGGTGCACCGTGGGGATTGGAAACATTCGTCTCCTGTGGTGTGGCGTATGGGCTAAGTTGCTCCCTTATGAGTTTGAACAGAACCTTTATTTGTGGGGTGTTTTTTTTTTTTTTAGAAGAGGAGGATATGTCTAAACCCAGCAGCAGGTTTAGGGTTGGTTTTATTGGCATTTCTACACTAGGGCCTATTTTTGGGGGTTGTCCTGAAATGGTTTGCAAGATTGCTGTTAGTTAGTGTTAGACCTCTACGGTCTTATTCGGCACTTTAAAGGGCTGAGTTATGTTTTGGGGTTTTCCTCCTCACCCGATGTTTGTTCGATTGGTCTCTCGTTACAGGTGTGTACCCCATTAGTCTCCCTCCCCCTCTCCTTCCACCACCCATGGTCTGGTGATCGTACACAAACTCAATAGGTACCATTGTTGATCTTGGATAATAATATTCTAAGGTGTCGATATTGCTATGTTAGGTCCCTATACATTATGGTTGTATTGGATTTGGCACTGAATGGGATCTCTGCATCCCTCGCACAAGTTATACTCTGAATCCAGGCAGTGAGGCACCCCGCGCATCCCTCCCGCCTTCCCCCCGCTGACAGGGGGAACGGCGGAGGGAAGGCACCCGGCCCCCCGCCCCAATCTTGCTAATAAAGCAATTGAGGATCAATGAAGCTTCTCACATACCAACCTTTTGGGCCCCAGGTGTCCGCAGATACCCCCCCCCTCAATCATTATGTGCATCATCACTGTGCCAGTGGGGACATTTATACGCATACCAGCGGTACCCCTGGGCCCATACCCTTTCATATACTACCCCATCCAGTGTTACCAACACAAGTATCAAAGATAAATCAGGTAGTACAGACTAACAGAATAACATAGCGAATGATCTCGCCATAACGACATGTGTTAATAGATCTTCGTCTGTCCCTAATGTCCATCGGTTATATGCACATCAATAGTTTAGCCTCCCAAGGCAAGTGGTGCAAAGACCCACTGTGTCCGAGCCATGTGTGCATGAGTGGTGTTAGAGAGAGAGTTGGGGATCATTAGTCTCATTATGCCCCTTTAATGGCGGTGTGCCGGAGCGTGGTATGTTAGTGGCGTGCAATACTTCATGTATCTGCTGATGCTGTTTAGTGGTTGCTCGGGGCTGCTTGCCATTCCAGCCGCATCCTATGCCGTGATGAAGCTTGAGCGGGTTCTAGTTGGGGGTTAATACCCCACGTTTTCAGTTTTGCAACTCCATCCTTCACCACCAACAATTTTGTCGGATACCCCCATCTGTATCTTATTCCGTTGTTGCGGAGCGCAGTTGTAATTGGCGTAAATTCTTTTCTTTTCCGAAGAGTTGCCGCCGATATATCAGGGAAGATCTGTACCTTGGCATAATCTTCTGCAGGTTGAGGCTTGTTCCTGCTGGTGCGTAGTATGTGTTCTTTGACATGAAAGTAATGGGCACGTAGCAGTACGTCTCTGGATGTGGAGTCTGGAAAATGGCGTGGGCGAGGCACTCGATGTACCCTATCTAGCAGCAGCATATCAGTCGGGATTTCTGGAGCGTAAGCGTGCAGCATACCTCGCACGTATCCCTGTAGATCATCTGGGAGCACCGATTCCGGCACACCTCGCAGCCGTAGATTATTTCGCCATGACCTATCCTCCATGTCTCCTAGCTTGACTTCGGTGAGTAGCAGTTTTTCTTCCAGGGTTTCAACATGGGATGCTAAGTCGTTATGTGCCGTTGCGATTTCGTCCATTTTGGATTCCATGTGTGAGGTTCTATTGCCTATGTCTTGAACATCCTTGTGTAGGGCCTCCACAGTACTATGCCATGATCCAATTAACTTTTGGGAGATATTTTCTAAAGCTTGAGCTAAATAGCTTTTTGTCAAGGCTTCTCCGATTTCGAGCCTGTTTTGTGGTATGCTATCATCTTCAGAGCAGTCGTCGCCATCTTGAGTGGCATTTAGTATCTCTCAGACATGCACACTGGCAATAGGGTACAGTAAAATAAAACCATTAACTTTTAATTGTCAATTGACAATTGTTTTGTGGAAAATAGTTTTCATAGCTAGTGAAGATCCCCTTTATAATAACTGTTGTCCTTAATTTGCACCAGTGCTTAGTATAGCTTTATCATTTATAATGTGTTTGGCTGACTTGACTGCTGACCCGGACCAAACTCCCACCACCCGTTGCCCAATAAATACACAACACCTTTTATATGGGTAAGGGCAACGGCCACAGCTTTATTAACAAAATTCACATAAATCACCAGCGTCCACAACCTGTCAGCTGTTGGGGGATTACCAACAGACAGCTCTATCAAATTAATTCCACGAGTCCGATGCAGCCTGCCCCCGCCATCAGCTCTCAGCAGGCTGCGACTCCCCAAGCCGCTTGGGCACTTTCCTCCGAACCTCTTCGCTGGCCAGGACTACCGCCACCGCGGTTCCTCCCTACCTGCTCCCATGGAAGGAACCGCGCCCCCCACAGCCAGCGCCTCCTCAATACCCGCCTGCAGACCCGCATTCAGGATATCTAACCCTATGAGGGAGAGGTGAACCCCATCCTTTCGCATCAGGTTTGAATTGTCCCCTTCCAACTCCCTGTGCCTAATTACAAAACCGCCCAGCCGGCGGACAAACTTACCAATGGCCACGTTCAGCTTGCGCCTACTACGCTCAACACCCTTGGCATGAGACAGCGAACGCCAACACGGCCTGGACACTATGTCCGACCAAATAAGGGTCAAATCGGGGAACAGAGCCATACACCTAGCCAGATCGTGTCGAATCGCATGCAGGAGGTCCACTGACCTACTGCGCCCTAGGTCATTTCCCCCTGCATGAAGCACCAGAGTCACTGGCCCCGACACGTACCTCCGAAGGGATACGCATTCGGCATACAGCTGCTGCCACAACATACCCCTAATACCCCTCCACCTTACCCTGGCCATGTCATAGGAAACCCCCAAATTTCTCCCGTAGGGCCGCTCCTCAGCTCGCCGCGCTGCCCAGTATACGTAGGAATGTCCCAGAATCCAAATGCAGCGGGGCCGAGGACCTACGGAGAAAATGCATTATAGTAAATGAGGTCTGACATAGGACCTATAGCGCCGCGAACCCCATCTACCCAAGCGCTGGATCGCTGCGTCCGAGAAACCCCACAAACTAGCCTGAGTGGCCGCCCCTATACGGAAAGAGTGAGCAGAGTAATGACGAGGATCCACCCCGCATGCCACCAAGGCAGCACGGAACCTGGCTGAGAATTGATAACGAGTGAGGGGGGACCCATCCCTATGAACCAAAAAGGAGAGACAACCTATCGTCCTAATCTGCAAATAGACTGAGCAAAGACGGACTGGACAGAACCTGCCGCCCGTAGCCCCGATCCGTACCCACGAACCCCTACCTACCTGGTCGGTCTTGGAACGACTTATGAAAGCGTCTATGGAGTCCTCGGACCACCGGATATCCGACAGCAGCAGAGGCCCAACCGACCTACGGTTGCGAGCAACCAACTCACCCACCCTAAATGCTCCAAAAAAACAAAATGAAAACGCAACCCGAAATAAAGCGGCTTCGTAATCTGAGAAACAAACTGCCCCCAGAACCGCATGAATCCGTCCCAGCAAGTCGGCAGACACCGGGCGGCGGCGGTCTGGGACCCTCCGAAGTCTCCAACCCCGGATAACTCGCTGAATTCCGAACCACCGAGAAACGTCTTGCCAACCCATAAACCTGCACAGAAAGGACAGGGCGGTTAATGCCTTCTCGGCCACAGAGCAAGACTTACCCTGCGCCAACATTGACTCCAACATTAGTAGAGTCGCCTCCAATCGCCCGGACTCCGACCCCAACACCAGGCTCTGCGAAAATGAGGACAGCCATGTCCGCCAGACGGCTTGATATGCCTTCCAGGAAGAGTCAGCTAAGGAGTCCGACACCAAGCCTCTCAATCCTCCAAATCGATCTCCCATAAGGAAACCGGGCATCGGATACCCACTGCCTCCGCGGCTGGAGCCGACTCCCGAAAACGGTCCCACTGAAACCGAGAAAGAGAGTCAGCTACCACGTTATGAACACCCAGAACATGACAAGCTTTTATCCAAACATTAAACTTTAATGAAAGAAGTACCAACCGTCGCAGGAGCGCAAGAACTGGAGGGGAACTGGCGGTTGAACGGTTAATCACATGGACAACACTCATGTTGTCCGTGTGAAAAACCACTGTCCTGTTGCCTAGATCCTCCCCCCAGAGCTCCAAAGAGACCACGATGGGAAACAGCTCTAAAAACGTCAGGTTGCGCATAACATCCAAGCCCAGCCAATGTGCCGGCCATGCCTCTGCGCACCACTGCCCCTGAAAGTATGCCCCAAACCCCACGGAACTGGACGCGTCCGTGAAAAGGTTCAACTCTGCGTTAGATGCCGCCTCCAGCAACCAACAGGAGCGTCCATTGTATCGCTCCAAAAAGGAGCTCCACACCTGGAGGTCCGCGCACAGCCGCCTCGTGACTCGGATAAAATGAAAAGGCTCCCGAACCCCTACCGTGGACAGAGAAAGGCGCCTGCAGAACGCACGTCCCATGGGAAGAACTCGGCACGCGAAAGCCAAGTGCCCCAGGAGCACCTGCATTTGTCGCAACTGAACCTTCCTCGCCCCACGAACCAGGTCAATCAGCCTCAAGAGGACCGACAACTTTTCATCTGGCAGCCGGAAAACCATACCGACAGAGTCGATCTCAATCCCTAAAAACGACAGGACCTGAACCGGACCCACCGTCTTAGCCTTCGCGACGGGGACCCCGAAGTATCCCATGACTGCCCTAAATGTGTTTAAAAGCCGCTCACACTCACCCGAACCCGGAGGGCCAACGAAAAGAAAATCATCCAAGTAATGAGTAGCCGATTCCAGACCCGCCTCCTGCCTCGTTACCCAATCCAAAAAACAGGAAAACATTTCAAAATAAAAACAAGAAATAGAACAACCCATGGGTAAACGCATGTCGTAGTAAAAAACCCCTTGAAAAAAACAGCCTAATAGGTGAAAACAGGAGGGATGAACCGGCAAAAGACGGAAAGCTGACACTATGTCAGACTTCGCCAACAAAGCACCGTGACCGGCCCGGCGAACCAACTGCAAAGCCCTATCAAAAGAGGCATATCGCACTCGACAAATGTCCTTGCCAATGGCATCATTTACCGATTCACCGGACGGATAGGACAGGTGTTGGATCAACCGAAAGGAACCTGGGTCCTTTTTGGGAACCAAGCCCAGAGGGGAAACACGTAAGTTAGGAAAGGGAGGTGCAAGAAATGGGCCAGCCATGCGACCCGCCTGCACCTCAACCTGCAATTTTTCCTGTAAAATATCTTCCTTGCCCTTAACCGAGCTGAGATTGTCCGCAAACAGAGGCGAGGAAGAGGGAACAAAAGGGATCAAGAAACCTACCTGAAACCCGTCAAACAATGTCTGCGCATCGCGACCCCTATGATACCGGGCGAGCCACGGGCGCATCCTTCGGGCGTCCACCGGCGTCCTCTCCCCTAGATATGTCGTCTCGAGATGGACCCTTTCCAGACCCTGGCTTCCCCTTCCTGAAGCAGCGCACAGCTGGGTGAGCTCCCCAGCAGTGTGCACATTCATGGCGGAACCTACAGGAGCTGAACCAGCGGCAGTGGCTCTCGTTAAAGAGCCAACACACGCCTTTTCTTTGCCCCGCAGAGGAGCCGGAGGTCCCTCCGGCAGGCCCGGGAAAGGGGGATGGTCTAATGGGAGTCATAATTAACAGCCAGAGACTGCCATCCTGAACGCCGAAATCCATCCCCGGGCACACCGCCAATTTTTGTCGGAATTGCTGGTCATACCGATACCAGCATTGACCGCCATAGATTTTATACGCTCCCCAAATTAGGTCCAAATACCCAAACAGGGCAGGAGCCTTATCTGGGAAACGGC
Source organism: Pelobates fuscus (assembly GCF_036172605.1). Classification (NCBI taxonomy): domain Eukaryota; kingdom Metazoa; phylum Chordata; class Amphibia; order Anura; family Pelobatidae; genus Pelobates; species Pelobates fuscus. Next base: position 44,877,303 of record NC_086323.1, read on the forward strand.
GCACCAGGATACTGGCAAATATGTTAAACCCTTGCAACCAATTGCCAAAGGTTCTGGGTATCTGCTTACCTTTTTCCGCCTCTGGAACCTCCCCACGGCGCGGTCTGTCCACGGAATCCTTGTCAGGAGAGACCAAGGACAGCAGATCCACATACTCACCTCTACATATTTTGTCTTGCGTGTCCATAGGGACATGCAAACCTAACGGTGCAAGATCACATCCCACCGAACCCGCACGAAAAGCCCCAGAAGGCTGACCCCTAGGGGTTTGGGAACATCCCTGCACCTGAACCTCAGCCTGCCCTGGGAATCCCTGTACCCCAGTAAGGTGTGAAGGAAAACTGGCCACTAGGGTCCTAAGCAGGCGCAAACACTCACTAGACTGATCTTGGGCCCCAGTCCCTGGCACGCCAGCGCAATGCAACCACTCACCGGACCGCTGGGGAACTGCTGGCACCGAAATCAATCCTCCTCTTCTTCCGAATCAGAATCAGACCAAGACCTCCTGGGGACATCTGCAGCAGGACCTGAGCTGTGCTCCAGGTGAAATTCGCCGAAACCGGCTGCCTCAGGGTGATGGGGGTTGCTTCCGGCTGTCTGTGCGCTCCTGTTGTCTCCTCTCCTCCCTGCCGACCGTCCTCTGCGTCCGGCGCCCTGTGAACTTCGTGTTCCGGACAGGGCGCCGACGTTGCGCGTCACTTCCGGTTGCGCCTGGTGATGACGTCCGGCGCCTTGACGCACGCTGACGCGAGCACTCACTTCCGGCGACCTCTCTCTTCCCGCCGTTGGGACCGGAAGAGACGGCGGGCTCCGAGATCTACCCGCCACGCCGCCATCTTGTCCACCAACGATGATGGCCTCCACCGATCTCCGTCCAGCTCTCACCGGGGAAGACCTCGCGGTGCCGATCCGCTCACCCCGCTGACGACCTCTTCTTGTGGATACCGGACTGGGGGACAGGCGCGTAGGAGGCTTGGAACGCCTGGCTCTCCTACCGCCATCCGCCTGGAGCGAAGTCCCTGAAGCAGCAGCAGGAGCCGGGCGGTTATCCACCCCGGCTAACACCTCCTCCAACGCACCGGAGCCATGGGATTCAAGGTACGCCTGTAATAAGGCTACCACATCGTCCTTGGAAACAGCTGCCGCCATTCTCCCGATACCAGATGAGGGAAAGATAAGTAACAGAAGTAGAAAAGAAGTTTTCAAAACTCCTGTAATTTTTCTGTCAAAATTCTTGTAACTTGTTTTTTTTTTTTTTTTAAACAGTCCCAGGGGAAGCTAGTAGCACTACACCTCTGCCCGGGGAACTGGTGAGTACCCTCCCATTTTTCCCCATTTTTATGCCCCCCATGTGCCACAATGTATCCCCTATAACCCAACCCCTTATCCCTCCCAGCAGTCATGTCCTCCCTTCCTTAAGATTTCCAGGGAGGTACTGGACAGTAGATGGAGCTGTAGCCAGTATGTATTGTTATAAGATGAAGTACAGTTTAACAATGTGAAGAAGTACTAACTCGATGGACTTGAGTGGACTCAATATATTAAAGGGACACTCCACTGCCCAAATAAAAAATAAAAATAACTGTTTAGTAGATATACCCCAAATGAAAGCTTCCATGCATTTATTTATGCATTTTTTTTCTTTGGGGGATATATCTAAAAACAGCTTACAAAAACTGCAGATCTCCTGACTGCTGCCTTTGCAAGCCCTCCCCTTCTAACCTCGCCCAGACTTTCTGTGACTGTCCAATCACAGACTTCCCATTGCAGCTCAACAAGAAGTCTTTAGAGTCAGCAATTGCCGAGAGCACCTGCCTTGCAAAGTTCAGTGCAATTAAGCTGGCCAAACCAGGACCGGTTGTCTGCTTGAAAAGCAAGGGGGTGTAGCCAGGTTAATTTATAAAAGTGTCAATTTCTATTGAAATCTGCACTTTTTCCAAAATGAAAAAAGACACACTCTTCACACATTAACCTGTTCAGCAAGCTAAAGTGATTTAGGGGTCTGGAGTGTCCCTTAAAGTAACAAAATTATTGTGTTATTGTATTCTACTTCTTGCAGTACTCATATAAAACAATTATTATAAAGTTCTAAAAAGGAGTGTAGCGTGACGGGATGATGGACTGAAATTTGGTTTCTAATTGGGCTATAAAGTCTGACGTAGGCACCATTCCCCTGCTGTTATTCTTTCTCTGGTATTGTTGCATGCTATTATTCAGTTCTGATTGAATCCTACATAAGTTATTTCGGCAATCATTATACAATCTGGATTAACATGTTAATACTTCTCTATAGTTTCTGCAGATGTCTGTGGTTTCTTTTCCAATGTCACAATATTCACAGTATTATCCAAGTCATAAGTGGCCCTAGTGATGCAAGGTGCTGGAACTCTGCGTCTTTTGTTGACAAAACTCCATACAGCCCTGTTCCACCCTCCCATCCCCTGCTTTGATTTTCAGACTGATAATGGAAGGAAACTGGCCTATTTAATCTCCGCTCACACCTGGTTAATTTTATCTTTTCATATTTTCTCATACCTGAATTCCAGTGATTTTTGGTTTTGACCTGGCTTAGTGCCAAATTTATCAAGTTCTCTTTTTCTATCAGTTGTTGTCTTTCTGGTTTCCGATTCTTTGGATAGAATATGACCAGTCATTTTCACTCCTTCTGGAGACCCTGACCTCGCTTCTCTAAGAACCAGTTAATCTTGTTCTATAATTGTCCTATCTTGTATTGAACTGTCCAATACTAAGTGTGAAGGATCAACAATATCTTGCCATCCTAGATGAGCGTCTTCTCTGTATAAGGATGAAATTGGTAAAATGACGCAAATAAAGGAACCAGTTGAATTTAGTTGACCTAAAGCTTTTCTTTAAAACTCATAATTCCCATCATTGGGGAGATATCATATCTGGGGGAAGGGACCATTTCAGTGGTACAAATCTCATAATTTCAATATGCAATGGTTGGCATGCTTCATTAATTACCATCTGTCAAATTAGTAACTCGTATACCACCAACTTCCTTGTGGTTTCCTGCTATTATCTTCCTGCTACATTTCAGTTTTCACCCTGGCTATGAACTTGACTCAAGTTTAAACGGACACCTAAACACCATTAGCATCGGTGCTCCCTAGGTTGCAGAGTACACTGGTGCATGGAGAAAAAATTCAGTTTTACTGAACCATTTTTTTTCTAAAAAATAGTTTTTTGTTTTTTTTCTGGATTTCCGAATTTCAGCCATATGTCAGTTTGGATTGGTGGAATTTTGGTACAAAAAAAAATGATTCAGGAGATGAAGCCGATGAAGCAAAAGGTGCACAAATAAGCATTGCACTGCTGTCTATATATGAATATATTTTGCACTTGACTGGTAGGAGCAATCCCACCATTTGGTTCACAGTTCAAATGAGACAAAGTAACCAGCAGAGGGGAAAAAGGAAAGGTAGTAAAAAAAACCTATATTTTTATATTTATGTTATAGATTTATATATTTGTATTATTTATTTTTTACTGATCCTGCTTTCTCTCTATTAGTAAAACACACAATCACTACTAGTCTGTCTTCCTCAATAGCTGAAATCAAAGAATCCTGCTTGTTAATCTATTGACTGATTACTTTTTTGTACACTACCCCTTCTTTTCCCCCCTCTCTTCTCACTGTTCACTTAATCTGGGAAAAAAAATAAATAACATTTAGTAAAAGTCCCCGAACCATGATCATCTTTTATTCCTTCAACCATGATTTTGGTGCTATGGCGCAATTCAGAATCACAAATAAAAAAGAACATGCTTGGCCATTGCATGTTTCGGCTGGTTTGTGATTTGGGTTCATTTGTGCTTGGAGTTCAGGAATTCAACCGGCGGTCACCCAATCAGCTCAGATTCCAATGAATTGCAGTTCGGTCTGAAACAAATCTCCAAGTCCATTGTGGAGCCAGGAAATCCCCAAAACCCATCTCCCTTCAGTCTTTTAATATTAGTTGCAGCAATTTACTGCTGGCCAAAAAATGGGATATGGACATTGAAAATAATGTGAAGACAAGATCAGAATCTGGAGAATTTCAGTAGATGGACAGTAGAATAGTAAATTTTTTTAAAATTTCGTTAAGATGCATGCCTGGCACCATTAAATGTGAGGTTTGTAGAATTTGGTATAATTGGCTGCTTTGTATTTATTTATTTATTTTTAATGCTCAAATGTATTTTATCTTTCAAAAAGATTATTAAATTGTTAGGTAGCATTGCCCAGTGACATCAGATCTATTTAAAAAATTTAATTACAGTGATGTGGTTGAATTATATTTCTCCTTTAAAAACAAGCCTTGTTTGGATCAGTATTACTTAAAATTTATTGTAGTTTTTTGTGTTGCCAAAAATCCGGCAGTTTATTTCCTACTGACTAGAGAAATATAAACAGAGCTTGTTTTCAGAAAGCAGAAGTCAGCTGATAGGCAGGAGCCTCCTTCAAAAAACATTCTCGTAGACTTTCAGTGGAAGGTGTTACATAGCTCCAAATATTTGTTGATTTAATAACCTTGGTTACTCTGGCGTAGAGGTTTCAAGCAAAATACAACTAAGTGGTTGATACTTAAGGTTTGGCTACAAAATATTTGTCTGCTTTTAAATTCCCCTTGCTGCCCATTTTCATTCCAGATATAGGGTTTTGTCACTAGACAGCAAATTTTAGTGGGTTGACAACCAGCTGGCAACCTATCCCAGACAAAGTAGAAAAAAATACATGTATTTGCCCTCTTCTGCTATTTTGGATTCGGTGGTCAAGCCCGTTATCAACTACAGCACAACATTTAAAGTGACACGGTCATAGCCGCATCCATTTTTTTTTCAATCCCCTCCTCCCGACTCAATTACATTTGATTGTCCTGATAGTTGCCCCCAAATGTCTCTAGGTCCCCAATTCACCATTTCTTACCTCTTTATTTCGTCACCGGATCTATTTCCTAGGCGCCACCAATTTTAGTGTTCCCAGATGAAGGCCCTGCGGGACATGTCATCTGCCAACACTAGCTCGGTCTGTGAAATTGCCAACGCATGCCAATTTGAACCCTTGGCATTCTCTATTGTCCGAATTTCAGACTGAATTTCAGCTATTCGTCTATTAGCCAGAAAGACAAATAAACAAATACAAATTACAACAAACGAAACAAGACCGAATTGGGCGGTACAGCACTTTTTCCTTGCGCCGGCCCCCTGGAGGTGAAAAAAATTAGATTTGTCCCCCTTTTTCCACGTTTCTCTTGCTCTTGGGTTGGGACATAATGGTAAGAGATATTTTCGTTTTTTGGAGCTTAAAAGCCAAAATTGCTCGTTTGAAGGCCGTGTTAGTGCAGAGCACTCAGAACATGCGTCCGCTCAGTTCCACTTCCAGGACACGCCCCCACAACTTGTCTTTTTGTATAGTATGGGTGATAACTGAAAAATAAATAATAAATACAGATTTTCATAATTACAGTTCTTGTGTGCTACCAATGCAAAGCATTCAGGCTAAGATCACTTGTATCGTATTAATACTGATGTCTATCAATTCGCTGTAACTATTCTTTTAATATCATTGATTTGTAGATTCTTAGCCATATCATTTTCTTTTCATGCAGAATCCAGCTCGAAGAGGTATTGTTCTCAGCTACCTGCTACTTGAGCCCCAGTCTGGCTATACAGCAAACATTGATATATTTACCTTATCGTTATCACCAGAATCATACAGTATACTTGGATAGTATGATACATTGTATTGTTATTGGAAGTAATAGTATATAGATTTATGTTACAGTTACATGGTTCTATTTCGCCTAATCAGTACACAATACTTTGCAGTGCTACAAGTGGCCGGTTTGCTTTTAGTTGGACATAGAACGGTAATTGTATCAGAAGTAAGGGAATTAAGGGGACACTGTTCATAACGAACAACAAAACCCTCTCATCCACAGTTACGTTTACACTTACAGTTTCTCACTATACAATGTATTACGTTTATTTGGCAATTGCTGTTAGTAGCAGTCTCGATTGCTATGGGGTATGAAGTATGCCCGCCTCACTATTTAATCAGTATACCAGAGTTTGTTTGGGGCATGCCATTCGCTCTTTTATATGATGTTATATGATGTTACATTTCAGTTAATTTCAGTCACTCTGCACATCCTCACTGTTTGGTTTTATAATATGCCTCTCTGTGACAATGCCCAGTTGCTCCAAACATGTGTCTGGTTATCCACAAGTTGATATTATGTGTTATGTACCCTAGCACATTGGTAAATAAGTTACAGAGGTCGTGACATTCATGTATACCTGCCACCTCCTTTGCGGCCTTTCTCACGTATATCTATTTATATATTTATCTTTGTTTTAAAAAACTATTAGCACGTCAAGTCTCATGCATGCCTCGTACCAGCCGTTAAATATCTGGAGCTATTTTAGCATACTGGGTCATTTAAAATACTGAATCAGTTTTCTTCTGTATTCTTTTAGTAACAGGTATCACAAGAGTATATTAATAATTTTGAGCTCAATTTCCTTACTTTACCTACCTAATCAGCAATCACCTGGGCACATTTTCACGGTGTTAGTAACTGAATTACTGAATTATGAACACCAAGTTCTCTTGTGTCACTTTCAGTTTTTTTGTTTTTTGATTATTAAACCACTGTACACATTTTGCCCTCCACTTTTCTATTCACGTATAATCAACCATACAATGTAAACATAGTGGTTTCTCTAAAACTGGTAGGTTTACGGCTGCAGGGTTAAAACCTGGGTGACTATAGTGGTCCTTTTAATGTTTTTCCCTTGACAGCGGTTTTAATGTTGTGACTGATCAGTATATATACATATACTGTATGTATATATGTGTATATATATATATATATATATATCTCCTAAAATATGTTTATCTGCACTAGTTAGTGCCATCTTTGTGTTCTCTCTTTTTATATTTATTTCGAGTAATGTGTAGCAAAGATCTGCATTTAAGATTCTGTAAAGTGACATCTCATCGCTTGACTTCTGATGAAAAATGCAAGTGACTGGGAGCCAATCCACATGCATAAATTCTCATATGTATACGAATGCACAGCTGCTATTGGAATTACCTTGGAAAATCTTTTGTAATAAATATAATATATATACTTTCATACAATATACTGTTTTATTGGTTTAGGGTTACTTTCACTACATTTAAACTTAATTTAAAATTGTAAGAATTCAGTTGGGTTATTTAAGTTTACATTTTGAAGTTCATTTAGATTTTTTTTTTTTTATAAAAATGTGTCTTAAATTTTTGCCTTTTTGTTTTTGTGTTTTCTACTGTTTGGTACTTGGTGAATAAGTCCCTTTGTCGTTACTGAGTCTTTAGGTTTTAGAGATACTTTGAAAAATAAGTTATTTAGAGAAATTGAATACATTGGAAAATAAAGCAATTGACTTTTTTTTTCTTTAAGTCAGGCATATTGAATTATCTTAATTACTGGAAAATGGGCTCCTATAAAATAAAAAATCCCTTTTATGAAACAGGCATGGTTTTCAGTTATGCAGTTTGGAAAGCAACTCTTTTAAACGTTTCAGCAGTATTTTAATATATTTATTTATTGCACTCATCAACGTGACTGACACAGAACTTTTGTGTAATGGATGGCAAATCTGATAATTAACCCTGTTCTCTGGTGCTCCAATTACAAAACAGTTTAAACGTTCAAAAAAAAGAAAAGAAAATATACAAAAGCTTTATTCATCAAACCTGATTTTCCCCCAAGCTTGCTTTGAGTTAGGAATCGTAGGGTAAAAATCTGATAATTATCAGCTTGTCTTTGGACTAAAATAAAAGTGATTGAAACTCCCCTGACCCTGAACATTAAACTTTGTGAGATCTCTTTGTAGGCCAGGCCTTTCAAGAGTTCAAATTAGTCTATGGGTTGTATTCACTAAACTTCAGATTGTAGCAAAATCGACTAGCCAAGCTAAGATTATAACTGAGTTGGCACATTTTTCCAAATCTTCTTTTTTATTTTGTGAATTTTGTCATTCAGATTTCAGTTCAATATGTTTCACACACTTGGTAAAAACCCTGTAATAAGAGAGACATGTTTTAAAGGACCAGTATAGGCACCCAGACCACTTCAGCTCAATGAAGTGGTCTGGGTGCCGGGTCCATCTAGGGTTAACCCTGCAGCTGTAAACATAGCAGTTTCAGAGAAACTGCTATGTTAACATTAGGGTTAATCCAGTCTCTAGTGACTGAAAATCACAGTGAGAAGACGCTGACATCCATAGGAAAGCATTGAGAAATGCTTTCCTATGAACTGATTGAATGCGCGCGCGGCTCTTGCCGCGCATGCGTATTCAGCACTAACGTTGAAAGAGGGAGGAGCTTTCCCCAGCGCAGAGGGAGCCCGGCGCTACAGAAAGGTAAGTGTTAAACCCCTTAACCCCTCTTAAGCCAGGTGGGAGTGAGGGTGGGGGGGACCCGAAGACCCTATAGTGCCAGGAAAATGAGTTTGTTTTCCTGGCACTATAGTAGTCCTTTAAGTTATAGACAAGAAGAAACACTGTATTTTCATACAGTACAATGCTAGGTGCACTCATCCTTGCATTACCCACTGCCATACATCTATGTGAGTATGTAGAAGTAAGAATCTTGTCTCTAGTTTCTATCTCTCTACGTCCTATAGATTCAAAATGTGCTCAAACATGTCCAAGCTATTTGTGACAAATAATGAGCCTCTCTCCATTTGTGTTTTGTAATGTTTTTTTTTCAGATGTTTTGCTACGTCAAAGATGCGCTTAATTTTCAGTTTCTGGCAGTTACATTTTTTTTTTAATCATTCTTTATTTATCGGATTTTTTGTGTATTTAAATAAACATATCAATATTCGGAAGGGGGGGTACAGAAAAGAAAAGAGGGAAAGGGTTGGGGTGGGGGCATAACATTTGCATCCGTTCAGATTTGTACCATCGCAGGGTACGCATAAAAATATTATAAAGCAAGCAATGGTATACAGTGGTGTATCGGCATTGATTGGTAGTCAGGAATCCATGCGTTCGTTCTCGCTCGTTTGGGAGCCAGTAATTGTGTATACCAATATCGTCGCGGTGGGGGGTTGCCTTTAGGTTAAGGGGGGGGGGGTGGGGGTCTGGTCAGGTCGTGAGTCCAGCCAGGGTTAGGGTGTCTAGTCCCGTCGGGGACGTTGTTTGGTTCCTATCTGTCGTGTCCATCGGGGGTGATTCGTTTAAGGTTGCGTCAGTGGGCTTGCATGGTTGATCACCCAGTTGGTATTGAGTGGTGAGGGTGTTGGGGACTCGTGCTGCGGGTAGTCCTGCTGTAGATCCTGATGTCGGGTCTGTCCATCTCTTGTTCTTTGTGATAGGCTGTGCGTGGTCTCTACAGTGCCCCATCTGTAGGGTCACAGTAATGGTCTGCTCTTGTCAGGTTCGGTAATGTGTGTGTTGGTGGGGTGGTCGTCTGTGCGTCTCTCTGATGCGTGGGTGTGCAGTGTGTCTGTTTGTGTTGTGTTAGGGGTCGTCATGATGGTGGGATTAGGTAGGTGGGTTGATATCCCTGCAGGTGGTCTTATATGGGTGAGTTGGGGTATAGGAAGGGGTTACAGCCTGTGGACCGCCCGGGGCGCCGGGCTTCCCCGCCCGAGCCCTGGGAGGGCCGAGAGTGTGTAATGTGGAGTGTGAGTTTTGTGGCGAGCCAGTGTTGTGGTGGAGTGTTACTTATGATGTTGATCGTGTCCCTGTCTGTGTGTGCGAGTCACCAGGGGATGGTCGTGTCCCCCTCCAGCCATGGGTCCCATATTTTGTGGAACTGTTTAGGGGTGTCTCGAATTAGTGCCGTCAATTTGTCCATTTGCGAGCACTCTACTATTTTTCGTGTGATCATGTCTTTTGCGTGGACCAGAGTTCTGCAATGGATCTGCGGATGGCCAGTGCGATTCGGGCTATTAGTTTGTTTTCTGATCTTGTGAATGGTTCTATGGGTTTGGATAGCAACAGGGCCCAAGGGTCCACCGGGCACGGTTTGTGTAGCAGTTTGGTGATTAATTGGGTGGCGCTTTGCCACAGCGGGCGGAGTTTCGGGCACGTCCACCAGCAGTGTAGGAATGTCCCCGTCTCCCCGCACTGTTTCCAGCATGTGTTAGTCGGCGTCTGGTGCATGGAGGCTAGGCGTTGTGGTGTGAGGTACCACCGGAACAGCATTTTATATGCTTGTTCTGAGTGGGTTACGCATATGGACACTGAGGCTATTGCCTCCCAGATGTCTGGCCAGTCCGTCGATTCAGTTGGTGGGCCTAGGTCTCTCTCCCATGCTAAAATGTATGGGAGGGAGCGTTGTGTGGGGTGGTTGGCGATGGTCATGTATAGGTCTGATATTTGGCCTTTTCTGTTTGGGCGGGTTGTGCATTCACGTTCGAATTTGGTGAGCGGGGCCGTCCCCGCTTGCTTGATACTCGGTGTAGCCGCGAAGCTTCGCAGTTGGATATACCTGAAATGGTCAAATGTTGTTAGGGAAGAGGATTCTGGGATGTCCGCGAATTGGATGGTTTCGGTGCCCTGATAGAGATGTCCTATTCTGGATATATCTCTTTGCTCAAAGTTGGCAAAGTGTTTGGGGGTGAGACCTGGGGGGAACAGTTTGTTCCTCCAGATGGGGGTCATCGGGGATAGGAAAGAGGAGAGGTCATATTTGTCCCTCGTCTTGTCCCACAGGTCCAGTGCGTGGTTAATCGCGGGAGCCGTCGGCGGTGGTAGGGGTCTATGAGGTCTGGGTGTCCACATGTATAGGGCTGGCAGTTACATTTTTAAGTTCCTTAGAGGTACTTTTGTCCTTAATGTTGTGACCCCAACACTTCTACTCCTGTCTTCCTTTTTTTATGGATGTCTACCTATACTTAATGTACCCAATTATGGCTTGGCACAAACATTTGTAGATGTACTCATGTTATTTCTAGGTTACAAGAAGTTGCACTATAGGGAACAATATGTATTATTATTATATAGCAATATTGGTAAAATGGTCCTCTGAAAAAAGAATAAGGGTACCAAAGGGCCCTAAGTAGGTGACCGGGATTGACCCCCTTTCATGCCTATATAAATATGATGAATGGCACCAAATGTAGCCAAATATCCTCATCAAAGTGGGTCCCTGGTCAATCCCCCGGGCCGTAGGCGGAAGCCTAATGTTAAAAACACAGGAAGGGGGGTAGCGACCAGGGGGGTCCTTGGAATATATGTAATAAAAACAAGGGAGAAATGGAGAGCTGATAGTGAAGTATGTAACATTCTAATAGATAACAAGTAGAAGTAAGCACACTCATACTTTTTGGGAACTAAGGTGTAGCTTCAACTTGAGCACCTGGTGCAAAATGATCCTCGCCTTAGGATATTGTGAAGTATAAACTCTTGTCGTGGGTTGTTGTGGTTGGCATGGCTCTCTCATAGATATGTAGGAGAGATAACAAATATATAGTGCAGTATATTAAATATTCATACAAGGATATAACTGATGACAGTGCCTGACTAGACCCAGGTGCCTACATACACACACCAGATGAGCCGCAGTGAACAGACGGTTCCGTGAAGCGAGACCTACGCAAGCACCAAGAACTATGCATTTATATCTACCGCACCGTGGTTTAAGGAAACCCATACCCCTCGTGACCAGTCACTGTTACCAAGAGCTCATTTCCACATACAAATAATTCTAAGTGCAACAACAGTGACGCCTGGGCTGGAGGAACCCATGGGAAACTATACACGCTCACATACCCAACTTTGGTTAAAAGTGTCCTTAGAATGCAACTATGTATGGAAACTAAGTTACATCATCACAAGATAGGTAGGACAAGCAAGATTTTCCAGACTCACTTACGCAACTACTAATTTGTGATGTTGGTTGTTAAGACAAAGGTCCTGCAAGACCAAATGTTTTTTGAATGCATTAGCGACCTGCGAGTCTCAGGTTACTTTGATGATCTTTCATTCTGTTCTATTCATAACAAAATAAAAACTCGATCTACAAAAATAAATAAAAAACTGATGATAGATGTGCACTCATGTATTCCGCAGCCTGGAAAACAGCTCTGCAGATTTAGCGTGAAGTGGTAAAATCCCAACTCTTGAATATCGGTGGTGATGGTCTCTCTCTGAGGATGTAGATAAAAGGGGAAGACAAAACCGAAATAGTGTACACCTTATGGAGTGCAGAGTAAAATTAAATGGATAAAATCTACTCACATATAGTAGAGCAAATAAGAATTGCTCTATTTAACAGGCGTAGGTGGTATTATCCCCACCAAAGAGATAGTGTTTCATGAGTCAAGCAGCAAACAGGTCCAATAAAAAGGGTACTTTTATTGATAAAAGATAGTAAAATATAAAAAATAGAGTAAAATAGCTGGATAAAACAATTTTAAGATATACTTAATGCGTTTCACCATTAAATGGTTTTAGCTAAAGTCTAATGTTGCCTGATGGGTAATCCTGGTATTAGTCCAGCTCTCTGATGTCCAAATTTTAATAATTTTTTCCTGAATTAAAATAATAATTACCTATTTTATATTGTACATATTGTTACCAAATGTGATATAAGAAAACTGATTTAACATTTGAGAAATTGGCTTATTTAATTTTCTTTTTTTTTTTTAACATTTTGAATTTAACTGCATCTTCTCAGTTCAACGTCCAATCCTAATTGCATCGCTGTTCCAGGTGTAACTTTCTATGTGTATTTAAGGCAGATTTTTTTTGCAAAAAGCTGTTCTTTGTTAGAGTGCGATTTGCAGCCATCTTTTCCAGCGCTCTTTGATTTCTAATATACCAGGCGAAATTTGACACACTGAAAGACCCTATTTATTGCAAATTATGGGCTCAGTTAACATAAAGTGAGTTTATGAGTTGGTTCTTTTATTTATTTATTTGCTTTACGCGGGTCCTTAAAGTAACCGCTGAAACTAGGACGAGAGGTTAAAAAAAAAAGTTAGAATCAAGCTAAAATTGTTGGACTGCTGCCAAAAACAACGAGGTAGAAAATGTTCACACCATAGGCAATGTTACAATGCACCTGTACAAATATAATGAAATGTCCGCCTGTCCCATAATACACTGCCTTATATTTAATTCTGCTATTTTCTTTGAAACAAGTGATTGCAAGATCTGAGGCACCCGAGCAAGAGGTGAAGAAAAATAGGCTTGCTGTAATGTATGGTCTAATTTATTAAGCTAGAATGCTCTGGAAACTTAATGTTGCTATTTTATGGAAATCTTTTAGAGAATTATTTATTAAACTTCCAAACTGCACCCAAAGTTATTATTTTAAAGACACATGGTGCGATTTTGCTCACCTGCTTTATTTGCTGTGAACGTCTGAATTTAAAGGGACATTATGGGCACCCAGACCACTTCATCTCATTGAAGTGGTCTGTGTACACTGTCCCTGTCCCCTTGTCATAGGAGGAGGAGATGAAGCCACGTGGAGGGACATCTGCATTGGATTCAAAACAAGTGAAAATATGTCTTTAACCCTTTTGTGCTGGTAGGGTGGAGGAGGGACCTAATGTAAAAGGGACCGGAGCTTTCTATGACACTAGGAATACAGATTTGTATGTTCCTATAGTGTTTCAAAAGAAAAAAAAAAAAGGTTTTTGAAGTATTTTTTACGAACACAATCTATGAAAATTAAGGTGAATGTAGTAGAACATTGGGGCTTCATATTATATTTTGTGTTCTACTTACCAATGTTACTGTAGTATGAGGGAATTGGGTGGCAACCTGACTTTCTAACTCATAAAGCTACTGTGGACTATAATTCTTATCACACTCAGTCAACCACTAAATGTGGTTGATTGGAGTTCTATTCCATTGTAAGTGTTTGATGGACTGCAATAAACTGTTTAGCAAGTGGTTGCCCCACTATGCCATTACATAACATGTATATTTTGTAACTCCTACCAGCCTCAGCCAGAATCTTACTGAGCATGATGCACTGGCAGCGGGGGCTTTGATGCTGAATGTGTAACTCATCCAGCGATGGGCAGTCTTTCCAGGAAGACTAAAGTTGGTATGCTTTATGTGCGGATATCAAGTGCAAATGTTGCACAAAACTGATATTGCAAGCCTGGATAACCGCATTTCTGCTGGGTGATTGACAGTGCAGGGAGGTGGTACTACACAAATAAAAATCTGTACATCTGGAATTAAACATTTTTTAAAAGCAAGGCTGCACGAACAGGATCAATGCACCATAACCACTTCCTTAATCTCAGATAGTTGTCCATGGTGTGAGGGAATCTTCTCATCTTGACCCCCTGGAGGGTTATTGGAATCCCACATATATTATTTATTATAGCTTTATTTCTTATTTAATTTGATTTATTTTAACATATTGCCAAATGACTTTGTACATTTTTGTATTTTTCTTTTTCAGGCAAACCAAAATGTATTTTCCAAGCAAATCTGCAAATCTGACTATATATGGACAAATTGAGGTCCAGTGTACTGTAATATAGCATTTATCAATAGCATTTTTTTTTTATCAGATAGCATACCTCCCAAGTGTTCCTGTTTAGGAGAGACAGTCCCTATATTGATCTGAAATGCCCCTCTTTTTCTAGGAGCATCCTATTGTTGGTGAAGAGCTCTACGGCAATAATACTCTCATTAATGTGTCTTTAAAGTAAAATGTAAATGAGATATTGTTCTTATTCTAAATTACATTTAAGTTGCATTTTTTTTGTGCATTTCTCCAGAACACCCTTGACCCTGGTCACACCCCTACTCACATCCCTAAAATTCAAGTGTCCCTTTCTGTCCATTTAGTATGTTGACAAATATGAGCTTGTCCTGAACACATTTGGACTAGTTGCAAAAAGTGAATGGCAATTTCTGATCCAATTTGGTAACTAACTAAAAAAACTCGCTGAATTTAGACTAAAATGTCCGAGACGTGACTACAACCAAGAATGAGAATGTTTCCCAACTCATGTATTCTGGTACAATTAGTAAATAATCCTCTGCATTTCAGATATGATAGGGGTCTTTTGTTGAACAGATGAGAAATCAATTAGAAACTGAATCCATATATTTTCTTTACATTAGGAGATCATGCCTTATTTGTCGAAATTATGTCAGTTGCCAGGTGCTGTTAAAAATCTGAGATAAACACAGAAATCGTGAATGGCTTCCGGTTTTATATGAACATTTCAAATGCCTCAATATTATTTTAAGAATATAATGTCGGTAATATCCAAGGTTTCCTGTTTCTTTAATTATTCGTATCCTCTATTCAACTTATTCGTAGGTTGAAGGATCAGCATGTTCTGTTGAAGGTTTAAGATAACAAGTAAGGTCAGGTTTTACCAGTGAACCTTTTTAGTCTGTGTATTTTATTCCCTCTCCATTCATAGTAACTGCAAAAACAAATACAGATGTATCTAGGGGCACACTCATTTTTTGAAGATAATATTTTCTGATTGTTCAGCACCTACCACAGACTTTCTTAACTCTCTGGATTCCAGACCAGTGAGTGATCATTGCAGTATACCATATCTCTAGGGATGGGTAAAAAGTGTTGTGTTTTTTGTTTTTTTATTTCCTCGTGTGTACTCCATTAACATATGTCACTTAAATATAAACTTTGGGGGATTCATAGTGGATTTAAAATTAATTTGAAAATTTAGGCTAGAATAGCCTACGTGAAAAGATAGCAGAAGAAAAGTTTCAAATGTACTTTAAATTTTCAAGAATTCGCAATTTGCCGGGATATTGACAATGTAAAATTCACAATTCTTCAAGTCCACTTTCTTTCCAATGAAAATTCTAGTCTGCTGTATTTCCAGTTAAAATTCACACTTTAGGCAACTATTCTATCCTAAGAATTATTACTATTATTTTAATATTTATATAGCGCCAGCAAAATTCCGTAGCACTGTACAATGGGTGGACTAACAGACACGTAATTGTAACCAGACAAAAGGACGCACAGGAACAGAGGAGTTGAGGGCCCTTTAAGAATGTATGTTTTCTTGTCATGTGTAACTGTCCCTTTAAAAAATAGTAATCGTAATTAGTACGGTATATAGTATAGTAATTCTAGAACGTTTATTTCAGAAAAAGTTCTTGAATGGACAGTACATATTCTATTTTTGTTTTACCTTTTTTATGCTGTTGTTGATCACATCCATGACAATAAATAAATAAATGTAATGATAATTTCTTGCATTTAACAAGGGGTCCACGGCCCGATTATAGTTATCTCTTTAAGGACCCTGTCAAACAAACCTTAGCAAGATAGCTGTGTGAACATCCCATTAGATTCTCACACTGCTAATGTCTGGGCTTCAGGCCTGGGGGTAAAGCTAGGCTATCCTTATCAGACTGGCTGAGTTTCAATCATGCTGACTTTCTCACACAAAGACAAGTAAACACCAAAGATCAGGCTTAACTGTCTAATGATCTGACACCTCTTACATTTAGCTGATGAATTTTGTATAGTGAGAACTAAACGTCTCACATAGGCCTTTAGGGCTAAATCGATCCGAATCCAGTTACACGTAAATGTATATTCTGTATTTTACAGTCTGCAGATGGAGGTATTTTAACACGACTTTACAGGTGCAATTCTAATGAAACCATTGAGAGGAAATAATTCTCAAAACTGCCTTTTATTCCAGGGCTGTCAGACTGTGATTCTTAATAGAAACATAGAAACATAGAATGTGACGGCAGATAAGAACCATTCGGCCCATCTAGTCTTCCCAATTTTTACAAATACTTTCATTAGTCCCTGGCCTTATCTTATAGTTAGGATAGCCTTATGCATATCCCACGCATGCTTAAACTCCTTCACTGTGCTAACCTCTACCACTTCAGCTGGAAGGCTATTCCATGCATCCACTACCCTCTCAGTAAAGTAATACTTCCGGATATTACTTTTAAACCTTTGCCCTTCTAATTTAAGACTATGTCCTTTTGATGTGGTAGTTTTTCTTCTTTTAAATATAGTTTCCTCCTTTACTGTGTTGATTCCCTTTATGTATTTATATGTTTCTGTCATATCCCCCCTGTCTCGTCTTTGCTCCAAGCTATACATGTTAAGTTCCTTTAACCTTTCCTTGTAAGTTTTATCCTGCAATCCATGAACCAGTTTAGTAGCCCTTCTGTGAACTCTCTCTAAAGTAACCGTATCCTTCTGAAGATACGGTCTCCAGTACTGTGTACAATACTCCAAGTGATGTCTCACCAGTGTTCTGTACAATGGCATGAGCACTTCCCTCTTTCTACTGCTAGTACCTTTCCCTATACAACCAATCATTCTGCTAGCATTTCCTGCTGCCCTATTACATTGTCTTCCTACCTTTAAGTCATCAGAAATAATCACCGCTAAATCCCATTTCCTCAGATGTTGCGGTTAGGACTCTATCAAATATTCTGTACTCTGCCCTTGGGTTTTTACGTCCAAGATGCATTATCTTGAACTTATCCACATTAAATGTCAGTTGCCACAACTCTGACCATTTTTCTAGTTTGCCTAAATAATTTGCCATTTGGCTTATGCCTCCTGGAACATAAACCCTGTTACATATCTTAGTATCATCAGCAAAAATACATACCTAACCATAAAGACCTTCTGCAATATCACTAATAAAAACATTAAAGAGAATGGGTCCAAGTACAGATCCCTGAGGTTCCCCACTCGTGACAAGCCCATGCTTCGAATATACTCCATTGACTACAACCCTCTGTTGCCTGTCACTCAGCCACTGCCTTACCCATTAATAGCTGATGGATGTTAGGGATGTGCATGGGCAAAAAATTTGGTTCGGAAATTCAGGTAAGAAAAAAAATTCGGCACTTCTGAAATTCGGGACTTCGGCAATTCAGAACTTCGGCAATTCGGGACTTCGGAACATCTGTAGGACTCCCTAACCTTACACCTACCCCTGTCATCATTCCTGTAATTTTCCCTCCCCATCTTGTTTTGCCACCTTTCAGAAATCCAAAACACTTCGGCACCACTGAAATTTGGCACTTCAGCAGTTTGGCAATTCGGCACTTCGAACATTCGGAATCATCAGAATGTCCGAATTGCCCGAAATTCGTCCGAATTCACATTCGGAACTAAACAAATTGTCTAATGGTTTTCCTTTTCCTAATGCTCTGAAAAGTTATTGCCTGGTTAATAGGAATTGCAGTCTTATAGCACATGAGGAGCAGTTCAACATTCAAGTAAAATAATTTGGGATGTAACTCTCAGGGTCACTGAGGGATATTTTAGAAAATGTACTGGCTGAATTGTATAGCTACAGAAAGAAAGCTGGTGAATTAATCTTAACCACATAGGAATTTTAATAAGTTGAGTTTACCACTGAGTCAACTAGAAACGTAAAGAGTAACTGTCATTTCTCTGAAATGGACAATTCCCCAGTCCTAACAATGAATAGGAAATCAATGACAACCAAATACAATCAATAAATCAACAAGAAAGTGTACCTTTTATCAGGCACAAACACCTCCTGTAGCATTGCTGTACCCTCACTTTGCATTGTTTCCTCTGGTTGTGTCAGAACAGCCATAAATATAATATAAATACATAAATAAATATAAAAAAAAATCAAACATAAACCATACACTATCATATAATATATAGTTTAAAACTGGAGTTAGTAGAAACTCTGGATAAATGGGATTTTTTATGTCAAGTAGTAAGTACATAATAGGATATTATTACACCAGAGTAGGATAGACCTTATAGAAAATACAAAACGCATTCTGACAAAAAGAAATGTTTGTTCGTCTGAATCAATAGCCATCCACAATAAAGACACTAGCAACTGTGCATTAACTGGGGGGGGGGGGGGGAGGGGGAGGGGAGGGAGCTATTGTGTCACCAGTCCCTAACCATTGGCTTTGGATGGGATCTATGGGAGAGGGCCTATTGTTTCCCCCTCAGTTTCCACCCTTTGGTTGTGGGTGGGCCCGTGTGGCAAAAGGGCTGCAAGGGATCCTCCCAATAATACGTTTCCCTACCTATCCTCCCTCACCCTAATAAGAAGGAGAGGCCAATGAATTAAATTCCTGTAAAATAATTTTTTTTTTTTTTTAAATTCTTTATTTTTGCACACGATAGGTAAGGCAAGAATAAAACAACTTGAAGGCTTGCGCAGAAGCCAATAGCCAATACTTCAACCTCGTACACACAATCATTGACAGTAGACGACAGCGCAAACCACCGTATAAATTCCGGAAAAACTTATCCTCTATCGAGGATTTTACGGTTTCTTAAAATTCCACGCTGAGCCCTCGATAGGCATAGCCAGAGCAATATACCCGTGAGGCTTTCGTATAAGATCAGAATACCCGGGCTCAAATTTGGAAATACAAATACTGACATCAGCCCACTTGCTATGCCTCGGTATAATTTCTACATGTCTCGCCCCCTATCGTGGATTTTGTAATTTTATTCAGGCACTATATCTGTAGTAGGAGCCCTAATCATATCAATGCTTTAGTGAACTTTAGGCATCCTCAATTCTCCATCAGCATACTTATGCCTGTGAGAGAGAGAAAAAAATAAAAACAAACGCATGAATTGAGACAATAATAAACGTCGAAAAGGAAAACAGCAAGATGTGAAAAGTGAAGAGGTAGAAGAAGAGAAAAAGAAAAGAGTTAGCAAGGAAGAGGGGAGAAAAGAAGAAGAGAGAGGAGCAAAAAGGTGGAAGGGCTAGGGGTGAGGGAGGCGAGCGAAGCCAATGAGGTCTCCCTTGGTGCTAGACCACTCGGTACTATATCCTGGTCCTCACTATACGTCCTTCTCCTCAGTCGCCACTGGAGCCCATTATGCTAGAGTCCCATGGTTCCCAAATCTTATGGAAACTGGCGGTTGTCCCCCTCAACCTAGCAGTCAGGTCGTCCATAATTCTGCTGTCCCTTATCCTAGAAATCACCCCCTGGATCTCTGGGCCTCCAGGCGAAAGCCATGCCGCGGCGATGACTCTGCGTGCACTCAAAGTCATTACCCGTACCAATTTCTGTTCCCGCCTCGTCCATCCCTCTATAGATCTGTTTAACAAATATATCCACGGGTCCATGACTAGGAGCTTGCTAAACGTCTGCTGGATTAGGTCTTCAACAGACTTCCAAAATCCATGTATTTTCGGGCATTCCCACCACATGTGGAGGTATGTGCCTCGGAGTCCGCATCCCCTCCAGCAATCATCTGTAACTATTTTACCCATTTTGTGCAAAGTTACCGGAGTGGTATACCACCTAAGCATGGTTTCCCATGCCTGCTCCTGTTGCGTGACACAGATGGACGCACTTTTGGTTGCTTCCCAAATCTCCTGCCACTCGATTCCCTCCAGTTCCTCCCCCAGGTCCGACTCCCACCTATCTATGTACTTCAATCTACCCCATTCCTTAGTCTCCGTGCTAAGATGAGCATAGAGAAGCGTAATCAATCCTTTAGGGGTAGCACCATCTCTACAGAGCTTCTCATAGAAAGTAAGCGGACTCTGGGCTGCTGCTCTAATCCTGGGTTTTCTAGCGAAGTCCCTGATCTGTACATATCTAAAAAAGTCAGCTGGGGTCAGGTGGTTGTTGCGTTGGAGATCTTCAAATGGTACAATTTCCTTGTCTTTATACAGCTGGTACAAGCGTTGTAGCCCAGCCCTTTCAATACTTCGGAAGTTCCTAGGGGCCCTTCCAGGCGGAAACTCTCTATTTCTGAGTATCGGAACCATAGGGGATGGAGAGGAGGCGAGTCTAAATTTATCGCAGTTCGCATCCCACAACCGAATAGAATTAAGTATAGCCGGGCATGTCGCCCTTATCATGGGCCTATGTTCTTTTGGGACCCACACCGTAAATTGGGGGACGTCTATACCCACTAGCAGTGATTCAATCTCAACCCATCTCCGTTCCCCAACAGGGGAATGCCACATGACCACCTGAGACAGTTGGGCCGCCAAATAGTAATAATAGAGGTTTGGTAGTCCCAATCCTCCTCTATCCTTCCGCCTATAAAGGACTTGTCTGGCTATTCTATGCCTTTTATTGTGCCACACAAAGTCGCAGATCGCCCGCTGTAACGGAACCAATTGAGATTTCGTGACCCGTACAGGGAGAGCCTGGAATAAGAATAACAGGCGCGGAAGAATATTCATTTTCACCGAATGAATACGTCCCAGCCACGAGATTGGCTTGTCCGACCAGTTTTCCAGGTCTCCTATCAGGGTCCTGAACATGGGGTCGTAGTTGCTAGAGTATAGTTGACCTGGATCCGCCGTCAGGTGGACTCCCAGGTATTTGAAGGAGTTCGGTTCTAGCCTTAGACGGTGTGTTGCCTGTATCAAAGCCACCTCGGCCGCAGTCAGTCCTATGGGCATCGCACTTGATTTTTGTATATTTGCCTTGTAACCAGATAGGTCCCCGTATTCACGTATGACTCCCTGTAATGCCGCTAGTGACTCGATTGGGTTCGTCAGGGTAAGGAGGACGTCGTCCGCATAAGCAGCGACCGTGAATTCTTCTCCCCCTACCCTGACTCCGCCTATGTTTGGGTGTCTGCGTATCGCCTGAAGTAGGGGTTCCAGAGCCAGGACGAAGAGGAGGGGGGATAGAGGGCACCCCTGTCTGGTTCCATTATGCAACCTGAAGGGAGTCAGGGGGGCACCCGTTATTTGTATCTGTGCCCTGACATCATGATACATTGCCTTCGTTATTTGCATAAACTCTTCCGGAATCCCTAGATGTGTCAATACCGAAAACAAAAAGTTCCACCGAACCCTATCGAAGGCCTTCTCCGCATCAATCGAGACCACTAGGGAAGGCGTTCCAGTCGCCACTTGCTTCCAGATTAGATCGGTAGTCCTTCTGGTGTTTTCGAACAGTTGCCGACCCTGGATGAACCCGACTTGATCGGCATGGATAAGTGAAGTCAGGAGCGGATTCAGTCTATCCGCCTGTATTTTGGCCAATATCTTTAGGTCCTGGTTGATCAATGAGATAGGCCTATAGTTTTCAGGTTGGAGTACGTCCTTCTCCGGTTTGGGCAACAGTATTATCGTAGCCAATGCCATCCCCGGATCTAACCTTCCCCCTTGCCGTAAGTAGTTGAATAACGTCACCAGTCGGGGCGTAAGCTCTTCCCTAAAAGTTTTATAATACGTCCCATCGAATCCGTCTGGGCCTGGTGCCTTATTGCCTTTTAGACTCGTTATTGCTTTGTCAACTTCTTCTACGCTAATTTCTGCAGCCAGGCTTTCCGCCGCCTCCCCCGTCAGTTTGGTCATTCCTAGACCTTCAAGGTATCGCGAGATGTCATCGTCCCCTCGTCTCTCCTGAGCTGACCCGTCCGGCGTGTGATTGTACAGTTGCCCGTAGAAGTCCTCAAATACCTTTGCAATATCAGCCGGTTTTGTTTTTGTAGTGCCATCCGGATGCCTGATGGCCATAATGTGGGGTCTGCTGTGCCTGGGCCGCAATGTCCTAGCCAGGAGCGTGTCCATTTTGTTTGCCTTATCAAAATATGTACGCCTGGACCACGTCATGGCTCGAGCCGCGTCATCAAGCAGAAGGGTACGTATGTTCCTACGAACCGCCTCTAGGCGGCCGAGAATCTCATCGTCCGGGGCAGATTGGTGTTTTTGTTCAAGGTTCCGCAGCTGTTTTAACAAAGTCTCCAGTTGTTGGTGCTTCAGTTTCTTCTTCCTCGTGGCCAATTTGATCAAGTTCCCCCTTATGACCGCCTTATGCGCTGCCCATACTGTGCTAATGCTCACGTCCGGGGTGGTGTTCTCATTAAAGTAATTTGTTATAGCCGTTCGAACGTCTTCTATTATCATCGTATCCCGCAACAACGACGCATTTAGCCTCCAGTTCCAAGGGCTCGTGACGCATAAATGACCAAGTATGATAGAAGCATCCGCATGGTCAGACCAGGATATGTTCCCAACCTCCGATCCCACTATCCTGGGCATGCCCGTCGCGTTAATCAAGAAGAAGTCAATCCTGGAGTAAGTTCTATGGGGGGCCGAGTAAAACGTATACTCCCGGTCCAGCGGATGTTGTGCCCTCCAAACATCAATCAATCCCGTGCCCGCCATGAATGCCTTCAGCAGGCGGTCCTGCCCCCCCCTCCCCTGCGATCTCGGGCCTCCATCCCGTGAGCTCCTATCTATCGCCGGACACGGGGCGGCATTAAAGTCTCCCCCCATAAGGATCATACCATGTGGCAATGCGGCAATCTTACCTCGCAGCTTATCCCAAAATCCTGCATCTGGCTGATTCGGGGCATATATATTAATCAAATGGATGTTGTGAGAGTGTAGGGTCCCCGAGACAATGATGTATCGTCCCTCTAGGTCTACATCCTGGGCAAGCACCTGGAAGGGGCACGTACGTCGAATAACTATGGCCACCCCATTCCGTTTACGGTGGGATCTAGCTTCAAATGAACCCGTATATATATGATCTCTTAAGCTGAAAGTAGCCTGTTTGGGGAGGTGGGTCTCTTGTAAGTACGCTATGTCCGAGTCCATCCTTTTCAAGGCCCGAAACATGAGACGTCTCTTTTTAGGGGCGTTAAGGCCCTTAACATTCAGAGTGGTAAGCTTAATCTCCATTCCGAAGCACGACGAACTCTGCTAATACTGCTGCGCCCTTGTCTGTACAAATATTCGCTATTCGAGCGTCCGAACCCCCTACCAGTGCTAGTAGCTCGCCCGCCCCCCCCTGAGCCCTATAGAAGGAGGATACAGAAGGTAAAGGCAAAGAGGGAGAGAGAAAAAGAAGAGAAAAGAAAAACAGAGATGTCATCCGGACACCGTCCGACATGACGAGAAAAAACAAACGAAAAAATCTGGTCTTACAAAATGCCAGAAAAATATGGGTGGCGTGTGCCCACTTCCCCCTCACGATCAACGTGTGAAGGGAACTGAGGATCCCTAGAGTCCCGCCTCCCACGCGCCCAGGAAATCATATAGTGACCTCCTGTTCTATTGCAATACTCCCCTATACCGAACCTTAGTCCTCCTCCCAGTGCAAACCCCCCATTATCCTTCCTACAGTGTTCGAGGGATGCATACGTAGGGTCACCTCCCGTCCCCCACCCCGTCCACCATTGACGATACATATCCTGTTCCCCGTGTAGGCCCCACCCATCCCCCAAGGGCCGCAGATGAGACACCCACCTAGCTCAAAAACCAATGGGGTCTCCTCAAAAAACACTCCCGCCTCCCTCCTGATCCGTGCCCAAAAGGAGGGGGTGCGCCTCTGCGTCAATCGGTGCACATCCCCGCTTCAATTCCGAAAGGGAGTTGGGCCCAAATGCATAAGAAGTGAGGGGAGCCTGTCCAAGTGTCGTGGTGACAGGTGGGGCCATGCACAAAGGTTTTAAGCAAAAAGCCCCAATATGACCTCCCCTAAGGCCCTCTATGAATTCCCCCCTCCCTTAACCTTGGGGCCTCACCGCTCACCCCTAATCGGTACAGGCAGGAGCTACGGCAGCAAAATTTAAGGTCCCTAATTAGGCAGAGCTACCTAACGTGCCCCGTCGCTACCCACCCTTCGTAGGCTGTGTCAGTACATCACATTCAAGTTGTACACGCAAATACATAATACATTAAATAAAACAACACAAAGCAAAACATACCATACAGAATACTTCGAGAACCAGGGTAACATAGTATATTTTCCAATCATTATTCTCTAGATCCCCCTTGCGAAGGAGATCCTATATCCCTCAAAGGGCACCAGGAAAAAACACGCCCCTATGACCTTAGCCATTTGGGTATAGATCCTGGGGTGTATGGTTCCGGAATACCCTAACCTGTTGCGTCCCAATTAAAGAATCAAGTAGCAAGTGGGGACCTCTCAAGCAAGTAAAGTGGTCTGCAAACCTATTGGTGCTGCGGTGCGAACATACAGGTTATTCGCCTCCGCATAGTATTATTCGGGACCTGGTCCCCTTGCTATATGTTATGGTTTTCTTCTTACATAAATTTTCCGTTTTTGTTTACGGTGTTGTTAATTTTACAGATGGCATTTATTTTTATTTATTTAACGTTTAATTATCATTTTTATTATTTTTATTATTTTTATTATTTTCCTTTAACGGCCCGTTCACCTACATCTCCCCATCCCACCCCCCATATAAAGATGGCTCTGCGGGGTAGGCTGGTAGGGTAGTTGCGGAGGTGTTACTTAGCAAAATCACAGGGGACCCCAAGGCACCCACCGCAACACGTGTGAAGGGCGGCCCGGTAAGTCACTCTACCCTACTACCGATACTTCATCCCTACTCGCCCCTGAACTTGAACACAAAACAAGTCGTCCCCCCCCCGTCCCCCCCCGTAAACAGTATGGAGGGCCAACAGGGTATATATACAGTTTAGTATCGTTTTCAATATTATAGCTGAAGTCGCTATTTTAACTTTCCTTTTAGGTGTCGTTACATTGTGGGGAAGTGTAACTTCTATTAGTGGTAGTAAACATCATCATCGCATTATTATTTTCCCTTTCAGGTTTCGTTACGTTTTGGGAAGATGGAAATTCCGTCAGCTTTACTATATATGGATTACAGTTTTCTTAAATTCCCAGTTTGTCAACTTATTCGTATATATACACATATACATTGAATTTCTTTTTTGTATGGGTTTCTATTATTATTTTTATTTATTTATTTATTTTTTATTATTATTTTTGTGTAATTTTCCAATTCTTTATCGTGGGTACTTCCGTCCCCATTCCCCCCGGGGGGGCAACTCTCCACCACAACACACTGCAATACAAAAACCACTACCGCCGTATCAGGGGAGGGGTGGAAGGCACCATTGAAAAAACCTCCGCTGCAGCGGCATGGGGGAGACGTATCCCCCCAAAGGGCAGCAGCGGCGTTGAATATACAGAACCAATACAAAAACATAAACAGGTTAACCAGTCCCATAGGGGTATGCCCGGATCCGCCCGAGTTGAAAGTTCGTCACCAAGGGCATCATGCGGGGTGGTAGGCCCAGGTGTATGGCATCTGGAGTGTAGCGGAGAATAAAAACCCGGTCCCCACCCAAGCTAGCGGAAGAAAAAAAAACAAAAGAAAAAAGGCCCGATCCAAGCCCTCATGTCTCTGTTAGGTCCCAAGGTAATGAGCGGGACAGTGGCACCCAGTCGCCCCCGCTGTATATGCAGGACCCCGGATCCGAAAACGAAAGGCCCAACAGGGAGTCTGTGAGGGGAATACGGGAAAAAACCAAATCCCAAACCTGAAACAGGGGGCCCAACCCGTTCCCCACCCCAAAAAAGAGGGGAGGTAGATACCGCATCCTCCCCCAGGCCCAGTGCCATCATCCCAACGAAGGGGAGAAAAAAACCCATAAAGAAAATCACAAAAAGGGGGCTACACAATACGATACCCTCTGCATTTATCGGTGACCTCTCCGTCCCGCTGCTCGCCACTCCTGGTGCATCAGGGGAAGGTCCGCAGGATACATTGCCACGTCAGGGAGATCAGAAGGCGGTTGAATGCCGAGGCCGCTCAGTAGCCGGTGGGGATCTCCTCCCGGTGTGAGGACGTGCGCCCGGTCTCCCCGGAACACCATCAACTTGAAGGGGAATCCCCACGCATATTTGACGCCTGCACCTCTCAGGGCTTCTGTAATGGGTCGCCAGTCCCTTCTCCGTTGCAGCGTGGAGGGGGCCAAGTCATGGTAGAGGGAAACCATCTCACCAGCGTATAGTATGGGCCCTTCACGGCTCTTTTTCATGAGCGCTTCTTTAGTGCTATAGTAAAAGAAACGGATTATAACATCTCATGGGGAGTTGTTGTCGCGCCGTTGACCCCTGAGCGCCCGGTGGGCCCTTTTCATGTGCCAGCGTTCCTCCGGTAATTGCGGGAGCAGCTTTCCGGCAGGCCCCTCATACGGACATTGTTTCTCCTGGACCGGTTAGCCATATCTTCAAGGGCGAGGTCCATGTCCACCATATGAGCAGACACGCCATTCACTCGCTCCACTACGGCATTATGGGCCTGTGTTAAGGCCTCTGCGCGGTCCTCGAGTTTCGATGTCCGTTCTCCCAGGGCACCGATCTCTGCCTGCAGGATCGCTGTACTATTCGCAATTTCGCCGGCTAGGAAGGCCCTCACCTCCGCCAACTTTGCCAGGATCGAGTCCCGGTTATCAGGGGATGCCTCCCTGTCTGCACGAGGAGAGGCTTGCGGGGTAGTACCAGCGCCATCTTGGGCCCCCGGGCGGCTCTGTTTCTGTGCCGACATGAGGTCCAGAACGGTGCCTCCTGAATCAGGTCCCTTCTTGGACAGCTTTTTGGTACTTCTTTTCTCCATTTCAGAGCAACTTTAGGGTAGAATATTCCGAAAAAGGTCGCTTTTGTAAGTTATTTGGGCGCGTTCGTCGGGAGCCCTAGTGAGACACGTCTAGTCTCATCGACGGTCAGACCACGCCCCTAAAATAAAAATTTTTTTATATGCCATGAGATGTCTTCTATCTAATTAAAAGTCATGTCTTAAGCCCCCCAAAAGACCAAATAAAAAACTACAAAGTCCTGTCACAACTGCTAAAATAAAAATAAGGACCGAGACACATGAAAAGAAAAACACACACAGAAAAAATAAAACAAAAATAACAAATGCAACACAATAAAGACAATACATCTTTGCCCTGCAGGCGCTGAGCTTGAATATCAAGAACAGTCCAATATAAGGGATTTTCCACACTCTACAAGCTTAGTCAGATTGATCTGATCAGTTGGCTTCAAAGCCATCCAATCAGAGTGATCTAGCTGATATTGCATAATGTGTGAAATTACCATTGGCAGTGAGTGGGGGAAATTCTTATTGTGGGAGTAGCTACGGGTATAAGGACTCCTAGCCACTCAGGCCCCAATTTTGCTGGCGGGTGGACACAATTTTATTTTTCACTTGCACCCACTGCCAGTGTGTGGGCTCTAAAGGGGGGACAATAGGTCTCTTGTCCCATTATATTTAGTGCTCCCACCCACTGGAGGAGACAAAAGGTCCCTCCTGATTTGGGGGAGAGGGGGACAATACGTCCCTACCCCATTATATAGTATTAGAGATTCCACCCACAGCCAATGGGTGGGGGTTTGGGGAAACTATAGGTCCTCCCTCACCTACTGTATTAGCACACCAACCTATTAGACATCGGAGGGGGTCGGGGGAACCCTAGGTCTACCAACCGTAAAAATGCAAGAATTAGCTACTGCTCATCAATAGCAATAGGCAATAGCCTTGACTTAATGTTTTTGGATAAGCTTTTAAAAGTATTATGATCTTTTAGAACAAATTGCCAACTGAATAATCTTCAGAACTTTCCGTAGACTATAATGGTGACTCATGTAAAAAATTATTTCAAGATTTTTCTAACAGATTGTGATCACTGTAAAAGATTATGAAAAAAAATATTAAATCAAGGCCAACATTAAAAATGAGTCCTGAGCGATTTCATATTATTATAATTTTTAAAACACCAACATATTCCGCTGAGCTTTTCTCCTTAGTAGATGTTACAAAGTTTCCTTTTAGAGCAAACGTTTTTGTTAGAATTGGCATTTAGCCTCTGTGTCCCAACTTGACTGACACCGTCTCACCTATTTATTCGATATAAGTTTCAATTATGTTAATAACTATTCCAAAGTTGATCAGCCAGTCTTTTAAAGGCACTATTTAAATAAAATACTAATATATGAAATAAAGCCAATTGAAACACTAACATAACTAACAAAATATGCTGGACTCACCTTATAAAGAAATAATTAATGGGGAAAAAAATGGGTAACTAATAAATGAAAGAATAAAAAAAGCAACATATAGAAGTATTATAAAAAGTCATGTAAGGAAAAGTATCTAATAATTGTCAGACTTAAATCCATGTTTCCTTCCAATAACGTTTGTAACTAAGGTGATCAAATTTGTTTCTTATTATAAATAATAAAAAATAAAAAAAATGCAAAAAAAATCCCAAAACAATGTCAGCAGTGTGTTCAGACCCGATTAGTACAACAGCAGTGTAACCATCGAAACTACACTGTCACCTAGATATTCAGAAAGCACAGTTCTGCATGCCTGAAAATCCTTGGCAAAGGCTCGTTCTTCACTCTCCAGTTGCTATTTAGTGTTTTTTGTGTTCAGGCAAACACTACGCACAATGTGAGCATTCATTGCAGACACCCAACACAATGCCAAGTCGCCCTAGGTCAGGTGGCCTGTTAGTTCACTGCTCTCTCGGTGGATCCAAATTTGATACTTTTTTAAAAACAAGTATTTACCATTTATCACCTGACGCACATTGCTGTTTGTGTCTGCACACTTGCTTATCTGTGTAAATATAAAATTGCATACACTGTGATTGCATTTCCTGTTCCCATAGAACGTGTTAAAAAACATCACTTTTAAGAGACATCTAATATCCGGCTGGATTTATATTTAACAATTGGTAATGTCATGTTTCCCGTCAGTAGGAACAGGCTATTTTAGTCTTTTATATCTAGGTATTTTTTTCTGTTATTTTAGTTTTAATCAGTTCTAGGCATTAGGTTGGTGTCTGTAGCTATTGTGCGAACACATGCATATCAGATCCAGAACACAGGAAGTGACATCATGACTTTTTGGTTTTCCTAAATAAAGAAAGTCAAAATATGTTTCACGCTCAGGTCATTAAAACACTCATGTATATAAATTAGTCACAGTTAATAATGTAAATATAATTGTAAATATTTTATGGCAGAGTTAACTAAGTTAATTAAGGGTCCAATACTTGGAATTCTATGTTGGGAGAGAACTTGCCAATCTTAATATAAATTTTTATAAATATATAACATTTGAATATCTGTCTATCTGCCTGCCATGCATCTTGCTCTCTGTCTACTTAATCTGTCTACCTATCTACTCTATGTTTTTTCTGTCTATATACTGTCTTTCTCCAAAAATAAGACTGGGTCTTATATAATTTTTTTCCCCTGAAAAACACACTAGGACTTATTTTGGGGGGGATGTCTTACTTTGGGGGAAAAATGGTAGCAAACATGTGCTAGAAAGCAGGTCTACATTCGGTTCACTAGTGCATGGAATCATGCAAATCTATGTTTGGGAAAGTTTTCATATCTTTTTTTTATGTGTACGCTCTGTGGTAACATCATTAGGTATATGCTGTCGTTCATACGAATAATGGTGCAGCATATAACTATATAAATGCGTGCAAACATAATCAAGTCATCACTGTAACGGACCACCTTCCGTTAATGGACGCTTCCTAGCTTGCGCCGAGGACCACAAGCACCGCACTGGACACCACAACCACCGCAGACTCCACAACCGCCGTAGCTTAACTGGAGCCGCGCCGTCTTCCGTCCACCCTGGAATCAGCCTCTGTCCTCAAGGACACAAAATACACACTCGAATAGACTGTGCAAACACAAAATAAATAAATAAACTTAACTTAACAACAGCTTCCCAACGGCAACTTTCCACACAGGTGCCAAAATAGAACAAATGGATATACAAATCGGGGAAATCGCTGTCTGAACCTATAAAAAATTAATAAGACATAGTGAAGACTGTTACATATATAAAATAACAGACACGTTCTTGAGTGCACTCACAAGATGTAGGAAGGCCTGTCCTCAAGGACCGTGTGGGGAAGACCTCTCCTCCAGGAGAGCGTATCAGGAACAAGGGCTAAGTGATTAAAGCTCAAGGGAGTATGCAGAGCATAGCAATCCCCAGTGTGATATAGCAGTTCCCTCCAATAACGAGACAAGGCTCCGTATTGAGGGTCAAGAAGATCTCATGTTTAATGGCAGGTACTCTGCTTTTATGCAGTGCTCCCCTGCAAGGGAGACGCCCACAGGCAATTAGGCATTAACCAATCAGATATCGGTTACATCCCACAAATTCCCTCCCCTCTGCTTGGGAGATAATTGAGTTTCTTACTGTATCTTCTCAATTATCTCCAAGCTAAAACTTATACTTTTTACATTGTACATGAATAAAACTTACATTTTTATGAACAACACAACTTGTGGAACAACAATTCAAAATTCGTGAAAATCCGTTCAGTGGTTCCAGAAATATTAAAAAGTCTCTTTTGACCGACCGCAAGCACACTTTCATGCCCAAAACAGTTCCATGGATTTGGGCTGTGCGGTCGGTCTATTTTACACCGAGACATTGACTAAGTCCCATTCGAACAGGAGTTTGAATCTTCGAACGGGACTTAGTCTCCAGCCGCGGTGTCGAAGAATGTTTTCAGCACCTTGTTGAATCATCACAAAAATATTCAGGCTATTGTAATACCTCTTTTAATGGACTAACAGAGCTTTGTTATGACACGCTTTTGGGAGATTCCCATATCTGAACAAATTGATAAAAGCAATTGAAACATGAATTGCATACAGGAGTCAAAGCAACAAAATAAAATAATCTACAATGCACAAGTTTACCCAACAACAGGAAAGATGCACATATATTTAACAAAACACTATCCTTAAAACATTAAAAACAAAAGTAAAGAAATAAAATATAAGCTTATCTGCAATCGTACACAGAGGCAAATTTCTCCACCTATCCAGATCCTCCTCTGGTGATGTCACCCCTTCACTACAGGAGTAGGGACATCCTGGAGGCTGGGCTGTTGTCATTGGTCATCTACCACCTGAATGCTTTGTGTGCGGACGACAGATGCCCAAATTGCACAGAATTAACTTTATTCAACCCAGAACTCTTGTTCTGGGGTTGCTAATGATGCTGCCAAAGGTGGAGTAGAACCTCAGACAGCAAATGTTATTATCTCTGTATGTGCAACGTTTCACACTGAAACGTTGCATACACAGGCTCCAAGCAGCATGACCACTTCAAATCACCTTTTAAGGTAAACAAAAGACAGTTCCGAAGAATTTCCCTCATACACAAAAAGAAACATGATCTATTCAAAAACAACAGGAGAATGTTGTATTTTTGTTTGTGATTAGTAAATTTCAATTTTTCTGCCTCATGGGAAACAGGATTTCCTGGAAAATACATTTTTTTTTTTTGCAGAGGACAGTCAGAGGGATATTCATTCATTAATGTTTTTGGACAGATTTTCTTTGCAAAAAAAGAAAGGATGTGCAGTTCAGACGCTAATATCTCTACCCATCTGCTTCTGGGTGGCTAAATAAAAAAACATATCTTTTGCATCAAAGATCCAGGACCTGCTCTAGAATATATATTTTTTTCTCATTAATAAATGCTCAATAATAAGCAATACTACATGTGTCTCTTGAACTTGATAGCATAGGGACAATAAACATTTTAATAGTTTGAAGAGGAGAATTGAATCATCGTTGTTGCTCATTCTAGGAGACGTGACCTCCTGGAAACCCATTGAGAAGACCGTTGATGTTGATGTTCCAATAATACATTGTTTCTCCCAGATAGGAATTCTGTTTTCTGCTTTTTAGAAGAAGCACTGTACGCTCCTGCTTGTTGAATTATTGTGCTGAAGGGCTCTCATTACCTCTTTGTCCGAACGATTCAAGCATTCTCTGGGCTATTCTGAGACTTCACAAAGTAACTAGTCCCATCATTTGTCTTTTATTATTCTCAGGCATCTGTAACTCACTGTCTGACCAAAAAGCAGCAAAATTCACATAATTAGTTTGTCATTATTACTTGTCTTAGTAATTGAGTTAAAAGAGAGTTTAGAAATCCCTGGAGGTCAAGTCTGCAATGTGTGCAGGGGCTGCTGTTCAGAATCTCTTCCTGTGAGAGCATAGTTTGGCTGATGTCTACAACAGGCAATATACGTTCCTATAAAGTATATACCAGTGAAAGTTGTTTTCAATAATATTAAATAATAATATAAAAGTATTACTTTACAGAGAGGGTAGTGGACTCATGGAATAGCCTTCCAGCTGAGGTGGTAGAGGTTAACACCGTGACGGTGTTTATGCATGCATGGGATAGGCATAAGGCTACTACATTTAAGATAAGACCAGGGACTACTGAAAGTATTTAGAAAATTGGGCAGACTAGATGGGCTTAATGGTTCTTATCTGCCGTCACATTCTATGTTTCTGTTAATGATATGCAAAAATTTAAAAACCAAACAAACACTTAACAAAGTGCTTTTCTTAGGATTCTCTTCTTTAAAGGTACTATTGCTATTCAGACCAAAAAATGATAACTTAAAGATATAAACCAATTTGTGGCTGTGTGTGTTATCTATGTATGTGGGCTGTGTATAAATGTATATCTGTGAATGTGGGCTGTGTATGGGGAGTTGCTTGTGGAATCGTGTGTGTGGGTGATATCTTGTATTGTGTGGGTGGATGATATATCATATTGTATGTGTGGGGGGCTGCTTGTATGGTTGTGAGTGTGTATGTGTGTTGTCAGTGGGCTGAAATTACTGAACCAAGGCTGGCACTAGCAGATAATATGAAGAAGTCTCGTTGGGACCCCTGATAGGCCAGCTCCAGGGAAGATCGTCATATCAGCGTGCTGTGCAGAGGAACCTTGCGTGCGATGCATAGCATGAGTGTCATAAGTTGATGACTCCTGGTAGAGCATGGTCAAAGTATTAAAACTGACATTGTAACTGTAGCAAATTAAGAGAACAAGTGAGAGGAGGGACTACATCCTGACAATATTCACATAAGACAAACAAAAGAAAAAAGACATTTAAAAATTTTTTTTAAAAAAAATTCCCCCTTTTTTTCCACATTGTTTGCACATTTCTTTTTAGGTATTTTGGATTGATTTTACATGGACGGGAAAGGGGATCAGTTTAATTTATTATTGAAGAAACTGAGGGTCCATCATTGGTTGCAGGAACATCGTTTGGGACATAAAATATCTTGAATATAGGCTGTCAGAGACGTTATCAGGTGGTGAAAAAAACAGGGGCTAAATTCTATGGCTCTTTCAACCCTGAATGTATTATTCAAAATGCTGCCTCTCATTATATAATTACATATTTTGTATTTAAATAACAGTGAGGGTCAGTAGAAGGGGTTACTGGAAATCTGCAGTTGGAGCTGTTATTTCTCTTTTAATATTACAAATTGTGATATCGAGAGAAATAACAGCTGGTCACAACTTCTGGATCTGAAGGACAGTGTGAGTATGGCCCATGTTGGAGTAGTGAGTGTACATGTTGGGTGATGCCAAATTATAGATTCAAAGGCATCCGGAACAACAATGGGCAGATCTCATATTGCTGATGGCTACTTGCAGGTGGGACAGAGCCTGGAACGACCTGTAATGCTGACAATTTTGAATTACTGCCGTAAAATTCTCTCTCTCCATACTTACAATATATAATATATTATAACTGTTTCTCCTCATCCTTTCAAGTCGCCTGGCGTGCTAATACCATCATGATATAAGGGGAATTACAGAACCCCATAGTGATAATAAATTTTGTATATATTGTATATTAATATTGTATTTGTATTTTATTGTACACTAACTGTAACAATGCAATGATTTGTGGACCCAGGACATACTTGAAAACGAGAGAAATCTCAATGTATCTTTCCTGGTAAAATATTTTATAAATAAATAAATAAATCGGCTAAACCCACAAGACTTTAGTTTTGTAAGTATCCAAGGACAATATATACGAATAACAAGCAATATTTGCAGTAACAGGACAAGTTCTACTACATAGGATGACTGAGATACATTCTTAACCCCTTAAGTCCGGAGGGCGTACTATTACGTCCTATTAAAAGCGGCTCTAAACGCCGCCGGACGTAATAGTACGCCCTCCGGTTTTTAGTAACTTACCCGGTCGCCGGCGGTCCCACGCCGGCGATCGCGGTTGGGGGGACTCCCAGGGAGCCCCCCCGCGGCACATCTTCCTCCTCCGGTGCCTCCCGGTCATGTGAGAGTGAGGTCCTTGCGAGGACCTCACAATCACATGGCCGGTATAGCTGGCTCAGGCATTGCCAGCAGGGGGACCAACTGTAATGACAGTTGGTCCCCCTGCTGGCTGAAAATAAAATAAAAATAATGTTAAAAGTGTAAAAAAAAAATGTATACTTAGATCATATATATATATATTATATATATATGATCTAAGTATATATATACACATATGCATACACACACATACACCGTCTAGGTGTATTTTAATATTAATATATATATAATTATATATATATATATATTAATATCAAATTACACATAGACTGATACTGATTAAATATATATATAATTATTGTTATATATATATTTATAAATAATATAAAAAAAATAAATATGTAAATACGTAAAAAAATTAAATAAAAAAAATAATTAAAAATAAAATATTAAAAAATATATAGATGTGTTTTATTTCGTTCTAACTGTATTGTGATATTAATATATATATATTTATATCAAAATACACGTAGAACGAAATAATATATATATCTATATACATAAATATATACGTATATATCACTATATATATACCTATATATAAATAAAAATATTAAAAAAAATATATATATATATACGTATATATACACATATGTATATATATACATATATTAATTCTACACATATATTTATGTAATAATTTTACATAATTAGGTATCCTAATTAATTACAATTAGCGGGACCTGCCTGACCACCCATGCCGAAAGTATAGGGAATTTAATTTGCTAGCACTATATTTAACCCTATAACTTTCCAAGACACCATAAAACCTGTACATGGGGGGTACTGTTTTACTTGGGAGACTTCGCTGAACACAAATATTAGTGTTTCAAAACAGTAAAATGTATTACAACCATGATATCGCCAGTAAAAGTGACGTTTTTTGCATTTTTCACGCACAAACAGCACTTACAGGGACGATATTATTGCTGCAATACTTTTTACTGTTTTGAAACACAAATATTTGTGTTCAGCGAAGTCTCCTGAGTACAACAGTACCCCTCATGTACAGGTTTTATGGTGTTTTCAAAAATTACAGCGTCAAATATAAGGCTTGTGTTTAATTTTTTTCACATTAAAATTCGCCAGATTGCTTACGTTGCCTTTATGACCCTATGGTAGCCCAAGAATGAAAATTACCCCTATGATGGCATACCATTTGCAATAGTAGACAACCAAAGGTATTGCAAATGGGGTATGTCCAGTCTTTTTTAGTAGCCACTTAGTCACAAACACTGGCCAAAATTTGCGTTTTTTGCATTTTTCACACACAAACAAATACGAACGCTAACTTTGGCCAGTGTTTGTGACCAAATGGCTACTAAAAAAGACTGGACATCGCTTATTTGCAATACCTTGGGTCGTCTACTATTGCAAATGGTATGCCATTATGGGTGTAAATTTATTTCCTGGGCTACTATACAGTCTCAAAGGCAACGTAACCAATCTGGCGAATTTCAATTTCAAATGTAACACGCTATATTTGACCCTGTAACTTCCCAAAACACCATAAAACCTGTACATAGGGGGTACTGTTTTACACGTGAGACTTTGCTGAATACAAATATGTGTATTTTATTGCAGTAAAAGCAAACAGTATTATGACATTGACAGTTAAAATGTCATGTAGAACGAAAAAAATCAAAAAAAATCTTATTTTGTCCCATTTTTTTCATATTAAATTATGTTTCATAGCTAAATATTTGATATTAAATGAAAGCCCTGTTTCCCCTGAATAAAATGATATATAATAAGGGGGCGTGCATTTAATATGAAAGAGGTGAATTACGGTTGGACAGACATATAGCGCAAATGCCAGGTTTTGTTTACGTTTTGTTTCGTTCACAACTTGTACATTTGGCTGCGGTGTTAAGGGGTTAAAGGTTTCTTTCCACGTGATGCAGGTAAACAGTAACAATGCAAACTGGTTGTGTAGAAACTGCAAGTTAATCAGGTGACCTGAATGTGAAGCTAATGGAACAACCTGCAGGTATCTATGCGAATGTCACTAGAGATTCAACTAACAAGTGGAGCAGATAGGAAATGTCAGCTACCTTGAGAAACAGGGTGCGGAACTCACAGTTAATGTACAAAAAAAATAAAAAATAAATGCTCATGTCAGAAGCTGGAATTGTTGACCCCTTGAGAATTGAAACTCGTACTGGTATGCAAAGTATTTTTTTTTTCTGCCCACGGCAGATATTTAATAATTTAACATTTAAAGAACAATTGTCATGTTTCTATTTTTAGTGTTATATAGTTCACTCGAAATAGCGTACATTGATATGTACATTTTTGTCAAAATTTAAAACCACTGTAATATTATTTTGGCAAATCTATGCACTTTCTACAGGATTAAAAAGAATGTTCTAAGGAATCGTAGCCTGCATGAGATAGGAATGATGGGACATAATAGTTGATTTATATCAAATGTTTCATGTGGCTTTGCAGTTAGTATATAATCAGAGTGAAATTATTTTAATGTACGAGTATATATTTTTTTTCAGTTCTGCCATCCCCTTTGATAAAATTCAATCTCACGTAGTAAAATATGTGAAAAATGGTACATTTTGTAAGTTTTCAATATGCTTCTAATATACAAAAAGTGGACCACTGGCTGAAATGTTAAAGGAACACGCAACTAAAATGCATATACATTTTCCCACTATATAGAGGATGGATATACTTTCCCATATATTAGATATATAACGAAAACATGCATGTATTTTTTTCTGCAGGTTTTCTTTGGGGGAAATATGAAAAATCAGCTTGCAAGTTCTGTAGATCTGGTTTAAGCTGCATTTTCAAGCCCCCTTTTTACCCTGGGACAGACTTTTGGGTGAGATTTCTCATTAGGAAGTCTCTGTGCTAGAGCTGAGTTTGTGCACATTGGTTCTAGAAGACCAGCATGCCTGCCACGTCCGTTAGCTCTGTGAAACTAACAGAAATGGATGAAATGGCCTCCTTGATCAACAAGAGGGAAGGCACTTCGTCGAGTATTGATAAAAGTGCTGATTTCTATTGAAATCAATACTTTTATAAACTTTTTTTTAAAACGACAGTCTGCGGACATCTAAAGCACTTCAGCAAGCTGTTCCTTAACAATAAAATTTCCGTTCCTTCAACATCTACACCTCACTTACCATGAGAAATCTGCTATAAAACTAGCCAAGTCTTGGCGTGTCTCTTGTGGTCTGTTTCTGGATGATCTTGATTTGAATCCCAGCCATGTTTTGATTGGCTAAAACAACCAAATACCACCGCCAATCAGAATACAGGATTTAACATTATTTGTTCTTTTCTGTTTTCCTGTTTTTCTCATTATCTGCTCTGTATAATATGCTGGGGCTTCTTACAGCAGCCAAAAGAATAACCGGGAAATCTCGTAAATTTTACATGCATATACAAATGTGTCTTGGTGTTCTATCCTGCACAAAAGCAATTTATACTAAGGCATTACTGATCCTGAAATAAGGCAGTCTTTCTGCCTCTTCTGTCATTTATCACTGGGGAATATATAATATCTGTGATGAAAGTAACCTCGTCACTGGCTTTTGGAGGGGCCTGTTTGCCAACCCCCTACCCTATGATTATGGCCCTGTGATGAACTGAACCTCGTCACGAGTTCGTGGAGGGGCCTGTTGGCCAGCCTCTTGCCTCAGGACTATGGGCCCTGCAATAAACCTTGCCCAATGCACTTTAAAAGGCTCTGTTCATGTGAAGGATGTACTTTTGTACTCCAGACAGAGAGACCGACCATTAGCCATAATTCTCTGGAACTGTTTTGGGCATGGGACCATGTGCATGGTGGGTCAAAAAAAACAAAAAGACTTTCAGGAAATTCCTGAACCCCTGAACTGATCTGGGTGATTTTTGGATATGTTGGTCACCCAGATCAGGACTATCAGGGGTACTTTTGGGGTGTTTTTAAAAAGTGTGTTTTTTCTGTGCTTGGAGATTATTGGATTAGAATAGTACAGTTCCTGATCCAATTATCTCCCAAGCAGAGGGGAGGGATTGTATGCTATGTGTGGGAGTGTCGTGCATTTTAACTCTGTTGTTATTGGTTTACAAGTCCCCAACAAGGTCCATGTGGGTGTCACCCTTGCATGGGGACTTGCATAAAAAGCCAGTATGGCTACCATTAATACAGAATGCTTTACCCCTTCATAAAGTCTTGGCTCATGTTTAGGGGATTGGAGAACTGCATACACTCTGGGGATTGCTATATCACAATACTCCCCTGAGTATAATCACTAGCTCTTCTAAGAGCTGTTCCTGCTACGCTCTCTGGACTAGGAGAGGCCTAAACACTGTAAGCTGGATCCTGGTCTTGTGTCCAGGGTGGGTGGAGGATGGCACGATTACAACCAAGCTGCAGCAGTAAGTGGGGTTTTCGGTGGTTATGGTGTTCCAGTGCGGTGCTTATGGTACTCACAAGCACTAGGAAGCAGCGATTGACTGAGGTACCCGGTGAGGGTGCAGGCGGTCTGTCACAAAATCTTTAAACCATGATGTCTTTCTAAGGGCAACGAAAACGGCATCAAAAAAAGTGTTTGTAATATAATTGTTTCATTCAGGCAGGCAGCCAAATTATCACAGTGTCTTTTTTAAAGTTCTCAATACACAGAACTGAATTATAACATCAGAGTTCATTAACAGGTTAAATGTAATTTGCTGTAAAATGTAATAAAACAAAGAAAAACTTGTTGAACAGAATTCGCTGTAAACAATACATTATTCTTTTAAAGGGGATTCTGAGGATTTAAAGGGACACTATAGTCACCAGAACAACTACAGCTTATTGTATTTGTTCTGATGAGCAGAATCATACCCTTCAGGCTTTTTGCTGTAAACACTGTCTTTTCAGAGAAAATGCAGTGTTTACATTACAGCCTAGTGATAACTTCACTGGCCACTCCTCAAATGGCTGCTAGAGCTGCTTCCTATCTCAGTCTTGCCTAGTGCACATCACAACATATCAGTATCTCCTCCCTCTGCATGCAGACACTAAACTTTCCTCATAGAGATTCATTGATTCTATTTATCTCTATGAGGAGATGCTGATTGGCCAGGGCTGTGTTTGACTTGTGCTGGCTCTGCCCCTGATCTGCCTCCTTCACAGTCTCAGCCAATCCTGTGGGGAGGCATTGTGATTGGCTCAGAACAACACTTCTGATGATGTCAGCAGGCAGCTTGCTATCCTGAGCCAGACAGGGGCAGAGCCAGCAGCTTCAGTCTTGAGTACAAGTAAGATTTTACTATATGTAGGGTGGCAAGAGAGGGCGGTATTAACACTATAGGGTCAGAAATATATGTTTTTGTTCCTGACCCTACAGTGCTCCTTTAAGAATGAAGAGGTGCTTTAGATGTGCACTCAAAAGTGTATTTTAGGGTGTATTTTAAAATATTGTTGCTAATTTCTAAAATGGTTTTCCTAAACATTTACTTAATCCGAACCGATTTATCTAAACAAAAGTTTTGCTTTGGGGAACTTGAGATTTATCGACGTGGCATTTCGTTACGGACAAAACTATGCTTCCAGTTTGCTTATTTTCAGAGAAATGTCAGTGTTTACATTGCAGCCTAGGGACACCTCCAGTAGCCATTCCTCAGATGCAAACTTTCCCCATAGAGATGCATTGATTCAATGCATCTCTATGAGGAGATGCTGATTGGCCTGGGCAGCATTTGGCTCTGCCCTCAACCCGCCTCGTTGACTGAGATCATCCTTTGGGAAAGCATTGTGATTGGCTGACAACATCAGCTCTGATGATGTCAGCCAAGGAGGCGGATCGGGAGCGGAGCCAGCACCAGCTGCTGGAAATAAGCTGAGTTTTACAAGTTTTTACTGGGAGCAAGTTAAGGGGGTCTAAATAGTTAGTTTAACACTATAGGGTCAGGAATACATGTTTGCGTTCCTGACCTTATAGTGTTCCTTTAAATTTGAAATTGACTTTAAATTCCAGACACTTCTCACTTCATACTGGCACTCCTCCCCAATACCCCCTGACATAGGGACTCCAATCCCTATCAGCCTTAACCAGTGCAATGAGAGCACAAGCAGCACCATCACTCCCGGATATCAGCAGTCCCTCAAGAGATGCCTTACTTTACTAGTTATATGAAAGCATGACCGAGGCCAGGCAGTGGCGAGATCTAATCTAGGTTGTCATGCAACTAACCTGCAATGAATGTGCTTCACAATAAATATTTAACTGGAATTGTCACTTCCATAGAAGCCACACTTCCTCATGCCTTCTCCTCAATAAATGCTATTTCAGTAAAGTAAATAACGATATGGAGATAAGTAAAAAACATAATTACATCCGCTGCGATTCTGTATTGCGGCAATTTTTTTCCCACCATGATGCTTTGGGCAAAAGGCATGTGTGTTTGACCCATCAAGTTGAAAAACTGTGTAGAATGTTAGAACATTTGAAGGGTTTCTGTGTAAGAGGAAGGACGCGCTATTTTTTTTTTTAAATAGCGCGTCCTACGCCACTGGTGTTCAGGCATCTAAGGAAGAACTGCTGTATGGGCTCCGAATATTTTCTATAACAGTGTGGTTCGTGTGATTGTGCCACGCATTCTCTAATTTACATACTGTGCTAGGCTTTTTCTGACAAAGCATGTAACTTAATAGAAAATCTAAAGTATTCTAAAACATTTTTAGAACCAATAGCTTTTTAGTTAACAATTAACTGAACTAATTAACTGAAACTGAAGAAGTGATAGTTTCTCTTCATGAATGAAGCAATCAGACGGCCATGGTACTGAAAGAGTTAAACTGCTTTGATACAAACTGTCCACGTACGTGATATCGCAAGCCTTTGTGTGTAGCAATTGCACAATGATCACACAGAACAGCTCTGCAGAGATCAGTGTGTGGTTATGTGGGAGTGAGAATCTTTCACTTGGAGAATACAATCGTTCGCACAATGTAGGTGTAAAAGCCTACCATAGCTGCTCTAATGCACATCACATTGACGTAAAACCTACCTCTGCCTGTGATGAACAAGCAGGGAATTTTACTGACTTTTATAACATCTTTATGTGCCCATGACACAGCTTTTGTGGTTACTCACTTACAACTCACCTGTATTGTGTCCCTTTTGATGTAAGGGGGAGGCTTAGACAAGTTGACATTTATGTAATAACTGTGTGATTTCATTAGGGAAACTATTAACTTTTTAAGGTAACTTCGTTTTAAAGGTAAATTGTTACATTTGGGGTTTATTTATATTATGTTTATTCATCCCTTAGAATTAAAATATATGTGTCTGTGAGGTGTGAAAAATAATATTAAATGTAAAAATCCACACCTCTTTATATTGCAACTGGGTTGGTCCCTCACTGATGTATACTGATCAGCCACAACATTAAAACCACCTGCCTAATATCGTGTACGTCCCCCTCGTGCTTAAAAAACAGCACTGATGTGCCAAGGTATGGACTCCACAAGACCTCTGAACGTGTCCTGTGGTATCTAGCACCAAGACAACAGCAGCAGATTCTTTAAGTCCTGGAAGCTGCTAGGGGGATTCAATGGATTCAGTTTGTTGTTCCAACACATCCCAGAGATGCTCAGTTGAGATCTGGGGAATTTTGAGGCCAAGGCAACAGCTTAAACTCTTTGTCATGTTCCTTAACCCCTTAAGGACCAAACTTCTGGAATAAAAGGGAATCATGACATGTCACACATGTCATGTGTCCTTAAGGGGTTAAACCCAGGGCTCGAGTCCTGCAGGAACGCGTGGGAACGGCGTTCCTGCACTTTTTTTACAGCAGGAACGCCGTTCCCGCTGTTGCTGCAGGCACTCAGGGGGCGGCAAAATATGTCCCTGTGTTCCCCCTGTCATGGCGGGGCTCAAGAGTCTGATATGGAGACAGCCGCCCGCCCCACTGGACCCCAGGGACAGGTCCACGCTAGCTCTCCAGTTAGGGAGGCTGGGTGGACATTTTTTAATGTAAAAAAATAATTTGTGAATGTATGTGAGTGTCTGTGTGTGTGTCTGTATGCGTGTCTGTGAGAGTGTGTGTATGTCTGTATGTCTGTGTGTGTGTGTATTCCCCCCTCTTATAATATTGTAAAGTGCTACAGAATCTGTTAGCGCTATATAAATGACAATAATAATAATAATAATAATAATAATATCTGTGTGTGTGCACGCGTATAAATATATATATATATATACACAAGAAATAGAAAAAATCCCATGCACTCACGCTTTAATGTTCCTCATATGCCGGGTGCCAAAGCCTGGGCTCCAAAGATACATAGAATGCCAAATAATAGCTGCTCACCGGTCTTGTTAAAATCCAAAAGTTTTATTCAATCATATTTAAAATCTGTGACCAACGTTTCAGTCCCCGCTCGGGACTTTCCTCAGGGTCAGACAAAAAATGATAGGACAACACATAGTACTTGCAATGTATGTCAATATATAGCCATAACAATAATTAAGAGTGACTCACCCAGGTGCATGGTGTCCTCGGCGTTTCCGCCGTATGTACTTCCGGGTGTGCGCATTAGGTCTCAGCCCAGCTCCGCCCCTTTCCCCTACATGTCGGGGATCCTGTAAATCAATGGGGAGGGGGTGCGGCATATCAACCGCGCGTGTAGCGTCGGCTATGCTTCCGGGTGTGCGCGAGCACTCAACCCGTTGCTCCACCCTCAGAAATGCACGTGACTCATATCGTCACATGACGCGTGCCGTGTTGGTAACCGGCAAGTGGGGCGTTGCTAAGCAACGTAATGCGGACAATCCGCCGATAGTGCATAGTAGAAACTCCATGTGTGAGTTGTATGAGTGAATATATGTGGATGAAAAAATGAGATATTATAAATGTAATATGACATGAAAAAAGAAACCCTGTAGAGGTTTATCTTGTGAAGGCATATGGCATATTTGTATGGTGCCACTAGAAACACATACCAATAATGTAACTAGTGTATATCATATTAAAGTGCTATAGAAGATACTACACCAGGTAGTTTTTAAAGTGGTGACGTGCAATAAATAAAGTGCAAAAAAATGGTGCAAAGAACATGCAAAAAACTATTGTGCAATACATATGTGAGAGAAATATCACTACACTTGACGTCATAGCCATTATACAACTTATCAATGAAGACTTAAAGAAGTAAATATATGTCTACAAACCCCTGTAAGGGGTAATAGCCTATATGTCTAAAATCAAAAATAATAAAATCAAACTGGTACAGTTTAAGGGAGCTAAATAAATGAGTAGTGTTGTCGCGAACCCGGAATTTTCGGTTCGCGAACGGCGAACGCGAACTTCCGCAAATGTTCGCGAACCGGCGAACCGCGCGAACCGCCATTGACTTCAATGGGCAGGCGAATTTTAAAAACAACAGGGACTCTTTCTGACCACAATAGTGATGGAAAAGTTGTTTCAAGGGGACTAACACCTGGACTGTGGCATGCCAGAGGGGGATCCATAGCAAAACTCCCATGGAAAATTGCACAGTTGATGCAGAGTCTGCTTTTAATCCATAAAGGGCAGAAATCACCTAACATTGACACCTGTCCTCAAAGCCCAGCCCTGATA
This sequence comes from Pelobates fuscus, assembly GCF_036172605.1. Lineage (NCBI taxonomy): Eukaryota > Metazoa > Chordata > Amphibia > Anura > Pelobatidae > Pelobates > Pelobates fuscus. Next base: position 44,921,824 of record NC_086323.1, read on the forward strand.
CACACTGACACAGAGCAGAATAGAGACTGTTCCCCCTACATAGTGTCACTTGGCATATATGGATTGACACCTGTCCTCAAAACCCCTGATACACACTGACACAGAGCAGAATAGGGACTGTTCCCCCTACATAGGGTCACTTGGCAGATATGGATTGACACCTGTCCTCAAAACCCCTGATACACACTGACACAGAGCAGAGTAGAGACTGTTCCCTGTCCACAGAGACCATGATACACACTGACACAGAGCAGAATAGAGACTGTTCACCGTCCACAGAGACCATGATACACACTGACACAGAGCAGAATAGGGACTGTTACCCCTACATAGGGTCACTTGGCAGATATGGATTGACACCTGTCCTCAAAACCCCTGATACACACTGACACAGAGCAGAATAGAGACTGTTCCCTGTCCACAGAGACCATGATACACACTGACACAGAGCAGAATAGGGACTGTTCCCCCTACATAGGGTCACTTGGCAGATATGGATTGACACCTGTCCTCAAAACCCCTGATACACACTGACACAGAGCAGAATAGAGACTGTTCCCTGTCCACAGAGACCATGATACACACTGACACAGAGCAGAATAGAGACTGTTCACCGTCCACAGAGACCATGATACACACTGACACAGAGCAGAATAGGGACTGTTCCCCCTACATAGGGTCACTTGGCAGATATGGATTGACACCTGTCCTCAAAACCCCTGATACACACTGACACAGAGCAGAATAGAGACTGTTCCCTGTCCACAGAGACCATGATACACACTGACACAGAGCAGAATAGGGACTGTTACCCCTACATAGGGTCAGATATGGATTGACAAAATCCCTGACAAACAGCTACCACATGCAAGGAAGGCAGCAGGGGCGCAAATGACCCACTCCCGACGCGGGAAGGTAGTGACGACAAATAACAATACAGGACTCTTTAGAGGCCCTGTAATTGTAATCAGTCCACTTGAAATCCTTTAACTTTGATCAATTGGAGGGAAGTCTGGTGCAGAGCCACTGACCCATGCGCAGGGCCAGCCTTAGGCCTTTGGGCGCCCTGTGCAAGAAATCTTCACCCTGTCACACCCATGTGCAAGAAATCTTCACCCTGTCACACACACACACACAGGCAGACAGCCATACACACGCACACACACAACTGCGACTGACTAGGTTTGTCACCTCCTCAAAAGGACGCATGAGCCTACAGGCATTGCGCATGAGCGTCCAGTAACGTGGCAAAAAAATTCCCAGCTCCCCAGAGGCTGTCCTAGCACCCCGGTCATACAAATATTCATTAACAGCTTTTTCTTGTTGGAGCAGGCGGTCGAACATTAGGAGTGTTGAATTCCAACGTGTAGGGCTGTCGCAAATCAAGCGCCTCACTGGCATGTTGTTTCGCCGCTGGATATCGGCAAAGTGAGCCATGGCCGTGTAGGAACGCCTGAAATGGCCACACACCTTCCTGGCCTGCTTCAGGACGTCCTGTAAGCCTGTGTACTTATGCACAAAGCGTTGTACGATCAGATTACACACATGTGTCATGCACGGCACATGTGTCAACTTGCCCAACTTCAATGCCGCTATCAAATTTTTTCCATTGTCACACACCACTTTGCCGATATCCAGTTGCTGCGGAGTCAGCCACTTTTCCACCTGTGCGTTCAGGGCGGACAGGAGTGCTTGTCCGGTGTGACTCTCTGCTTTCAAGCAAGTCAAACCCAAGACGGCGTGACACTGCCGTATCCGGGATGTGGAATAGTACCTGGGGAGCTGGGGGGGTGCCGTTGATGTGGAGCAAGAAGCAGCGGCACAAGAGGACTCAGCCGAGGAGGTTATGGAAGAGGATGGAGTAGGAGGAGTAGAGGAGGTGGCAGCAGGACTGCCTGCAATTCGTGGCGGTGTCACCAACTCCTCTGCAATGCCACGCATTCCTTGCTTGTCAGCCGTCAGCAGGTTTACCCAATGCGCAGTGTAGGTGATATACCTGCCCTGACCATGCTTTGCAGACCAGGTATCAGTGGTCAGATGGACCCTTGCCCCAACACTGTGTGCCAGACATGCCATGACTTCCTTTTGCACAATCGAGTACAAGTTGGGGATTGCCTTTTGTGAAAAGAAATTCCGGCCGGGTACCTTCCACTGCGGTGTCCCAATAGCTACAATTTTTTTGAACGCCTCAGACTCAACCAGATTGTATGGTAAAAGCTGGCGGGCTAATAGTTCGGACAAGCCAGCTGTCAGACGCTGGGCAAGGGGGTGACTTGGTGACATTGGCTTCTTATGCTCAAACATGTCCTTGACAGACACATGACTGTGGGCAGATGAGCGGGAACTGCTCAAGGCGGGAGACGGAGTGGCGGATGGTTGAGAGGGGGCAAGAAGGACAGCAGTGGTTGACGTGGTTGAAGATGCTGGACCAGGAGGAGGATGGCGGCTTAGAGTAGGCGTGCTGCTTGTACTCATGTGTTGATCCCATAGGCGTTTGTGATGTGAGATCATGTGCCTACGCAAAGCAGTTGTACCTAGGTGGGTGTTGGACCTCCCACGACTCAGTTTCCTTTGGCACAGGTTGCAAATGGCATCGCTGTTGTCAGAGGCAGACACACAAAAAAAATGCCACACTGCTGAGCTCTGCAATGACGGCATTCTGGTGGTGGACACAGCATGCGTTGATTGGCGTGCTGTCGGGCTGACCCCGGGTGCCGATGCATGCTGTCTGACTGTGCCACTAGCTCCTTGCGACGACCCCCCCCCCCTGCTTCCAACTCGTCTCCTCCTCCTCTCTGTCTCCCCATCTGAACTTTCGCCCTGTTCTTCTTCTTGCCGAGCGGGCACCCACGTGACATCCATGGACGCATCGTCATCATCAACCACTTCGCTTGTATCTGACAACTCAGAAAAGGAAGCAGCAGCGGGTACAACATCATCATCATCACACCGTACCTCCATGTGTTTAATGCTGCCTGCCTGAGACATATCCCTGTTATCTACATCCTCTAGCAATAATGGTTGCGCATCACTCATTTCTTCAAACGGGTGTGTGAATAACTCCTCTGACATACCAAGTAAAGCGGCTGTGGTGCTAGTTTTGGTGGTGGCGGCAGGCGGGTGAGTGGTATCTTGAGAGGTGCCTGAAGCTAAGCTGGAGGAGGATGGTGCGTCAAGGTTCCGAGCGGAGGCTGTACAAGATTGGGTGTCCTGTGTTAGCCAGTCAACTAAGTCCTCAGAACTTTTCAAGTTCAGGGTACGTGGCTTCTGAAAACTGGGCATTATTCTAGGGCAAAAGGGAATCACAGCACCACGACCGCGACGGCCCCTGCGGGGTGGCCTGCCTCTGCCTGTCATTTTTTGGGGGATTAGTGGTACTATGCGTGCAAGCTACTGTGAGACCAGATATGATTGGCAATGTGCACTGGAACAGTTCTGCAGAGCACACGCTGAAGGAAGGACTGACAGAGCCGCTTGAAGACAAGTAACTGCTATTCAATCTATAACAGTGAAAAACAAATTTTGGTTTTAAAAGCACGCTATAGAGACACCAAATATGATTGGCAACTGTCAAAGCACGCTGGAACAGGTCTACAGAGCACACGCTGAAGTAGGCCTGACACCCAGACGCTTGCAGACCACTAACTGATCTTCTATTACAGTGAAAAAAAATGATTTCTTTAAAATCTAAAGCTTAAGCTATTGTTAAAACAGATATGAGTGGTGGCACTGACTGTGCAAATGGGCAAGGCATCCAACCTGACACAGAAGCTGGCAGGCAGGCAACTGCTCTTCTATTACAGTGAAATTTTTTTAGTTATTTTAAATCTAAAGCTTAACCAATTGTTAAAACAGATATGAGTGGTGGCACTGGGCTAGTGGGCACAGTATCCAATGTGAACCTCACACAGAAGCTGGCAGGCAGGCAACTGCTCTTATATTACAGTGAAAAAAATTATTTATTTAAAATCTAAAGCTTAACCAATTGTTAAAACAGATATGAGTGGTGGCACTGACTGTGCAAATGGGCAAGGCATCCAACCTGACACAGAAGCTGGCAGGCAGGCAACTGCTCTTCTATTACAGTGAACAAAAATTATTTATTTTAAATCTAAAGCTTAACCAATTGTTAAAACAGATATGAGTGGTGGCACTGGGCAAGTGGGCACAGTATCCAATGTGAACCCAGGGGCGGACTGACAGGTCGGGCAGTTCGGTCATGGACCGAGGGCCCGAGTCAGTCAGGGGGCCCGGCAGCACAGTCATGCTTCTGCTGTGGAGATCAAAGATCTCCACAGCAGAAGTAAGTTATGCAAAAATAAAGTGCTGTAAGAAGGTTGCAGGGGCCCATAATGACTCCAAGGGCCCCTGCAACCCATCAATCCCCCACAAGGGCCCCCACTCCACTCCGTGAGAGACCTGGCAGCATTATACCTGCTCTCACTGCCAGGTCTCTCTCTCCCTGCTCCGTGCTCTGTGTGAGGATGGGAGGCGGGGCAGGAAGTGACCTCACACCCCCTGCTTCCCTCTCACACGGAGCACACTGACAGTGGATGAATAGTGAGAAGAGGATCCTGGCCTCCAGAGTGCTGCTTGAGGAAGATGGAGGGAGAAAAGGTACAGGTAAGCAGGCCCATACACACACTGCCCCCCCCCCCCCATATACACATACACTGCCCCCCCATATACACATACACTGCCCCCCCATATACACATACACTGCCCCCCCCATATACACATACACTGCCCCCCATACACACATACACTAACCCCCATCATATACACATACACTGCCCCCCATATACACATACACTGCCCCCCCATATACACGTACACTGCCCCCCCCCCATATACACATACACTGCCCCCCCATATACACATACACTGCCCCCCCATATACACATACACTGCCCCCCATATACACATACACTGCCCCCCAATATACACATACACTGCCCCCAATATACACATACACTGCCCCCCCATATACACATACACTGCCCCCCCATATACACATACACTGCCCCCCCATATACACATACACTGCCCCCCCATATACACATACACTGCCCCCCCATATACACATACACTGCCCCCCCATATACACATACACTGCCCCCCCATATACACATACACTGCCCCCCCATATACACATACACTGCCCCCCCATATACACATACACTGCCCCCCCATATACACATACACTGCCCCCCCATATACACAT